>NC_133759.1:60590000-61215000 GCF_036562045.2 Rhinolophus sinicus | reverse complement strand
ACACCATATTGACAGTAGGCCTTCCCCACTCTTGATTTCCACCCTCACATTCAGGTTTTTTTTTTATATGGGAATGGAGAACATGTGGAGTCTCTGGGAGTCCCAGTTTAGAGAGGAGAAACTCACAGTTACTAGCTTAGAGTAGAGGAGAAGAGAATTATAAAAAGGAGTTCAGTGGAAACCTTGGACATGACTGAAGGAAGTGGGAGAATGCATTTGAGCATGCCCATACTTAAAGAGTCCCTAAACCAGAGCTCCTCCATCTTGGCTGTGAATTACAATAACCTGGGGAGTTTTAAAACTCTAAAGGCCCGCACCCCAGATCAATCAAATCAGGATCTCTGGAGGTGGAACTCAGGCAACAGTATTATTCAAAGCTCCCTAGGTGGTTTCAATTTGCAGCCAAGTTTGAAAACCACTGCACTAAAACAAAAAATTACCACAGGCCTCTGGTCACTATGGCAACCCCAGGACTACCTGTGGTTTCTTGTTAATTAGTTGCCAACTAGGAGGAACCTTCTCTGTGTTTAACAGATTTAAGGTTAGCTTAATGTATAATGTATACATCTTTATTGAATGCTTACTATGTGCTTGATGTGATAATAGCTACCATATAAAACCTCTATTTCATTAATTGAACTGCATAGACTATGTGAAACATGTTCAAAGCAATGACTAGCAGACTTCATCGGTGCCACCCATACATGCCCCCTTCTAGATTTTTAGTATTTTAGCCACATCCCCCTTTGTTGAGCTAATTGCTGGCTGTAGGAGTCTCTCCAGTAGCTCATGATAGGCCTGGCCTTGATCAGAGATGAGCACAAAAGCCAATTTGTGCCAGTGATATCCAAGGACGGGTTTGCAAAGGTCTCTGGGAAAGATATTTCCTTATTTGTCTAAAACAGCTTCAAGAAATAATTTAGTCTTTTCATCTAGACACGAAGAAGAAACCAGGTCATTGACTAGAGTCATTAACAGACATTTGGAGACCCTGAAGGAATGCCATCTTTACCACGAAGCTGGTACCATGGAAAGCAGAGTGAACAAGTGGGGAAGTGTCCTTTGCTGAATCAAGCCAACCCTGAAGTCCATTCAACACTACACTTTCCCTGATATAGGCTGAGGCAGCTGGAGGTGGGCTTTCTGTTACTTGCAACAAAAAGTATCCCAATTAACAGAGCATTAAGAGATAGCTTACAACAATTGAAATATAAAACTAAAAATATCCCAAAGATTATTTATTCAGAACTCTCATTTTTAAAATAAGATTAAGATCAAAGAGCTGAAGTGACTTGTGCAAGGTAATGCCTTCCACCTGACCTTATATTAGAACTGGGCCTCAATCTCAGGTGTCCTAATTGCCAGCCGCATTGCTCATTCTATTAGGTTGGTGCAAAAGTAATTGCAGTTTTTGCAATTTTTAACCTTTTAAACCTCAATTACTTTTGCACCAACCTAATACTAAATTGTAGTCATCTTCACTGTGAATATTCACTTTAATTTTCCAGTGCTGCTAAATTAGCTGTGATGACCTTAATTTTTAAATGTCATTAAATTTCCTTAGAAGGAACTCTCTCTAGAAATAGATATTCTCAACCCTCTCTCAAAAGACATACTCAAAGCCTATAGATACTGTTTGATTTTTAAATGTAGACATCATGAAAGAATATGTAAAACTGTTGAAAACATACATCATACAACCCACCCCCAACCAAAAAAGAAAAAAAAAAAAAAACTAAAGTTCTATCCAGCTAGGCTGCTTCAGTAAATGATGTTGCTGAATATATCAAATACTTCAATCTAAATTTAAAAACGTCCCCCTCCCCTTGATTAACCAGATCGTCCCCTCCCCTATATATAGGAACGCTATGTGCCTGAGCCCACTTGCCATCTGTCACCATATTTTCCAAACTTCACTTCCACCTCCTCCTCTTACACAATCTTATCACATAAAAATATTAGATTTCAGGGATTTGTATAATTTCATTAAATTTTCTGAGTCAAATAAAAATAGAGGCAGACTGACTCATTTTTCGAGTGCCCAACCCATATCCATGGTAGTCAGTAATGCCCTTTAGGCATTATATGGCCAGGAATAACAAGAATAACTTTTTTTTCTTTTTATGACATTTCATATTAGGAATTTGCAGGTGTTCTCCATATTGCAGAGAGGAATTTGGACAACTTCCAGAATGTCCTGACTCATATACCATCATATTGCTTTGTTTATTACCTTTTGTAAAGTTTTGTGAATTTTCTCAGATTATTAGAAAAATACTTACAAGCCAATTGAGGATTATCCATGTTGCAGGTTCCCCCTACAATTTTGGAAATGATTTTTAACCATCTAAATACAGGGTGACTCTACTCACCCAAGTGCTTAGGACAGAAACTTAGGTCTTTCTTTCTTCTCATTTAAAACCCATTTTAGCCAATGCTTTTGTTTCCAGACCCCACAAAGGGTCTTTGAGGAATGACCAGGGAGACTGGCTACAAAGTATCACATCTACTACACAATGAAGAATTTCTGTCAGTGGCCCTTTGAACTAGGTTCTTCCCTGCTTTTCTGCATATGTAGGCAAAATGAGGCTCGTAATGTGCAACCTGTTATATCTACCAAGCATCCCTCTTTCTCCCATCCTCACACCTAATGGTTCTAAAGGCTCATCAGACATAGTGTCTCAACCATACTCTGGTAGCAGGGGTAGTCACATGACTCAGGCCTGACCAATCAGGAATTTCCATGCCCTGTCAACAGAGATTGTTTCAAAGGTGGGCATATTATGCAAAAGAACACTAGGGAGAAAGGGATTTACTTCCATTAGAGCACAGACTTGGGGTTACTGGTGACCATTTCCATCTGTCATAAAGGAAAAATATGCCTGTGGCCACAGTGAACACAATTACACCAAGAAGAGAAAAAGATGAACTAGAACTGAAAGATGTAAAAGGAGGAGGAAGGAAAAAAAGATTAGAATCTAAATCAGGGATCCACAAACTATGGTCTGCCTCTTGTTTTTATAAATTAAGTTTTATTGGAACACAAATACACCCATTGTTTATGTATTGTCTATATCTGTTTCCATGCTACGGTAGTAAAATTTCCTTGAAACAAGTACCACACCAAGTAGGGTATGCCTGAATGAGGACACATGAAATACCTCATCCTCTTCAAAGATCTTATACTTTACTAAAGGACCAGAAAGGTAAAGACATACTTATATCACAATAAGATAGTGGGGGAAAATGTAATATGGAATAGAAAGAACACATAAACCTAACAAAATAACAGCGGTACCCATGATGATAACAATGCTCCTAATGATGGCAGCTATCAATTACTGATTTCATATTATGTTGCTACTTTATGCATATTGTTACTCACCAAACAACCTTGTAAAGTAAATGTATCAGTCGGGATAGGTTAAGTTTTGCTGCAGTAACAAACACTGATATCTCATGATACATATTTATAGTGGATCAGTAGAAGGCTCTACTTATTGTAGACAGCTAAGATCCTAGGATGATGACATCTCCTTCTCAACACATGCTTCCATAATTGCTTCATTGAGAGAAGGGATAATGGCAAATCACATGCTGACTCTAAAAGCCTATGTCCATGGGTGAAGCACATTACTTCCACTCATGTTTCATTAGCCAAAAGAAATCTCATAACCATGACTAAATTAAAAAGCACTGGTGCAGAATAACACTATCATGAGCTCAGAAGGATAAGAGCTGGAGATATTTAGAGAATACCAGGGATGTTTACCCCAATAGATATTATTAGTCTTCACCTTCCCAATGAGGAAATACAGTGAGGGAAGTTAGGAGACTTCCTCAAGGCCATAAGCTAATAAGTAGTAGTGTTTGAATTGACCCCAAGTCAGTATAACTCTAAATTCTAACCTCTTTTATGTTGTACCATGTCATGTACTTTCTCATTGGCTTTGGGCTGGAAAATACTAGAGTTTACTGATAAAATGAATAGCTGGTTTACATGATGGAGTACCAAAAAAGAGATGTGAAATGTTTAGGCTTGATGACCTTGCAAATAGAAAGTGATTTCACCTTTTGATAAGGACATTTACGTTATGTAAGAAGTATTTAAGAATCATATGGATGGCAGTTTTCATGGATGGCAGTTTTCACTAGAGAATTGGGCCTTGGGTAGGATGATTTGTGGGACGGGAGGGCTGTATAGAAACAGGAATGAGGCAATGCAGTTTAAAAAAAAGAAGAAAGCATGGAAAGAGAGAGATTGAGAGAGAGAGAGAGAGAGAGAGAGAGAGAGAGAGAAGGGAAGATGGGGAGAGAGAGAATGAGTTGTGAGAATGGGTAGTTGGAAAGGAGATTTTAGACTGAGAGCATTTTTGTTCTTGAATGCCTTAAGTATAATTCTTTCCTAAAAGGTTCAGGTTCAAATATTTATGAGACAGAGTTACTATTCCTTTTAGAGCCTTGTCAAGTATAAAAGAGGAGGAAAAATCTGTTTGTGAAGGGAGTTTACAATATACTTAAAGTTTATTTTAAAAATAAATAGGACTTGATAGATAGGGCAATAAACAACAGGCCTCACCAGTAACCTGCCAGGAGCACTAACAGGAAGCATCTGTAGGCTGCCAAGAGCCAGAAATAAGAATGAACAGTTCTTACTGTCAGCGAGTCACAGGAACATTCATAAACAAAGAGGATAGTGGAGGTGCAGCGTCCCCAAGCCAAGTCACTCTCTGTCACGAACACAGTCACAGTTTGTATGGAATACACCCACACAGGTAAAGTCACATCTGAATCAGATGTTTCTGGCTCCCTATGCTATAAATTCTAGGTTTTGTTTTAGCCTGAAATTGTGACATGGCATACAAAAATACGTAAGACCTATAGAGAAATTTAACACCGTAGGAATATTAAACTTTGCATGACCTCAATAATTAGAAGGTATGTATGACCAGAAAAGAATCTGTGTGGTCACTCAAAATATTTATTATTTTAATTGTTATACTTATTAAATGTGCACAGGCATGATTATTTATGTGTGCCTACTATGTGCTGGGCACAATTACAGGAGCTGAGGATGCAGACATGAAGAAGAGAAACAATCTTTACCTTTGTGTAATCTCCTGTTTTAGTTAAGGAGAAAAATGAGAAAACAAATAAGGTGATTAAAGATCAGGGTAAGTGATATAAAGCTATGAAATTTATGATGTAATAGAAAATCTGGAGACAAAAAGTGGGACCAACTTTAAGCAGTGAGTGGTCAGGTACCACCTTGGAATGGGTACTTTTGAGCTAGAACCTGAAAGGTAGTAAGCCAAGTGATGACAAAAAAAAAATAAATAAAAAAAATAGTATGATATATACTTGAGTCTGTTTCAGTTAATAAAGACTTCCTTTCTGGAGACAAAAATATAATAGAGCTGGGTTATAAAACTCATTGGATGAGGATTTTAAGTCTCCTTTCTGCCACTTAAAAGGTGTATGCCCTTACGCTAGCCACGTAAACTTTGTAAGTCTGGATTTCTTCATCTGTGAAATGTGTGGGTTGGACCAGAGGATCTCTAAGGTCTCTTGGTACTAAAAGTTTATACTACTTCCTCTCCTGTTTCTACTTGTATGCATATGAGCACACGCACACACACACGACATACAGAAGTCTTCTATTTTCTAATTGTTGTCAGGAATAGATTCTGGGCCAATTAGGAAATGCTTATTCAATATTACTAGTGAAAGCCACCATGCCAACTTTTAGCCTCTTCAAAAAACTCTACCTTTCCTGAAAAACCACATTAATTATTCCATAAAGGTCCCTGGAGACAAATGTGACTAGCTTATCTTAGAGGATACACCTATACCCCTCATTCAAACTACCTGTTGCTGCCCATAGCCTCTGATACTCCAAGTGTATGTAACTCCTCCTCCGTACTCTCTCCCTAATGCATCCTAATACAACTTCACCTGATTGGACCAGAAGTGAACACTTGACTCAAAGATCAACCCTAGGCTGGCTACAGATCTGGAAAATAAAGGGAAAATATGAGTCAGGGCAGCCAGTTTGCTTGTAAGGAATTGGGATTTGGGATTGTGAAAAAAATGTCTGAGTTGGTGGCTGTGCCAAAAATTAAGGATCTATATAAAAAGCTGCCCACACATAGTGACGTCAAAGCATTTGAGTGAAGTCTGTGGACTTTGTGACTTTTGAGGCTCTCAGAGCTATTTAGTCCAGACTTAATCTCCAGTTTCATCTCCCATGAGGCCCTAGCATTACAGTATTTCCTATTCATGACTTCTATGAAATTTCTCTGTGTCCTATCAACAACCTCCATTTCTACTTAAACTAGATTTCTTTCAGCCAAATTTTATTCACTAAAACAAAGGGTAGCTCATTCAATAAATAAGCTGAATTCCATTGAGATGTTTCTGGTAACCAGAGCTAGAAACAGAAGTAATAAATAAAAATAGGGGAAAGGCTCTGCTTTCAGGAAATAGAGGCCAGATGGCCTTGAGCTGCTGGCACAGGGATGTGAATGGCACCTGAAGCAGGAAGTAGATTCCAGAAAACATGCAGTTTGGGGGATGCTCTAAAATTGGTCTGGGAGGACCTAAAAAAGACGACTAGGATAGGATAATTTGATATACAATTATGGTAATGAGAAGTGCTTAATTGTGTAGGAAATAAATAGCCCCCATAGCTCTCAAACATGTTTATCTTCTCCTCCTTTCATCTTCTTCTCAGCACAATACATAATATATAGTAAAATATAATAATAATAATAATAATAATAATAATAATACTTATTAATGGAGGCATGAAATTCTGTCTTTCAGAAACCACATAGGAAGATATTTTCTCCGAGTCATTCTTTAAAGAACAATTTATTTTTCCATTTCTGTGTAACTCTTTTGAAGTTTTTCTTAATTCTATGGCTTATGATCCTCAACTTCAGGATCATGGGGACACAAATCAAGCTCGTCGTTTTTAAGAAGAGGGTGGTATGGAGTGATCGTGCAGTAGTCACTTCCAACTGCCATCTGTGACAAGTCTGTAAAACATTTCATTTGCATAATATATGGGAACTTGATTAAAATACAGCACACTGTTACAAGAAGTGGGAATATTCTAAGTCAAATTATGTCTCCTCATAAAACCATCCCCCTGGTACTGGCAACAAAACAGAGTTCTTCTGTATTGCTTTACATTTTAAAGATCCACTGCTCAAGGAGTTATCAAATAGACACGAAGCCTAGTTTCATCCAGTGCTGTAGCCATGTTGGGAAGTTATCACAAGGGTAGGGCTGAACCAAGGTCGTTTAGCAGAAAGCTGTGTGTTCGGATTGAACGTCTCTGCTCTAGGGTAAGCAGCCAGAACAGTAATCGGTTTATAGAAGCAATTGCTGTGTGCCATCCATAATGTAGACCTACATATTTGATCTACCAAGGCCACTGCTCGTGTTTCCAGAATAGAAAAATGTATATCAATACTTTACCTGTGAAGATAGAGCGTTATGTGTACTCAGAAGTGCGCCAGCAAGCTGATATCTTGACAGCAGGCTGGAGGATCTAGAAAAAGAGGGTGGAAGGGTCTTGGACTTAGCCATTCCCTGCCTCATTTCTAAAACACAGATGACTGTCTTGCTCTACAAAAGTACACTTGTTTGTGTAGGTCCAGAATTTAAAAAATACACATATATGTTGTTATTCTCACAGCTTCAAACCTGATTGTGACTACAGATGGAATTTTAAAAAAAGCCACAATTAGCAAAGAGCATGGTTGTTAATTACTGATGGTTTGAATTGCCCCTAACATCCTATCCAAATTTCAGTGATCAATTGGAGGAAATCTAAAGAAAAAAAACAGGCCATGGGGGGATGAAAGAGCATTACTTACCTTCAGTGTTTTAATTAGCCCAGTCTAATAAAGTAATTTGAATTATCAATAATGAACAGCTTAAACTTTACTTACTGTCAAAGCATGCCTATTTAAATGCTGGCCCAGGAAATAACATTAGGAGGCATTTTTAATTGTTTGGTTCCATCTCTGTACAGAGTGCTCAGCCCAAGGCCAGAAAAGCTTATAAATGGTGTTTCTTCCCAAACAGTCTCAATGACAGCCACTCCTATGTCATACTTCTTTCAAAACAGATGGTGAGAGCAGTTTACTGTTCAGTTTCAATTCACTGCTGTCTTTTATAAGCAACGTGGTTAAGCGACCTGCTAAAGAGGGAGATTCCAAAGCCACTTGGCCTGATTTTAACAATACCAGGGTGAAACCTCATGCTTTAATATTATGTGTCACTTCCCTGTGATTTTTATAAAACTTGCCTTAAGTTTGTCACCTGAAACTCATAACTGATCAAATTTAAACACTCTCCTAAAAAATAAATAAAAGATAATTTTGTAATTTCCCATGCTGTTCCTGACACAATTGTCTGCTTCTTGATTTGTGTTTCACATTTTCAAATCTCTGGCTCACATTGTTTTCACAGCTCCATCTCTTTTATCCCATGATGCCACTAAAAAGAAGCAAAGAGCCACCAAGTTCTTGAATATGTCATGTCTGGATTTGTGTGATCACTGTGAACCAGCCATGTGCTAAATGCTTATTTTCTTTAACTGTGTTACTCTGACAAAACTGAAAGATGAACAAAGTTTCAGACAGGTTACATATCTTTTCCGAAGTTACAGAGCTCCTAAATGGCTGAGTAGAAATGCAAACTTGGGTAGAAGGTTAAAAATCCCACATTTTAACCTACTTTACTAATCATCTCCTTCTTTAATTCTATTACTCAGGGGATGCTGGGACTTCAGTAACAAAACCTGAGCAACGGCAGCTTTGCCTTTGGAATTCCAATCCACGATTCTATTTCGGTCAATTTCATGTGGCCAATGAACACCTGTATTGCTTTGTGCCTGAACTGCATTAAAGGAAGTTGATTTTCCTTTTGGTGCATACAAAAATGATATAAGCAGGCCTTGCCCCATGTGGGGCAACAAAGCACTCACTTATATTTAATCCCTTAATAGTCCAAGGTCATAAGTTCCGTAGAGACCTAGTTTTATATCCCAAGCTTGGCACTTAGATCCAAATATTTGTTCAATGAACAAATACGTGAGTGAATAAGTGAGTGACTGAGTGAGTGAGCAAAGATGTTATGACCCAGTTGTTTTGACCAACAACATTGCTGCTATCTGTCCATTCCTTGATTTCTAGTTGACAGTTTAATGATTAACCCAATATGATCCCTAGTTCCAAAGCTTTCCTGGTGTCCTTCTCCCCGATAGAAAGCCCTGTCCACCTACAAGCTTACCATTAGTTTCAGAATAAGCTTACCTTTTCTCAGGGGGTACTTTCATGTATTCTCTCCGTACCTAGCCTACCAGGGCATGAAAAAAAAGTAGAGATTATTTTTTGTGCCTTGAAATAAAGGTAAGTCATCAAACTTTTTAACAATGAAATGATGTTGTTAATGGTCTACCATTTTTATTCATTCAAAAAATATTTATTGAGTTCCCATTATGTACCAAGTACATTGTAAAATCTGTGGGACTGTAAGGATGAAAAGAATTCTTGATCATATGGAACTTAGATTCCAGAGGATAGAGCTAGACAGTGAACCAAATAATAAGTATTAGGTTGGTGCAAAAGTAATGGAGGTTTAAAAGGCTAAAAATAATTTCAAAAACTGCAATTACTTCTGCACCAACCTAATAAAATACAAGATGTGTAAGGAGGTGATAAACAACAAAAAAGAGAAAAACAGAAGCAGGATAGGGAGTGATGAAGGCAGGAAGCAATTCTAAATAAGGTGAATGTCATGGGTTGAATTGTATTTCCCTCAAAAAGTATACTGAAGTCTTAATCCCTAATACTTGAGAATGTGACCTTATTTAGAAATAGAGCCTTTACAGATGTAATTCATTAAGATAACATGCCTGACTGGGGTGGGGGGGCAGGGTGGCTTTTAAACCAATATGACAGGGCTAGTGCCATGTGATGACGAGACAAAGACGAGTGATGCACTTACAAGCCAAGGGGCACCAAGGATATTTGACCATCACCAGAAGCTAGGAACAGACAAAGAAGGGTTCCACCAAGAGCTACAGTGGAGATGTGGCCCTACTGAGACCTTGATTTTGTGACTTCTGGCTTCCAGAACTGTGGGAGAGTAAATATCTGTTGTTTGAAGACATCCAGTCTGTGGTACTTTGCAATGGTAGCTCTAGGAAACTAATGTAGAGGGCAGGGAGGCATAAAGTGTGAGGATGACTGTTGAGAAAAGAGCTGAAGCTGGTGAGGGAGACACCCATGTGGCTCTCTGGGGTGACAGGCAACAGTAAGCACAAAGGATCTAAAGTAAGAGTGGACCTAGCCTATCTGTGCAGCTGCCAGGAGGCCAGGGTTGCCGGGTAGGGGGAGCACAGGGAGAGTAGTCAACGAAGTCTAAGGGGAATGAGATCTGGGTACTACGGAGTCACAGTAATGCTCAAACTTTAGCAGCACATCATAATTACCTGATGGACTTGTTAAAACACAGATTACTGGGCCCACCCAGAACATCAGTTTCTGATTCAGTAAATTGAGGGAAGGGCATGAGAATAGACATGTCTAACAAGTACCTGATGCTGATGCTGTTGGTCCAGGGACCACATTTTGAGAACCATTGTGGTAGGGCATAGTAATGACTTAGCTCTTTGTTCCAAGTGAGCTAAAAGTTACCAGAGAGTTAGAGCAGAGGAGTGACACAATAGAACTTGTGTGTTAGTGGAATACTGTGACTGTTGAATTGAGAATAGACAGTAAGGAATGACAAGTTGAAGCAGAGAGACTGGTTATGAGACTGTTGAAAGAAAAACTGCATAATGTGAAGAACCTATATAAAAGTATATGTGAACTAGTATGTGTTACACATGACCCAGCGTGCCTTTGGAGGGCAGAACAGCTCTTATTTCATATGAGTTATATTACCTCTGAGTGACATCATCTTCCCCTCCACTCACCTACATGTATAGCCAATTTGGCAATCAAGCACATGTCACACCTTGACATTTTTACGGCCTCTGTGGACCATCCATGTGAGTTCTGATTTCTTGGATCGCTTTTGGAAGAGACGAAGGTCCCTTTATTCATTCTAACACCAACTCAGATTCTTTGAATTGTTAGAGTTTCTGTTTGAGTAGCTAATGAGGACTCTAGTGCGCATGTCCTGTGAAAGCTCTCAGCTCATTCTCAGTGTGACCTTTAAGAAGGTCCTAAAATATATTAGGACATATATTATGTTTTTATATAAAGACTAAATCTTACAGTGGAAGAAATTTCAAATGTGAAGAATAAAACAAAATACAAGGGTTAATAATGACCTAACAAGTAATATTTAGAAGATAATAATGTGTTTAACCTTTTGAAAGCACATTCCGTTTCATTCAGTGTGTGGTCTCACCTTCCTGTTGATCTAGCATCTTAACAATATACTCATAATATCTACTCAGATTGCTTTAAAACATAAAAGTTTTATTTCTTGGCTGTTTGAAAGATATTTTGAATTTTGTAATTTGAGTTTTATAAATACCTTGATTTTAAAAATGGTAATTTTTTTTAAATTAAAGTTTATTGGGGTGACAATTGTTAGTAAAGTTACATAGGTTTCAGTAAAATTATGTAATACATCATCTATATATCACATTGTGTGTTCACCACCCAGAGGCAGTTCTCTCTCCATCACCGTATATTTGATCCAAAAAGGGTAATTTTTTAAATACCCAAATTCCTGGAGAAAGACATGGTCTGTGACCTTCCTACTCCACGGGCAAAAGTGAAGCATTTTCAAGTCTTATTGAGACCACTTGAGCGCTGACATACTTTATCATTAGCTATCTATGTGACCCTAATGAAGAAATTAACTTCTCTGTTCTTCAGTTTCCATACCAGTAAATTAAGAGAGTCTGCCATATCATGAAGTCCCCAGTAAGCTCTAGAGTTAGCTGATTTAAATAAGCAATTGTATCCTGGGTTTATTTTGGCTTTAAAATAAGGAAGTTATTTTAATTTGTGTCTTCTCTAATATTAACATTGAGATTTTTGTCAAATCTTATAGGGGTTAGGCTAATGGAATAAATGACTGAAACAGATGAAGAATAAGGAAAACAAAGTCAAGCAGCTTTATTTACGGTGGCCAAGACCTGGAAACAACCAAAGTGTCCTTTGATAGATGACTGGATAAAGAAGATGTGGTATATATATACAGTGGAATACTACTCTACCATAAGAAAAGATGAAATATAGGAATTTGCAACAACATGGATGGATTTTGAGATTATTATATGACAACATGGATGGATCTTGAGATTATTATGCTAAGTGAAATAAATCAGACAGAAAGTCGAGAACCATTTGACTTCACTGATATGTGGGCTATAAAACTGAAAGCAACAAAGGAACAAGAAAAACAAATTAAGAAACAAAAACTCATAGACACAGACAATAGTTTAGTGGTTACCAGAGGGTAAGGGGGGTGGTAGAAGAGTGTGAAGGGGGTCAATATATGGTGATGGAAGGAGAACTGACTCTGGGTAGTGAACACAATGTGAGATATAGATGATATATTACAGAATTATACACTTGAAACCTACATAATTTTACTAACCAATTTTACCCCAATACGTCTGGTTTAAAAAAATTAAAGATGGGGGCCAGCCCAGTGGCTCAGGTGGATGGAGTTCCATGCTCCAATGCCAAAGGCTGCCAGTTCGATTCCCACATGGGCCAGTGGGCTTTCAACCACAAGGTGGCTGACTTGACTCCTCGAGTCCTGCAAGGGATGGTGGGCTCCGCCCCCTGCAACTAAGATTGAACACGGCACTTTGAGCTGAGCTTCCACGGGGCTGCTGCTGTTTTCCTGGATGGCTCAGTTGGTTGGAGCGCAGGCTCTCAACCACAAGGTTGCCAGTTCAATTCCTCGACTCCTGCAAGGGATGGTGGGCTGCGCCCCTGCAACTAACAACGGCAACTGAACCTGGACTGAACAGCACCCTCCACAACTAAGATTGAAAGGACAACAACTTGACTTGGAAAAAGTCCTGGAAGTACACACTGTTCCCTAATAAAGTCCTGTTCCCCTTCCCCAATAAAATCTTAAAAAAAAAAAAAAAAAAAAAAAAAGATAATACTTAAAAAAAATATTAAAGATGGGCATGTAGCTCCAAATGAGCTCACACCACTCAAAAAAGAATAAGAAGTGGCCACCTGTGAGGGGACTATGGTGACCTTTGACTGAAGGACATCTGCTACTGCGTGCTAGCCTATGTGTGTATTGCAGTAAGAGGCCTGGGTTTGTGAGAGCTTCCCATATATCAGAAGCTTAAAATATTTTTGTTTAAAACACTTTGGTGTTTAAATGACAAATAATTCAAATAAAAAACATCATCGTTACTGTGCAGGCCAAACCAATATGTCTCCCAGTGGAATCCAATTTACAAGGTATTAGTTTGGATGACAAAAGCTATATTGGTTAAGATTTATCCCGTCAGGGCTTATTGTTGCATACTAAGTTTTCATAAGGGTAGGATCAGGTTGCATGGGTCCTTATCGTAATTGATTTTCTCTCTGAAGAATAACTGCTAGTCTCATGTATGCCCCTCCAAGGAAAAAGTTAAATAAAGTGTTCATGATAGACAAAGATAGACAGACTGAAAGACAGAGGCAGGATACTGCAAAAATGTCTAAAGAGCAACGCAAACTGGTTTTGCAGAGGAGCTTTAGTCAACTGAGATTTGAGCTGTCTCGGCCTAAATTAAGACACTCTCTATTACTGGTCTATTACACTGGCCAAACAGTGAACAGCAGAAGTCATGGTTGGGCTGACTGATTAACCTGGCGACAAGTTGAAATTTGATTTTCTTTTCCTTTCCTTTAATTTATATTTCCCCCAAAGACTCCATTTGTTTTCAGCTTCTAAGTAAAATTACTCATTGGTTGTAAATCATAAGAACCACTCAAATATCTAAACCTAGAAAATAGACAAGTAAAGACATAATCAACACTATAAATAGGATGTTTCCCTTTGATGGAAAGATTAATAGAATTAAGAAATAAGTATCTTTAGGGTACTTAAGTGCTTATTTACTAATTCATTTAATATGAGGAGGGCCATAAAAACATTCAAGAAGTGGTAGTTAAGTTTATGGATTTCTTTATATAAATTAGATTTCCATCAGTTTGTCTCCTTGTTACTGCTTTACACAGAAAATATCTGGATAGATTTTCACCAGTTTTGGAGAGTATAACTGTGATGGTATGAGTGAAAACGTAGGCTATGTTCTATAGTTGGATTTCTAAAGTTGAATTTCTCCACAAGAGTCCAAGACCAAGTCTTGGGTAATTTATTTGAGAGATGATTCCAGGAAGCAGGAAGGATGGAAGGAGAAAAAGCTAATTAATCTGCATTACTGAACTGGTCATGGATGTAAGCACCTAGGCTCTTACTACCAGGGAATATCTGAGAACTATGTAGAATGTGTTTCAGAATGGCCCTTACGAAAACCAGAGAGGTGGGGACATTTACACACAGACTCTCATCCTCCAATGGTTAAGATTTGCCATCAGTATTATCTTCCCTGAATGTAAGAACTGTTCACGGCTTTGGGAAAAGTCTTAAGGAAAAATAGTGGAGAGATCCTGGTGGCATTTGAGGTAGGATACCATCAGCTTCATAGGAACCATCCATCATATCAGCAACTGTAATTAGATGGATGGATAGATAGATAGATAGATAGATAGATAGATAGATAGATATCTGTTAAGTTATATATGCAAAAGTGGGACCCATCAAAAAAGATAGACTGCCATCCTTCAGCACAGCTAGAACTGAACTGACGTATAAAGAGAAATCTATGAATTTGCAAATCAAGAGAGAAAGCTATAATCCTCATATTATGATTGCCAGCTCTCTTGGGTGCTTCCTATGTGCAGCACTGTTCATGGAATTTACAGGTTATCAGTTCATTTAATCCTTACCACAATTATATGTGACAGGTACTATTTTTGTCACCTTTTACAATAAGAAAACTAATGATCAGGGAAATTAAGTCACAGCTTATTAATATACCAACAGAACAGAGCACTAACTGTAGTTCAAAAACATGCCTAAATCAAAGGCATAAGGGAAGACACCTTGGATATCAGGCACTGATTTACTGCAAACTGCTTTTCATGTGAGCAACCCTAGAGAATATTCCCAAACTAGCAGCTGTAAGGATATAATTGTTTAATTATGGTTTCTGATTCTCTTAAGCAATGGTCAGCACACTAGCAAGTAACAAATAAAAAGTTCTCTGAATATCTAGTCAAATTCTCTGGGAAAACAGAACTCAAGTTAGAAATATCTCAGGGGTATTGAACTTTTAAAAAGTACACCTATTATATAACAAAACATCCACTCACATAAAACAAGTGCTTATGCAAGTGTACCTGAAGAGAAATTCACACTATAAAGAATTATGTTCTTAAAAAAAGTGTTTTTTTCTCCTGCTGGGTATTACCATTGTGAGGCAATAAAACAGAAGCAAGCATTTACAATTCGTTAACTCAGTACCACCACTGAGTACCAAAGACTTGTGTGCCTCATGCAAAGACCTTACTCCTCTTTCATGGTAACTAACTAATGACTCGCCCACCCTCAGCTTTCTTGGCTTCCAATACAGGTTTTGAATTCTAAGGGGAAGAAAATGGAAAAACAAGAGAGCATAGAAAATGAACTGCTCAAAAATAATGGGTAAAGTTATATCATGTTATAATGAGCATTTTTATTCTGATTTATTTAATTTTGTTTAGGCAGGTCAGGTGGGTAAATGTTGTGGGCTTGATTGAATGAGTCCTAGTAGATGGAATAATATGAAATCATCTTAATGATGCCAAATCAAACTGTTAAAAAGTAATGCTTGGCAATTAAGACATTTATCCACCGAAATTGGTACAATTTCTTTTGGTGTTCATTATAGACCTTTCTGTGATTTGAGACTCAATTTTGACTCAACTAGAGGGATTTTGTTAAACTGTATTCAATTTCATTCTATTAGTTAGGTTAATTCATATATATAAAGCTATGAAATCATAATAACAAGAATATATCACTTTCACAGAAATCCTTTCTATCTTCCTTAAGCTATAAAAGTAAACAAAATAGAAAATGTAGTCACTAGACAGTGTAGACATAAACGGCAATGGATTTAGGTGGAATATGAAAATTGTTTTGTCCAACCCGTTAGCATACTGTCAGATGCCAGTACTTTGCTTAGCTTCTTAATTTCTCAGAGAAGTTCTTAATTTTCAAAGTATATGGTTCTATTAATACCTCACATGATTTTTTAAAAATCAGAACTTACAAGAGACTTCTAGCCAAGATGGCAGAGTAGATCAATTCTGTACTCTCCTTCCATGATTACACCAAAATTACAAGTAAATTATAGAGTAGCCATCATTGAGATTCAGCTGAAGATTAGCTGAACAGAATTCCTATAATTAGGGATATAAAAAAGAAAAAAAAAATTGAGAATGATAGGACGAGTAGAAACACTGAATGGGCAGGTCCCACTACCACAGTGTGGCAATACAGAAATGGGAGGGACATCTTGTCTGCAGAGGTCTCCCCTGAGGAGGTACCACATGAAGGGTGAAGAGTCCCAGCTCCACACCGGGCTCTTCAGCCCAGGGCACCAGTGTTGGGAAGAGAAGGCCCCGTAACATTGGCTGTGAAAATCAGCCAAGATTGTGTCTGAGAAAGATAAATAGCTACTAGAGACTGAAGAATTGTTATTAACACGTTGCATACAGATCACGAGAATCTTCACGAGGGATTTAAACCTCGCCGTACGCAACGTGTTAACAGGCCTATGGAAAGACTCAATCACTCACAAATTTACTCAGTCTAATCTCCAGCACTGGAGCAGCAGTTCAAAAAGTGCAAGGGACATACAGAGAGGAACTAAGTTGAATAACTCCATGGTGAGGGCTGGAGGAGTAGGGGTCAGGGCAACACTCTCTGGGGACAGAAGAGCTGGCAGACACCATCATTCTTTTGTTGAGCTCTTCTCCCACCCAGATGGCCCAGCATAGGTAGGCATCAAACCTGAGCTCTACTATGGCTAACACCCTTTGCCTTGCCCTGCTGATGCCTTGACACCCTGCCCCACCAAATTGCTCAAACACGCTGTACCTCATCCAGTGGTTCCTCCACACAGGTGACCTACCTCAGCTCATGCTGGAGACTTTCCAAAAATTCTTAAAGGTCCACAAACCCCAAACAAGCAGCAGCCAGAAAAAATAAACTCAGTGAGAACTTCAAAATAGAGATAGGAGACCAAAAATAAATAAATAAATAAATAAATAAATAAATAAACATAAAAAAGAGCCAGTCAGAAATGAAAAAATCACTATAGGGAATCACATCAAATTATATAAAGCAGAGGATTAAATCAGCAATCTTTAAGACAAGATAGTGAAAATACCCAATGAGCACATCAAAAAGAAAACATAATTTAAAAAATGAGGATAGGTTATTGGACAGCATCAAGTGTACCAACATTCACATCATAAAGATATCAAGGGGGAAAGAGAAAGAAAGGGATTGAAACTCTATCTGAAGAAATAATGACTGAAAATTTCCTTAGCCTGGCAAAGGAAATAGACATACAAGTCCAGAAAGTGAAGAGAGCCCCAAACATGATGAACCCAAAGAGGTTCATACCAAAACATAATTAAAATGCAAAAGTTTAAAGTCAAAAGGATAAATTTTAAATGTAGTAAAAGCAGTTGTGATGTACAATTAGTTCCTATAAAAATGTCAGCTGGTTTCTCAACAGAAACCTTGCATGCCAGAATTGAATGGCACAAAATATTCAGTGATGAAAGGCAAAGATCCACAAACAAGATTACTCTATCCAGCAAGGCTATCATGTGGAATTGAAGGAGAGATAAAGATCTCCCAGACAAGGAAAAAATAAAGGAGTTTATCACCAGTAAACCAGTATTACAAGAAATGTTAAAGGAACTTCTTTAAGTAGAAAGGAAAAGATCAAAAACAAGAATAAGAAAATACAGGAAAGAAAAAATTTTCACTGACAAATGCAAACAGTGGATCAATTAACTCTAAAGCTAATACAATGGTTAAAAGACAAAAGTAAGAAGATCATGTGTAGTTACAACAATAAATTAAGGGACACACAGAAAAAAAGTTAAAAATTATGACAAGAACATAAACATGAAGGGGGTACACAAAAATCATAGTGATTTTAGAATGTGTTTTAATTCAAGAAACCATCAACATAAAATAGACTGCCATAAATATATCTTGGTATATATGAAGCACATAGTAACCACAAAACAAAAATCTATAAGAAATATACAAGAAATAGTGAACAATGAATCCAAATATAACATTATAGAAAGTCATTAACATGTAAGAAAAGACAGCAAGAGAATAAGAAAGGGACAGAGAAGAACTACATAACCAATCAGAAACCAATTAATTAAATGACAATAACTATATACTTATCAGTAAATATTTTAATGTAAATGGACTAAATGCGCTACTAAAAAGTCATAGGATGGCTGAATGGATTTTAAAAATAAAACAAGACCTGTACATACGCTGCCTACAAGAGACCCCCTTCAGATCAAAAAACACATACAGACTGAAAGAAATAGGATTGAAAAAAGATATTTCATGCAAATGGAATGAAAATAAAAGGCTGAGTTAGCAATACATGTATGAGACGAAAGTAGACTTTAAAACAAAGGCTATAACAAGAGACGAGAAGGGTATTTCATGATGATAAAGGGATCAATCCATCAGGAGGATATAATTTGTAAACATCTACAGATTCAATGTAGGAGGACCTAAAAACATAAAGCAAGGTTTGACAGACTTAAAAGGACAGATCAACAGTAACACAATAATAGTAGGGGACTTTAATACCCCCACTAGCACCAATGTATAGATCATCTAGACAGAAAATCAACAACAAAATAGGTCAGATGGACTTGATTGACATTATTAGAACATTTCACCCAAAAGCAGCAGAATATACATTATTTTTCAAGTGCACATGGAGTATTTTTCAAGATAGACTATATGTTAGGCCACAAAATAAGTCTTAACAAATTTAAAAGGATTGAAATCATATCAAGCATTTTCTCTGATGACAATGGTATGAAACTAGAAATCAGTTACAGGAAGAAAAATGAAAACATGCAAGCACATGGAGGTTAAATGACATGCTGATAAACAAAAATGGGTTAACAATGAGATCAACGAAGAAATCAAAAGTTAACTTGAGAAAAATGACAATGCAAACACAGTGACCCAAAATATATGGGATATTGCCAAAGCAGTTCTAAGAGGAAAATTCATAGTACTACAGGTCAACCTCAAGAAACAAGAAAAAGTTTAAATAAACAATATAATCTTACACCTAAAGGAAAGAAAAGAAAGCTCAAAGTGAGAAAGGAAATAATAAGAACAGAGTAGAAATAACAAAATAGAGTCTTAAAAAAATACAAAAGATCAATGAATCCAAAAGCTAATTCTTTGAAAAGATAAATAAAATTCATATACCTGTAGTTATACTCACCTAGGGAAAAGAAAAAGAGAAAGGACCCAAATAAATACAATCAGAAATGAAAGGGGAGAACTGATAACTGACACCATAGAAAAACAAAGGATTATAAGGATTATACTACGACAATTAAATACCAACAAATGGGACAGCCTGGAAGAAATGGATAGATTCTTAGAAACATACAATTAAGCAAGACTGAATCAGGAAGAAACATAAACTGTGAAAGGACAACTGACTACTAATAAAATTGAATCAGTAATCAAAAAACTCCCCCAAAACAAAAGTCTTGGATCAGATGGCTTCACAGGTGAACGTTCCCAAACATTCAAAGAATCAATACCTATTCTTCTCAAACTATTCCAAAAAATCTGACGAGGAGGGAAGCTCCAAAACTCATTTTATGAGGCCAGCATTACCCTGATACCAAAACTAAGGCTTTACAAAAAACTTAAATTACAGGTTAATATCCCTAATGAACATAGATGCAAAAACCTTCAACAAAATATTAGCAAACTGAGTTAAACTATACATTAAAATGATCATACAGCATGATCAAGTGGCATTTATTCCTGATATGCAAGGTTAGAGCAATATCCACAAATATTTTAATGTGATACACTGCATAAACAAAATCAGGGATAAAAATCATATGATCATATCAATAGATGCAGAAAAAATATTTGACAAAATGCAACATCCACTTATGATAAAAAAACTCTCAGAAAAGTGGAGACAGGTGGAATATACCTCAACATAATAAAGGCCCTATGTAACAATGCACAGCTAACATCATACTCAATGGGCAAAAGGTGAAAATTTTATCTTTAAGATCAGGAACATGACAAGGATGTTGACTTTTGACAGTTTTATTCAACATATAAGTTCTTGGCACATCAATCAGACAGAAAAAGAAATAAAATCATCCAAATTGGAAAGGAAGAAATATAACTGTCATTATTTGCAGATGATATGATACCACATATAGAGAACCCTAAAGTTCCACCAGAAACCTGTTATAACTAATAAATGATTTCAGTAAAGCAGCAGGAGACATAATTAATATTCATAAATTGGTTGCATGTTTATACAACAATTATAAACTATCAGAAGGAAACATTAAGAAAACAATCCCATTTACAACTGCATCAAAAAATACCTATGAATATATTTCAACAAGGAGGTAAAAGCCCTGAACTCATAAAACGATAACACATTTAAGAAATAACTGAAGGGGATACAAATTAATGGAAAAATATACTGTGCTCGTGGATAGGAAGAATTAACATCATCAAAATGTCCACACTGCACAAAACAATCTACAGATTCAATGCACTCTCTATCCAAATACCAACGGCATTTTTCACAGAACTAGAACATATAATCCTAAAATTTATATGAAACCACAAAAGATCCTTGATAATCCATGCCATATTGAGAAAGAAGAACAAAGTTGGAGTAGCATGCTCTCTGATATCAAACGATACTACAAGGCTATAGAAATCAAAGCAGCATGGTATTTCCAGACACATAGATCAATGGAACAGAATAGAGAGCCCAGAAATAAACCCACACCTATCTGGCCATTTAATCTATGGGAAAGGAGGCAAGAATATACAATGGGGTAAAGACAATCTATTCGATAAATGGTGCTAGAAAAACTGGACAGATACATGCAAAAAAAAATGAAGCTGGACCACCGTCTTACTCCATATTCAAAATAAACTCAAAATGGATTGAAGACTTAAATATAAGATCTGAAACCATAAAACTCCTAGGTGAAAACATAGGCAGTAAACTCATTGACATTGCTCTTAGCAATATTTTTTTGGATATGTCTCCCTGGGCAAGGGAAACAGGAAAAAAAAATCAGCAAATGGGACTAGTTCAAACTAAAAAGTTTTTGCCCAGTGAAGGAAACCATCAACAAAACAAAAAGGCATTTTACTGAATTGGAGAACATATTTGCCAATGATACATATGATAAGAGTTTAATATCCAAAATATACAAGGATCTCATGCAACTTAACACCAAAAAAACCCAAACAATCTGATTTTAAAAAGGGCAGAGGACATGAGTAGACATTTCTCCAAAGATGACATACAGATGGCCAATAGACATATGAAGAGATGCTCAACATCACTCATCATCAGGGAAATGCAAATTAAAACCACAATGAGATATCACCTTACACCTGTCATAATGGCTCTATCATCAATAAATCAACAAACTAGTGTTGACAAGGATGTGGAGAAAATTGGAACACTCATGAACTGTTGGTGTGTTTGTAAATTTGTGCAGCCACTATGGAAAACAAAAAATTAAAACTAGAACTACCATATGACCAGCAATTCCATTTCTGGGTATCTATCCAAATAAATCCAAAACACTTGAAAAGATACATGCACCCCTATGTTAATTGTAGCATTATTTACAATAGCCAAGATATGAAAGCAAACTAAGTGTCCATTGATAGACAAATGGGTAGAGAAGAGGTGGTACATGTACACAGTAGAATATTACTCAGCCATAAAAAGAATGAAATTTTACCATTTGTGACAACATGGATGGACCTAGAAGTTATTACGCTAAGTGAAATCAGTCAGACACAGAAAGACATGTACCATGTGGTCTCACTTATCTGTGGAACCTAAAAAAGTAATAATAAATGAACAACAAAAATAACAGACGTAAACTAAAATATACAGAGAACAAATTGATGGTCATCATATGGTAGGGAGACTCTGCGGGGGGGCCTGTTAATAAGCTGAAAAGCATTCAGAAGTACAAATTGCCAGTTATAAAAATAGTTACATGAATGTAGAATATAGCTTAGAGAAATCGACAATAATATTATAACAATGTATGGTGTCAGATGGGTACTAGACTTATCAGGGTGATCACTTTGTATGGTTATATAAATGTCTAATCACTATGTTGTACCTGAAATAATATAATTTTGTATGTCAACTGTAATTAATTTAAATAATTTAATAAATTTAAAAATAAAATAAAAAATAAATTATAGCATACACTGAGCATTTTTCTCCCTTTTTAATGATATTATAAGGACAAAGTGAACATCCTGCAATTTTTTCTTGGTCTTCAAAACCCTCTTGACACCCTCATACTGTGTGCCAAGTTCTGGACGGATATAATCTGAGGACAGGCTCCACAATTTTCATTAAAATCTCAAGGAGATGTATGACATTTCCCTACAGTGTATACACACACACACACACACACACACACACACACACACACACACACACACACACACACACCCCAAAGAAACAAAAAAGACCAAGAGAAAATAAACAATCATGCTGAAATAATTTGATCTTCAATTACTTTTGTCAAACTGGTCTTAGTGATGCACTACTGGCCTTCACTGAGGAGTGTCAAAGAATCACCCACTCTATGGCACGGTACCTGTTCCATACCAGACAATCTTTCTGGGTCTCTATTTCAGGAGAATGTTCTTCTCAGGAAGCCCTGGGCAGTATTCATTTTTTGGAGATAGACCGTCTTATGAAATGTTTTGAACATTCCCCTTGGCTATGGCCAACAGGTTTAGTGCCAAGTTTGTGGGAACGTGAAGCAATTGTACCAGGCTATAAAATCTACATTTCTGTGATTCTAATTTGACCCTGGAATGTAATAGTTTTCCTAACCTTATGGCCAACTTCCTGGAATATTTATGTAATTATTCTGTGCCTTGGGTATTTTTATAAGTTGCTTTAAATTCCTATGCAAATCGAAATCGTAAGGTAAAGCTCTTTGAGAGAAAAGTTAAACCTGGGACAATCAGGTCATACTCCGATCATTTTTGTCCCTGACCTTGCTTTATTTTATCTCATAGCTCTTGTGAATAACTACCTGACAGCATATTGCATGTCAATTTATGAGTTTTGTCTGTCAGCCTAGTAGAAAATAAATGCCACCACAGCAGGGACAACACCTCATATGCACAACACTGTATCCCCAGTGCCTAGAACAAAGTATAGCCTTAATAGGACCTCAGTGGAGATTTGCCGAATGAACTTAATTATCTGAGTTCATAGACAAGGTTAGTGACCAATTATCCCCCAAGAGCCCAGCGAGCTAACTCACTCTTCTGTGCTGTTTTGATTTCTCCTGATGAATTCTCCTAAGTATTCAAATAGAATTATGTTTAATTCTTGCAATCTCCTAAATTTAGACAGAAATTCGTTCTATATATATGAATGTTCCCTATTTAAATAACAATATAACTCTTATCACTTGTTTTAAAAAGCAGGAAATCATCGGCTTTACAAGAATTTTATAATTGGAAATCTGGGTACATTTTAGCAAAGACTAATGGATACACATTTATTTTTCTGTGGAGCTGCTTTTCTATAGTGCCTTGAAAGGAACTCTTATTAAACTTTTAAGGATATTCAAAACAAGCTTTCTTTTATGTTTCTAAACAAAATTAACATACTGTTTGTAGCCTTATACCAACTTCAATTTCATGGCCCTTAAATCATCATTTATACACTCTCAGTGTTCAGCAAAGAACAAAATATGTGTCCCATAGAATTTGTGGTTGTTTTAAGGACGCATGAGAGTACAATTGAGAACCATGCAATTCAGAACAAATTCAATCTAGACAAGACAGCATGCCATTAAATGCAGCTCCATCTAGTTTTCCTTTCCCACAAGAGACTGAAGAATGGAAGTCACTTGCTCAAATATGAAATTCATGCAACACTTTAATTCTATGACAGCCATCCACCAAGGACCAGAACAATCATTTCATCTCATACTGTTTTAGAGACCCCAGGCAACTGTACACAGTAGATGCTGTTGGAGATTAAGGATTCATTACAAGTGCTAAACAGCTAAACTGAAAATCTGCTGATTTATTTGGAATTCCATGGGATTCTGGTAGGAGATTTATTAAATTATTTACCAAACTTCAACAAGACAAAAATTACCATTTATTGAATCTGAATATAACATGCGTAGGCTCATTTCTTTCACAACACAGTTTATATTAAGTGATAAAATGAATGGTAAAATAACACCTAGTTTCTACCATTAATTCACAACTAGTGATCAATTTTAAAATAAGACCGAACTGCTTCTATGGGTTGACTTGCTGGTGATTAAATATTCCTAGGAGCTTGTGATAAGATTTACCTTCTGTCAGTGGAACTTGTCTGGGTTCCAGAGATCAAAGTTTGCTTTTTATACAGACAGAATGGTCTTCTGTCAACCAACGTCTTTTGAGAAAATTATTTACATAATTGCACAATAACTACTGGTTCCACATAATTCATCTTTCAAACTTTCTGAATATATAGCACAAGTACTAAATATTATTTTTCTGTTAAGTGAGTGTGTTCTTGACAAATATTTATGGCCATGAAGTACATATAACTATATGTGTGTGTCTGTATAGCCATTCAGATATCATGAGTGTCGGTACACACACAGACATTGTAAGCAACTGTGCATATGGTAAAATAGAAATGGAAAACTAGCATTAAGCCAGGTAACTCTGTGAACAGTAGGAATTATGTGGGGAGGATGGAATGAACAACACAAGCAATGATACACAACCATCTTTCAGAAAATAAATTCAAAGGCATTGTTGCAAGATTCTGGGTTAGCCAAAAGTCCCAAGAGGACAGAGGACCACACAAACTTCATCTTGAGTAAATCTGTTTCCTGGTGTACAAAGCCTCTCTGGTGATAACAGACTACAATAAAATGTTAACTTGTCTAAATGAGAACATCATTAATTTAAAGCAGGACCTGTGGCTACCAAGACTTGAGGAAAGAAGAGGTGGGAAGAGAGATGGGGAAAGGCTGGTCACGGGGGAGACAGGGAGAACACAAGGGGATTGTGTCTCTGCAGCAAAGGCTGGCTGCCTCAGGGTCCTGACAAGTTGAAAAGGGAGGCAGGAGGGAGGTGTCAGGGGGAGAGACTTGAGGATGCTCACTGGTTTGCCTTCAACAGGAGGAAGGGGGCTATAAGCCAAGGAATGCAGGCATGCTCCAGAACCTGACAAACGCAAGAAAATGCAGTCTTCTCTAAAATATCCAGAAGCATTGCAGTGCTACAGACACCTTGATTTCCAGCCCAATGAGACTTTTGGTGTACAGAACTATAAAATAACAAATCTTCATTGTTTTAAGCTATGAAGTGTGTGGTAATTTGTTATAATAGCAACAGGAAACAATAGACCCATTCTTACCAGAAGTAACCTCTTTTCATGTGAATTTTCTAGAACTATCTTATTTTATACTCTTTGGATCCAGTAAACTACAAAAATATATTTGTTTGAATTAACTTTTTTCATCTTTCATTTCTTCTTTCAGCCCCTCCATTTAGGACTGAGTGATTTATTTATTTGTGGATGTTTTTTCAAGCTAGAAGGACCCAAAAAGCTCATGTCATCTCCAAACCACATTTGGTTGTTCAAATCATTAAGCCCAATAGACCTTATATTACTTTACATAAATTACTTGATATAAATTTTAAAACAGTTTAATAATAAAGGGAGAAGTTGATCTTTTCATCTAATTAGAAAGCGATTAAATTAATTCAATTGTCTTTTACTCAATTTTAAAGTTATTTTAATTCATTATGCTGGGTTTGTCAGACTAAAGTTCCTGAGGTTTGTTTGATAATTTGATGATTCTGCTGGGAGATAAAAGTTAAGCTCTGGGATCTTTAAGCAGAGAAAAAAACAAAAAGTCATTTTCAGTCTATTAGACATTCTGTCTCTTTTGGCTCCTTAAATCAATTCATATGTCCTTCAGAAAGTGTGTCTATATATTTTGTCCACCCTAACCCACCTAATTCCTCATCCTGTATGTTTATTCCCATTTAAATGAGTAGATCAGAGCCTCCCAGGGTCAGCCCTGGGCTCCATAGCCATGAGATGAGCTGCCTCCTCTACTTGTTGGCACTGGTCACCAGTGATAGTCTAGATTCATCAAACGCTTTCAATTCACCTTCATCCACAACTAACCAAAAATAGATCATTTGTTTGTATTTCCCTTAGTTTTGTCAATTTTCTCTAAAAAAACAAAACAAAACACACTAACATGGAAAGCAGCATACCACAAGGACGAGGCACAAGTTCTGGAATCAAACTGCAGTTTATACATTGGCTCTCCGTCCGTCTCTCTGACGTGCACTCAGAGAATTAACTCAAGTTCTTCCAGCTCCCGTTTTCTCACCTTCTTAAGGGGAGAAATATTTATTTCAGTTGCTTGTTATAAACATTAAATGAGATACTGTCTTCAAAGCTTTTACTTATTCTTGGCCAATTGCTCAATAAAATGCCAATATTACTCTAGCATTTCTTAAGCAACTACTTGAATGAAAGACATGTTCCTTAATGTTTTTGGGTGGTAGCTTCTTCATCAGTGAAGTAAGGGAATTTGACTAGATAATAATCTATCATTTTTTCCTTTAGTAATAAAATTTTGCAATTCTAAGAATAGAACTATAAACTACATAGTTGCAAAAGTAACAAAATATTTAGAATATAAAGAATATAGAAGGACAATAATGTATTTAGATATGTTTCTACCACTGCTTTTCATTAATAATCACTCTCATATTAGTTATAAAACTCTACTGTACCATAGATCATTTGGGAATATATTGATCTGAGAGATTTCTTTAATAAAAATTTATAATAAAATAAAAGCTAATATTTATTGTTAATGGCAGGCACTGTTCTTTTTTTAATTAAAGTTTATTGGGGTGACAATTGTTAGTAAAGTTAGATAGACTTCAGGTGTACAATTCTGTATTACATCATCTATAAATCCCATTGTGTGTTCACCACCCAGAGTCAGTTCTCCTTCCATCACCATATATTTGATCCCCTTTACCCTCATCTACCACCCTCCTCCCCCCTTACCCTCTGGTAACCACTAAACTATTGTCTGTGTCTATGAGTTTTTGTTTCTCATTTGTTTGTCTTGTTCTTTGTTGTTTTGGGTTTATATACCAATAGTGAAATCATATGGTTCTCTGCTTTTTCTGTCTGACTTCACTTAGCATTATAATCTCAAGATTCATCCATGTTGTCACAAATGGTCCTATTTCATCTTTTCTTACCGCCGAATAGTATTCCATTGTATGTATATATACCACAACTTCTTTATCCATTCATCTATCGAAGGACATTTTGGTTGTTTCCATGTCTTGGCCACCGTAAACAAAGCTGCAATGAACATTGGAGCACACGTGTCTTTATCTCTGAATGTTTTCAGATTTTTTGGGTAGATACCCAGAAGAGGGAAGGCTGGGTCATACGGTAATTCTATTCATAATTTTTTGAGGAACCTCCACACTGCCTTCCATAATGGCTGCACCAGTCTGCATTCCCACCAACAGTGTATGAGGGTTCCTTTTTCTCCACAGCCTCTCCAACACTTGTTACTATTTGTCTTGTTGATGATAGCCATTCTGACTGGGGTGAGGTGATATCTCATTGTAGTTTTTAATTTGCATTTCTCTGATGATTAGTGATGTTGAGCATTTTTTCATATGTCTATTTGCCATTTGTATGTCCTCTTTGGAGAAATGTCTCTTCAGGTCCTCTGCCCATTTTTCAATTGGGTTTTTTTTTTGGTGTTGACTTGTATATTCCTTGTACATTTTGTTGTTCCTTGTATATTTTGGATATTAGCTCCTTATTGGAGACACTGTTTGCAAAAATCTTCTCCCATTCAGTTGGTTGCCTCTTTATTTTGTTGATGGTTTCTTTTGCTATGCAGAAGCTTTTAAGTTTGATATAGTCCCATTCACTTATTTTAGCTTTTACTTCCATTGCCTTTGGAGTCAAATTCATAAAATGCTCTTTGAACCCAAGGTCCATAAGTTTAGTACCTATGTTTTCTTCTATGCAGTTTATTGTGTCAGGTCTTATGCTTAAGTCTTTGATCCATTTTGAATTAATTTTGGTACATGGTGACAGATAGCAGTCCAGTTTCATTCTTTTGCACGTGGTTTTCCAATTCTGCCAGCACCATTGATTGAAGAGGCTGTCTTTTCTCCACTGTATGTTTTTTGCTTCTTTGTCAAAAATTATCTGTCCATATTTATGTGGTTTTATTTCTGGGTTCTCAATTCTATTCCATTGGTCTACGTGTCTGTTTTCCTTCCAATATCATGCTATTTTGATTATTGTCACCCTGTAGTACTACACACACACGTGTGTGTGTGCGTGTGTGTGTGTGTGTATATATATATATATATATATGTCAAAATAAAACATATATACATATATCAAAACATATATATCAAAACATATATATATAGAGAGAGAGATAGAGAGAGAGAGAGAGAAATCTATACATATTTTAAGAAAGGAAAACTGTATTAAAATTGTAACACTTGATATATACAGATAACAAAAAATGAATACAAGTTCTACCTTTATACTTTTTTTTTAGAACACACAAGAAATTCAATTTGAATGTCATTTGGTATATCTAGGAAGGTTTAGTAAATTGTTAAATAGCATAACAGGGTATAGATTAAAGTGTAGAGACCGAAATACAAGACATTAACTGATAACTACATTAATATTAGGCTTATGTACTGGCATAAAAGTGTCAATAATTTTAAAAGAGAAAACATACTAAATAAAGAGGGACATCAGGGACGGATGCCCAAGAAAAATGAAAATTCTACAGAAGTTTTATAACAAGGGATATAAAGAAGAAACAAAGTTGAGACAGGTAGGAGGGGAGGAAGATGCAAAATGGACTGGTTCCAAACTTCCATGAGGCAGATCAAAATTGGGAGGTATATCATGGCTGCAGAGATTTCCCCCAGAGCAGTTATGGACACCAGCCCCACAGCAAGCTCCCAGCCCAGAATACCTGTGCTGTGAAGAGGAACCCCCTAAACATCTGGCTGCGACAAACAGTGGAAATTCAACCAGCTGGGTGAGAAAGAAGGCTACAGGAAACCCAGACATCCTCTTCAATGGCCCGTGTACATACTCACTGTCTCGCAGGCACTCACCTTGGGATCTGGCAGAGGGACAGTGACCAGAGGGTGTCAGAGGATACAGGGAGCAGACTGAGGTGTGTGGCTTTGGGGAGGACTGTAGGTCAGTCTCATTTTCCCTGTGAGGGGACCTTCTTCCATGCACTGCCATTTTTAATGTGTTTAGCCCTCCCCCTATGCTTATGGCCAAATCTGAATCTGGTGAGCTCTGCCCTGCTGACTAACTGGGACCCAACCCTTCCTAACTCCTCTAACATTGGCTGCACTTTCTCTGTGAGTAACCAACCATCCCTGCCCATGTTGCATTCTTTATCGGAAAACTCAGAAATGACTGGTCCTAGGTAGGCAATGTCTGGCCTTGGTGTGCTCTGAGACTTTTTCTGAGTAGCTCCAGGCTCAGCAATAGCACCAAACTAGAATCTACATTAACCTGGTGACAATGCTTCCCACTGTAGTGACCCCCTGAGATCCTGCCTCATGCAACTGGCATAGCACAGGAGGTTTTGTCAGTGGCTGAATTTTAAGGATGCTGGCAGTTGACAGCTAGAGTTGGGGATGTCCTGGCTTTTTACAGAGCTACTCCAGGCCCACTACTGATGGCAGACATTTTGGTTCCGAGTGTTGCCTCTCCCATGTGCCTCCAGGTTTAGCACAGACAGTGAAAAACCATGGGGCGCTTTGTATCTCCCACAATGTAGTCCACAGCTGGTCACAGGGAGTAGGTGACCTGGGCTAGTGCCAGAGCCCCTCCTAAAGGGCCCCAGAATCAACATACTTGAAGGTTGGCTTCAGACCACAGCAGACCACTGCTCAATTAGCACACACAAGGACAGTCTCAAAAGACACCAGGGCTTGCTAGGGCAAATCCTACTCAGTGAGGTACACCCTGCATAGCAGCCCATAAGCTATGGATGTGGTCAAACCCTACAGGCAGTCAGCCTGAGGGTCAATCCCATCTACTGATGTGCTAATAATCAAGGCTCATCTATAACAGGAGGGCACACGCAACCCACACATGAGACACTCATGGAGCACCTGGAGCAGGTGACCAGGGAAACTGTGCCAGGGTCCCACAGGGCATCTACTACATAAGGCTTCCTGCCACGACTGGGAGATGAACGAGATCTACCTAATACATAGAAACAAAGAGAGGCAGCCCAAATAAGAAAACATAGAAATGCATCCCAAATGAAAGATCAGGAGAAAACTTTGGAAAAAGAACAAAATGAAATGGCAAGCAACCTATCAGAGACAGAGTTGAAAACAATGGTTATAAAGATGCTCAGGGAACTTAGTGAGAACTTCAACAAAGCAATAGCAAGCATAAAATAGAACATAAAAACCATAAAAAGAACTAGTCAGAAATGAAGAATACAATAATTGAAATGAAGAGTGCACTAGGAGGAATCACCAGGAGACTAGATGAAGCAGAGGATTGAATCAGCAATTTGGAAGACAAGGTAACAGAAAACACCCAACTGGAACAGACAAAAGAAAAAAGACCCCTCCCCCAAATGAGGATTGTTCAAGAGACCTCTGGGACAATATGAAGCATAACAACCTTTGCATCACAGGGGTACCATAAGTAGAAGAGAGAAAGCAAGGGATTGAGAACCTATTTGAAGAAATAATGACAGAAAATTTTTCTAATCCGGCAAAAGAAATAGACATACAAGCCCAGAAAGTGCAGAGAGTTCCAAACAAAATGAACCCAAGCATGTCCACACCAAGATATATTATAACCATTGTTCCCCAAAAATAAGACCTAGCTGGACAATCAGCTCTAATGCATCTTTTGGAGCAAAACTTAATATAAGACCCAGTCTTATTTTACTATAATATAAGACTGGGTCTTATATAATATAATGTAAGACCGGGTCTTATATTAATTTTTGCTCCAAAAGACAAATTAGGGTTGATTCCCTGGCTAGGCCTTATTTTCAGGGAAACATGGAATTAAAATTGCAAAGTTTAAAGACAAAGAAAGAATCTGAAAAGCAGCAAGAGAAAGGCCACTAGTAACTTATAAGGGAACTCCCATGAGATTGTCAGCTGATTTCTCAACTGAAACTTTGCAGGCTAGAACGGAGTAGCACAAGATATTCAACATGATGAAAAGAAATGACCTACAACCAAGGGTAGTCTACCCAGCAAGGCTATCATTTAAAATCAAAAGACAGATAAAATGTTTCCCAGAAAAGAAAAAGCTAAAGTGTTCATCATTACCATATCAGCATTTCAAGGAATGTTAGACGGACTTCTTTAAGACAGGGGGGAGAAAAAAGATCAAAATTTTGAATAATAAAATGGCAATAGCTACATATCTATCAACAATTTCTTTCAATGTAAATAGATTAAGGGCTCCAATCAAAAGACATAGGAGAATTGAATGGATAAGAAAGCAAAATCCTTACATATGCTGCTTACAAGAGAATCACTTCAAATTGAAAGACACACAGAGACAGAAAGCAAAGAGATGGAAAAAGATATATCATGAAAAAAAATCTGGGGTAGCCTTACTTATACCAGACTATAACAAGAGACAAAGAAGGACTCAGTAATCCCACTTCTGGGTATTTATCCAAAGAAACCTCAAATGCTACTTTGAGGGTATGTGTGCATCCATATATTCATTGCAGCCTTGTTTACAATGACCAGAATGTGGAGGCAGCTTGGTGTCTGTCAATGGAAGAATGGATAAAGAGGAGGTGGTACATATATACAATGGAATATTGCTCAGCTATAGAAAGGAATGGGTTCTTACCATCTGCAGCAGCATGGATGGACCTGTAAGGTATTGCGCTGAGTGGAGTATGTCAGATAGAGAAAGACAGATGCAATGTGATTTCACTTATATATGTTACCCAAAGAACAAAACAAACAAACAAAAAAACAACCCAGAAACTCATAGATACAGAAAATATTTTGATGGTTACCAGATGGGAGTGGGGGTGGGGGGTAGGAGAGGGTGAAAAAGGGAGAAGGGATTAAGAAGTACAAATTGGTTGTTACAAAGTAGTCATGGGCATGTAGGGTATAGCGTAAGAAATATAGTCAATAATATTGTAATAACTATGTATGGTGTCAGATGAGTACTAGATTTGTTGTGGTGATAGATGGGAGGGGTGTTGGAAATATAGGTGAAAAAGGGGGAAGGTAATAAGAAGTACAAATTGGTAGTTACAAAGTAGTCATGCAGATGTAGGGTAAAGCGTAGGGAATATAGTCAATTATATGGCAATAACTATACATAGTGCCAAGTGGGTACTAGACTAGTCAGGGGGATCACTTCTTAAATTACATAAATGTCTAACCATCACTCCTATTATGTACCCTTGAAATTAATATAAAATAATATTGAATGTCAACTGTAATTGAAAAATTGAAAAGGCGGGAGGGGGGAAGTGAAGGGCAATAAGTGGCCCAAGTTTCCAGGTATAAAACAAAGAAGTCATGGGGGTGTGATACACAGCATGGGGAATATAGTCAATAATATTGTGATAGTGTTAGATGGTTACTGGACTTATCATGGTGATCACTTCTTTAGGTATGTAAATGTTGAATAACTATGGTGTTCCCTGAAACTCATATAACATTCTATGTTAGCTATATTTTTTAAAGAAATACTTTTTAAAATGTGAAAAATTACTAACAATTTAAAATATAATATTGTCTAATTTGGGAGGGAGTAAAGCTAAAGCACTGGATAATGGTAATATTTAATTTGGCAGTGAGATGACTTGAGTAAACTTAAGTAAGGTCCTGCACTTTTCTGCAGTATGATAAAGATATTGCTTAACTTCAGATGTCATTAAGATAGGCAGACAAGTTATAATAGCTTACTCAAATAATAGAGACATGACATAGAACTGTCAAACAAATAAAGCGGGAAAATGGAATGAAGGAAAAATTCTTCATGAATCTGAAATAAGAGAAGATAAAAAAAGAGGAAAAAAATCAAGACCTACAGCACATTAATAAAATGACAAAAATAAATGCAAATGTGTTAGAAATCATATAAAAGTAAATGGGATAAGCTCTTTAGTAAACTTTCTAGTCTAGTTTTACAAAATTGCTCTATTGATTTTTCAAAATCTCGCGTTGTCTGCTATTATAGGAGATACATCTAAATATAAATTTAGGGGCTTAGGGGGAATTGAAAGATGAAGGGTATACCAGGTAAATAATAACTAAAAGAAAATGTGTATAGAAATAATATTAAACAAAATAAAATTGAAGACAAAAAAATTCATACAAATAGTAATAGTTTAATACTAAACATGATAGCAATTTAATTCACTAAGAAGTTATCTAATCCTAAATTAGTATAAACCTAAAAACATAACTTCAAAATCCGTAAAGTAAAAAAATGACAAGATGAAAAATAGGCAAGTTTGTCATCAGATGTACAAGCAGAGAAAGACTTACTAGAGATATAGAAAATTTAAACAACATATTTAGAAAGCTTGATCTAATATACCCAATATCTACAAGATCTGCTTGAATTTCTTGCCCTCCTTTCCAGAGGAAGGACAAAAACCCATAGCACAGCTACCCATTTCCATGAATGCGTTTCAATCTTCTGCTTACATAGTCTGCAGGAGAAGCATGGGCATTCTGGAGGCACAGTCCATTCTTAAAAGCATCATATGGATACACCTGGCTGGCCCCCTTTAGAACAAAGGGGTGCAACGTGTCCCAATTCCATGACAATAAGTAAAGTCCAATTGCACATTCTGTCATGCTTCAAATAATTGCTGAAGCTATCCAAAACAGGATAGTGCCAATACATACTGCACACATTCTAATCACTGCATTGTGTGCTATTGTGTCCTTAGAACTATAACAAAGAAACATCACTGTCATCTCACTGAAGTGGCTCTCACCTGCCTGGTTGTAAATGAGTGGACATTCCTGAATTTTAATCCAATGACATTGTGAGAGTTAAACAATCCTTAATCATTAAAATATTCTCAAGATTTTTAAACACTGCATATCCATAAAAATAAGGTTTATGTGTTGAGTGTGGGGGGTGGTGTTCCAAAATCTACACAAAAGGAGTGTGTTAACCTGGCCACAAAAGTTTGGAGTTAGGAATTTCACTGTGTTCAAAACTGGATCACAGGTATTGTGAGAGTGTATGTTGGGTTTTATTAATTTTCTAATTAGTCAAAAATATAATTCAAAATAAAATCAGAATTAAATCTCTTAAGAACTCCTGAAGTACCACCAGTCTATGATACAGAGGATGCTACATGACTACTTGTACACAGAAAAAGTAAAATACAGTTACATTGGGTATTTCCTACTAATGAATTCATTTCAGCCATTATAAGTTTATTCATCACGCTAGTCACTGTGGGGTCATATATATGCCACCGACTATATAACCCAAGAATGTGGACAAATAACATACACAAACAGACACACACACACACACACGCACACACACACACATACACACACACGCACACCATGCATGACCCAATGTTGTTAAGTATCCAATGTGGTTCGTAAAAGTTTCTGCCGAAATTCATTCACTGCATGGCTTATTAACTCAACTAATACTTCTAAACCTTCCGCCAAGTGTCAGGTAGTAGACATTGAATATGCACCACTGACAAAGACAGACAAGACTCCTGCTCTCATAGAACTTGCATCCTAACTTGGGACACAAGCAAAATTAAATAAATAAATAAACATAAAGGAATGGAATCATTTCAAAGGGTGCCAAGTTCCTTGAAGAGAATAAAACAAGACTGCATGCTAGATGCAGTTTTGCAACTTCAGCACTTCTGATACATTGTACCAGGTAATTCTCTATTGTGGGGGCAATGCTGTGCATTGCAGGATGCTTAGGAGCACCCCCGGCTTCTATGCACTAGATACCAATAACACCTTCTCAGTTATGTTGGCCAACAATATATCTTGATCTTGCCAAATCCCCTGGGGTACAAAAGCACCCCCATGTTGAGAACCACTGTGTAAGAGTGACCGAAATGACGGAATGAGAATTTTTTGGGGGTGTGTGGGGGGGTGTTATTGGATATTAAGGAAAGACCTCTTTGAGGGCTTTAAAATGGGGGTGGGGGGAAGCCAACCAGAAAACGATTTTGTAGAAAGCTTTCCAGGCAGAGTTGGGCAATAAGTACTAAAGCAATAAGGTGATAATGAACTTGGAGTCCTAAAGGAGCAGACTAAAGCATAGAAGTAAGAGATGCTATCAAAGAGGCAGACAAGAACAAATCATAAAATCACATAAAGCCTTACAAGCCATAGTAGAGAGTTTCGTTTTTCTGTTTGCTTGTTTGTTTGTTTGTTTGTTTGTTTTTAAGTATTATGAGAAGTTTCGGTGAAGGAGAGAATTTCTGATTAGTTGTGAAGAACAAAATGTTTCTAGCTAGATCTTTAAAGGTAGATAGGACTGGGTTTTTATAGTCTGGGATGAAAGACAGAAGTATTCCAAGTATAGATAAGGGATTGTAGATGATAAAACCTGGCTGAGGTGGGGCAAGGGCTAGGCAGAAATGGAATTTCAGAATTCTCAGAGATGGGGAAACTATTGCAGGAAGAAGGAACTTTTGAGGGATATCTTCCACTTCAGCCCCCACTGGGACGACAACTCAGAGGAGCTCTCTCAAGCAGAGTGTGTGCTTGGCAACAGATTGGGCAGCAGCTGTGAGCTGGAGGACCCACTGTTGTGTGTATGGGCTTTGGCTCAGTCCCAAATATGCCCCTTTAGGGAGGATGGGCCTGAAGCCAAGTGCAGGCTGAGCTGCCCAACAGGAGCCAGAGACCAACAACCCATGGCCAGGCAACTAATAGCACAAAGATGTCAATGGCTTGATTCTAAAATATTCTTGTTAGAGGTTTACAGAGTCAACATTTTGAGACCAATGGAGACAAGAATAATAAACTTGAGGTCTTTATTCCAACTCCCTCGTTTTCTGAGTATTGGCAAGTATAAGGCATTGTTCAAAGTGTTTTGCATTCATTTTTTCATCTAATCTTCTGAACAACGCAATGACATAGATGATCATATTTTCAGCATTCTGTGAAGGGCATTTGAACCTAGAGATGTTCGGTTGCTCACCCATGGAACCTGAGACTTAAGCTGTCTCTCTCAAGTCTAATCTCTTAACCATCGCATAATACTCAGATAAAGCAATCAATACCATATATGCTCAGATGAAGCAACTGACAAAGATGAAACCACTTGCCAAAGGTCATACCCAACTAATGTCTGTTTGAGGAACAATTGGTAATAAATTGCTAGCATTTGAACACGTATTAGTGCCAGTTGTTTTTCTAAGCACTGGACTCTTATATGAATTCTCTTGTTTAATCTTCACAAAAATTTATGAGAACAGTCTTATAAGTTGTCTCATTTTATAGATGAGACACCTGAAGCCTAGAGATCTTAAGTAACTTTTCCAAAGTCACATGAGCAGCAAGTGGTGGAGTTGAGATTGTAATTTAGGCAGTCAAAGGCCCAGGTCTTTGCTCCTAATCCTAAATCATAGAACCCAGTTCTGTTTCAACAACAAGGAGTTGTGTTAGAAACTCTTATACTCTTATTTGGTAAAAATAAGGTATATTATTTAAGATCATTCAACAGTATTTAAATAATTTTACAAACAAGGATATCTGATAATGTTCCAAACAGAAGCCATCCCTTGAAAAGCCTCCATGACTTCATTTCTGTTTTTAAAGAAAACAGAAATTTTAAAGAAAATACAATAGGTTCATTCATTAATTTATTCCACATGATACCTTAATTTCCAAATAAATATAGAAAAGAGGTGTTGGTGTGTTGATTTTGCAATCTCTTCTTAATGTATAAGCTAGTTAATGAGTTCAGATATTTCCAAAGTACTTTAGGAAAAGATTTGTTCCTACCCTACCTGCATCCTTCACCTCCAGGACTTCTAACCAAACACAATTTGAGAAATCAACAAAGACCTAGAGTTCCAGAAGCTACCATTTTGGAATCTGTGTATTTGTCTGAGTTCCAGTGACTGAAAGGATTGACAGACTGCTGCTATCTATGTGTTATCACACTTCCCATGGCACCAGTTTGACATAAGAGATTGACCCAATCTGTTGGTGACCCAATCTGTTGCAAAGAGTGTATTCTCAATAGAATTGGAGTTATTAAAAAGCATCTCTGAAACAGTGAAAGAAAGTCAGTATTTAGCATCAGAAGTTGCATGTTTGAGTCCAGTTGTACCATTTCCAAGCTTTGTGACCTTGGGTAAGTCACTGTAACCACTCTGAGATTATGGCTCTTTGTCACACAGGAGGGAACAGAATCCTGACCCTAGCTACTGGGCAGGTTGCCGTGTAGATCAATACAACAATTTGTACATGGGTCGTTTATATACTGAACGTTGCTCTAACAGCAAAGGAAAGACATTCACAATAGAGATATCAAACAGTTAGTTACAAAGCTGACTGTTGTCTGAACTAGAGATCGTGTGTCTCTTCTGTAACCTCAGGTCCTTTTGACAGTGACAGTGTGCTGAAGCAAATCTGAATCAAGCCTATGTGTTCCAGAGCTAGATGAGAGACAAGGTCAGTGGGGGTAAGATATTTATTCTCGAGGCAGCTGCTCAAGATAGAAACTGAAAAGTCTCAGTGTTTTCGGGCAGTAATCCAACCAATCTAGGCACAACTTGAGTGAGATAAACATTGCAGACCCGGGAACAACTATCTTTGAAATCTTTAATATCAATAATAATTACTACTATAGCAAAAATAACACCTCATGTATCAGTCAACTTACTTTTTTAGCAAACAAAATGCTCTAAGGCTCATTGACTTAAAAACCATTATTTATTATCAATTCTCTAACTGCATCCTGGCTGGGGATTGGTTCATCTTGGCTGGAATCAGACAGGCAGCTGCCTCAGGCTGCAGGCTGACTTGGCCTTGGCTCCTCATTGTGAGTTGAGCTCATGTATGTTTATTCTGGAGAGCAGGCAATGGGGGCGGCAGCTACCTGGGGGCAAGACCTATTCAGGGCAATGGCAGAAGTGTGAGAGAGCGTGTAGGAGCATATTTCAGACCTCTGATCTAATCTATTAGGTCACCTTTCCTAGGCCTTACTATGTGTTAAGCAACCATGTACGAAGAGTTTACCAACATTTTTTAATATGATCTTCACAACCTTGTGAAGCAAGGACCATTTTTATCCTAATTTTAAAGACAAGGAAATGGAGGTAAAAATAAGTTAAAAAAAACTTCCCCAATATCCTGTAGCTAATAAATAACAGACATACTCAAGTTAAGATGGCATAGTCAGGATTCCAGTACTAGCAGTGGGACTCTAGGGACAATAAGATTTGCCAGTACATTCTATCGACTGCTTAAGTTTTAGTCCACAAGTACTGCAATTAAAATGGAACAGTTTCAAAGTGTTGAATTCTTCCTTAGAGCATTCAAAAGGCATATGGGCCGGCAGCAACCATGATCTCAGACTTTTAGCCTTCAAAACTGTGACAGAATAAACTTCTGTATTGTAAGCCTCCTAGCTTGTTGTAATTTGTTACAGCAACCACAAGAAACTAACATGAGGGTTAACAATTTTTATGTTATGAAAAATGTAGACCCTAGAGCTATGAAGATACTCTATATGTTGTCTACTAAAATTTTAAATACATACCTTCACGTTTAAGCTTTTAATGCACTCTTAAAGTACAAACCTTATTTATGGGCATAAGGTACAGATCCCGTTTTATTGTCTTTCTTTTTTTCTCTTTGGATAATAAATTTTCCCAGCACCATTTATCAAAAGGTTAATTTTTTCTCCATTAATTTGCAAAAACTACACCATATATAAAAATGCCTTATTGAGATCAAGTTTCTTTTTGGGCTTTCAACTGTTTCTTTGGTCAATCTGCCTATCCACTATTCTGTGATAATTGTTGTAATTTTATTATAGTTCTCTCTATCTAGTAAAGCTGATACTTTTACTATATTCGTGGTGTTTTTTTTTCCTTCAGTTATTGCTTGGTTATTTTGGGGCATTTGATCTCCCATTAAAATTTAAAATCAGCTTGTAAAGCTTTTTGTAAAAGTTTGATGGTGATAGTTGGGATTTGTATTAGAATTTCATTTAATCTACTGATCAATTTAGAAGAATTAACATTTTTACAATATTAAAACTTCCTATTCATAAAAATGGTTATATAGCTTTATTTGTTTTATATTTTTAAAGTAATCAAGTATTAAAATTTTCTCCAGATAAGTCTTACCCATTTATTGTTGATTTTATTCCTTTAGTACCACATGTTTTCGGTTCCTAATGTAATATTATTTTTTCAAAATTATGTTTTATAAAGTTTGGTTGATGTATATAAATGTAATTTTGACTGTTGGTATTATATCCACCTGGCTAAATTTTATTATATTAACTTATTTATATATACCTCTGAGTTTTCTATAAGGAAAATCACATGCCCAAAATGATGAGAGTTTGGTTTCATTCCTTCCATGCTTTATACTCTATGTATTTATTTCTTTTCTTTCTGTGCTAGCTGGGATCTCCAATATAATGTTGTATAGTAGCAGCAAAAGTGGGCATCCTGTCTTGTTCCTAGTTTTAAAGGTAATGCTTCTACTGTTTTACTGTTAAGAATTATGTTTGATATAGGTTTTTTGGGTACTCTTTAACAGGTAAAAGAGATTCCTTTCTAGGCATAGTTTGCTAAAAGTTTTATCGTAAATGAGTGTGAAATTTACTAAGTGCTTACTTGACATCTATTGAAATGATGTAGTTTTTATTTTTAATTGTATTAATTGTGGAATATTATGTGAATTAAAAAAAATCACTTTTTACAGGTATTATTTACATACAAAAAGCTGTACATATTTCATGTATGCTTCTTGATGAATTTGGAGATAAGTACATATCCATAAAACCATCACACCACAGTCTATGCCATAAACATATCCATCACTTCCAAAAGTTCTCTCCCACCCTCCTTATTTATAATTTTTTGCATGTATTATAAAAACACTACATATATGGTCTATCCTCTTATCAAATTCTTAAGTAACTAATACAGTATTGTTAACTGTGCTGTTACAGGCACTGTGCTGTACTCAGTCTCTAGGACTTATTCATCCAGCAGAACTGAAACTTTCACCCTTTGGCTAATACCTCCCCATTTACCCCTTCTCCCTGCAACTAACAACGGCAACTGGACCTGGAGCTGAATGGCGCCCTCCACAACTAAGATTGAAAGGACAACAACTTGTCTTGGAAAAAGTCCTGGAAGTACACACTGTTTCCCAATAAAGTCCTGTTCCCCTTCCCCAATAAAATCTTTAAAAAATAAATAAATAAATTCCTCATGTATGTAGTAGTGTGAAGTACTTGGCTTTCAGTGTCTGACTTATTTCACATAGCATAATGTCCTCCAGGTTCATCCACGGTGTCACAAGTGGCAGGATTTCCTATAACCACCACAAGAAAATGTTTTTGAAAATGTCCATCTTCATGCATTTTTCCCTTTTAGGATACATTTGTATTGAGCTTTCTAAAGTTCTCTGTGATTGCCAGCTGACAGCCCCATACTGTCAAAGTAAGTTCTGTAAAAGCTGAATTGATAACATTGAAACAGTTGACATTATACATAACTGTTTTAATCCACTAAACCAATGGACACTGACTCATGAAATTAAAAATAAATATCACAGCTATGGCGATTTAAAAAAATACAGGATTTCCTTCTTTTATAAGGCTGAACAATACTCCATTGTATGTATATACCACATTTTCTTTATCCATTCATCCACTGATGGATATTTAGGTTGCTTCCACGTCTTGGCTACTGTGAATAGTGCTGTAGTGAACACTGGAGTGCAGATATCTATTCAAAATCCCAGCTTCAACTCTTTTGGGAATGTACCCAGAAACGGGATTGCTGTATCATATGGTAATTCTATTCAGTATTTTTTTAAGGAAACCCCATACTATTTTCCACAGTGACTGCACCAATTTACATTCCCACCAACACTGTACAATCTTCCCTTTTCTCTACATCCTTGTCAACACTTATCTTTTGTGTTTTTTAAATAATAGCCATCCTAACACGTGTGACATGCTATCTCATTGTGGTTTGGATTTGCATTTCCCTGATGATCAGTGATGTGAGCACATTTCATGTACCTGTTGGCCATTGTATGCTTACTTCGGAGAAATATCTTTTCAGTTCCTTTGCTCATTTTAATGCGGTTATTTGGGTTTTTGCTCTTGAGGTGTTGGAGCTCCTTGAATATTTTGGATATTAATCGTTTATCAGATATGTAGTTTGCAAACATTTTCTTTCATTCCATAGGTTGCCATTTTATTTTGTTCATTTTTATTTCCTTTGCTGTTCAAAAGATTTATAATTTGGTGTAGTTCCATTTGTCTATTTTTGCTTTTATTGTCTGTGCTTTTGCTGTCATACACAAGAAATTGTTGAATAAACATTTTATATAAACTCACCTCTGAATTCCCAGAATATTAACTTGTTTTTTATGCATTACCGTTTGTACAGATTGCCTAGTATATTTTGCCAATATTTTGACTACCATCTTTACATTTATGTCTATGAGTGACAGGACCTCTTTTTTGCATTTTGACTCACAGAGTGAAATTGTGGCGTAGTCTCTCTTTTTTTTAATTCTGTGAAAGAATTTGCATGAACATGGAATGATTTGTTCTTTGAAAGTGTTGTAGAATTGTCCTATAAAGGCATCTGAGTCAGGTGCTTTCTTTATGTGAATAAACATAAACTTATACAATGTTTGAAGATTATAATTAATAAACCTGAATCGGTAGAAGATGTATACTAAAGCTTGTGCCTAACAACAAGATGGGCCATATTCTTGTTAAGTGAACATGGAACTTTTATAAAATGTTAGCATGTTCTAGGCAAAAAAGCAAGACTCAACCATTTTCAAGAAACAAGCCATATATATATATATATATATATATATATATATATATATATATATTAAAGATTTTATTGGGGAAGGGGAACAGGACTTTATTGGGGAACAGTGTGTACTTCCAGGACTTTTTTCCAAGTCAAGTTGTTGTCCTTTCAATCTTAGTTGTGGAGGGTGCCGTTCAGCTTCAAGTTGTTGTCCTTTCAGTCTTAGTTGTGGAGGGTGCCATTCAGCTTCAAGTTGTCCTTTCAATCTTAGTTGTGGAGGGCACAGCTCAGCTCCATGTCCAGCTGCCATTGCTAGTTGCAGGGGGCGCAGCCCACCATCCCTTGTAGGAGTCAAACCGGCCACCTTGTGGTTGAGAGGACGTGCTCCAACCAACTGAGCCATCCGGGAGCTCAGCGGCAGCTCAGTTCAAGGTGCCGTGTTCAATTTTAGTTCAGGGGGCGGAGCCCACCATCCCTTGCGGGACTCGAGGAATTGAACTGGCAACCTTGTGGTTGAGAGCCCGTCCTCCAACCAACTGAGCCATCTGGGAGCTCAGCGGCAGCTCAGTTCAAGGTGCCGTGTTCAATCTTAGTTGCAGGGGGCGGAGCCCACCGTCCCTTGCGGGACTCGAGGAGTTGAACCGGCAACCTTGTGGTTGAGAGCCCACTGGCCCATGTGGGAATCGAACCGGCAGCCTTCGATGTTAGGAGCATGGAGCTCTAACCGCCTGAGCCACCAGGCCGGCCCCAAGAAACAAGCAATATTGAGAAAAGTAATAAAATAGACAATTTCCAATAGGATGGATACATGCCAGCCCTTTCAATAAATGATGATGCTGTAGAAATATCCTGATGTGATATTAGACTGTCTCTTTTTCTCTTTCTCTGTAATTCTAACAATTTTTGATTTATAATTTTTGAGGCTATTTTGTGTAGCACATATGTGTTTCAAATTATTATGTCTTCCTAGATAGTTAAGACTTTTTATTTCATGAATTTTTATCCCTAATCATTTTTTAATTAATTTTTTTTCTGTATACATTTACATGCATGAACCATACATCTTTGTTTTCCAGCACAGTTTTAACTTCAGAGAGCTGGCCATACTGGGTGCAAAAATAGACTTTTCTTGAAGTCTATATATCTGATTATTTTTGATAATTTCAAAAGTTACTTGTTCCTTTTAATTTTATCTTTTATGTCTTTAAATAGTAATATATATTCTGTATGTGATATTCTTTTATCAAATAACTAGATTCTAAATTTGACTGCTTGCTTACTTTTGCTAACTATCACTCATGGTGGCTTATGAGCATCTACTAGTTGACCTTAATGAATTGAGAACCTGGGTGACTTTGCACCTTTGAGGATTTGCTTTTACTTCTGCTGAGAGCCTGAGATGACTTTTGACCTTTCAAGGGCCACAGGGTTAATCTAAGATTCTCAGATTCTGTTTACCTAATTTCACCCTTGAAATTCATAGTCTTGTGAAGTCTAGAGATAAACAGTACACAAGTACGTACATACATAATTTCTGATAGTGTATCAGACACTAATGTATCCTATAGCACTTTATACCCTCCTTGTCCCACCTTTTACTCCAGTCACTGACATGATGATGGTTTAAGTTTTGACCAGCTTTGTACTGGTAAAACCTCACAGTGACTCACTAGTTCATAAGATTGAATCAATTTTCAATATTTTGTCATAAAATAGCTCTAAGAGACCCTTTAATTTTTGCCACACTTCATGTCTCTCTTGTTTCCTTCTCCAACACTTATCTAACACATCATGGCATGGGGTACCCACAACAAGCTGCTTACTTCCTGGAAGTCTGAGGTAGTTATGTCCATGGGGCTGCTACTGACCACCAGGGTCTGTGAGCAGATGGATAAATGTGTCCCCATCCTTAAGATAGATAGGTTAGATGTGGCCCTACTCTGTCAGACTTGGTGGACTTCGAGGAAGAAAAAGAGAGAGATATCTTTATCTCTGTGTGCAAGCACACAAACAAGAGGTCCTGTGAGCACATAGGGAGATGATGGTCACCTATAAAATAAGAAAAGAGGCACCAGAATGAAATCTAACTTGCCAGCACTTTGGTCTTACAGTTCCCAGCCTCCAGAACTATGAAAAATAAATTTCTGTTGTTTAAAACATGCAGTTTATGGCATTTTGTTATGACAGCCCGAACTGAGTAACACAAGATGTTTTATTTCTTTGTAAAAAAAAAAAAAAAAGAAAATGTATCAAGTGTGGTTGAAATAGTGCTTTCCTTCCTCTTCTCATCATAGAACTTATGATACTGATCCAGCATCTTTTCTATACCTTGCAAATTATCATACTCCTTTTTAAGTACGGATTGCCTTCCAACATTTTATCCTTGAGCTTTCAATGTCATGTAATGGCTCCAAGAGTCCCTTTAGTGTGAAGTGTTTTGCTAAGTCACTTCCTCTTGGACATCTTCATACTTTCGTCAAAATCACTTTCTTCATTTATGTTGATTAGTTTCCTTCACTAAATTCCTCTGACTGCATTTTAATCTATGTAGGTTAAAATATGGCATTTGTATTGTTCAGTAATTTGAACTCTGTTTAAACCAGTTGCCATTCATCCGTAAGTTTTAGAATACACTGTTCAGAAAACTCATGACTTGCATATAAATAGCCTCTTTTCACATAAGGAACAATTAAAATAATTAGTGATTGAACTGTAAATGGCTCAATACTTCTTGTGACCTTTCCATTACGGTTACTAGAAATGAACCAAGTCATATAACCAAGTCAAAATAGTTAATATCATCTGCAAATATATTTGATTTTTAAAGCCTTTGGAAACAAACAAACAAAAAAAAACATAATTGAAAAACACCAACTTTTAAAGTCCCACCGCCATTGACTTCGTAGAGTGATACTGTCTTCTATAATTTCTATTATTTTAACTTTTCTAACCTTTTTATAATTTATAAACAGTAACTATGACTTTATAAATCATAGCTCCCTAACCAAATACTTATGGAAATTTTAATTCTCCAAAAATCACATTCTCTAGAGACTTCCTATTTATAGAAACACTTACCTTTTGAGATGCAAAATGCAAACTAGCATATATAAAAGGGTTTCTTTAATTTAAGCATATACTAAGAAAATGAAATCTTAGGTATTTTTTCTACATAGAACTTTGTCTTAGTAATGTGCAAGAGTGCTTTGAAAGGATTATTTTCTAACTTTAACTGGACCTTAATCATGCTGAAGAAAGAAAACCAACAGAAACTGAAATATTAAAAAAAAACAAAAAACATATTGTTATATTACAAGTTTTTTGTTTTTTTTTAATGAATGCAAAACATGAGTTAGTCATTCCTAACAGTTTTATAAGATAAGGGAGAAGGTTAAAAAATAAACACAAACCAGCTACCATCACTTTTCAGTTAAACTTACAATTATTATCTGTTTTCTGAAGGTGAGTTTCAGTGTAACTCTGTTAAGAACAATATCTTCCCTCTTATAATCAGAGAGTTTTTAAAAATAATTATCTTCTTCAAATTGCTAACTTGGAAACTTGAGATCATATATATTTATTATAGGAAACTTCAATCATTACACTATTTTAGGTAGGAGGTAATAAAAAGTAACCATACTGGATTTAATAAAAGAGGTAGAAAATACTGTGTTAGGAGACCATATATAGTTCTGATGTGAGTGTGAACTGGCAACCACTTTTAAAAGCTAATATTTTCTACCAAAGATAAAAAAATGACCTAAAAATTCCACTCCTAGGTACATTCACAACAATACTATGCACATGTATTCATCAAAATACATGTATTAGAATATTCATAGCAGCATTATTTTTAATAGCCCCAAATGGAGAACTACCAAAACATACATTCCAATGGAATGGATTAATAGTGGTTTATCACTTACCATCAATGAGAATAAGCCATCTGCAACAGCACAGTCTCACTCATCAACTTACAAACTCAATGCTGAATAAAAGAAGTTGGACATACATAAAAACACATACCATATGATTCCATTTAATAAAGTACAATATAGGCAAAATTAATCTATACTGTACAGTCAAAGTTTAGAATAGTGGCTTCTCTGAGGGGTAAGAGAAGTTGTGTCGGGATAAGGAGAATAAAGGGGCTCCTAATATGTGTGTTTGTAGGTGCCGTTCCCACATGTGTATACAATGTGTGAAGATATACTGAGCTGTACACGTTCATGTGCACATTTCTCTATGTAAGTTATATCTCAAAAAACGAGCATTATAAAATAAAATGAAATGCTTGTGGTAATTTTGTTAGCTCTCTTCACTTTATATAATGTTTTTCATGTTAACTTTATGATAACAAACAGCCATAGTTGATAACAAAGCTTTCATCTTCCTTTCAGAAGAGTTTTTATAAATTAAGTAGTGATTCATTCATAAAACATGTTATAAAATCTAGGTCTTCTACAAAATGGATAGACTACTGTTTCATAGCATTGCAATAGCACTGTCACAGTTATGTCACTTATTTTTCTGATACACTTAACTAGATCAACACACCTGATGACTGCAGAATAAATATTTTATAACTCACTTTAGAAAGGCATTTTGTTATACAAACATTAAAACCCACTCCTCCAGGTAATGCAGCATAGTTAACTGAACTTGTATCCTATTGAAGTTCAAGGTCAGGACTTTGCCCTTAAAATGAAAAGTATGTTAGAGTCAAAATTATCCTTGAAAATTCCCCAATAATGTGGCATACTAGACAATGAATTTAAACTCACAGTCTATACAAGATAGATGATTTTGCCTCTAATACTAATTTGATCATTTTCTTTCTCGAATTGAACATGAGATGAAAGAGCTGGCTTATATTTGGAGCCATATTATTAAAGGAAACAAAAATATCAGAATCACATCAGCTTTGAGGCACCTGGGAGGTGTAATTACCTGAAGTCACAACAGATTTTGTAGTGCCCAACTCAGAGATCTTGTAAAACATATACTTATTGGGTGAAATGGTTGACTGAATTATCTTTATTATTTAAATTGTTTTCTCTTTCATTCTCTTACAACCTCCACCCTTGGCCTCAACGCGGTGCACCTATAGTTGAATTCACAAAAATTAATTCCAGATGTGTGAGTCTACTCTACTATGAAAAGCCTTGAATTTCTAGCCACACAGATCTAGAATTGATGGCTGGACCTGCCACTTAGTATTTACCAGTGAACATTAGTTTCCTGGTCTAAAAAATGGGAATAATATCTATCTTACATTGTAGTGGTAAAAATGAGAGATAAATGTATATAAAGTACCTTATGAATGTGGAGTATCTGGTACATTGTGCATTCTCAGCAAATTACAACTATTATTATAATGATGGGAAAAGATGGAAACAAATCAAAGACATGAAATTATGATGACACATTCTCCAAAGTTAATTTAAAATTAATTACTCTTTTTCTGTTCGGAATTTATAAAAATTTTAATTATATACATTTCACCCAGTCAGGATCCTTCTCCTAAAGCTCAAGACCATGTGTCCATAGCGGTTTCCTTCCCAGGATTCATTCCCTGGCAATATGGCTTTGACTGCCCTCCAAAAATGAGTGGAGTCCATTTCCCAGCCCCTTGCATCAGCGCTGACTTGTGGCATGTTTGGCCAACACAACGCAGCAAAAGGGGCAGTGTGCCCATTCCAGGCTTGCGCCTCGAGTGGCTGTGTAAGCTGTCACTTTGTTTATGGGGACTCTGAATGAGTCGTGAGAATAACCTCAGGCTAGCCTGCAGGAGGAGGGGAGACAGTGTGGGTCAGAGACCAGCCAGCCTAATTGTGCCAGCTGACGTCCCAGGTGAATGTGAAACCTCAAACTAATGAGCAGCGCCAGCCTGCAGCTCCACTGTGGTCACTTCCAACTGACCACAGGCAAGTGAGGGCGATCAGCCCATGCTCGAACCATCCAGCAGAATCATGAGCAAATCAAATGTTTATTTTAAATCATTGTGTTTTGGGTGTTTTTTTACGCAGTCATACCTAACTGGTACATACCACGTATTCTCTCATCAGTTCTTCAAATTTTTCGTTTAACCCTGGAAAATTAGTTGCAATTTGAGGTTCAGATACAGTGTAGTATTCCTATATATTATGTAACATATTCAGATATTCCATAAGATTCCAATGGGACATATGTACACACAAATGTTTATAGTTGGTTTTATAAAAATGTCTGTCATTGACTTGCATTAGAATTTTCTTTTTTTCTCAGTGGAGTTTCTGCAGACACACAGTGACCAAGCCAATATTTAGACCTTAATTAGTAATGTAATCTGGTCATTTTTCTGTCACATTATAAATAAATTATTTTATAAACATGTAAGAGACTCTCACCAAGGTATTGGAGTAAGCCCCTTACTTCAGACTTGATGTATAATTAGGAGACATCTAAATGAGATCAGCTTTAATACCAGCTTAGTATTGTAAATAGTTACATAGGAGAAGGTGCTTTTAATCTACTTTTTAAATTTAAATAGGCACATGTAGTAAAAATTAAATTCATATTCTTTCCCTGTCTCATTCTAAAGGCAATCTCATAACCAATTTCTTACATATCTTTTCAGAGATGTTGAATCTGTTTGTTACATAATATATATGTACACACAAAAGTACATGTATGTGTATTTGCATGAATATTTGCCCCTTCCTTGCTCCTGTGCATTTTGCATTCCTTTGCATTAGTTTATCATGTCAGTATATACAGATTTTAAGAGAGAACCTGAAATGATACAAGCCAAGTTAAGGAACACAAAGGTTAATGCTATTGAGTGATTGTAATGGCAAGTCTTCCAGTGTCTGGAAGACTGTTAAAGTTTCAGATTTTATATTCAATTTTCAATATATTTTTATTCTTTTCACTGAAGAGTTAGGGTATGGTTGCAGAAAGTTAAGCTTCATTTGAGACCATTTTCTTCCCATCTATTTAAACTAACATTTGATGAACTCATACTATGTGCTTAGTCCTGCAGTAGTGTCACTGATCTAAATAAAATCGGCCCCAAAATTTGACAGGGTGGAGAGAATCGGGCTTCAATTTAGATCAAGTTTCTTAAATGTGTAATTCCTTTTTCCTTAAAGCATTTTATTATCTTAATGATATTAGCAAGTCTTATATTTTCTAAGAATGCCTATGTGAGGAATCAATCTACTTCCTAAATTTAAAAAATTAGATGCTAAGGGACACAGCTGCGCGGTGTTATAGATCCAAACGTCAGAATCTGCATTATAGACTCGAAACCCGGAAATAGGTCATGCAGGAGATGATGGTGCACAAGTCCTGAGCTCAAAAATCAAAGGCCTACTCATGCTTACTCAGAAGCCAAGTTCATACAACTAAGGATGCTGCATCTTTCAGAGGAATGTTCGCGGCTTGATGATTGCCTATCTTGAAATTAGCCTTAAAAATAGTGTAATGAAAAAAAATGGTGTAATGCACCACAAATACATCTAAATTCCTTTCGGAACTCAGTGCAGAAAAAATATCAGTAATTCAGTTCCTAAATTTTAGAAACAGTTTTCAGTCCTTATTAGATACTGAAGAAATACAGGTTGTTTAGTTGTTTGTTTGTTTTTGCTTGTCGGTTTGTTTTCATTTTACCACCTACTTCAGATGATGCTAGCTAAATCCTGAAGACATAATGTCAATAAAATAGTAGCAAATTATTATAAGAAATTTAATCTTCAGTTCTTTTTTTAATAATCAAATTAAATTCTGGGTGCATTTTCTATCATAAAAATGTCAAAGCACTTGATATCTGGGACAGATTATGTTAGCAATGTTGTAGGAACTAATGTGGAAAGAAAAAGAGGAGAGGGAGGCAGAAGAAATGGAGAAGAAGGCAGAAGTGAAGAGGAAAGGAGGGAGAAAAGAGAAAGGGGAGAGGAAGAAGGGGGCAGGATGAAAGTAGGAAGAAAGGGGAGGGGAGGGAGAAAGGAAGAGAACCAAGATATCTTACTCCTCAAACTACTAATTCCATGAAGAAAGAACTCTCTTAAAGAGAGATCCTTAGCTCGCTTCTGAGGACTAGAAGACATTCTTATCCAGACTTTAAATTGGAAGATTACTGTGCATGCTGGTTTTGTCACAGATGAGGGAGCAAATTTTTTTAGAACACCAACAAACGGGATTCAGAGAATTATATATTGAGTACAGGATGATTGCTACAAAAATAACAACAGCTTTTGGGTTATTTCTCACTAGACGAGAGACTATAAAACACGAAAATTTCAAAAGAGAAATCTGAAACAAAAATTCCATCCAAGGAAACATCCGGAAGGTGGGGGTGGGAAACAAAAATTCCATCCAAGGAAACATCCGGAAGGTGGGGGTGGGAAACAGTTCATACTATTTTTTCCCTCAATTAATTTTCTTTTCCTGGTAATTTTGGGAATAACATCATGTCCTATATTCCTCCAGTTACTGTTAGTACTCTTCCTGCTTGGCAGGGATCCATCAATCCACAATCTTTCCACTATTAAATCTATTTCTCAATATAGGTCACTTGAGTCAAAGTTACTCAGTTACGGATAAAATATAACCCTCCACTAGAGGGACATATTTTTATCTCAACATTCAAAGAGTTGCCTTCTTTACATCCCCCAGTGTTAATGGAGGTTACTCTCATAATTCTTCTAAAAGAGACTGTAATTTAGAAATCTACTCTCCCCTTGATAATTAGGCATAACTTCTATTAACATAAAATGAGAATTATGTGACAGAGGAGACAAGATCAGACCCCTTAGTTTAAACTAATGGTGAAAGCTGTGACTTCTCCATTCTGTGAAAGCCTCCTCTGAAAGCACACCAGCATTTATGAAAATGCCATTATCACCTACATAACTGTTGCCTGGAGACCAAATTATGAGAAAAAATTTCAAGAAGCTCTATATCAAGTCTGTGTGTGATTGTCACTGAACTTCCCTCATCCTTTGTTTTAAATAATGGCTCATTGTGTTTCATAGTAATGGTGATTCATTTTGCTAGTATGGAGTAGACTGCAAGTGATTTATTCATATTTTTCTCATCTCTTATTGTTGTTTACAGAAGGGCCTGATGAAGATTTTACCCCAAATCCTAACTTGAGTTTAAATCACTGTAAATATGGACTATTTTACATACTTAGCAAGATATAAATGCAAATCTGGGCATCTATGGGATGTTTGGGATGTTTAGCAAGGACCATAACACTTAGACAATTCTGATTAAAAACTACATTTTTACATTAATGAAAAAATCCATTGCATATCCAAGTGGTATATTGTAGATATAATTTAGGAACTTTTACCTTTAAATCCTAATGATTGCATGCTAATATGCTACATAATCAAAGAAAAGTCATATTATTCATAGCACCTGTTTTAAAAAGTAACGTTCACTATAGTCCTACCAGTTGAGTTTATAAAGTTATCGGAGTGCTTTATGACAATAGTTCATTCAGATGGAGAACCTTTTTAAGCAAACACATATGTGGCATTCAACTCAGGGCAGGGGTTTGGTTTGGGATAAATAAGACCCCAAACAGAACCATGAGGCAATAAAATATATAAAATACACTAACTAATGTATTTTATCCTTAGGAAAGTATATTCACTAATAATTTATTTACTGTCATTTTAGACTTAGTTTGAACAATTTTAGTTATTTCATTTCCCTGTATATAAGCTATTATTTAAAAATGAGAAAAGAAAGGGGGAACTGTTAGACAAAGTTCCAGCAAAATGCAGTGTCTAACACTAAGGGAAAGGACAGCAAATAATATAGCATCTAACACAAGTATTCAAAGACCACACACCTCTGGGACCAGTAAGGGCCTCTCAAGACCTGATTGTCCGCATGGCTCAATAACTACAAATAAGATAACCCTAAGATGTCTTACACAAAACACAAAAATCTATTCAAAATACTATTTCAGATGACAGGGAAAGCTATATTTCATTGTAGAAAGGCTTTCACTTTATGGCTAAGTTTGCTGTTGTTGTTACAGTTTTACTCACAGAAGAAATTACTATAATCAGCTAAGCAAGTCACCTGTGAGGATTCAAACTTCCCAATTTCATAATAAACAAGGTTATTTTGTACGCTTTGATAATAAACTATCAGAAATCGATTTCATTCAACCTATATTGAGTCCCTACCCTTGGCAAGACACATGCTTAAGAAGCTGCATTAGAAATAAATGACCTTGTTATACATATTAGTTTAATTTATCATCAATTTAATTATTCATCATTCCAGTCACTAATGACAATGGCTGTTAGAAAAATTTTAAACCTATGTTTTATATACTCCTTCTCACTCTATCAAAACATAGTTTCAAGGAAAATGGATGGCAATAATAGTAGCAAACATTTGTATAGCACAGACTAAGTTTCAGGCACTCTGCTAAACCATATATAATCTTATAACCTTCCTCCAAAATAGGGACAATTATGCTTTTAATTTAGAGATGAGGAAATAGGTTGTTGCTAAAATCAGTATATGAAATGTTGGATTCTTTGGGTTGCAAATGGCGAAAACCCAAATCAAACTCGTTTAGGCAAAGTGGGTGTGGAGGACATATTTTATTCACTTAATGAAACTGGAAAGGCACAGGTTCAACTGACTCTAGAAGCACAGCGTCTCCAGCTCTGCAGTACTGAACTTTTAAATCTTCTGTCACGATCAGAGCTGCATTCTTAAACTGATTTCCACAAGGCACAGAAAATAGCAACAAGTAACCCCAACATTCTCCTTCATCAGTTACTAAATCTCAGTAAGTTTCTAATTGGCCTGGTTGGACCAAGAGTCTATTCCTGATCCAATCACGGCAGATAAAATACCCCTTGCCTAAGTACCTGTGTGGGATTGATTGCCTCACTAAGACTCCACTGACTGGGAAAAGGCAGTTGCCTAAAGGAAAAACAGAATATTTGGTTACCTGAAGGAAAGGGAAGATGTGGTGGACAGGCAGAAACAATGTTTGACGAGTACTGTCTTGACACACACTTTCTCAGGGAGAAGCTCACACTGCATGAAGGTAACAATTACTTGGTGCTGAGGGCTAATTATGTGTCCACACTGCGCTCAGCATTCCACATGCCTCCCTTCATTTAATCCTTATGACTATCTTGAGGTAGACACTACTGTTATTATTTCCAGGAATGATATACAATGATACACAAATTCACCTATATCAGTTATTTACACTAGGATCCTTTATAGTTACCATAGGCCCCTTTCAATTGGTTGGTTCCCAGGCATACCAACTGATGTATTTTGAATGACCGGTCTTGGTTATTTCCAATATTTCCATTAGGCAACTGAGGCCCACAGAGTCCCATAATTTAAAAAGGTAAACTCTGTAAGGAAGAACCCATGAGCACAAACTCAGGAAGTGCTATTATTAGTTTTAATTTCATCACAGCATAAACATAAGGTCATTATATTTCAATTGTTTAGCACATAACTTATATGTAATAAAATGCATCCATTTTAAGTGCACATTCTGATTAGTTTCAGCTAAATACACAGCCTCGTAACCACCCATCTAAGACAGAGAACATTTACCTCATTTCAGTAGACTTCCTCTTGCCCCATTTCTATCAATCCCGTCCCTTCACCCCTACCAACTACCAGTATGATTTGTCAGTATAGTTTTCATATGAATGGAGCCATAAAGTATATAATCTTTTCCATCTAAAATTTATCACTCAGCATAAACTTCTTGTGAGTCATCTGTATCATTGCATGTATCAGTAGCGTGCTCCTTGTCATTGCTGAAGAGTATTTCATTGTTAGGATGTATCACATTTTGTTTCTCCATTTACCAGGTGATGGAAATTGTGTTTTACTCTATTTTCTGGATATTAAAAACAATGCTACTATGAATATTAGTAGCAGCACTACAAATCCTAGGGTAGACTTATGTTTTATTTTTCTTGGGTAGATACCCAGGTAAGGAACTGATTGGTCATAAAAACAAGTGGATATTTAACTTTATAAGAATTGCCAACCTGTTTTCCAAAGTGGCTGTAAAAACTTTGCATTTAGCCATTCTAGTAGGTGTTCAGTGGTTGTTCTTTGTTAATTTAATTTTCATTTCCCTGATGACCAGAGAAATGGAACCTGTTTACTGGTCATCATATACCAGGTGTGATTAAAAATGCAGTGAATGTTTAAATTAAAAAAAAATTATTACAGTAAAAGACACATTGGCATTAATCCTCCTCAAAATACTCCCCCTCACTTCAAACACACTATCCCATCATTCTGGTTCCTTTCTGAAGTAGTTCTGGAAGTCCTCTTTTGTGAGTGTCTTTCATTGCACTGTCATGGCTGCCTCAATGTTCTGAATCGACTCAAAACATTTACCCTTCATGGTCATTTTGACTTTGGGGAAGAGCCAGAAGTCAAACAATGCCAGATCTGGTAAATAAGATGGATGAGGACACAGTATAATGCTTTTATTTGACAGAAATTGCCATACAAGAAGCTATGTGTGACATGGAGCCTTTCCATTGTGATAACAAAATACGGTGAATGCTGCCGCTGAGTTCCATCCAACAGAAAGGCAGGGATCTTCAACACAGGAAGTGGTGCATCTAACATAGTAACAGGGTTTGACAAGTATCAGCTTGTCCAATGCAGTCAGCTGGTTGTGAGCTATGGTTGACAGCAGGTGTGTTTCAAAGTGTGCCATAAATCACCCTTCATCACGACAACGCTCCATGTCACATATCGCTTCTGGTATAGTAATTTCTGTCAAATAAAAACATTATAGTATGTCCTCATTCACCTTATTCACCGGATCTGGCACCATGTGACTTCTGGCTCTTCTCTAAAGTCAAAATGAGAAGGAGTTCCAGAAAAATGGCGGAGTGAGGTGAGCCTCTGTAAAGCTCCCCTGGAATTTACAAAGAACCGAACAACAAAAACTCCACAAAGGACTCCCTGCACAGCAGACAGGCAAGACGAAGAGGCCCACTACCGACTGAAATCACCTACAGGTGGGAGATTCGCGCGAGCGGGGGGAGGAGGAAAGTGAGAAGTGAGCGGAGACGCAGCCCCTCGGGCGCAGGACTCAGACCCAGCTCAGTGCGCAGAGCTCACTGCTTCCCGGAACTACAGCAGCTGCGGGAGATCGGACTGCTAGAGCTCCGCCAGGGCTCCACAGGGCTGAGGGGACAGCATATAACACGGCTGAACCCAACGCTCACGGCAGAGACCTCGGAGAAAAGACTGAGGGAAAAAGGCTGTGTGGGGGCAGAGCCCCAGAAAGTAGTTTACAGGCTCTCGGCCTCACGTGGAGGGGTGCTGGCTCGGGTAGTAGATGGCCATCAGCTGGGGCTGGTTGGCCGTCAGCTGTAGCCATTGAGCCATTAGCCACTAATATAACTGCTGCGGCTACGAAGGAGAGCCAAGGAGAGTGGAGGAGAGTGAAAGAGAGTCGTCGGTGGGTTGCAGAAAAAACGGACAGCAGGTCGCACGTCCAGTGAACCCAGCATCCAGTGAGACCGTAGTGGTATGAATCCCCTACCTATGGCTCCGTGGGTGTTCCTTTTTGGCCTCACCATATCCTGCGTTCTTGTATGGGGAGCGGGAGCAGAGACCCCGCAGGGTCTCCCGCATGACAGGCTGAAAACGGTGGTTTAAGCCTGCACTGCCGAGCAGAGAACGGAGCCTTAGGCACTGAGACTAGCTGCCCCCTCCCTCCCCTCCCAGAGCTTGCCCCGCCCCCACCTGCCCGGTGCTAGAAGCGAAACAGTAGCAGTGTCAGATCAAAACAACAGAAAATTTGCTATATTTGAGAACTGTGGCCCACAAACACAAATCCACAGCCCAAATAGTTCCGGCAAAGGGGAGAGAGCTGTGGAAGCAGGACCGGCTGTGGTGGTGGTTGCCGCCATTGCTCTGGGCCACCTCTCACAGCTCACCCCGCCCCTGGCCCCACCTATCTGGGCGGATCCCTGCAGGAGTAAACAGAACTGCTGAAACATACGGGCTCTGAATCAGGAGCTGGAAGAGCTTTGGAACATCAAAAGCTCTCCGCATACCCACTGGGACAGAGCGCCCTGTGACCTAGACGAACTATTAACAGAGGAGAAGCCCGTCTCCCAGGGAATCCCCCCCGTGTGTGAGAAGCTGGAATAGTGCAGAGAAAACATAGCACTACCTTGTGAGAGAGGAAAAAAAAAAAAGCCTGCAGTCGGAGAAAAAGTAAAACGTTCTACCAACAAGTACTGGAAAACAAAAGAAAGACCTCTTCCTATCAACTTGTTGCAGAAGTCACTCCTGTAGATGTCTAGGAAGAGAAATAGTAAACCAGTAATCGCCATGAATAACCAAGGCAACAAGATAGCTCAGAAAGAAAGTGAAAAATCTCCAGAAAAGGCACTTAAAGATACAGAAATATGTGACTTAAATGACAGAGAATTCAAGACTGCAGTTCTGAAAAAACTCAACGAGATACAAGAAAACACAGATAGGCAGTTAAATGAACTCAGAAACTCAATTAAAGAACAGCATGAGCATTTTACGAAAGAGATTGAAATTTTAAAAAAGAACCAAATAGAATTTCTGGAGATTAAGAACTCAATAGAAGAAATTAAGAATGAAATAACCAGCTTAGGTAGTAGAGTTGACCAGATGGAGGAAAGAATCAGTGACATCGAAGATAGAAACCTGGAAATGACACAGATAGAAGAAGAAAGAGACTTGAGACTTAAAAGAAATGAAAGAACTCTACAAGAACTTTCTGACTCCATCAGAAAGAGCAATATAAGAATAATGGGCATACCAGAAGGAGAAGAAAGAGAGAAGGAACAGAGAATATATTCAAACAAATTGTCGATGAGAACTTCCCAAATTTGTGGACAGAACTGGACCCTCGAATCCAAGAAGCAAATAGAACACCTAGTTACCTCAATCCCAACAGGCCTTCTCCAAGGCACATTGTATTGAAGCTGTCTAAAATCAACGACAAAGAAAGAATCCTCAAGGCAGCCAGGGAAAAGAAGACGGTAACTTACAAAGGAAAGCCCATTAGATTATCATCAGATTTTTCAGCAGAAACTCTACAAGCCAGGAGGGAGTGGAACCAAATATTCAAACTATTGAAAGAGAGAAATCATGAGCCAAGAATAATATATCCAGCAAAGATATCCTTTAGATATGAAGGAGGAATAAAGACCTTTCCAGACATACAGAAGCTGAGGGAATTTTCTAATACACGACCTGCACTACAAGAAATACTAAAGGAGGCTATTCGACCACCATCAACAGGGACAATTTGTGGCAACCAAAACTCAAAAAGGGGGAGAGTAAAGGCCTGAACCGGAATATGGGAATGGAGAAAGTAAGCGTGCTGAAGAAAATGGAATACTCTAAATATCAAACTTTCTTTTACATAAACTTAAGGGTAACCACTCAAAAAAAAAAAATCCAGAACTGAAATATATACTGAAATAAAAGAAGAAACAGAGGGAAACATCATAGAATACACCACACAGAAATAATAGACAACAACAAAAAGGCAAAGAAACAATGGAGACACAGCCTTACCAGAAAACTAAAGATAGAATGACAGGAAATCCTCAAATATCGATAATCACCCTGAATGTAAATGGACTAAACTCACCAATAAAAAGGCACAGAGTAGCAGATTGGATCAAAAACTAAACCCAACATTATGCTGTCTCCAAGAGACACATCTCAGCTACAAGGACAAGCATAGACTCAAAGTGAAAGGGTGGAAATTGACACTCCAAGCAAATGGTACCCAGAGAAAATCAGGTGTAGCCACAATGATATCAGATGAAACAGACTTCAAGGTGAAAAAGATAACAAGAGACAAAGATGGACATTTCATAATGGTGAAGGGGACTGTACAACAAGAAGACATAACAGTCATCAATATTTATGCCCCCAATCAGGGAGCGCCGAAATACACCAAGCAACTACTAACAGAACTAAAGGGAGAAATTGACCAAAACACAATTATACTAGGGGACTTAAATACATCATTGACAGCTATGGATAGATCATCCAAACAGAAAATAAATAACGAAATAGTAGCCCTAAATGACACATTAGATGAAATGGACATAATTGACATTTATAGAGCACTTCATCCTAAAACATCAGACTATACATTCTTTTCTAGTGTACATGGAACATTCTCAAGGATAGACCATATATTGGGACATAAAATCAGTCTCAACAAATTTAAGAAGATTGAAATCATACCATGCATATTCTCTGATCACAAGGCTTTGAAATTGGATATCAACTGTAAAAAGAAAGCGGAAAAACACAAATACATGGAGATTAAACAACATACTTTTAAAGAAGGACTGGGTCAAAGAAGAAATTAGAGGAGAGATCAAAAGATACATAGAAACAAATGACAATGAAAATACATCCTACCAAAATTTTTGGGATGCAGCGAAAGCAGTTTTAAGAGGAATTTTAACTCATTACAGGCCTATCTCAAGAAACAAGAAAACTCCCAAATTAATAACCTCATGTTACACCTTAAAGAACTAGAAAAAGAAAACAAGTAAAACCCAAGGTCAGCAGAAGAAAGGAAATAACAAAAATTAGAGCAGAACTAAATGAAATAGAGAACAAAAAGACAATAGAAAAAATTAATGTGACAAAGAGCTGGTTCTTTGAAAAGATTAACAAAATTGACAAACCCTTGGCTAGACTTACTAAGATAAAAGAGAAGACACTGATTAACAAAATCAGAAACGTAAAAGGGGAAGTTATCACGGACACCACAGAAATACAAAGGATCATCCAAGAATACTATGAAGGACTATATGCCACCAAATTCAACAACCTAGAAGAAATGGACAAGTTCTTAGAAACATATAGCCTTCAAGGCTGAACCATGAAGAACTGGAAAATCTAAACAGACCGATCACCAGTAACAAAATTGAATCAGTCATCCAAAACCTTCCCAAAAGCAAAAGTCCGGGACCAGATGGCTTCACTAGTGAATTCTACCAAACCTTCAAAGAGGATCTAATACCAATTCTGCACAAACTCTTCCAAAAATTTGAAGAAGAGACAGTACTCCCTAACTCATTTTATGAGGCCAACATTACCCTGATACCAAAACCTGGTAAGGACAGCACAAAAAAAGAAAACTACAGACCAATATCTCTGATGAATAGCGATGCAAAAACCCTAAATAAAATTCTAGCAAATCGAATACAACAATGCATTAAAAAGATTATTCATCACGACCAAGTGGGGATCATCCCGGGGCACAAGGATGGTTGAACATACGCAAATCCATCAATGTGATACATCACATAAACAAAATAAAGGACAAAAATCATATGATTATATCAATTGATGCAGAAAAAGCATTTGACAAGATACAACATCCATTTATGATTAAAACACTTAATAAAATGGGTATAGAAGGAAAATACCTTAACATAATAAAGGCCATATATGACAAGCCCTCTGCTAATCTCATAATTAATGGAGAAAAACTGAAGCCCTTTGCTCTACGTTCAGGAACACGACAGGGATGTCCCCTATCACCTCTGCTTTTCAACATAGTGTTGGAAGTCCTTGCCAGAACAATCAGGCAAGAGAAAGAAATAAAAGGCATCCAAATTGGGAATGAAGAAGTTAAATTATCACTCTTTGCAGATGACATGATGCTATATATAGAAAACCCTAAAGACTCCACCAAAAAGCTATTAGAAACAATCAACGAATACAGTAAAGTTGCTGGCTACAAAATCAACGCACAAAAGTCCATTGCCTTCCTATATACTAACAATGAAATCTCAGAAAAAGAAATACAAAAGACAATTCCTTTTGCAATTGCAGCAAAAAGAATAAAATACCTAGGAATAAACTTAACCAAGGATGTGAAAGACCTATATGCTGAAAACTATAAGACATTTTTGAAAGAAATTGAAGAAGACACAAAGAAATGGAAAGACATTCCGTGCTCATGGATTGGAAGAATCAACATAGTTAAAATGGCCATATTACCCAAAGCAATATACAGATTCAATGCAATCCCCATCAAAATCCCAATGGCATATTTTAAAGAAATAGAACAAAAAATCATCAGATTTGTTTGGAACCACAAAAGACCCCGAATAGCCAAAGCAATCTTAAGAAAAAAGAACTATAATGGAGGTATCACACTTCCTGACTTTGGCTTGTACTACAGGGCCACAATAATCAAAACAGCATGGTATTGGCAGAAAAACAGACACATAGACCAATGGAATAGAATTGAGAACCCAGAAATAAAACCACATAAATATGGACAGATAATTTTTGACAAAGAAGCTAAAATCATACAATGGAGCAAAGACAGCCTCTTCAATAAATGGTGCTGGGAGAATTGGATAGCCACGTGCAAAAGAATGAAACTGGACTGCTATTTGTCACCATGTACCAAAGTTAATTCAAAATGGATCAAAGACTTAAGCATAAGACCTGACACAATAAACTGCATAGAAGAAAACATAGGTACTAAACTTATGGACCTTGGGTTCAAAGAGCATTTTATGAACTTGACTCCAAAGGCAATGGAAGTAAAAGCTAAAATAAACGAATGGGACTATATGAAACTTAAAAGCTTCTGCACAGCAAAAGAAACCATTGACAAAATAAAGAGGCCACCAACTGAATGGGAGAAGATTTTTGCAAACAGTGCCTCCGATAAGGGCTAGTATCCAGAATATACAAGGAACTCATGCAACTCAACAACAAAAAACAAACAACCCAATTGAAAAATGGGCAGAGGACTTGAAGAGACATTTCTCCAAAGAGGACATACAAATGGCAAATAGACATATGAAAAATGCTCAACATCACTAATCATCAGAGAAATGCAAATCAAAACCACAATGAGATATCACCTCACCCCAGTCAGAATGGCTATCATCAACAAGACAAATAGTAACAAATGTTGGAGAGGCTGTGGAGAAAAAGGAACCCTCATACACTGTTGGTGGGAATGCAGACTGGTGCAGCCGTTATGGAAGGCGGTGTGGAGGTTCCTCAAAAAATTACGAATAGAATTGCCATATGACCCAGTAATCCCTCTCCTGGGTATCTACCCAAAAAATCTGAAAACATTTAGAGATAAAGACACGTGTGCTCCAATGTTCATTACAGCTTTGTTTACGGTGGCCAAGACATGGAAACAACCAAAATGTCCTTCGATAGATGAATGGATGAAGAAGTTGTGGTATATATACACAATGGAATACTATTCGGCGGTAAGAAAAGATGATATAGGAACATTTGTGACAACATGGATAGATCTTGAAAGTGTAATGCTGAGCGAAATAAGTCAGACAGAAAAAGCAGAGAACCATGTGATTTCACTGATATGTGGTATATAAACCAAAAGCAACAAAAGAACAAGACAAACAAATGAGAAACAGAAACTCATAGACACAGACAATGGTTTGGTGGTTGCCAGAGGGTAAGGGGGGTGGGGGGCTGGGGGGTGGGAGATGAGGGTAAGGGGGATCGAATATATGGTGATGGAAGGAGAACTGACTCTGGGTGATGAACACACAATGGGATTTATAGATGATGTAATACAGAATTGTACACCTGAAATCTATGTAATTTTACTAACAATTGTCACCTCAATAAATTTAATTAAAAAAATAAAATAAAATAAAATAAAGTCAAAATGATTCAGGACATCAAGGCAGCCATGACAGCACAACTAAGAACACTCACAAAAGAGGACTTCCAGAATTGCTTCAGAAAGTAGCAAGAACAATGGAATAAGTGTGTTTGAAATAAAGGGGAGTATCCATGAGGAGGATTAATGGCAATGTGTTGTTTACTGTAATAAAGTTTTTTTTTATGTAAACATTCATGGTATGGTTTGATCATTCCTCATATCTTGTTCAGTGAAGTGTCTTAAAATTTTTCTCCCATCTATTACTGAATTCAAATTTTTCTAAGTTCTTTACATATTCTGGATACATGTCCTTGGTCAAATATATATGGTTTGGGAAATATTTTCTACCAATCTGCCAATAATCTTTCTATTTTCTTAACAATCTTTCAAAAAATTGTTTTTAAATTTTGAAGCCCAATTTATCCATTTTTTTCTTTTGTGGTTAATGCATTTTGTATGATAATTTAGAAACCTTTGGTTAAATCAATAACATGGAGATTTTTCTGTTTTTTTTCCAGTAGTTTTACGGTTTTAGGTCTTAAATTTAAGTGTAAGATTCATTTCCTTTAATTTGTAAATGGTATAAAATAAGGGTAGAGATTCCATACAACCCCCCATACAGATATTAAGTTACAGTATTTTTTCATGGTTGTAGCAAATTAATACAAACTTACTACTTTAAAACAACACAAATTTGTTATCTTACAGTTCTGAAGTATAGAAGTCCAACATGGCCCTCACTGAGTCAAAATCAAGTTGTTGACAGGGCTGCCTTCCTTTTTGGGGTCTTGAAGGAGAATCCATTTTCTTGCCCTTTCTAGCTTATAGAGGCTGCCCACATTTCTTGGCTCATGGCCGCTTCCTCCATATTTAAAACTAGCAACATTAGGCCTAGTCTTTCTCACCCAGCCATCTCTCTGGTTCTCTTCTGCTTCCCTCTTCTTCTTTTGAAGATCTCTGTGATTACATTGGGCCTACCGGAAAACTCAGTATAATCTACCCATGTTAAGGTCAGCTGCTTAACAAACTTAATTTTACCTGCAACCTTAATTCCTTTTTGTCATAAACAAATGTATTCACAAGTTCTGGAGATTAGGATATGGACATTTTAGGTGGGGGGTGGAGTATCTTTATTTTACCTACCACATCAGTTGTATCAGGACCACTTGTTGAAAAGACTCTTTTCCCCCATTGAATTAACTTGGAACCTTTGTTGAAAATCAGTTTATCATGTAAGTGTGGACCTATTTCTGGTGTCTATTCTGATCCTGATTCTGTTCCTCTGATCTATTTGAATATATTTTAAACATGCCCATACTGTCTTATTCATTACAGGTTTATACTAAGATTTATACCAAGTCTTAAAATCAGGTTATGTAAGTCTTCATCTTTGTCCTTTTTCAAAATTATTTTGGCAATTCCAGGTCCTTTGCATTTTCTTACAAATTTAGAAACACCTTGTCATTTTCTACAAAACTCCTGAAAGAATTGGGTGGGAATTGTATTAGATCTATATACCAATTGGAGAATTGATAGTTGAACAACATTGAGTCTTCAATCCATGAACATGGTATCTTTCTCCATGTATTTAGGTCTTTAATTTATCTCAGCAATTTTTGGTAATACTTAATATGCATGTCTTACACATCAATCTTTGTTAAATTTATTCCTAAGTACTGTACTTATTTTCAGTACCATTGTAAATGCAATCATACTTTTAATTTCATTTTTCAGTTGTTTATTGCTGGTATTAGAAATGCACGTTTTTTTGTATATTGATCTAATGCCCAATGGAGTTACTAAATTGACCTGTTCTAATATATTTTTAAATATATTTATTAGGATTTTACATACATGGCAATGTCATCTGCAAATAAAAATAATTTTCTTTCTTCCTCTCCATTATGGATGTCTCATTTCTTTTTCTCATCTTATTACACTGATTTGGACCTCCAATAAAATACTGAATAAAAGTAGTGAAAGCAGACATTCTTTTTTTTTTTTTTTTCACACTCACACCACTTTTATTCAACATATTATTTGTAGCCAGAGAAATTAGGTAAGAAAAAGAAATAAAAGGCATCCAAATTGGAAAGGAAAAAGTAAAACTCTCCCTATTTTAGGATGACTGGTATTATATACAGAAAACCCTGAAGAGTCCATCAAAAACTGTTAGAACAAATAAACAAATTCAGTAAAGTTGCAGTATACAAAAATCAATACACAAAACTCCACTGAGTTTCTATACACTAATAATAAACTATCAGAAAGAGAAATGAAGAAAATAATCCCATTTATAATTACATCAAAAATAATTTTAAAAACCTAGGAATAAATTTATTGGTGAGTTCAGTCCATTTACATTTAGGGTGATTATTGATATGTGAGGATTTCCTGTCATTCTATTTTTAGTTTTCTGGTAAGGCTGTGTCTCCATTGTTTCTTTGCCTTTTTGTTGTTGTCTATTATTTCTGTGTGGTGGTATTCTATGATGTTTCCCTCTGTTTCTTCTTTTATTACAGTATATATTTCAGTTCTGGATTTTTTTTGAGTGGTTACCCTTAAGTTTATGTAAAAGAAAGTTTGATATTTAGAGTATTCCATTTTCTTCAGCACGATTACTTTCTCCATTCCCATATTCCGGTTCAGGCCTTTACTCTCCCCTTTTTTATGTTTTGGTTGCCAAAAATTGTCCCTGTTGATGGTGGTTGAATAGCCTCCTTTAGTATGTCTTGTAGTGCAGGTCATGTATTAGATCATTCCCTCAGCTTCTGTATGTCTGGAAAGGTCTTTATTCCTCCTTCATATCTAAAGGATATCTTTGCTGAATATATTATTCTTGGCTCATAATTTCTCTCTTTCAATAGTTTGAATATTTGGTTCCACTCCCTCCTGGCTTGTAGAGTTTCTGCTGAAAAGTCTGATGATAATTTAATGGGCTTTCCTTTGTAGGTTACCGTCTTCTTTTCCCTGGCTGCCTTCAGGATTCTTTCTTTGTCATTGATTTTTGACAGCTTCAATACAATGTGCCTTGGAGAAGGCCTGTTGGGATTGAGGTAACTAGGTGTTCTATTTGCTTCTTGGATTCAAGGATCCAGTTCTGTTCACAAGTTTGGGAAGTTCTCATCGACAATTTGTTTGAATATATTCTCTGTTCCCTTCTCTCTTTCTTCTCCTTCTGGTATGCTCATTATTCTTATATTGCTCTTTCTGATGAAGTCAGAAAGTTCTTGTAGAGTTGTTTCATTTCTTTTAAGTCTCAAGTCTCTTTCTTCTTCCGTCCGTGTAATTTACAGGTTTCTATCTTCGATGTCACTGATTCTTTCCTCCATCTTGTCAACTCTACTACCTAAGCTGGTTATTTCATTCTTAATTTCTTCTATTGAGTTCTTAATCTCCAGAAATTCTATTTGGTTCTTTTTAAAAATTTCAATCTCTTTCGTAAAATGCTCATGTTGTTCTTTGATGTGTTTCTGAGTTCATTAAACTGCCTTTCTGTGTTTTCTTGCATCTCATTGAGTTTTTTCAGAACTGCAATCTTGAATTCTCTGTCATTTAAGTCACATATCTCCATATCTTTAAGTTCCTTTTCTGGAGACTTTTCACTTTTTTTCTGAGCTGTCTTGTTTCCTTGGTTATTCATGGCAATTACTGATTTATTATTTCTCTTGCTGGACATCTACAGGAGTGGCTTCTGCAGCAGGTTGATAGGAGAGGTCTTTCTTTTGTTTTCCAGTACTTGCTGGTAGAATGTTTTATTTTCTCTCTGACTGCAGCCTTTTTTTTCTCTCTCACATGGTAGTGCTATGTTTTCTCTGCACTATTCCAGCTTCTTACACCATGGGGTTATTCCCTGGGAGACGGGCTTCTCCTCTGTTAATAGTTCGCCTGGGTCACAGGGTGCAGTGTCCGTGTGGGGATGCAGAGAGCTTTTAAGGTTCCAAAGCTCTTCCTGCACCAGATTCAGCGCCCGTATGTTTCAGCAGTTCTGTTTACTCCTGCAGGGATCCACCCAGAAAGGTGGGGCCAGGGCCAGGGTGAGTTGTGAGAGGTGGCCCAGAGTAATGGTGGCGACCACCACCACAGCCGGTCCTGCTTCCACAGCTCCCTCCCCTTTGCCAGAACTAGTTGGGCTGAGAATCTGTGTCTGCGGTCCACAGTTCTCAGAACAGCAAATATTCTGTTCTTTTGATCTGACACTGCTACTGTTTCGCTTCTAGCACCGGGCAGGTGGGGGCGGGGCAAGCTCTGGGAGGGTAGGGAGGGGGCGGCTAGTCTCAGTGCCTAAGGCTCAGTTCTCTGCTCTGCAGTGAGGGCTTAAACCACCGTTTTCAGCCTTCTTCCCTCAGTCTTTTCTCCGAGGTCTCTGCCATGAGCGTTGGGTGCAGCCATGTTTTATGCTGCCCCCTCAGCCCTGTGGGCCATAAGCGGAGCCCTAGCAGTCCGAGTTCTTCCCTCTCCTGCAGCTGCAGTAGTTCCCAGAAGCAGCAATCGGAGCACTGAGCTAGGTCTGCATCCTGCTCCCGCGCGGCTCCGTCTCCGCACTTCTCCCTTCCCTTCTCCCCCTGTCATGCGAGTCTCCCACCTGTAGGTGATCTCAGTCGGTAGTGGGCCTCTTCGTCTTGCCTGTCTGCTGTGCAGGGAGTCCTTTGTGGAGTTTTTGTTGTTCGATTCATTGTAAATTCCAGGGGAGCTTTACAGAGGCTCACCTCACGCCACCATTTTGATCCAGATCCCAGATATTCTTGACTCATTCCATATTCTAGGTAAAATATGCTTAAACTTTGACGAAGTATGATATTTACTGTGAATTTTTAATAGATGCTTTTTACCAAATTTTTCAATTTTTTTTCTACTACTGAGAAGATCATAGAGTTTTTCTTGTTTATTCTATGAATGTGATAAATTACATTGGTTGAAATTTTAATGTTAAACAAATCTTAAATACTAGACCCTTTTATGATGAATTATTATTTTTATATAATACTGAACTTGGCTTGCTAATATCATGTTAAGAATTTTTGCATCTATGTTCATGAGAGATATTGGTCTGTAATTTTCTTTTCTTGGTTTTTGATATCAGCATAATACTGCTGATGGGGTATCAGCCCCATACAATTTGTTAGGATATGGACTCTTCTATTTTCTGAGTTTGTGAAAGATTGGCATATTTTCTTAATTATAGTGTTTGATAGACTTCATTAGTGAAGCCACATAATCCTATAATTTTCCTTCTTGAACTTTTTAAATTATTAATTCAATGTCTTTAATAGACATAGGGTTATCTGGATGTTCTTTTTCTTCTTGATGTTGTTTTGATAAATAGTTTTCTTCGACATATGTGTTCATTTCATTCAATGTTTCAACCTTATTGGCATAGAATTGTCCCTAATATCCCCTTTTATTGATTTCTGCTCTTATTGTATTATTTCATCACTTCTTGCTGAATTTAATTTGGTTTTGGCTAGCTTTCTATGATGCAAGTTTAGATCTTGATTTAAGATGTTTGTTCTTTTAAATACAAGCATTTAAATTTATAAAACTGCTGCTGAGCACTGCTTTAGTAACATTCAATAAAATAAATGTTTAATGTTTTATTTTCATATTGATTCCATTCTAAATATTTTCTAATTTCTTTTTTTTTACTGTGGTAAATTATACATAACATAAAACTTGCCATTTTAACCATTTTTAAATGTACAGTTCAATGGCATTCACATTTTTGTGCAACTATCACTACCATCCATCTTTAGAACACTGGTTTTTTATTGTCCCCAACTGGCATTCTGTACTCACTACACAATAACTCTCTATTACTGCTACTCCCCCACCCCCGACCCCACGCCCTGGAAACCACCATTCTACTCTCTATCTCTATGAATTTGACTACTCTAGATACCTCATCTAAGTGGAATTACACAGTATTTGTTCTTTTCTGTGTGTTTTGTTATAGTTAGAGACCAACCTTTGTATAACTTAAAATGTTTGAATTTATTGCACCTCATTTAATTACCCTGCATTTTGTGTGGCTTGGTGAATGTTCCATGTGTTCATGAAAAGAATATACATTCTGCTGTTTAGGTATGTACTATCTTATAAATGTCAGTTGGGTCAAGTTTGTTCATATAGTTGTTCAAATCTATTTTATCCTTACTGATGTTCTATTTGTCCTATCAATTACTGAGACAGCACTATTGAAATTTCTAATTGTACTTGCTAATAATTGTTAAATTGTCTATTTTTTTTCTCAATTCTGTCAGTTTTTGCTTGAAGTATTGTGGAACGATCTTATTACATACACTCCTATAAATGTTTTATCTTTCAGTTGTATTGGGTTTTCTTGGATGAACTATCTCCTTATCTCTACTAATATTCTGTCTTAGAATCTAATTTATACGATATTAAATATTCATCCCTTCTTGTCATGCTTACTATTTGAATACTGTATAATTTTCTACGCTTTTACTTCCAATTTATTTGTATCTCTGTTTTTAAAATATATCTCTTGTAGACAGCATAGAGTTGGATCTTGTTTTTAAATCCAATCCAATAAGCTTTGCCTTTAATTAGAATAGTTCATTGATTTATAGTTAATATGATTATTATATAACAGGATTTTAGCTTGTCATTGTGCTATTTATTTCCTATTTGTCTCATCTCTTTTTTGTTTCTTCTATTCCTGTCTGTTTTGGCTTTATAAAAATATTTTAGGATGTCATTTTAATTTTTATTAGCTTTTTGCTATATTTCTTTGCATTATTTTTAGTGACTGCTTAGCAATAACAACATGCATTGTTAACTCATGACAAGCTACTTAAATTTAACATTATTAATTTTATTAAAATACCAGAATCTGGAAACAGTATAATTCTGTATATCCTACCTCTTTTGTGCCATTGTTGTCATATATATCAATGTACCTTTTAAACCCTACACTGCCTTTTTGAAAAAAAAATTATGAAGAGAAAAAAATTACTTGTATAATCTTTTATATTTTACCACTTATGTATCTTTTCCACTGTTTCTTGTTTCTTTCTGAATATCCATGTTACCATCTAGTTTCATTTCCCTTGAGCCTAAAGAACTTCCTTTGGTATTTCTTATAGTGCCAGTCTAGTAGTAATGCATTTTCTAGGTTTTTGTCAAGAAATTCTATTGTATTTTCACATTTGTAGAGTACTTGCACTGGCTATAGATTTCTTGGCTGCCTTATTTATTTATTTATTTATTTATTTATTTTATTTGGCACTTTGAATTTGTAAGTCCAGTGTCTTCTGGTCTACATTAGTAGTGGTGATGTCAGCTGTTGGGTTAGGGTTAGGGTTAATTCTCTCCATGTAATGTGTCCTTTTTGTCTTGCTGCTTTCAAGATTTTCTCTATAGTCTTGGTTTTCAGATGTTTTTCTATGGTGTGCTGAGATTGGATTGGCGTGTGTGTGTGTGTGTGTGTGTGTGTGTGTGTATCTTATTTCAGCTTCATTGAGCTTTTTAGATCTCTACATTAATGGTTTTCTTTAGAAAATTTAAGATTTTATCGTTTTTTTTCCAAATAATTTTTCTGTCTTTCTCTTTGCCTGTGGGATCACATTTGCACATATTTTAGATTTTTTAATATTGCCTCAGAGTTCTCTGTGGTTTTGTTCATTTTTACTAAACATTTTTCTCCATGTTCAGATTTGGTAATTTCTATTCATATAACTTTAATTTCACTGATTTTTTTTCTTCCTCTATTTCAGATTTTCTGTTGGCTCAGGTAGTCAGGTATTCATATCTAGTATTGTACTTTATATAGTTCTAGAATTTCCATTTGGTGCTTTCTTACTGCTTACACTTCTCTGTTGAGATTTCTTACTTGTTTACTCATTAACATATTTCCCTTTAATTATCTGAATGCATTTAAAATTGCCTCTTTGAAATATTTACTCAGTACATCATCAGTGTCCACACATTGTTAGTTTCTATTGACTGTCACTCATAGACAAAGATGCACTTTCTTGATTCTTTGAGTATATAGTCATTTTTGGTTTGAAACTACATGTTGTAGATTATACCTCATAGTGACTCAGAGATATTCTAAGGATTATTGGGTTGTTTGATTTACTTTCTGTTTATTTGCTTTTATAGCAGGTGATATACTTGCCCAGAATAAAACTATGAAATATTCCTCCCTGCTATGTCCAGCAGCTGGTATATGATCAATTTTCATTGGCTTCCAGTTTGCTGCTTGTTTGGCTTGAAACCTGAGTGTCCCTCTGCACGAACAGTTTAGCTATCAGCCAAATATTTGGGAATACTTTACATTCAGATTTTAGGGTTCTTTTATGCCTGGGAGTTTTCCTCTAAATGGAATTTCCAACTGTTTTTCCAGCCTTAACATCCTACCTCTGATACGCAAGATCAGGAAGGATTCTACTTTCTGCCATTTGATGTGATTTGGAGAACAACAGTCAAAAATACAGTGAAGTTACAAACCTCAGCAGCAGCAGTTCTGAATTTTAATAGTACCTGACCCTCCAGTTTCTATTTTATATTTCTCTGGGCTCCTTTATTCCAAGTATATTGAGTTTTATATTTAGCTAGAGATTTTGGAAGAGTTTATACTCAGATTTTGGGCTTCAGTACCTCTGCAGCTTTCACTTCCACAATCTCCTCTTTAAAGGTGGAATATTTCTGTTCTCTGAATGCTGTCATCTGCTCCTAACTGGTAAAAGAGGTTGGAGTAGTTTTTATTGAAATAATTGTAATTTATATGAAGTCGGAAGGAATAATAAGGAGAGGTCTTATGCATACTTACTCAGTTTCCATCAATGGTAATGTTTTAAAAAACTATAGTATGATATCACAACAAGAATACTGGTACCCCCCTACCTGCACATACTTTTCAAAAGTTCACTTTACACCACTTCACTTTTAAGAACGAACCTATGTTATTACCTGTTTTCACTAACTAGAAGAAATCCAAAGAGGATTTTTGCTTTTATGAAAGAAGGCTAAAAGTGAAAATGGTGTTTAGCATCTGTTTTGCAGCAAACTGTTTCACAGGCAGTTCTCAGTTTGAGCATAGCAAGTCCCATCGCCAAGTTCCTTCCCTGGGAACCACACTCAGCATATCAGTATCAAGCTGTCATAGCTTTGAACTGTGTCTGCTAGCATCTGTGCTTTATCTCAATGTATTTTGTGCAATCATTAGCAACATGAGTCCTCAGGTAACTGCTTCTTTGCTTAACTACTATTTTGACTTACAAAAGGTTTTATAGGAATGCTGTATTTTCCCATCTCAGGGGAAACATGTATGGACACTGATACACTACCCTGATTTTATTCACATTTCCTCAGTTTTACTTGTATTTGTGTGTGTGTGTGTGTGTGTATATATATATTTCATGCTATACAATTTTATCACATGTGTAAGTTTGTGTATCCACAACTGTCAAGATACTCAACAGCTCCATCACCACAAAAATACCTTATGCTACCTTTTTATTTTATTTATTTTTATTATTTTTCAATTATAGTTGACATTCAATATTATTTTATATAGTTTCAGGTGTACCATGTAGTGGTTAGTCATTTATATAACTTATGAAGTGATCCACCTGGTAAGTCTAGTACCCAGCACTATACATATTTACATATTTATTATTAATAGAATATTATTAACTATATTCCTTATATTGTACTTTATTAGCATGACTATTTTGCAAATACCAATTTGTATTTCTTAATCCCTTGATCTTTTCCATGCAGCCCCTCAACCCCCCTCCCATCTTGTAACCATCAGTTTGTTCTCTGAATCTATGAGTACATTTCTATTTTGTTTGTTTGTTTGTTTTGTTCTCAGAATCCACATATAAGTGAGATCATACGGTATTTCTCTCTCTGTGTCTATATTTCATTTAGGTCCATGTTGTCACAAATGTAAGATTTTTTTATGGCTGAGTAATATTCCGTTGTATATATGTAGCATATCTTATTTATCCAGTCATCTACTGATGGACATTTCAATTGCTTCCATATCCTGGCTATTGTTAACAGTGCCACAGTGAATATAGGGATGCACATATCTTTTCTTTTTTTGAATATTTATTTATTTATTTTTAAAAATTTATTGGGGTGACAATTGTTAGTGAAATTACATAGATTTCAGGTGTACAATTCTGTATTACATCATCTATAAATCCCATTGTGTGTTCACCACCCAGAGTCAGTTCTCCTTCCATCACCATATATTTGATCCCCCTTACCCTCATCTCCCACCCCCCACCCCCCTTACCCTCTGGTAACCACTAAACTGTTGTCTGTGTCTATGAGTTTTTGTTTCTCATTTGTTTGTCTTGTTCTTTTGTTGTTTTTGGTTTATATACCACATATCAGTGAAATCATTTGGTTCTCTGCTTTTTCTGTCTGACTTATTTCGCTTAGCATTATACTCTCAAGATCCATCCATGTTGTCACAAATGTTCCTATATCATCTTTTCTTATCATTGAATAGTATTCCATGGTGTATATATACCACAACTTCTTTATCCATTCATCTATCGAAGGACATTTTGGTTGTTTCCATGTCTTGGCCACCGTAAACAACACATATCTTTTCAAATTAGTGTTTTGGATAAATAACCAGAAGTAGAATTGCTGGGTCATAAGGTAGTTCTATTTTTAAATTTTTGAGAAGCCTCCAAACTGTTTTCCACAGTGGCTGCACCAATTTGCAGTCCCACAAACAGTGTAGGAGGGTTCCCTTTTCTCCACATTCTCACCAACAGTTATAGTATTTGATTTATTGATGATAGCCATTCTGACAGGTGTGAGATGGTATCTCATTGTGGTTTTAATTTCCATTTCCCTGATGATTAGTGATTTTAAGCATCTTTTCATATGTTTATTGGCCATCTGTATTTCTTATTTGGAGAAATGTCTATTCATGTTCTCTGCCCTTTTTAAAATCAGATTGTGTGTTTTTCTCTAGTGTTCAGTTGTATGAGTTCCTTATATATTTTGGATATTAACCTCTTATCAGATGTATCATTGGCAAATACGGTCTCCTATTCTGTAGAATGTCTTTTTGCTTTGTTAGTGGTTTCCTTCAGAGTGCAAAAAACTTTTTAGTTTGAAGTAGTCCCATTTGTTGATTTTTTTTTCTGTTTCCCTTGTCCAGAGAGACATATCCAAAAAAATATTGCTAAGAACAATGTCGAAGAGTTTGCATACTATGTTTTCACCTAGGAGTTTATGGTTTTGGGTTTTACATGTAAGTCTTTAATCCATTTTGAGTTTAATCTTGAATATGGCATAAGAAGGTGGTCCAGTTTCATTTTTTGCATGTATCTGTCCAGTTTTCTTAGCATCATTTATTGAATAGACTCTCTTTACCCTATTGTATATTCTTGCCTCCTTTCTCGTAGTTTAAATTACCACATAGGTATGGGTTTACTTCTGGGATCTCTATTCTATTCCATTGATTTATGAATATGTGTGTGTGTGTGTTTATGCCAGTCATGCTGCTTTGATGAATATCGTCTCGTAGTGTAGTTTGCTATCAGGTACTGTGATACCTCCAGCTTTCTTCTTATTTATCAAGATTGCCGTGGCTATTTGGCATCTTTTATAGTTCCACATAAATTTTTGGATTGTTTGTTCTTGTCAAAAATGCCATTGGTATTTTGATAGGAATTGCATTGAATCTATTGATCGCTTTGATTAATTCTTCCTATCCATTAGCATGGTATATACTTCCATTAATTTTTATCATCTTCAGAATCTTTCTTCAATGTGTTATAGTTTTTTGAGTACAGGTCTTTTTCCTCCTTCACTGAGTTTATTCCTGGATATGTTTTTGTGATGCAACTATAAATGGGATTATTTTCTTAATTTCTCTTCTGATAGTTCATTATTGCTATATAAAAATGCAACTGATTTCTGAATTCTGTATCCTGCTAGTTTTTTGGTAGATTCATTAGAGTTCTCTATATATAGTATCATGTCATTGCAAATAATGACAGTTTTACTAATTTATTTACAATTTTGATGACTTTTCTTTTTCTTGTTTGGCTGCTGTGGTAAGGACTTCCAATACTATGTTAAATAACAGTGGTGAAAGTGGAAATCTTTGTCTTGTTCCTGATCTTATGGAAAATGCTTTTAGCTTTTCCCAAATTGAGTATGATGTTAGCTGTGGGTTTGTCATATATAACCTTTATTATGTTAAGATATATTCCTTCTATTCCCACTTTGCTGAGAGTTTTTACAATAAATGGATGTGAGATATTGTCCAATGCTTTTTTCTGCATCTATTAATATGATCATGTAATTTTTATCTTTCATTTTGTTTATGTGGTGTATCACATCAATTGATTTACAAATTTTGAACGAAAATTACATATCAGGAATAAATTCCACTTCATCATGGTGTATGTTTTTTTTACTGTATTGCTGAATTAGATTTGCTAATATTTTGTTGAGGATTTCTGCATCTATGTTCATCAGGGAACTTGGCCTACAGTTTTCTTTTTTGTGATACCTTTGTCTGTTTTGGAATCAAGGTAATGGTGGCCTCACAGAATAAGTTTGGGAGCCTTCTCTCCTCTTGAAACGTTTGGACTGGGTTGAGAAGGATAGGTGTTAAATCAAAATTCCAATGGCTTTTTTCACAGAACTAGAACAAATAATCCTAAAATTTATATGGAACCATAAAAAACCCCAAATAGCTGTGGCAACCCTGAGAAAGAAGAACCAAGCTGGAACTATTACACTACCTAATATCAAATCATACTACAAAGCTATAGTAATCAAAACAGCATGGTATTGGCATGAAAACAGACACATAGATCGATGGAACAGAACAGAGAGGCCAGAAATGAATCTGTGACTATGTGGTCATTTAGTTGATGATAAAGGAAGCAAGAATTCATATTGAGATAAAGACAGTCTATTTAATAAATGGTGCTGGGAAAACTGGATAGATTCATGTAAAAAAATGAAACTGGATATCTTTCTGACACCACATATAAGAATAAACTCAAAATGGATTAAAGGCTTGAATGTAAAACCTGAAATCATAAAACTCCTAGAAGAAAATATAAGAAGTAAACACTTAGACCCTACCCTTAGTAATATTTTTACTGATAAGGCAAGGGAAACAAAAGAAAAAATAAACAAATGGGACTACATCAAACTAAAAAGTTTTTGCACAGTAAAGGAACCATCAACAAAACTTACTAAATGGGAGAAAATATTTGCCAATAATACATCTGATAAGGGATTAATATCCAAAATTTATTTTTAAAAAAACTTACACAACTCAGTATCAAAACAACACACAATCCAATTTTTTAAATGGGCAGAGATTTATATACCACATATCAGTGAAATCATATGGTTCTCTGCTTTTCTGTCTGACTTATGACTCTGGGTGGTGAGCACACAATGTGATTTATAGATGATGTAATACAGAATTGTACACCTGAAATCTATGTAACTTAACTGACAATTGTCACCCCAATAAACTGTAATTAAAAGAAAAAAATGGGTAGAGGACCTGAATAGACATTTCTCCAAAGAGGACATACAGATGGCTAATAGACACATGAAAAGATGCTAAATGTCACTCTTCATCAGAGGAATGCAAATGAAAACCACAATGAGATACCACCTCACACCTGTCAGAATGGCTATCATCAATAAATTAACAAACAAGTGTTGGTGAGGATGTAGAGAAAAGGGAACTCTCGTGCACTGTTGGTGGGATTGCAAATTGGTGCTTCCACTATGGAAAACATACCGAGGTTCTTCAAAAAATTAAAATAGAACTACGTTATTACCCAGCAATTCTACTTCTGGGTACTTATCCGAAGATATCCAAACACTAATACAGAAATTAATGCACCCCTGTATTTACTGTGGTGCTATTCACAATTGACATGATATGGAAACAAGCAAAACGCCCATTAATAGCTGAATGGATAAAGAAACTGTGGTACATATATGCAATGGAGTATTACTCGGCCATAAAAAAAATGCAGTCTTACCATTTGTGACAACATGGATGGACCTACAGGGTATTATGCTAAGGGAAATACGTCAGACTGAGAAAGACAAATACCATATGATCTCAATTATATGTGGAATCTAAAGAACAGAGTAAACGAACAAAGAAAACAAACAGAAATAAATTCATGGATACAGAGAACAAATACATGGTTGCTAGATGGTAGGGGGTTCGGGCAGAAGTGAGAAAGGTGAAGGGATTAAAAAGTACAAATTGGTAATTACAAAATAGTCATGGGGATGTGAAGTACAGTATGGTGAATATAGTGAATAATATTGTAAAAATTATGTACAGAGTCAGATGGGTCCTAGATTTATCAGGGTGATATCTTCACAAATTATATAAATGCCTAACTGCTGCGCTGTATACCTAGAACTAATATAAAATAATTTTGAATGTCATCTACAATATATGTAATATGTAACACAATTTAACATATATATATATATATGTGTGTATATATATATATATACACATATATATATATACATATATATATATATATATATATATATATATATATATATATATATATATATTCCTGGACAATTAAGTTTGTGGACTCATCCTAGAAAAAGTGCAACATACCTCATTCCTGAATATCACTATGGTCACCTTCAAAGTACTCCTCTTGGGAAGCTATGCACCAATGCCAGCATCTAGTTCACCCTTCAAAGCAATTTTGGACCTCTTTTTCTGGAATGGCCATCAGAGCTGTCATCGTATTACCCTTGATGTCTTGAATGTCATCAAAATGTCTTACTTTCAATATTTCCTTTATCTTTGGGTAAATAAAGAAGTCATTGGGGGCCAGATAAGGTGAGTAGGAAGGGTGTTCCAATCCAGTTATCTGTTTACTAGTTAAAAACACCCTCACAGACAGTGCTGTGTGAGCTGGTGCACTGTCGTGATGTGAGAGCCATGAATTGCTGGCAAAAATTTCAGGTCATCTTACTTTTTCACGCAGCCTTTTTTCAGCACTTCCAAATAGTAAACTTGGTTAACTATTTGTCCAGTTGGTACAAATTCATAATGAATAATTCCTCTGATATCAAAAAAGGTTAGCAACATCGTTGCAACAAATTCACTAACTTAATTTCAGACCTCGTATATATACACACATTACAGGGGATGTAAAGTACAGCATCGGGAATATAATCAACAATATTGTAATAACTATGTACAGTGTCAGATGGGTAACACACTTATTGGGCTTATCACTTTGAAGTATATAAACGTCTAATCACTTTGTTGTTTTGTACACCTGAAACTAACCATAAAAAAAGAAAGAACAAATAAGGAAATGGCAACAAATTTTACTACATTAAAAAAATATTTTGGTTCATTTTTCCTCTAGGAGCAACAGAGAAATCAGTCTTCCCTCAAAATCTGTAACTTTAGCATATTAAATCCAGTGTTTCAGATTCAATTAGTATATACAAAATTCTAGAAAGTTTTGCTTTTAAATTTATAAAAGTTCATAAGGGGATCCAATATATGGTAATGGAAAGAGAACTGACTCTGGGTGGTGAACACACAATGTGATATATAGATGAGGTATTACAGAAATTGTTCACCTGAAATCTATGTAACTTTACTAACAGTTGCCATCCCAATAAACTTTAATTTAAAATAAAAAGTTCATAAACACGTATAATTTTAAAAGTGAAAATGACTTACTAGGTACTCAAGCCATTCTCATGCCAAGATTATGAAATTCTGCAATCCCTTGGTGGAGTGCATAAACATTTCATCTTCACCATAAACCTATTAACATTTAAAAATTGGCAAGTTTGGCATTTCGTGTAATAAATAACTTCTTACAATGCTTCCATCTCCATGTCAATGCCAGTCGCCCATGTTCCAACCTGGCCTGCCTGTTTATTGAAGTTGACGAATATTACGTCTCAGGGTATTCTTTTTGCCTGGAATAAGAGTTGGAGAGAAAATCCTCTGAATACAGTATTAGTAGTTAGTGTGCTAATGATTAGTGTACCTTTAAGAGCTCATCAAATAGAAGTCAAGTCACAAATACTGCAAACACTCCACTAACACATATGCTCCTAAAACCACAGTGGTCCATAATGAGGGAGTTGAAAAGGGTAGTTTTAAATTTTTAAATGTTATTCATTTGCCATTGGTTCTCTCACAAACAACTACTCAAAGGAAATAAACCACCAAAGAAAACTTACAGTAAATTAATCTTGGGGCTGGGACTAAATCAGGGAATTAAGAGAAATTTTTATTAATGCTGAAAAGTCTGCCTGCAACAGATGGAGCATGGCCTGGACATAAGAGCTCTGGTTTGCTTCCTAAGTCCACAGGGCATGAGAGTTAGGGGTTTAACTTACTGTTTCTGAAAGGCATTTTAAGCTATTCAATAGGAGTGAAAAATTGGCAATATGGTTATGCTGATATTACATACCTCAGACAGTCTTTCAAAGATTTATCTGCAGCCAATACCCTCAATTTACTTCACCTGATAAAATGTTAGTTTCTGCAATAGATACCTTATTTGAATTTGAAAACATCCCATTGAGTATTGAACATGTATGATGAGTTGATGCCTGAGGACTTCTTCCTCTTGGTGCCATGTCCCTTTTGGAAAATGGAGTTGAACAGGTACATCATATAGCTTGATAGAAAAACCCAGGTGGCTGTTTAGAAGCTGGTATGCACCAGTATGATGCATTGGTATTTTCATTTTTTTCAATGACTCGTTTTTCAGGAACACAAGAACTGGGAATGCACAAAACCTACTTCTATCAGGTGGTTTAAGTTTTGGTGACTGAGCTCCCTCATTATAAACATTTATGTTTATCCCAGCAGTCATGCCTGCTGACCTAATGCCAGCAGCCTATGACCCACTTCTCTAAGAGACTTCAACTACAGATGAACGATCGTTCATTCCGGTCCTCCCCACCTCACTGGCAAGGGATCTCGTAGGCAAGTCACTGTCACTGACTGTTCTGTTACAGTGCCACTGCTGGTTTGAGGTGGAATCTGTTGTTTCTGCAATAATGTTCCAGAATGTGGCCTATAAACTTCTTATTTATGGTTTTGAAGTTAATCAAAATTCAAAATTAAGAACTATCTGACTTGGCCTTCTTCACGTTGCCCTAGGGAAAGTGGCATAAATGCTAATTCTTGAACTGCTGTCCTCGCTGTGAGTAATAAATGGTCCTTTGTCTCTGGATAAAAATAAATAAAAAAAAAAAAACATCAAAAGACTCTTAAGGGAAAAAAATTCATTTGCCCAAGTCCTAGGACAGTACTGTTCAACAGAGCTCTCTGAAGTGATGGGGTGTTCTGTATCTGAGCTGTTCAATACACAGACACTAACTACACTAGATTTGAGCACTTAAAATGTGGCTAGTGTGATGGAGGAAATTAATTTTATATTTTAACTAACTTTAATTTAAATAGCCAAATTGGATGGTGCAGGTCTAGAAAGAAGTGTCGCTGGAGGTGGAGCTCATAAATTAAATGAACGTGACAGCTCCTATCAAGAGCCTGGGACCACAGCATGCTGTAGCAAAAAAGAGCATGGTCTTGGATTCAAATTCCGCTACCTCACATTTCTAGCAACTTATTTAAATCTCTGTGTTTCTGTTCTTCATCGGAATAACAAGAATAATTGACCACGTAAGATTCCTGTGAGGGTCATGCCTTGCATATACTGAGTACCCAATAAATATTAACTGCTACTATTATTGGCAAATAAAAGAGATAATTATCTATAACTATCCAACTGTGATTAATAGACATACATATAAAAAATGCGTTCACACTTCATGGAGGGGTGCTTAGTCCTAGGGAACCAAGAGTGAGTGAAAAGGGGAAGTGAGTCAGGGGAGGAAGGAAAACCAAGACTGGGTGGTGTATTACTGAGCTTGCCTCAGCTTCCCAACAATAACACAGTGAAATCACTGTCATTCAGAAGCCATACGGGACAGCTCTGACTAAGAACAGTTCAGCAGGGGCAACGGAGATACTGTTTATTGGCTGGCTCATTTGCCCCTCCTGTCACTTACTGGTCAAAGTTGTCCCCATGGGCTGTTATCTTCCCTGTACCTTTGGGTTAGGGTAGGGTACGAAGCCCTTCTGGGCAGTTACTAGGAAAACCAGAGCTCTGTGCGTCCAGACCTGGGGGACTTGAACTGCTGTGGCTTCTACCATAGTGAGCATGATGAGGGTCATGCAGTAATCCTGCTTTCGTCCCCAGAGGAGGGAAATCCGCAAAAACTGTAGAGCATAAGAACAGAAGCCTCCATTGGGCCATTCCAACAGGAAGCTGGGCAAGCATCTGACTCCTACAGTGGGAGGATGCAGGTAGGCTGAGCAGGTATGAAGAGGCATGCAACCTGGACCACGTACCCTCATGGGTCCATATCAAGAACATGTCGCTCTTCCTCACAGAGAGAAGCCTTCAGTCAAGGAACCTTTCAAAGGTATTTTTGAGCAACGCAATTTCATGATGATACGGCAGTGAGAGTCACTTGCACTATAGTTTAGCCAATTTAAACACTAGCTATAGAGAAATGCACTGAGATTTCAACAATTTTCTTGACTTTCAGATTTTTGACCCCAGAACTCCTTTCACACAGCTGGTGAGCCCAAGTCAAACCTTTCTGCTTGTAATGGCTGGGGGCCATGGCTGCTTGGAAGCAGGGGAAGGATGCAAATGGCTTCTGCTACTATTCTATTTTTAAGAAATGTTGCAGACATTGAAATCTAAAGCAACAGGTAACATTCTGCATAAAACATGTTCTGCCAGCTGGTGCCACTATTCGGTCCTTCTTTTACAACTCTTTTGCTTGAAAGCCTCTCTAGGGTTTGGCTGGGTACATAACGGATTGTGCGGAGCCTGTGGTCACTTTTGCAGTTCTCCTCCCAATTAGGTACTGACCCCTGCTTTCTTCCGCTAAAATGCCCTTGTCCTTAACCTCCGATTGATGTGAACAGCTAACTGGCTTAGAGCTGTCCATCTGTATTGGCACGTCTGCCTGAGATCTTAAGCTTCCTGCTTAAACCAGTTCTTTGTGCAATCAGGAGCTTAATGCCTATTTTTTAAAAATGGCAAAGAAGCTGCTCTCATGGCAGCGGTAGCAATGAAAGTGGTATTGGTATTATTTGTTTCTTCATAAGTCTCAGAGGGAAAACCTCGTCAAGGGCAGCACCAATTTTTTGCTTAACTTTGTGTCCTCAGTGCCTAAGCCAAAATCTGCCGCAAATATCTTTTGAATAAATGAATGGTACAGACAAGATGGAGAATATTAGCCCTAAAAAGCACAAACTGAAACTTAGAAAATTCCTGTGTTTTCATGATAATGTCATGCCATAAGATACAGCTACTATGTGAATAAGCAGGAAGGAAACTATATACCTGCTGACATGGCAATTTGCTTTAAAAAGCATATAATCACAAACATGCATCTACACATAAAGAGATGTGTAAAGGAAAACACTTAAAGAAAGTGCAGTAAAACAAACAATAGGTATCTGTGGCCAGTTGGATTATGGGTAATTTTGCTGTATTCTTTATATTTTTTCAGATTTTCTAAAATGAACATGTATTATAATTCATCATTTGAAAAGTGATGCCATAAATAGTTTGCCCAAAATTCAATAGAAGAAAGAGGAGAGAGAAGTAGATTAAGAATAAATAGTCATTTTATAATTTATTGAAATATAAGAACTATACCTATAAGCGTACTACTACTACTAATATACCTTATGAAATAATGTACTGGGCATCAGGGTGAGGCAGAGTAAATTCTCTGCTGAGAATATGCTTCTGCTATGGTTTTCTAACATCCCAAGACGTACATCAAAAGATTGATGGGCATGGAAAAAACTCCATAAAGAAACGTACAGTGAGGATTTGGGGTAATAGTGTGCACAGCCACTACTCATGTTACACACCCAGCTAGAAAGTAATTCAGTCTTCCCAAACATGGCCCTGATGTTCCAGGGATATAAAGCCATGCTGTGCTCCTTGTTCCACATTCTCGATCTGTAGAACAATTTGAAACCTTCTCCCATTTTTCAAATCTTACATAACACAAAACCAAACAAGAGGATCAGAAATGCTGGAGAAAGGGCTAGATGATTTTAAACAAGTGGTTCTTAACAGGAGTTCATTGTGGCTCCCAGGGGACATTTGGCAATATCTGGGAGCCAAATATCTTGGACATTTGGAAACATTTTCGGTTGTTACAGCTGGGGAGGGAGACAGGTTCTATGGGCATCTAATGGGGAGAGGCTCAACACACTACCTTGTTCAGTACAGTCCCCAGAACAGAATTACTTGACTCAAAATGTCAACATTAATGAGGCTGGGAAACACTACTTTAGAATATGAAAGAACAGGTCAAAATGAGAATTCTGCCTGTACCACTCTCAGGGAAGTGAAGTATTGGGAAGCCATATTGGAATGGCCAACTCCAGGCAGGGACAGACAGATACCAGAAAATCACTGCCATCATGACTGTTGGTTGCAAAACCACATCCTAGGTCTTCATCGCCAAGAAGACAAGTGGGATGCCCTTCACTCTCGCTTGCAACTATAATCTCGTGATTACTTACTAGAACAACCTGACTTCTCTCAACCCCAGGGGTTCCCTTCGGGGCCTGCAGGAAGACAGACAGAAGTCAGGAGAGTGTGCCTACACTTTCTTTTTGTCTTTTGAATCTTCCTCTGGAGCAACGAGTTAGCATAACCTAAATGAAGGAATGCTGGAAAAGGAAGGCTTTACTTTCACAACTTTGCAATATCAAAGAGGAAAGAATGGACGTTAACTGAGTTACCACTTCTATTAAAAAGAGATTATATTTATGTTGCAATGCAATCAGTGTTCTCCATGGGAACTTTTATCATTTCTAGCTATGGCATTCCTGAATTCTTAGTCTGATTTGTCTCTCAACAGGCAACTTTGGTTTTCAAGATATTTTTCTCCCAACAAGAGCTCATAGACTAATGGACTACATTCCCTGATTTATTTTATGTTTGATAATGTCTCTGGAACCATCAGAAATAAAAGCAACTTTGCCAGGTAATATTGCCTTGGGTGCTATTCTCCCTTTGTCAAAATGCTATAGACATTCTTTCTGTCTTCTGGCATTGAATGTTTCTATAGAAAGATCTGAGGCCAGCCAGATTTCTGACTCCAATACATGATTTTTTTTTTTTTTCTGCCTAGAAACCTGAAGGATTGAATGTACTTCTGTATCAGTGTGTGCTAGTTAATCTGCAGATGTGGTTCTTTCTTTACTTCAGGTGAATTCTTTTATGTTGTACCTTCTTGTGCTTTTTTGTTGTTGTTCCTGGAAGGAGAATATCTACCTTAGAGAGATCAGCTATTCTTATGCTGGTTGTTTTAGTCTTATTTATCTGTTAGCATTTGTATTGTTTTAATCTCATCAGGATTCATTATGATTATGTCTACTTTTCCTTCTATGTAATAATATGTTAATCATTTAATTTTCAATGTTGATTCTCTAGTATTTTGAATTATTGCATCTGTTCTGCAATTACATTGTTTTAGTACTAGATTTGTTTCCTTGGGTCTACAAATTACTTTGTTGTTTAACTGGTATACAAAAAATGCTGGACTTAACAAGATACAATCATGAAAATATTGATATATTTCCTTCCACCGTGTCTCCTGACCTACACTATGTGCTAATCCTTTCTTGTTCATACCTGAAAAGTTAGACAAGTCCCATAGCTTCTCCTATCCCAGCTAGCCCTGGGTGGGCAGCATCTCTCTCTCCCTGAGGCCATAAGGCCTCCAGATGCAAGAGTGTCAAGATTACAGAAAATAAGGAAATACAGTTAACTTCATTGGCCCTATGACGAATATTCCAAATAGTCAAATAGAAAACCTAAGACAACACAAAACAACCATCTCTTAGCGTATTTGGCTTTGGTGACCTAGTTCCTCACTTTGGGATATGAGGGTACTGAGTGTCTATTATCTTTTTTAATATAAGTCTGTCACGTGATAACTGAGACATATGTTTAATACTAAAAAATATTATTGTGTTCATTTTCTATTGATGCCATAACAAATTACCACAGATATAGTGGCTTAACACAACAAAAATTTTACAGCGACATAGGTTAGGAATTCAAAAATGAGTCTCACTGGGCTAAAAATCAAGATTTTAGCTGACATGGGCTGGCCCGGTGGCTCAGGCGGTTAGAGCTCCATGCTCCTAACTCCAAAGGCTGCCGGTTCGATTCCTACATGGGCCAGTGGGCTCTCAACCACAAGGTTGCCAGTTCAACTCCTCGAGTCCCGCAAGGGATGGTGGTCTCCGCCCCCTGCAACTAAAGTTGAACACGGCATCTTGAGCTGAGCTGCCTCCCAGATGCCTCAGTTAGTTGGAGCGCGAGCTCTCAACCACAAGGTTGCCAGTTCAATTCCTCGACTCCCCAAGGGATGGTGGGCTGTGCCCCCTGCAACTAGCAACGGCAACTGGACCTGGAGCTGAGCTGCACCCTCCACAACTAAGATTGAAAGGACAACAACTTGACTTGGAAAAAGTCCTGGAAGTACACACTGTTCCCCAATAAAGTCCTGTTCCCCTTCCCCAATAAAAAAATAATAAATAAATAAATAAATAAATAAATAAATAAAGAGAGAGCGAGAGAGAGATTTTAGCTGACAGGACTGCAATAATTTCTGGATGCTGTGGGGATCCCCAACGTGGGGAACGTGTTCTCCTCATTTAATCAAGGCAAAGGGCAATCAGTTGTTCCCAAGTGTTTGAATTTTAAATGGAGTAATTGAAGACTGGAATCCACTGGAGCTACTTCATATCTGAAAGACCTGAAATGACTCGTCATTTGTCCATGCCGCCTAGATCCCTGGTTCTGATTTTTGTCCTTTCTGAGATCTGGATGTTCACATATGCTCTTAACTCTTTGAGCAGCTGTAGCGTATCTTTCCAAGAAATTTTTGTTTTGTTTTGTTTTGTTTTTTAACCCAACTTAGCCAGAGTCCATTTCTGTTGTTTTCTATCAAGTAAATGTTATATCTACTATTAACGTTAAACAGAAGCAAAGTGGAAAATGCTTTGAAGAGTAATTCTGCACTGTCAATTTCAGTCTAGTTGTGTTTCTGTGCTTCTGTGACATACTGGATGCTAAGAATCACAGATCAATAATATCTTAGTATAGTATAATACTTCATTTGCGTCACTCAGGGAAGAATTCATTTTGTTTGAGAGAAGTCAATGAAAGAAATATAACTAATAAAAATTCAGTGTTCCTTTAGAGTGATTTAGGTTTTTGCTGAATTTGAAATTTTTATACCAATACTCTATGGGTCACTGATTTAGACAAATTAAAAGCATGAGTCACATTAAAGCTGTAATTGCCAGAATGGTCTGGTTTTCACTTTATATTTACAAAATCTATTTGTTTTGCTATATTTTAGTATCTCTGCTTTATCTGTTTTTGTTGTTACCCTAAAACAGTTTATTTCTTGGTATATCCATTTATCTAGGCCCTCTTTAGAAACTGTGTTGAATCATAGATGGGCGTGCTGGGCTTTGTCTGTTTGCCAAATAGCACTAACATCTTTAAAAGGAAACCGGTTTATCAGCAGTAACATTCATGATATCATCAATCCATGGAAAAGTCCCTTGGGAGATACCTGGGTTAATAAGTACCTAGCCAGAATATTATACTGTGGAATTATTCTTTGAAGAGGTTTGCTCCTTAATTAATAATTAATTTTAAATAATAACTACTTTATTAATTTATTGGGCATTTATTATATGCTAGGTAATGACAAAATTAATTTTTCATAGTAACCCTATGATTTAAGAATTCAGCATGCTCAATTTATAGATAAGGAGGCTGAAACTTAGAGACTGTAAACAATATTTCAGAAGGCTGCAGAACCTCACAGAGATGGAGCTAGGATTTGAAACCAGATCTGGACAACTGAAAACCTTGCTTCCAACAATGCTAACATTTCCTCAACTTGTCATTACCTCCTCAATGATTCAAAATGTGTGTATGTTCATATTTTACACTTTCAAATGAAATGAAAGCACAAATCTTTCAATGAGTTATCATAAAGAATTTAGAAATCTCAACTGGGGGTTGACTCTCTTAAAACCATGGGTTATCTAACCAGTTTCAGGATACTTGTTTAAATATTTACTGTGAGCACCCTAGACTCTTTGTTAAATCAGTAAATGAAGGGGGAGTGTTGAATAATCCCTTTCAGAACAAAGCTCAAGAAGGTAGGCTTTCCAAGCATCAGTGAATTTGAACCATTGGTCACCCACACTTGCCTGCAGGGCAGCAGGTAGAAGACTAATGAGTGGGCTTTTCTTGCTTGAATCACACTCCTCTTGTAGAAGAAAATAAAGTTAAGTGATAGAACTTGAGATCTAGGAAGAATCTCAATACAGTCCCTCCTTTAATTTTCCACATGATGAAACTAAGTCATATTCGATCAATGATATACACTCTTCTTAGCATTTTACAGGTGTTTTATGTCTGCACATTGAGCATTGAAATATATGACACAGTGGAGTATAGTGATTAAACACAGCCTCTGAGCTCAAAACACGTGGGCTGCAATTCTGGCTCTGTCACTTAGCAGTTGTACAGCCTTGGAACATGTCATCTAAGTGCTCTGTGCCTTAGTTTCCTTGTCTGTGAAAGGATATCATAGTTCCTACTTGGTTTCACAAAGTTTTTGTGATTAAAGGGTTAATACTTGCAGAGCACTTATAAAATTCTTAAATTATTATAAATGCTTGATAAACATTAGCTATTATTTTTATTTTGTATATACATTCAGGTGTGTATTTCAAATTAAGAGAGCATTTGATACTGTAGAGTACCTTCAAAAAATGACTCCCAAAAAGAATCACTATATACAAGTACCTCTTTCACACTGACATTGGGCTAAGATATTACTTAACTTGGGAAAATTTTGACTATTGTATAAAACACCCCCAAATCTCACTGGCTTACAACAATGACATTTAATTTCTGGACAGCACTTCACATCTGTGTCAGTACAAATGAATCTGGGCTACATATCATCTCATACATGCTTTGTTTTTAAAGGAACAGCCCATGTCTACTTGGGTGGTCTCATAGCAAAGGGAAAGAGAGATCACTGAGGATTCACTCAATGACTTTTAGAGTTCCAACTTGAAAACAACACATATCACTTCCACATGCATTTCATTTGCCAAAACAAGTCAAAAGGCCTAGCCTAACTTCAAAACGTCAGGGATGTATATCATCCCTCATGGAAGAAAACATTTTGAAGAGCAATACTATTGCTACCATACCTAATAATAACGAGTATTTATTGAGCAACTACTATATGAGGAGCATTGCTCTATATGCTACTAGATGTATTATATCTCATCTGCACAAAATCCCTGTAAGAGAGGTGTTTTAGTTTTCTCTCTAGAAATGAGGAAACTTATGCACAGAAAAGTTTCATGTATTCAACCACTGTTCTTGCACTAAACTTGATGAACTTTGCATTGTACCTCACTGTGGAGGTACAACGGTGACCAGGAGAATCATGACCTTCACACATAGGGCACCTGAGATTAGCAAAGGAGACTAGTTAACAAATAATTATTCGATTGCATTTGTGACCAGTGCTCAAAGAAGAATTACAGGATGCTATGTGAATAAATCCAGAGAGGACTCAAAGAACGTTTCTCTGAGAAAAATTATTTTTAAGCTGAAATGTGACAGATGAATAAAAGGTAGCAAGACGAATGTATGGGTGGACTTTATATGCAAAAGGCGTGAGGAGGGAAACGACACCATTGATTTCATAGCAGCCCAGCCATATGGTTGACCAATGGGCTACGTCAGCAGTCACAGGCAGAGGATATAAGTTCTTTTAAGAGAAATAAAGAAGAAGTCATGTAGTTTAGGGTTAGGAGTACAGGCTCTAAACCTCATTGCCTGGGTTCAAATCCTCATTTTCACACTTACTATCTGTACAAGATTAGGCAATTTATTTAACCTCTTGTTTCCGTTATCTCAATTACAAAATGGCAATAGAATGTACCTTAGAATTTTGTTACATGAGTTAATTTTTGTAAAGCACTTAAAACAGTGCCTAGTACACAATTGATATTCTGTAAATTTTATCTTTCCTTCTTGTTATTATTAAAGCACACAGAACAGAAACACAATGGCATAGCTATTGAGCCAATAAGGAGAGGTAGCCAAAATGACAGTAACAATCAAGCCTTCACACATTTACTGTGACAGAGCCGGTAAAATGCAGAATACAAAAGAGAGGTGGTATGTGCCCCATTGTTCCATCTCCCCACCCCCCACAACCCCATGGACATGTGCTGGGCAAGGCTCAGTCAGATGCAGCGCAAATGGACAAAATCTCATCATGGCCCAGCCTGAACAGAACACTCCTGAATGTGTACACTCCTGAACAGAACACTCCTGAACACTCTGCCGTGGGCCATGGGAAGTGGGGGAGAGAGAGAGAGAGAAAGGGAAGGTACCAAATCCAAGCAGAAAAGAGTGTCCTAGTCTGGCCCCTGATCAGGAGGAATCTAGGACAGGAATACACACACACATAGGAGTGCGAGGTCCAGGGGGCCCAAGCCCTCGCCTACAGCTCCCTCCAGAAACCTGCCCTGCACTGCCTGTGCACCAGGTCGGGTGTGGGGGGAGCAACGCTCCCATGGCATCTGCTGGGAAAAGCCCTTTAATTGCCTACAGTTGAGCCTGAAAAATCATGCTGTGGGGACAGAGCCAGGAGCGCAGTTTCCAGGCTCTTGGCCTCATGTGGAAAAGTGCTGGCTCAGGTAGTAAATGGCCATCAACTGTGATTGGATGGCCATCAGCTGTGGCTAGTTGGCCATCAGCTGTCACCCATTGGCCACTAATATAACTGCCATGGCTACTCTAGCAGAAAATGGGGGCTAGCAAGAAGATGGTGGCTGAGCTAGCAAGAGCGGATGGCAGTTAGCATGGCGGATGGCAGTTAGCAAGTGTGGGGGCAGAGCCCCAGAAAGTAGTTTCCAGGCTCTCGGCCTCACATAGACAGGTGCTGGCTCAGGTAGTAAATGGCCATCAACTGTGATTGCATGGCCATCAGCTGTGGCTAGTTGGCCGTCAGCTGTAACCAGTGAGCCATTGGCCACTAATATAACTGCTGTGGCTACGCTAGGAGAGAGAGGAAAGAGAGAAAGAATGGGGGCTAGCAAGAAGATGGCGGCTGGGCTGGCAAGTGTGGATGGCGGTTTGTGGACAGTGTGGATCCAGCCTCCAGTGAGAGTATAGTGCCGCCAGAGAGAATATAGTGGTATGACTCCCCCATCTATGGCTCTGTGGGTGTTCCTTTTTGGCCTCACCATATCCTGCGTTCTTGTATGGGGAGCGGGACCAGAGACCCCGCGGGACGCCCTGCATGACAGCAAGTGGGGTTGGTTGGCAGAGAGAAGTGGACGGCAGGTTGCGGATAGTGTGGCTCCTGCTTCCTGTGTCTCCAATCCAGCCGCCAGCGAGACTATAGTGGTATGACTCCCCCATCTATGGCTCCGTGGGTGTTCCTTTTTGGCCTCACCATGTCCTGCGTTCTTAGGTGGGGAGCGGGAGCTGAGACCCCGCATGACACCCTGCGTAACACATGCATAGAACTTTGGCCTGTAACCAAACTCCTCAATATTCAATCAGAGCTATACATTTATTTGGCTTAAATTGTGCCCCTGAAGTTTCCCAGCTGCTGATCATACTGTGATTGGAGTGAGAATTGCCTCAGATCATCTGAAAAGGTCTCTGTTTGACAGTCTAACTTATTTTTTGTTTGTTTTTATTAATAACCTTCTGCCTCATCTCAGTGGGTTTGGAGATTGACCTTCTAGCAGGTGGAAATAATTTTTAACAGCCCACTATCCTGCTCAGTGCCACTCAAGATGAATTTCCCAGGTGTATCAGCCCCCAATAGGCTGAGGCTTCAGGTCCACTCGAAGATAAATCCTGGGAACTTGTTTCACTCAAATAATTAAAAGGCCAGTGTGACTAAAATGAGATTAAATGGCAGCCCAAAAGGAGGTCAGATGACAGAAAGGGACCAGATCAAAGTGTAAGTGAATTGATCAACGTCACAAAGCTAAGTCAGCATGAGTGGAAACTCAAAGCCATGTGTGCCTGGTCCCTAAGCCTTGCTCAGTGCACCGAGTCAGAGAAGAAAAAAACATCATTGGAAGATGACTGTTGAAACTTTCGGTAAAGTTGTACCTGACGCAAAGAGAGAACATAGTGTCTTAAACATGTTCACTGTCAAGAATGGAGGGTATTTTTGCTTAGGGTCCTAGAATCAAATACTGATCTTTTGACCTTAACAATGGAAAGTAAAGTTTATAGAGCAACTGGGCTGGCGGGAACTGACAGACAGATGAACACCTGATCCCAACAATCAGTGCAGATGTGGCTAATACCCATGCCAGCATTTAGCTTTTCCATGCAACACAATGAGGGGAAAAGTGAATCTGAGTCAATAATACATCTGCTCATAAACTTGCATTCGTTAACTATGAAGCAAAATTCTGACAACCATAAAACAGGGTGAACAGTTGTGTGTTTGTATTAAAATATCATTGAGATAAGCAATAACCAGCTATCCAAGCAAAGGAACATCTGCGATATCATCACACTATTTCTGGCTGAGTCATCTCACACTGAGAGAAAACACAGGAAAATGGAGATATCACTTGTGGTGTTCTTAATTGAGTTTAGAAAAGGCTCTGTTTTTTATCCTCCCAGGGTAGGCCCTAGAGATACAACAGGTGTCATTTAAAAATAAAAGTTTAGTTGATTGTTACAGTTCACTGAAAATTAGGCCTTGCGACCTACATATCCTGACAATTCCTAGAATAAAACATGAACGCTTAAAATCTTGCAGTCAATGAATCTGCCTCTAACATTCTAGTTTTGTGGAGGATGTTTGTCCAAACATAAGAAACATTCGATAATACTGTTTTCCAGGTACTTGCCATGAGAAAGCTTAACTAATAGGCAAAGCTCCCTCTATAACAGGTCCTAATAAGGTGATTAGTAGTTTATTAACTAAACCCCTTGAATAGGGATGAAACCAAAAAAAGATACTCATGACACCGAATTACTTTCTACAGAAGAATATTAAATTGATGGGATTAAGATTTTGTACTGTTGAAAGAAACCCTATAAGTAATTTACTGTTATATAGATGGTAAAAATGCAGCCACAGAAATGAAATCACCTGCCAAGTCTACACAATTAGCAGATAGGGATCGTAGCTTAGAGAAAAACTTTGAGGTCCAACATACCTAGATTTAAACATTGGATGTGTGGCCTTGAGCAAATTATTTAATCATTCTGAGATTCAGTTTATTCATCTATAAAAGGGGAAAAACACGGCAGAGTCTTCTCTTGTAGGGTTCTTGCATAGAATAAATCAGTTAATACATTTAAACTGCTAGGACATAGCACTCTGCTCATAGTAGATACTCAATAAATAGTTCTTATTATTGGCTTGAGTAGAGCTAGAAAAAAAGTAGAACCCACATAGCCAGTTCACTATATCAAGTTATTTCTATATTTACAGTAAAAGAGAATGAAAATCAAAGAAATCTAGATTTAAGACATTGTCATTTTTTTCCGGATATATCTACCAAGCATGTGCTTCAAAGGGTTACACCCAAGACAGTCGACAATTTAAATCACAAATTATTTAACAAGACCTCTTCCAACCCAAGTAAAGCAAAGAACAAAGGAAACTTAACCCCAGGACTGACTGCCTGAAATGAGCTAACTAGATTGATCGGATGATCCTACCGCTTAACTCTCCATGTGGTAGAGAGGAACAAGGTACCGTGATCCATATTCCTGACAAGATAAATCTTGCCAGCTGGTTTTGGGGCAGCCATGCTCTCTCTGTATTCACAGGCTCTGATTTAATAATGTCCTCAACCTCCCCAGATGCCTATTGAAAGCAAAGAGTTCACAGCCCAAAAGTCATACATAGAGGCAGATTCAGACATGCAGATGTAATATTTTAAAGACAATGATTTCTGTGTATACAGGCTCCATCAGATATGTATATCCCTTTGAAAATTACCTTCAGACAGGGAAATATAAAATAATCAGCTGGTGCCTTGAAATAGAAATGTACTTTTAAATAGTAAAAACAAGTCATCAACTTAAATGTGTGTCCTTTAATAATATAAACTCTAACTTTGTACAGAACTTTTATCTATACTTTATTGATCATACAGCACATTTAGAAGTATGAAACATTAAATATCTCATTAGAAATATTGAAAGCTTAGAAATGTTGCTATCCTTCTAGTACATGACTCCTATTTAAATGTAAACTACTTGACATAAAGGTGTAATAAATTTAACCTTTCTTCCAAATGCTCAGCCCTTTACCAACAAATTGAACTTTGTGTCATCTCTATATGGTCTGAATGCACTGGTGTTTTACCTTCAGTTACTGTACTGTATATGTGGGGACAGAGCCCCAGAAAGCAGTTTCCAGGCTCTCACCCTCACATAGAAAGGTGCTCACTCGGGTAGTAAATGGCCATCAACTGTGATTGGATGGCCATCAGCTGTGGCTAGTTGGCCGTCAGCTGTAACCAGTGAGCCATTGGCCACTAATATAACTGCGGTGGCTACGCCTGCAGAAAAATGGGGGCTAGCTAGAAGATGGTGGCTGAGACTGCAAGCGGCGCAATGAGGGTTGAGAATTGTGTGGCTCCTGTTTCGTTTTTCCAACCCAGCCACCAGCGAGACTACAGTGGCATGACTCCCCTACCTATGGCTCCGTGGGTGTTCCTTTTTGGCTTCACCATATCCTGCGTTCTTATGTGGGAGCGGGAGCTGAGACCCTGCAGGCCGCCCCGCATGACAGTATACTATGGGAATAATTACTCCCCCGTGTCAGTGAGGTTTGTAGGAACACAATGGAATTGGTTGCTCCCTGGAGGTGTGCAGTATGACAGCCCTGTTTGCTTCCCAATGGTGGCTCCCTGTTAGACATGTTATCAAAAATTATTCCAAGCTCTTGTTCACTTTTTTCCCTGTAAGTACTTGCTTTGAAATGGACAGAATGCTTTGTACGAGTTCTTATAGGTGCTGACTTCAGCTAATACATAAGACATGTCCACCAGCTCTTCAAGTTCTAAGAGCCTCATACATTTCAGAGGTCTCCCCGCCCATCCCACAGAAAAATCTCAGAACCACATGAACCTATCAATACAGCAAATGAACACTGGGAGTTTGCTAAAATGATTCACCTGTCCGTGAAAACCTAAACTACCTATATCACAGGACTCACACTTCCAGCATTTGTAATGCCATAAGGCATTTATAGTCAGTTGCTGGTACCCGGATATTTTATATAGAAATTGGCAGGAGTGTCACCAGCATGCATCCTTTAGACATCGATGGTGAGGTTTTTAAGTGTTACTTTGGATTTTTATTTTTATAAATACATTCTTTAACATCATACAAGAACCTATTTGTCAGCCTTAATTATGGTCTACATTACCATTTATATTGATTTGTTTTTGATTGGCTCTGAACTCTTTGTTCAGGGACAAAAAGTAATTTTCACACAAAAAAACTGCCATTACTTTCTACTGTGCTGTTTAAAATATGTGTTTTAAAAATGCATGCTTTTATGAAAAGTGGGGCAATAATCATCTTTAATTACATCTTACCTCTAGTTATTGGTTTATGTGAGTAAAATAATATAAGGCTTACAAGAAATTTCTAAATAATTTAGAACCTGTGCTTGCCAATTGGCATTAATGTTTTACAAAGTCTAACCGATTTTCCCAATAATGGAATTTTTAGTTTATAGTATCTCAAAATATTTGAATTAGTTTGATAGAAACAAGTTGATCCAGAATGTTTCATTAATCTGGAGCATGCTACCTTGGGATGGCTGCTCTTTAAATGAGCTCTTCCCGCCTCCAGCCTCCAGGGAATTCCTGCAGCAGGCTGGTGTAGCACACTACTTAAAAGGATGGTCTCTGGTTTCACACGGACCCAGGTTCAATAGCCCAGCAGGTCCAGTGTGACCTTGGAACATTCTAGGCCTCAGTTTCTCACACATAACTGTCTATACCCAAACAGCATTTTTGCCGCACCCATTCACTGGGAAGTGATTTTCTGATGTTGTGATCACTGTAGAAGGGACCATCAGCAAGTCACCATTTTCCCCAAAGCCTTCTCTTGCTTTTTAAAAATCATACTTAAAATGAAATTCTAACTTACTCTAGGGAGAAGGAGTAATATGGAAGAAAACAAATTAAATAGAAGTTTGCCTACCTAAAAATCAGAACAGTTGTTGATCACAGAACTAGAGGCAAAAAAGAAATACAGATCCAAAATTTTCAAATAGTGAAAAAAAATATTGCCTGTGAAGAAAAGCATCCCTATGTGAATGCTACATAGTCAATATAATCATCTAAAATTATACACAAATCACTGTCAACTATAGTTATCCTAACCAGGGGAACAATTTTCACATTAACATCAGGTACCGCTTACATTTGTTACTTTTACAATGTATTACTAGTACTGAGAACAAATGTAAAAGTACTATGGTGAATTGTTCTGCAAAAGTAGGTACTTTAGTCTATTCTTAGCCTTTTTGCTTCAGGCCTGGAAACCTTTCCAGAGTTTCTTATTTTTGTATTTTTTGTGGCAGTATAATCACTTTGAGACATTATGCTGTATATTAGTTTCTTTAAAAATAACACTGCTCTATCAAATATTAAATTCTTCAGCTTGTCATTAATTTTTAGAATATCTCAGGATTGTGAGTCATACTTCCTTTTTTCAAAGGAAAATCACTCTTTACATCTTTTGCAGTGAGAGCAGGAAACATACTCCTCTTCAAATTGCCTTTTTTATTTTTTATTGTGTTACAGTACAACTTTCTGTGTATAGCATACAAATCATAGGTGGTAACGATATTCTGGGTTTGCATGCATAATAAATATGCTTCCATTTTAGTAGTTGGTATTTCGTAATGCAAGAGTAGAAAATAGGAGAATTTTGATATGTGGGGAGGCTTCAATATATATTCACTGTGCATGCATATACATATTTACATATAATTTTCATCACTGTTATTTATAAGCTAATAGCCCAACAGGCAATTATTTGTCTGTGGTCCAATATGATACAGTCAATAGTTTGGAAAATATAGCCTAGCTAACTAACTCATTACTGTAAATAGCAACTACAAGTAAGGTATAGCTCTCTGAAACATAAGCCACTGAAGACAGAATACTTCCTTTAGAATCAAATTTAGGAGCTATGTTTAGATATAAGTCCAACATGGAATTATGAAACATTTTGAAAAAGATATTTTAGAGTAAAATGTGGCCCGATACCTTTCTATAAAAGAAGCCGGAATATCAAAATCAACATATTCCTTGTGATTTTACATTTTACTTCCCAAGGAATATTATGCTTGTTGGGATGCAGCTTCTAATACAGTTAGTCACTTGAACCACAAGTGGTAATACCTGTAGAGAATGATAAAACAAACCAAATGAGCCCTTACATTAGTGTCAGAGTCTCTGTTGAAGTCAAGTATTTGAAATTACTTAACAGAAGTCTAAAGAGGAGACAGATACACTGCAAAACGGATTGTTTGGCAAGTTAAGTTTTTGTATGTGTGCAGTGGATGCAGCCAGTGCTCCATCAGTGCCCATCCTGCTAAAACAGTGAATGAAATGACTGATCTACAATTTGCATCCTCTTTTCAGTCCATCAAGAGAACATTATTAAAACCAGTCAGCCAAAACCTATTAGAACAGCACTCACGTATGAAACAATGCCCAGGTCTGCTTGTTCTCCATTTTTATGCACTGCTACAGAACTATAAATATTCATCATAATGTAACTGAAAATTATTGAAGTGAGAAAAAAGAGAAACAGGGAAGCCATTTGCTTCAATTCATAAACAGCATCTGTTGGGAAGTTATTCATAGATTGCTTCGGGGCCTACTGAGCAGCAAGCCCAGGGAAAAGGATGCCATTGCAAGCAAATGGGAGCAAACGGCATGGAGATGCTATTAGACATGATTCACTGACAGCCAGGGAGAATGATCAGGCACTGGGTTGTTTTATGTGTTCTTTTATCACTGGGACACAGAACTACCCTCCAGCCAAAGTCTCACACAGTTCAAATTAGAAGAGCAACCTCTCAGTGTATTAAGGCCTAACTAGTGGCTAGAGAAGTTAGAAGCAGCAGCCAAATGCCAGGTGGTAGAACTTGTTCATCTGTCCACACCTTAGGCACCCTTCAAATTCCGTCTGCACAACACGGCAGATTTGAATGTCCCTAGCAATACATCATCCATCAGAAATTGCACATTAAAGAAAAAAAGTTTCTAGGAGGTTGAAGCTAAATTTATGGTGTGTTTGCCCTGAAAGGAATGAAAGTGAATGCTTACTACTTACCAAACCACTGCTAAGAAGAAAATTAGCAAGGAACACTTTCCAATCTGGTATTAGTGACGAAGTTACATGTCATCAAAAACTGGAGTTATGACTTCCTAGTCGAAGCCAAAAACTCAGTTCAAAGAAAATAAACATGACAAGAGCTTTCCACTGTGAGGTGGTCATGAATAAAATAAATGGGTTGATTTAGTAACTGTTTATACTTGTATATTGATTGATGTGTTTGTGGTAAAAAAGTATCTTCAAGTCTAAGAAATTATTTATCTCAGACTTTGGGTGTTCCTTTGGGCAAAGTTCAATGTTATCCATATCATACTGAACCCACTGATCAATCTTAACACCACTGAAAGTGAGACAACCAGACACAATGTTTCCCCTAATATGAGGCAATGGGAAAGTTCAACCCTTCCCCATGAAAGACCCTTACACACACACACACACACACACACACACACACACACACACACACCCTAAATTAGATAGACTTTAGATCTAATTACTACTCTATAGACAAAAATAGGGCCCAGGAGAACACATTAGTAACACCATGGAAGCACAATCAGCAAAATCCAGACTGTGGAAAACTACAAGACAAGTAATATAATTCCCCCAACAAATAAATTGCAAAGAAAATAAAGGAAGTGGGAAAAGGAAGAGGGAAACTACAGATATATCAACTAAATGCAATATGTAGATTTTGTTTGGATCATGGTTTGAATAAACCAACTTTATATATATATATATAGTACCAAAAATATATATACACTGTAAGAAAGGAAAGCTGTATTAAAACTGTAATACTCAATATATACTGACAACAAAAGATGAATACAAGTCACGTTTGACTTCTGCAATTATAAGAGGTGCTCAAAGTGGTTACCATCAGCGTCCAGACACTTCTGATTACAGTGAACTACTGCTAGAGCAACATTGACCAGAGTGTCCACTTGTATACATTATTTTGGCAGCCCTGGTATATATGTGTATGTATATATACAATTAAGTTCACAAACTTTATATCTATCTATCTATCTATCTATCTATCTATCTATCTATCTATCTATCTATCATCTATCTATCTATCTATCTATCTATGCACTGAGTGAACAGTTGATAGTTTTAAGGAATTATTGTTAGTATTGTTTGTATTGTGGTTATATTTTTAAAGAGTCCTTATCTTTTAGAAACATATTGAAGTACAGGCTTCAAAATAATCCATTTGGGGATGGAAGAAACAGGTGGGGTACAGGTGAAACAAAATGTTTCATAATTGGATGGTTACCGAAGTTAGGTAATGGAAACATGGAATGTGTTAGCCAATTCTCTCTACTCTTTGAAACCTTCTGTGAAAAGTTTTTATAACTTCATAGTTAACTTATCCACTGTTTTGGTGGAGTTGGCCCACACTGGCTCATGAAAACTGATTGTTAAATTTTCAAAAATTTTACAAACCGGTTGTTAAAAGATTGGTTGCTTAAAATCAGCCATAGTGGGTGTATTTATACCATGGAAATCAGTTAATGCTACAATCAAGGTTTTTTGTTTGTTTGTTTGTTTATTTGTTAAGAATTGATTGTTAAGCATTAACCAGCACACAACTGCTTAGGACCTCATGCCTAATGCACAGCACTCTATATATAATTAGGAAACTTTCTCAGCAGCAGCATAAGAAGCTGGCTTTTCAAGTGTGGTTCCTTTCTGCCCTAGCACTGCCACCAGTTTTTAGTTGCCTCAGGTCCCAAGGATTGGCGATCCATGGGCCCATCCTGAAATGTCCCCCTTGGGCTCCAATCATTCCTTCCTTCAGTAAGTTTTTATTGTTTCTCTTTCTATTGAAACATCCAATCTGTGGCCCTTTTCCCTCATGACCTACTCTACATAGCACAGTGCTCAGACATTGATTGATGCTGGCTAAGTAGGAAGAAGCCTGAATCCCTCAGAAAAAATTTTCTTTGGAAATATATGATCTTTTGTCAAGCTTTACATTCTTGGGTAATTTTATACCTCTAAAGCTCTGCCATATACATCGGTTCATTTATTTATCTTAACTTGATATTTACTACATGACTGGTGATTATATACCAGATAAACTCTCATTAGCATATTATCTTATTAAATCCTCAGAATAAAATAATGAGTTAACATAGGGGCTGGAATTTTGCAACCCTGACAAATAAGAACTCAAAAAAAAAAAAAAGAAGAAAAAGAGAAGTCTATTGTCTTATCTAAGACCACCTTGCTAGTTAGAGACAAACTCAAGACCAAACCTAAGAATGTTTCCTATCACGATCCAAGAATCTTTCTATAAACCACCAGCTCATTGATTAGGTGAACAAAGTGGATCTTCCTCTCCTGTCAAAGCAAGTTTGTGTAAACACACAAAGGAGAGAAATCCCAAAGGCATGTTTTCCTTTCCCACATACAGGGGTACAAAAGCTACTCTCTGCTTAAGTCCAATCCATAAGCGTTTATTAAGTGCCTACATAATGAATGGAACACCTGCTACATGGTATCGGGAAATGAAAACATCCTAAATTTCACGAGAAAGGGATGTTGGCTTCCTAAATTTGTAGTTAGCTTGAATTGCCAAAAGGGTGTGTTTTGTTTGAAATACTGTGATTTGCAAAATTATGTGTTTGTCATTACTGATTTCATCGTGCATTTCCACCGAAACCACACCAGCCTGCCCAGGAACTATTTAGGGAGCCAGTGCTATTGTCCCATTAAAATCTAAATTTACTGCATTTGTGTCCTTCTCAAATTAGATGAGTAAAACAAATAATCCCACCAATCCTTGCGGTTTCCTTCGGCTTTCTCATGACTATTAATTCTGATTTGAATCCTGCAACTGAGAAAATGGCTGGGGATGTGAGGAGGGCAAAATGTGATCTCCATGTTAATACCAAATAAAGATGCCATGTTTTGTCTGTTTGTGTTCTAGGTAGAAATTTGAGTAGAAATTAAGCTGTCTTAATTTCTAATTAATTCCATTATCTCTTTTTATTTGTGCATCCATCTATTTTATTTTTGGCCACCTGCTATATATCAGGGACAATGCTTGAAACTTGAAGACCCTGGCCCCAGGAGCTCACAGGGATGTCAAAGGAAGAGTTACACGTAAAGACACAGGTATATTAAAACATGCAAAGTGCTAAATACTGTCAAGCCCAATGAGAACATAGAGGAGGAGCATTTTACCTTTAGCCTGGGGTGAAAGGAAGTCTTCTAAGAGACTGGGACAGCTGAACTAAAACATGAACCACAGAGAATTTCTCCAATGAGGTGAAGACACTGCAGACATTTGGAAAAACCTATACTGAGTGTGAGAAACTCTCACCCTGATATATTCTGATTCAATAAGTCTGAGGTGAAGCCCCGGGGAAAAACAAACAAACAAGCACCCCAAGAGATTCTAGTGCAAGTGATTAAAAACTTTGAGAAAGTCAAAGGAATATAGTAGTTCAGAATGTCATCATCCTGGAAAATTTACAATATGTGTCTCAGGTATCCATGCAGCACATTTTTTGGCACCATTTATATCACCAACTCAGGACACATTGATTATGTATGTACAGCTGAGTGGGGCTGTAAACCTGCACTAGGCATCTGCCAAAGTAGAGACAAGTGTCAGGTAAATGGCACCCATCAGGAATACACCACAAGATGTGTGCCGTGAAATGGCGCTTCCTGGGCTGCAACATGCTGAACTAGAACTTGTGGAAACAGCGGAACCTACATGGGGAAGGTACAAGCACTTCGGGCAATTAAGATTTATAGTTTCAAAGTCTGGATTGAATCTAGGTTTGGCTGCTTTCTTACTGTGACTTTAAGGAACTTGCATGACTTTGTTTCAGTTTCTTCATGTGTAAAATAGAAATGAAAATCATGGCAAGACTATTGTGAAAAGTCTTATGAAGTTATCTGTCAAGCAAAATACATATGGATTCTGGTGTATAGTAAATGCTCACTAAATATTTACTAAATAAAAAATAAAAACCAGATATTACTTTTCTCTCTAGACATCTCAATTTTGCTGCAACTTCAATAAATATTTTTATACGCAATGACTCCATATTCAGCAATGACCTCTAAAAAGTTTATATGCTATCATAGAATCACAGCTCTCAGCTTCAAGGGACTTCAAGAAATCACTTGATTCTACTTCTATATTTTGCAACTCAGAGATTTTGGAATTAGATGGATTGAGGTTTAAATCTTGGCTCACTAATTACTAGCTATGTAATCCTAGACATATTTCTCAATCTCTCCTAGCCTTGGTTTATTTAATAATGCAATGAATGTGTAACTTTCAGGATTTTTAAGAGGACTTATTGATTCATTAATTCAAAAAAATATGAATTGAGTATTTACTAAGTGTGAGAAACTATTCCAGGATATGAGAATCAGCAGTGAACAAAATGAGATATCTCTGCTATCATCTAGCTTCCACAGAAAAGAAAAGCTAGGTGTGTTATTTCCTTAGGGCTCTGTAATAAATTACTGCAAACTGGGTAGTGTAAAACAACAAAAATTTATCTTCTGGAGGCTAGAAGTCTGAAATCAAGGTGTCCAAAGGGCCATCCTCCCACTGAAGGCTCTAGGGAAGAATTCTCCCTTGCCTCTTTTAGATTCTGGTGGTTAACAATAATTCTCAGTATTCCTTGGCTTATAGACCCATCACTCCAATCTCTGTCTCTATTGTCATATGGCATTCTCCCAGTGCATCTAAATTGTCTCATTTTATAAGGACACAATTCATTGGATTTAGAGCCAACCATAATCCATTATGACCTCATCTTAACCTGATTACATCTGAAAAGAGCCTACTTCCAAATAAAGTCACATTCACTGGTACAGAGGTTAGGACTTCAGACTATCTTTTTGGGGTACACAATTCAACCCACAACAGTAGGTAATAGACAACCTGACCAGGTAATGTCTAGCAGGTCCTGCCAAGATTGTTGCTTCCAGGAGGTCCTCAATAAATAGTGACTAATATGGGGTAATATATCTTCGTCGTATTTCTCAGATAAGGCTACTGAATTTGCCTTGCTCACCAAAAATCACAAAATCAATATAATGGAAATTAGAATTCTGGTCAATTAACTTCTGATAGAAAAAAGACCCTCTCCAATAGCAAGTCTCACAAAATAGGGTATTCATAGGCGTTATGGCTCCTAAAAACATTTTAGGTGTCAAAGTGGATAATCTTTATTTTTAATAATTATATATTTATTTTAATGTGTATTAAAAGAAATATTAGCATCACACTGAGCCCATGATTTCACAGATACCACTTATGATGTGCTAAGTATAGAATTGCCATTTTAAAAAATTAGGTATTTAAGGTGAATCAATCAATAGGAAAAAAGGAGAAAAGAGTTGGTAAATGGCTATAGCAAAAAATACTGTAGTCATACATGGCAACTCAAGTTTCAGAAATGCCACACTCTCCTGTGATGTTTCTTTGTTCATCCTATCATGCAAACTAGTATTCCTGGCTGTATGTCTTCACATGGATCTAATTTTCAAAGTACAGTTTGGGGTATTCTTCAAATGGGTCATTGAACATAAGATTGTAATGTGTCTTCATGGCAGCTGCTTGTCAAACTGTTGATCACTTCCTCAAATCCACATCCCAAATTTGTTCTAATCTCAATTTTGAAACTTATGATAAAGCTACAGTAATCAAGACAATGTTGTAATAGCACAAGCATGTACATATAGATAAATGGGATAGAATTGGGAGTTTAGAAATGAACCCATACATGTATGGTCAATTGATTTTCAACAAGGTTGCAAGATAATTTACGAAATAATAGTCTTTTCAGCAAATTGTACTGGGGCAATTGAATATGCACAGGCAAAAGAATGAATTTCTATACTACCTCATACCATATACAAAAATTAACTCATCATATGTTGGAAAAGGTATATTATCCAGTGTGTGAGTGAGTGTGTGTGTTTGTGTGAGTTCATGTGCACGTGCATGTGCACACAATTATTTTCTTCCATTCTAGGGTTATCTTTTAACTTTCTTTATGGTGTCTTGTGATCTATTTTTTCTTAGCTTGCTTGTGTGTTAGGTGTCATATCTAAGAAACCATTGCTCAATACAAGGTCATAAAGCTTTAGACCCATGTCTTCTAAATGTTTTATAGTTTTAGATCTTACATTTACGTCTTTAATCCATCCTGAATTCATTTTTACGTATAGCAATCTCTCAGTTTTTGTTTATATCAGAGCGACTTAATGTCTCCTTTATTGTTGAAAGATAGTTTTGATAAATGTATTGGTTGACAGTCTTTTTCTCTGAATACACTGAATATACCATCTCACTGCCACTGGCCTGTATGATATTCAATGAGAAGTCAGTTGTTAATCTTATTGATGATCCCTTATAAATAATAAGTCACTGCTCTGTTGTTGATTTCAAGATTCTCTCGTTGTTTTTGCTTTCCAACAGTTTAAGTATGATTTGTTTAAGTTGAATCTCTTAGAGTTTATCCTACTCAGAGCTCATTAAGCTCCTTAGATGTATTGATAAATGTTATTCCTCAAATTTGGGATGTTTCAGCCATTATTTCTTCAAATATTCTTCCTATTCTTTTTGTTCTCTTCTCTCCCTTTGGGATTTTTATCATGTGTATGTTAAGGTACTTGAATGTCCTACAGGTCTCCGAGGCGCTGTTCATTTTTTGCCCTTCCTTTTTCTCAGATTGGATAATCTCAAATAATTTATCATCAAGTTCAGTGATCCTTTCTTCCACCTACTCAAATCTTATATTAAGCCCTTTGAATGAACTTTTTATTTCAGTTATTGTACTTTTTGGCTCCAGAATTTCTACTTGGTTCTTTTTAATAATTTCCATATCTTGATTGGGAGTCTCTATTTGGTAAGAAATTGTTCTCATATTTACTTTAGTTTCATAAACATTGTTTCCTTTAGTTTTTTGAACAAATTTAAAATAACTTATTTAATGCTTTATGTACTTTGTTTAACATCTGGGCTTCCTCAGAGACAGTTTCTATAAAGTGCTTATTTTCTGTGTTTGTGGTATACATTCTTGTTTCTTTTCATGTCTCATAATTCTTGTTGTAAACTGGACATTTAAATAACATAAGGTGAAAACTCTGAAAAAAAGATTTTCTCCCCTTTCCAGGTTTTGTTGGTATTGCTGACTGTTATTTATTTGTTTACTGACTTTTCTGAACTAATTCTGCGAAATCCATATTCTTTGTCTTATTTGGTCAATGAAATATCTGCTCAGTTAGCTTAGTCATTGCTATTTATTAAACAGAAATTTCTTAAAGCACTTCAAACCAATAGGTGTCTCCGTTTTTGCTGAGGGGTTCTGTGTGCACCTTGGAGCACACAATAATGCTTAGCCAGGCAGTCGACAATTCTACCTTAGTCTTTATTTTATGCTTGTATAAAGCCTCAAGATCAGCTATAGGTGAGTGACTGGGAAATACATTCTAGGCATTTCCTGAACACGCACACAACCCTGGGCATGTGTACAGCCCTACATATGTGCATGGCTTTCTAAATTCTCAGAAATATGTTGAAGTTTTTTCAAAGCTTTTATGGACTTACCAGCTTTTTCTTTTCAAGCTTTTTGGTTAGCCTCTTATTTTATGCAACTGTTATCCATTGCCTGAGGCAGCCACAAAGTTAAACACTTGCCTGTACTTAGTTTTGACAAAGTCCCCAGAAAAAAGTCTTGCTTCACTAAGGCTTTCTTCACTGGGTAAGATCTAAGTCAGGTCAAATAAAGACATTTTTGCAAGCAGGATCTTCCCAGAAACCACCAAAGAGTTCAAATAATGACAATTCTCTGGGAATGTGGTTTCAAAGAAGCTACACTCTTCCAGCAGATGCAGCCTGCTGGTTTTCACCATGACTGTGGGCTGATGGTTTTCAATACTACTATGGAGCTGTAGAGGGAAAGAAAAGAATAGAGCAAGTTAGCATGCAACAAAGTTCACTCCTCTTATGAAGATTAACCTATTTTTCTTGAATGTAAATAGTCCCCAGATTGCTGCAAGCCTTTGTTAATTTCCAAAGTTCTTAAAAAGTCGATTCAGACAGTGTTTGCCAATTTTCTCATAGCTTTTATAAAGAAGAGAAATTTTGGAAGCCCTTACATCATCATTTGCCATAATATGTCCTTGCTTCATCCATAAATGTAGGGTTGGATTACTGTGTTGATTCTTCCTTATTATTTCCTTTTAAATGGCCCCCTTTATTTTACTTCTGGAAAATACAAAGTGTCAGAATTGGACAAAGGCACCAGTGTCAGGTTTCGTCAGGGTTCAGAAGATGAAAATCTTTTAAAGCTAAGTCTTTTTTTTAATTCATTTTATCCCATCCCAAATGGTGATTGTTCTAACCATGTTGTTATTTACTCTAAAATAAAACTATCTACTAAAGCACACACATTAAATGACATTTATGTCCTGGCATTGAGAAGGAAATACGTAATGAGACCATCACAAATGCTCAAGATGATGAATATAGGTTGACTGCTTTCTTTTCAATCACATCAAGAAACACATGTTTACTCTGCATGACGTCAACCCACCAATAACTCATCTTTCAACTTTTACTCAAATTTACCTTCACTTGACAGCCATTCTCCTAAAGAAACAAAGTTGCTGTTACTGCTTTAATCAATTGATAAATGTAACTCAATATAAGAAATAGTCTAAGATATCAAAGCCTCACTGAGATCTTGGTGCTGGGGAGTTATCTAGGTTCACTCATTAGCTAAATGACTCATTATTTTACCTTCTCTGAGAAAGTTGAAAATAAATTACCCCATAATAAAACTTAGAGTTCACCAGTGCATAGCTTATCATCTGAATTTTTTAATAACAAAGACCAATACTTTTAAGTAAACTTAGAGATTTTTATAGGTGTTTTTTTGAGTATAAAATAACCAATGATTCATAACAGCAAAAGTAGCATCATCAGCTCCTTCATATGCCCTTTCCCATCAGACTTGACCTTTTCCTTAGTGCTTCCCCAAATTCCAAATCATTGTCTGCCTGAGGGAAGGAAAAGCATCTCCTCCTGTTAGAGACAGCCAAGATGCTGCAGAAGCAACAGCTGGCCAAAAGTGATTCTCCCTTCCTGTGGAGCAAGCCACGACATAGAAGAGGATTATTACATTTCTAGGTAAAAATCACAGATTGGTAATTCTTTGGACTTTTTAAAAAACTTATTTTGTTTGATGAACATTAAGCATACCATCTCTCTATACTCAAAGGTCTAGCAATTATTTAACATAACCAAAAATAAGTCTGACCAAATAGGCTAATTAAAATTATTTCAATTGGGGCTACAGTGTCCACATTAAGATTATGGTACCAAATCATAGTATCTTATGGTAAATAACCCACAAAAACAGACACAAATTAAGGATGTTTAGGGTCCTGAGGTCTCACTGGAGGTTGGAAATTGGAACTTTTGTTTTAGTATAAGAATTATTCACTAAGTGGAAACTTAGTCTTTCAAGCTTGACAATAGTGTCTGGTCACATTAGGGAATTCATTTGTCACTTATTACTTAACTATTTATGATTTAGAAACTGAGTATTTTTCTTTTTATATCTTGAAGCTAAAGTATGAAAAAAATTCATTTGTTTGTTTTTGTGAACCATTATTTTAAGAGAGGGCCCCTCCCCCCATCCCAATCAAAGAACAGCTCAGGCATTTCCTAGCTACTCAGTGAAGCTTTTTTGTTCTGCCAAAGACAAGGTCACCAGTACAAGTGTTGACTGCTCCACTGGACACATTTGTCTGCCTCTGATTGTGGTCTGAAACATCTGGCTGGGACAGAAACTCACAGCTACCTTGCTCACGATTGCAGACAGATTCTGATTGATACGGGTCTGGGGAGGAAACACACACCAATGTCCCAGCAACTTATTTTCATTCAAGAGGAAGATAAGAAAGTAATAACCTTGCTCCTAATGTGAATTCCAAGGAAGGAGCTAAATAAATTGCCTCTACTCTATCCAGACCACTATTAATCTGTACAAATACTAGTTAATTAAATTAGATCACATTTGTACAGTGCTTGGCACCAGAGCTGACATATAGTAAGCCTTCGAGTAAATCTTAATGGCAATTAATAATAAATCACATTCTGAACCACTTGATGATATTTTGCATATATTTAAAATTCCAACACAGAAGATGACCTCAGTACAAAGACACTCACCCAAAGTGCTCTTTGTAAACATATCAGGCATCATGTAATCTTTCACATATCTATGGATACCTGGATACCCGGTATTCTGTTTCTGCACATGTATGAATGCTATGTAGGTGTGTATTTGGGGAAGACAGACAGAACATCAGCAACTATAGAGATGAGGGGTGAAAAGCATGCGATCACTTAATGAAATTGAAATGTCTGTCATTTACCTCCTTTGTGGATACTATATAGTCAATGAACCAATAGCATTTAAATCTTTAAACAGCTATGGATTAAGCAGTGACATATTACTTTGTCTCAATATCCTTTTTTAAGAATTGTAAGTTAATTTCTGCTTTGAGATTCATTTCAGGAAAATCATTGTTTTTATAGATTAATATATCTGCTTTCTATTTTCAGAAATCACTGACTCAATTGTTATCTTTCTTTTGTTGTTTTAGCAGCTTTAGAGTCATAACTAACTTTATCACCTAGGTGGGTAAAACCTGCTCTACCAATATACGGAATGCTAAAACCATCATCTCCTTCTGCCTTCTCCAGATGGTTTGGAGAGATCTTACCCAACCCAGTGTTTCAAATTGCTTTAGTTTATAAAGGTGTAAAAAATGGCATACAATGTATTTATAAGAGAGCAGTGTGGCATTCTGGTAGGTGTTACTCATGTTCAGAAAACTGGCGTTCAAATCCTACTTCCACCAGTTACTTGCCTCTTTAATGTCTCCATATCCACTGTCCTTTACTTTGTCTTTGCTCTTGAAGTTTGCCTGGCCAGAATGTCTTCCCCTTTCTCTCCTCTTATGTAAACTGTTATTAGTTAAAGCCTTCAAGTTCCACGTCCTTGGCCGGTCCTTTGTCTGGAGACAACTCATGTCAATCACTATATTTCTATACCTCCAATAACAGTGAATCACTCAGAGAACATGTGGTTTCAACAAAGCAAAGTGCTTTAGTATCTGGCACTTTGTTAAAAACAGTGAGGAAGAGAAACCCTTTTTCTCAGTAAGCCTGGGGCTTCCTGGTGGCCATACTGACACCCAAAAGGAAAAAAATTGTCTAAAATTAACACCAGCACTAAGGAAATATTGTTCAAGAGATGGAGACATCTCTTTGAGTAGTAGGATCCAGTCATGCCTGAAGCCCTGTAACAAGAGACTTTTCAGCTATATTGAGCAATCAATTACCTTTTATGCTAAATCTTGCTTGAGTTACTTTTCCCTCACTTGCTGTTATAAGCCTAGTGTCCAACATACCTACAGTATGCTCCATGCTGGGAATTCAGTGATCCTGCCTCATTGAGTCAACATTCCTGTGAGAGATACCAATGAGTCAATGAACCATAGTAACTTCTAACAGTGAAAGAATTCAGAGGGCTACGGGAGCACTCCTTGGGAACACAACTCAATTTAAGACAGTCAGGCAGGGAAAGACTTCTCAGAGAAGACAACAACAGATAGATTCCCTGTCACCTGATCTTCAGGGATTAAATCAAAGGTGCTGCATTTTCATTTCAAACTGAGAGCACAGTAAGTCAATAATGTTGACACCCATCCATAGGTATTATCACTATGATGGTAAAACGTTATCTTTTCCTTAAAATTCCCACCCAGTAGATGTCATCGTTTCATTCTATTTTAATAGCTAAATTTGCATTATTCATGATTATTGCCTCAAAAATATAGATTATCACAGCTGTTCAGTCATCATATATATAGTTTCCAACCCCACCACCCACTCCCAATCAGAATTTTGGCCATGGCCCCAGTTGGTACTCAGAGAGAACACAAAAACGTTAAATACTATAACAATCTGTGGTAGAAGGAAAAAAAAATCTGCAACTGACATGCTACAAAATTGTAACCAGAAAAACAAAAATATCTCACCCAAGTTCCCATTTTTTTAAAGTAATATATATGCTGACACAGCAATTCTTTGTTAGGTTTAGTAAACCCATTAAAAAGCTGATGAAATGAACTCATTAAACCCTTCCTTTTATGGCTCTTACTGAGAAAATAGTAGAGTTGGTCAGGATTTGAGCAGTAGATTAAATATCAGTCAACAATAAAGGACAACATAAATTTCCATTTCATATATATATATGGTTATATATAGTTATATATAATATATATTATAATATATAATGTTGTAATGTATAATATATGCTATATATTTTATTATATATAACATACTAGAAGTGATAAGAACTGAAAATGTTCAACCTTTAGTAAAAAATTTAAAAAGAAGGACCAATAATATTAGATTGCTCAATATCTGGTCTTAGGAGTTTTTCCCAATCCATTTGCATTTTGGTATTTAAGTAGAAAATATTCTATGAAGAATTGTACTCCAAGACATGCACAATGGAATGTTACCAAGCTGTCCTTCAAAACATTTTTATAAAGAGTGACCTCAGAATGAAAAAGTACAAAAGTGAAAAAGAATATCAAGAACAGAATTATGATGAAGCTGTCCTTGAGATATTTCCGACTTGGAAGAATAGTTGAGAGAAGAATGCACAAGGGTAGGGCTCATCAGATGTGACAGCCCGTCTCCCAGGCAGTCCCCAGTGATTCTTGCCTTGCAGTATTTATGTCCTGTGTAGTCCCTTCCCACTATGAATGGGTCTGGCCTGTGAAACCAATAAAATAATGCAAAAATGAAGGAGTGTGACTTCTGAGGTTAATGCAGATGTTATGGCTTCTGCATTGCTTTCTCTTGGATCAGTCACTCAGGGAAGAATTAATTGCCATACTATGCGGACACTCATGTGGCCCTCTGAAGAAGGCCAAGTAGGAAGGAACTGAGGCTTTTCACCTATAGCTAGCACCGACTTGCCAGTCATGTGAGTAAACCACATTGGAAGCAGATATCCCAACTCAGTCAAACCTATCAACAGCTGCAGCACTGGGCAAATCTTATGACCTCATGAGACACACCAAGCCAAAACTGCTCAGCTAAGCCACTCCCAGATTCCAGATCCATGGAAGCCATGAGATAATAAATTATTGTTCTTTCAAGCTATTATGATTTGGGGTAATTTGTTATGTAATGACAGATAACTAATTCACTAGACAAATGACCTACTAGTTTCTTTATTTTCTACACTGTAAGCTATTATTTATTTAATAATACAGTGACTATTATTTTAAATATTCACCAATGCTGATTATTATTAAGATAGAAAGCCCATAGTGTTCTTTCAATGGTCTATGCATCTAACCTTTGGGATTTGACAGATTCCTAAGACTGAAGGCATCTCTGCCTCCACTCAGTACATATCCAGTTCCAGGGCACTTTGGCATAGTGGACAAATAGCCCATCTACTCAATCTGCAAGAAACTATGAAAAGATGCTCACACCTTTCCATGCACCCAGAATGACTCTCTGCACCTTGATCTTCAAGTAATCAGAAACCAGCAAAAGTGGTAAAAGACCATAAATATCCTCAAATTCAACTCCTCTTCAACATGCCAGGTGTAAGTTCTTCATGCTAAGTCTGAATACTTCAGTGACAGGAACTCATTACTTATCATAATTCATTCAAAAACTCAAGCAAATTCATTCAAGAAAAACTCTCTCCCGTTCTGAATTCTAAACACAGGCCTTAGACACTTACTCTAGTCAGTCTTTTGGATATCTGAAGAAAATATTATCTTCCATTCAATTTCCCTCTTATGTGGAATACAGTATCCAGCTCCAACTATGGCTCAAAATACGTGATTAAATCCTTGATGTCCTTGAGGCTTTCCTTTGAACTTGCCCCAGTTTCTCTATAATCAGAGCCAATCAATTAGCAGCCTACAGGTCTGTGGACCCTTTTTTGTTGTCTTTTGTTTTTAGAAATTTGATTAGGATGCATTTACATCCATCATGCTCGCTTCAGTTCCCACAAACCACACAATTCCTTCCTGTCTTAAAGATCAGATCCCTTCACCCATTTATTATCTATCTGGTTCTTGGTTCCCAGAATACAACAAATATCCCTGACTTAGAATGAGTTATAACTGCTAATATACTATAGGTGGCATTGATTCAGAAAGCTTCTTAGTTGTTACTGGAACAAAATCAGGGTGTCGTCACCTTCTTGCCTCATTCTTAAGCACATCACATTAACAAATGTATATGAAGCAACTCCTGAGTATCTCAAACCAGGAGTTGTGTTGAATACAGAAGATAGGAGCTGTGCCTCTCATCCTGATTCCTCTGCATAAACCTAGCATATAATTATTATTCAACACCAGTGATAAAAGGGAGGGAAGTAAGCAGTTGTGCTGCTCTAACTAGGAGATGAGACCAATAACCAGCAAATCCCACCTATCAAAATAGAAGTAATAATGCTTGGGAAATTTAAGCAGGAAAAAGATGTCTACCCCCTTGGTATAGTCAAAGGAAGGGACATAGAAGAATGTAAATTCCTCATTGGGCAGTTGTGAGTCTACTCAGTCCATCCCATGAGGCTCTTTGAAGAATGACCACTTTGGGTGTGTTTAATCAGTACCTGACAACAGCTAACTTTGCTTTTGCTCCCCTGTGTTGACAACCTTAAGAACTAGCAGTGTTTCTTTGTTGTTTTCTGTGTGATTTAGTGATGATATAAATTTGGAAGAGTTAGATCTAAGGTCTCTTTACCTTTCTATTAAGGACAAAACTACAGTGGGCAAAAAATGTAGGCAGTAAGTTGTTCTCAGTGAGGAATACTAACAAGAAATAAATAATTCATGGCCCACCTCAAGAGGTCAATCTTTTTTTTTGTTTCATGGTACACACATCCTTGCAAGTCACAAGTAGAATAATTACTTCTCTAAATATCAGCCAAAGAGGGAACAAAAACCAGTACATAGTAGCACTTGACTTTTAATTCCAGTGACAGCTAAAACACCATTAAACTGCACTTCGAGTCTTTGAAGTGCTAAAATATTCAGTTTTGGGGGAGTTCAACTCATCTTTCTCTTGAGAAACTCTGTGTTGCTGTTACTAAATAAACATCTACTCAATAAATGTTTAGTTTCTTTTTTTTAAACTTCAGTTAGAAAATAGAATATGGACATGTATCCAGTTTAAAGCTAATGAAATTCTCTGTGTCTCTAGTTGAGAAGAACATTCACATTATAAAGGAGTGGTTCTAGAACCTTTAAAGACACAAAGTAAAGTACCAGGCCTTTCAGAACAAGTTAAAAGGAATGTGGAAAAAGAAGGGAGACCCAAAATAGCAGAGTAGATCAACGCTGTGCTTACCTCCTCCAGTGAACACATTAAAATTACAACCAAATTATAGAACAGTAAACCTGGAGAACTGTCTGAAGTCTAGCTGAACAAAAGTTTTATAACTAAGGATATAAAGAAGAAGCCATGTGGAGACTGGAAGAAGAGGTGGAGATACAGAACAGGCTGGCCCCAAAACTCTGTGTGGGGATTGAGAATAGGGAGGGATATGTCAGCCACAGACGTTTCCCCTAGAGAAGCAAGGGAGGCCAGCCCCACAACAGGCTCCCCATCCTAGAGTGGTGGTGCCAGGAGGAGGAGCCCATACAACATCTGGCTGTGAAAAATAGTGGGGATTCTGCCCATTCAGGTGGGTTGGAAGGCTGTGGGAAACCCAGACATCTGCTTAAAGAGCTCACACACAGACTCACTTGCTCACAGGAACTCACCCTGTGCTTCAGCAGAGAAACAGCAACTCAAGGGGCATTAAAGACGTATGGGGAGAGACTGAATTGTGTGGCTTTGGGGTAGGAAATAGAGGAACAATTGCAATTGTTTCCTGCGTTGGGTCTTCCTCCCATGCAGCCAACAGGCAGGCACCATTTCTTCTTGTGTTAAGCCTTCTCCCTTGGGGCCAAATCTGAATCTGAATCGGTCTGGTGAGCTCCACTCACTCCACCCAAGTGATTCCCTGAGACACTGCCTCACCCAACTCACAGACCACAGGAGGCTTTATCAGCAGCAGAACCTTACTGTACCCAGCAGGTGACAGCAGGTCTCAAGGTTTCCTGTCTTTCTGCAGTACTACTCCAGGCCCAGTACTTGAGGTAGCCGTCCTTGGTTCCTTTCATACACCTCCAGATTCAACACAGGCAGCAACCATCTATGGATCCCTTTGTAGCTCCTATCAGGGAGTCCCCAGCCAGTCACAGGCAGCATGCGACCTGAGCCTGCACCGTAACCCCTCTCAAGAGGCCCCAGAGCCAACATACTTAGAGGTTGGCTTCAGACCACAGGAGAACACCACCTAGTTAGCCTTAAAAGTGGCATAACCAAAGGGTGATCTCAACAGAAACCAGAGCCCACTAAGGTAAATCCTGCTCCATGGGGTAAGCTCCCTGCACAGCAGCTCATAAGATGTGAATGTGGCCAAGCACAACAGCAAGTGAAACTGAGGGTCAAACCCACACACTAGTGGGCCAATGGCAATCAAGACTCAACTGTTATTAGGAGGACACACACAAACCACACAAGGGGCACTGCTGAAGCACCTGGCTCAGGTGACCAGAGAGACTGTGGCACTAGGCCCCACAGGATAACTACATAAGGCCACCCAGCCATCACTGGGAGATGTAGCAGATTGACCTAATACATAGAAACAAACCCTGACAGGCAACCAAAATGAGAAGAAAAAGAAATACATCCCAAATGAAAGAACGGGAGAAAACTCCAGAAAAAAGAACTAAAAAAAATGGAGGAAGCAACCTGCCTGAAACAGAGTTCAAAACAATGGTTATAAGGATGCTCATGGAACTTACTGAGAACTTCAACAAAGAGATAGCAAACATAAAAAAGGACATAGAAACCATAAAAAGAACCAGTCAGAAGTGGAGAATATAATACCTGAAATTAAGAATACACTAGAAGGAATCACCAGCAGACTGAATGAAGCAGAGGATTGAACCAGGAATTTAGAAGATAAGGTAGCAGAAAACACTCAATCAGAACAGCAAAAAGAAAACAGAATCAAAAAAAAAAAAATGAGGAGAGTTTAAGGGGCCTCTGGAACAACATCAAATGTTCCAACATTCATATCATAGGGGTATTAGAAGGAGCAGAGAGAGAGAGAAAATGTGAAAACCTATTTGAAAAAAAATGAGAAACAATTTCCCTAACCTGATGAAGGAAATAGATATACAAACCCAGAAAGCACAGAGAATCCCAAACAAGATGAACCCAAAGAGGCCCACACAAAGACACACAATAATTAAAATGCTACAGTTTAAAGACAAAGAGAGAATATTAAAAACAGCAAGAGAAAAGCAGTTTGTTATCTAAAGGGAAGCTCCCATAAGACTGTCAGCTGATTTCTCAACAGAAACTCTACAAGCCAGAAGGGATTGGCACAAAATATTTAATGTGATGAAAAGCAAGGACCTACAACCAAGATTATTCTACCCAGTAAAGCTATCATTTAGAATCAAAGGACAGACAGAGAACTTTCCAGACAAGAAAATCTAAATCAGTATTACAAGGAATGTTGGAAGGACTTCTTTATGACAAAAAAAAAACAGATAAAAAATATGAATAATGAAATGGCAACAACTATATAGCTATCAACAATCACAGATAAATGCTCTAATCAAAATACATATGGTGACTGAATGGATAAAAGAACAAGACTCACAAATATGGTTCCTACAAGAGATTCTTCAGATTGAAAGACACACAGACTGAAAGTAAAGGAATAGAAAAATATATTGCATAAAAATGGAAACAAACAAACAAAAAAGTGGGGTAGCAATACTTATAGCAGACAAAATAGACTTTAAAACAAAGGCTATAACAAGAGACAAACAAGGACCTAGTAATACCACTTCTTGGGTATTTATGTGAAGAAAGTGAAATGCTCCATTGAGGGGATGTGTGCATTTATATGTTCATTGCAGTACTGTCTACACTGGCCAAGATGTGAAGGCAACCTGAATGGTGTCCCTGAATGGATGACTGGATAAAGAAGAGGTTATATATATATATATATATATATATATATATATATATATATATATATATATATAATGGTAATGGAATATTACTCAGCTGTGAAAAAAATAATGAAATTTTGTCATCTGCAACAACATGGATGGACCTAGAAGGTGTTGTGCTGAGGGTAGTAAGTCAGACAAAGCAAAATGTCACACTGATTTCATTTATAAGTGGAATCTAAAAAACAAAGTAAACAAACAAACAAAACAGAAACAAACTCATGGATGCAGAGAACACTTTTATTGTTGCCAGATGGAAGAGGGTTCAGGGTGGGTGAAAAAGGGGTAGAGATTAAGAAGTAAAAATTGGTTGTTACAAAGTATTCATGGGCATGTGGAGTATAGCATAAGAAATATAATCACTAGCATTGCAATAACTATGTGTGGTGTCAGATGGGTACTAGATTTATTGGGGTGATATACGTGAGCAGGGTTTTGGCAGGGTGAAAAGCTGAAGGAATTAAGAAGTACAAATTGGTAGTGACAAAATAGTGATGGGGATTAAACTAAAGCATAGGAAATATAGTCAATAATATGGTAATAATTACATGGGTACAGTGCTACATGGGTACTAGACTAGTTAGGGCATCACTATATAAATGTCTAATCACTATGCTGTATACCTGAAATTAATACAAAATAATATTAAATGTCAACTATAATTGAAAAATTTATAAAGTGGGAGAAAGGAAGGGAAATAAGATGTTCAAATTTCCAGGTATAAAACAAATAAGTCACGGGGATGTAATGTACAGCATGGGGAACATAGTTAATAATATTGTGATAGCATGGTATGGTGTCAGATGGTTGCTAGACTTATCATGGTGATCACTTCTTTAGGTACATAAATGTTGAATAACTATGGTGTACACCTGAAACTAATATAATATTATATATTTTTAATAAAAACCTGAAAAATGAGAAATGAGAAAATCATAAGATCTTTTCACTTTATAGTTATAGCAAGGGATGGTGGGCAGCATCCCCTGCAACTAAAATTGAACATGGCACCTTGAGCTGAGCTGCCACTGAGCTCCCAGATGGCTCAGTTGGTTGGAGCGCACCCTCTCAACCACAAGGTTGCCGGTTCAACTCCCACAAGGGATGGTGGGCTGTGCCCCCTGCAACTAGAAATGGCAACTGGACCTGGAGCTGAGCTGCGCCCTCCACAACTAAGACTGAAAGGACAACAACTTGAAGCTGAACAGCAATTTCCACAACTAAGATTGAAAAGACAACAACTTGACTTGGAACAAAGGCCTGAAAATACACACTGTTCCCCAATAAAGTCCTGTTCCCCTTCCCCAATAAAATCTTAAAAAAAAAAAAAAAAAGAAGCCACTTCTGTAGATGTCTAGGAAGAGAAATAATAAATCAGTAATTGCCATGAATAACCAAGGCAACAAGACAGCTCAGAAAGAAAGTGAAAGTCTCCAGAAAAGGAACTTAAAGATATGGAAATATGTGACTTAAATGACAGAGAATTCAAGATTGCAGTTCTGAAAAAACTCAACGAGATGCAAGAAAACACAGAAAGGCAGTTTAATGAACTCAGAAACACAGTCAAAGAACAACATGAGCATTTGACAAAAGAGATTGAAATTTTAAAAAAGAACCAAATAGAATTTCTGGAGATTAAGAACTCAATAGAAGAAGTTAAGAATAAAATAACCAGCTTAGGTAGTAGAGTTGATCAGATGGAGGAAAGAATCAGTGACATCGAAGATAGAAACCTGGAAATTACACAGATGGAAGAAGAAAGAGACTTGAGACTTAAAAGAAATGAAAGAACTCTACAAGAACTTTCTGACTCCATCAGAAAGAGCAATATAAGAATAATGGGCATACCAGAAGGAGAAGAAAGAGAGAAGGGAACAGAGAATATATTCAAACAAATTGTTGATGAGAACTTCCCAAACTTGTGGACAGAACTGGACCCTCGAATCCAAGAAGCAAATAGAACACCTAATTACCTCAATCCCAACAGGCCTTCTCCTAGGCACATTGTATTGAAGCTGTCTAAAACCAACGACAAGGAAGGAATCTGCAAGGCAGCCAGGGAAAAGAAGACGGTAACCTACAAAACAAAGCCCATTAGAATATAATCAGATTTTTCAGCAGAAACTCTACAAGCCAGGAGAGAGTGGAACCAAATATTCAAACTATTGAAAGAGAGAAATTATGAGCCAAGAATAATATATTCAGCAAAGATATCCTTTAGATACGAAGGAGGAATAAATACCTTTCCAGACATACAGAAGAATGTTCTAATACACGACCTGCACTACAAGAAATACTAAGGAGGCTATTCGACCACCATCAACAGGGACAATTTGTGGCAACCAAACTCTACAAATTGGGAAGAGTAAAGGCCTGAACCGGAATATGGGAATGGAGAAAGTAAGCGTGCTGAAGAAAATGGAATACTCTAGATATTGAACTTTCTTTTACATAAACTTAAGGGTAACCACTCAAAAAAAAAATCCAGAACTGAAATATATACTGTAATAAAAGAAGAAACAGAGGGAAAATCATATAATACACCACACAGAAATAATAGACAACAACAAAAAGGCAAAGAAACAATGGAGACACAGCCTTACCAGAAAACTAAAGATAGAATGACAGGAAATCCTCACATATCAATAATCACCCTAAATGTAAATGGACTGAACTCACCAATAAAAAGGCACAGAGTAGCAGATTGGATCAAAAAACTAAACCCAACCATATGCTGTCTCCAAGAGACACATCTCAGCTACAAGGACAAGCATAGACTCAAAGTGAAAGGGTGGAAATTGACACTCCAAGCAAATGGTGCCCAGAGAAAATCAGGTGTAGCCATAATGGTATCAGATGAAAGAGACTTCAGGGTGAAAAAGACAATAAGAGACAAAGATGGACATTTCATAATGGTAAAGGGGACTATAAAACAAGAAGACATAACAGTCATCAATATTTATGCCCCCAATCAGGGAGCACCGAAATACACCAAGCAACTACTAACAGAACTAAAGGGAGAAATTGACCAAAACACAATTATACTAGGGGACTTAAATACATCATTGACAGCTATGGATAGATCATCCAAACAGAAAATAAATAACGAAATAGTAGCCCTAAATGACACATTAGATGAAATGGACATAATTGACATTTATAGAGCACTTCATCCTAAAACATCAGACTATACATTCTTTTCTAGTGTACATGGAACATTCTCAAGGATAGACCATGTATTGGGACACAAAATCAGCCTCAGCAAATTTAAGAAGATTGAAATCATACCAAGCATATTCTCTGATCACAAGGCTTTGAAATTGGATATCAACTGCAAAAAGAAAGGGGGAAAAAACACAAATACATGGAGATTAAACAACATACATTTAAAGGATGACTGGGTCAAAGAAGAAATTAGAGGAGAGATCAAAAGATACATAGAAACAAATGACAATGAAAATACATCCTGCCAAAATTTTGGGGATGCAGCGAAAGCAGTTTTAAGAGGGAAATTTATCTCATTACAGGCCTATCTCAAGAAACAAGAAAAATCCCAAATACATAACCTCATGTTACACCTTAAAGAACTAGAAAAAGTAGAACAAGTGTAATGCAAGGACTGCAGAAGAAAGGAAATAACAAAACTCAGAGCAGAACTAAATGAAATAGAGAACAAAAAGACAATAAAAAAAATTAATGTGACAAAGAGCTGGTTCTTTGAAAAGATTAACAAAATTGACAAACCCTTGGCTAGACTCACTAAGATAAAAAGAGAGAAGACACTAATTAACAAAATCAGAAACGAAAAAGGGAAGTTATCACGGACACCACAGAAATACAAAGGATCATCCAAGAATACTATGAAGGACTATATGCCACCAAATTCAATAACCTAGAAGAAATGGACAAGTTCTTAGAAACATATAGCCTTCCAAGGCTGAACCATGAAGAACTGGAAAATCTAAACAGACCGATCACCAGTAACGAAATTGAATCAGTCATCCAAAACCTTCCCAAAAGCAAAAGTCCGGGACCAGATGGCTTCACTAGTGAATTCTACCAAACCTTCAAAGAGGATCTAATACCAATCCTGCTCAAACTCTTCCAAAAATTGAAGAAGAGACAGTACTCCCTAACTCATTTTATGAGGCCAACATTACCCTGATACCAAAACCTGGTAAGGACAACACAAAAAAGAAAACTACAGACCAATATCTCTGATGAATACAGATGCAAAAATCCTAAACAAAATTCTAGCAAATCTAATGCAACAATGCATTAAAAAGATTATTCATCACGACCAAGTGGGGTTCATCCCAGGCACAAGGATGGTTCAGCATCCACAAATCCATCAATGTGATACATCACATAAACAAAATAAAGGACAAAAATCACATGATTATATCAATTGATGCAGAAAAAGCATTTGACAAGATACAACATCCATTTATGATTAAAACACTTAATAAAATAGGTATAGAAGGAAAATACCTTAACATAATAAAGGCCATATATGACAAGCCCTCAGCTAATCTCATAATTAATGGAGAAAAACTGAAGCCCTTTGCTCTACGTTCAGGAACACGACAGGGCTGTCCCCTATCACCTCTGCTTTTCAACATAGTGTTGGAAGTCCTTGCCAGAGCAATCAGGCAAGAGAAAGAAATAAAAGGCATCCAAATTGGGAATGAAGAAGTTAAATTATCACTCTTTGCAGATGACATGATGCTATATATAGAAAACCCTAAAGACTCCACCAAAAAGCTATTAGAAACAATCAACGAATACAGTAAAGTTGCTGGCTACAAAATCAACGCACAAAAGTCCATTGCCTTCCTATATACTAACAATGAAATCTCAGAAAAAGAAATACAAGAAACAATTCCTTTTGCAATTGCAGCAAAAAGAATAAAATACCTAGGAATAAACTTAACCAAGGATGTGAAGGACCTATATGCTGAAAACTATAAGACATTTTTGAAAGAAATTGAAGAAGACACAAAGAAATGGAAAGACATTCCGTGCTCATGGATTGGAAGAATCAACATAGTTAAAATGGCTATATTACCCAAAGCAATTTACAGATTCAATGCAATCCCCATCTAAATCCCAATGGCATATTTTAAAGAAATAGAACAAAAAGTCATCAGATTTGTTTGGAACCACAAAAGAGCCCGAATAGCCAAAGCAATCTTAAGAAAAAGAACAATACTGGAGGTATCACACTCCCTGACTTTGGCTTGTACTACAGGGCTACAATAATCAAAACAGCATGGTATCGGCATAAAAACAGACACATAGACCAATGGAATAGAATTGAGAACCCAGAAATAAAACCACATAAATATGGACAGATAATTTTTGACAAAGAAGCTAAAATCATACAATGGAGGAAAGACAGCCTCTTCAATAAATGGTGCTATGAGAATTGGATAGTCACATGCAAAAGAATGAAACTGGACTGCTATCTGTCACCATGTACCAAAATTAATTCAAAACGGTCAAAGACTTAAGCATAAGACCTGACACAATAAACTGCATAGAAGAAAGCATAGGTACTAAACTTATGGACCTTGGGTTCAAAGAGATTTTTATGAACTTGACTCCAAAGGCAATGGAAGTAAAAGCTAAAATAAATGAATGGGACTATATGAAACCTAAAAGCTTCTGCACAGCAAAAGAAACCATCGACAAAATAAAGAGGCAACCAACTGAGTGGGAGAAAATTTTTGCAAACAGCACCTCCGATAAGGGTCTAATATCCAAAATATACAAAGAACTCATGCAACTCAACAAAGAAACAAACAACCCAATTGAAAAATGGGCAGAGGACCTGAAGAGACATTTCTCCAAAGAGGACATACAAATGGCAAATAGACATATGAAAAAATACTCAACATCACTAATCATCAGAGAAATGCAAATCAAAACCACAATGAGATATCACCTCACCCCAGTCAGAATGGCTATCATCAACAAGACAAATAGCAACAGGTGTTGGAGAGGCTGTGGAGAAAAAGGAACCCTCATACACTGTTGGTGGGAATGCAGACTGGCGCAGTCGTTATGGAAGGCAGTGCGGAGGTTCCTCAAAAAATTATGAATAGAATTACCATATGACCCAGCAATCCCTCTCCTGGGTATCTACCCCAAAAATACGAAAACATTTATACATAAAGACTCCTGTGCTCCAATGTTCATTGCAGCTTTGTTTACTGTGGCCAAGACATACAAACAACCAAAATGTCCTTCGATAGATGAATGGATAAAGAAGTTGTGGTATATATACACCATGGAATACTATTTGGCAGTAAGAAAAGATGATATAGGAACATTTGTGCCAACATGGATGGATCTTGAGAGTATAATTATAAGTGAAGTAAGTCAGACAGAAAAAGCAGAGAACCATATGTTTTCACTGACATGTGGTATATAAACCAAAAACAACAAAGAACCAGACAAACAAATGAGAAACAAAAACTCATAGACACAGACAATAGTTTAGTGGTTACCAGAGAGTAAGGGTGGTGGGTGGTGGGAGATGAGGGTAAGGGGGATCAAACATATGGTGATGGAAGGAGAACTGACTCTGGGTGGTGAACACACAATGGGATTTATAGATGATGTAATACAGAATTGTACACCTGAAATCTATGTAATTTTACTAACAATTGTCACCCCAATAAATTTTAAAAAATCATTTAAAATATTTAACAACTTAGCTCACTAGATATTGAGAAATTACGTTATGAATGGGTTATAAACATGTATTGGTTGCAAAATTTAATCAGTAAAGTTATATATAGAATAGAAAAAAGTTTTTCTCTAAACTTAGACCAAAAATAAATCCCTAGGAGTTTGTCTATAACTATGAATTTCAGAGAATGTTCACTATTAAGGACTATCATGGTTATTTTTTCTTAGAAATTTACATAGACTTCTAAATGTTTTATTGGCTCATTCTGTAACAATTGGTGGAAAACAGATTCTGACAAATCTTATGACATGTTTTTTCCCTAAAAGTCGTTATTTGTGACATTTTTCTAGGATCATTTTCCTAAGAATATATCATGGGCCAGACCCTTCCCACTTTATCAATGGATAATAGCAGTGTTGTATCTTTCTAGGTTTGACCCAGAACTCTACAACTTTTTAACTCTGGGACTCATTACTTAAATTCTCTGAACATTAGTTTCCTAACCTGAAAAAGGAGGATTGAAATGGTTTCAAAATATGAACATTTCAAGAAACATGGTGGCATGAGGGTGCTGTCTTTGATATATCTTCTTGAAGTTACAACACCTTAAACAGCTATATTTCAACACAGGATTCCCTATAGAATACACAAACACATCTGAAAAATCCATGCATCGAAAGAGCTGAAGGTGAGTGAATCAGGGTGAACGGGAAGAGAAAAGGGAGAAGTACAGAGAAAGGGTGGTGGGATGAAGCTGAGGGCTCACTGCCATCCTGGGAGAGGGGAGAATTGAGACTTCAGGTGCACTCTCTATAGTTCCAGCAATTCTGCCTGAGGACTCAGCATATAATACAGATGAACACAGTGACTGGGGCAGAGGCCTTGAGGCAAATACCAAATACAGAAGTGTGACAACCATGGTCTAACAGACCTCCATGCCAGGCAGAAAACAAAGCCATGGAGCCTGGCCACCTCTCCTCAACATCTCAGAGCTCACTTCCCTACACCTTCCCAGTATTAGCAGTGGGTCCCAGGAAAACAAAAACGAAAGCAAAACAGTAGCAATGTCAGATTAAAGAACAGAATGTCTACAGCCCTGAGACATGGAGAGATAGTTCTTGAGTGGCAGACACACACTGAGGCTAATTCCAGAGACAAGGGTGGAGATATAGGGGCCAGGCAGCTGTGGTCTCGCAGTCAAGATTACTTATAAGAGAGCAAAGCAAAAAACACAACAGCTGCCTCTCCCAGCCCACCCTACCCCCACTTTTTGTGGCTGATCCCAGTAGGGGCACCCAGGGCTGCTGAGGCACACAGCTCTGCATCTGGCTGCAGGGGAAACACTTGGATTTCAGGGCCTCAGAAGCCCATCGCCCACCACATCTCCAATAGAGGTGCTGCCCAGATGCTGAGGCAAACTGGTCACAGAGAAGAAGCCCACCTCCCAAGGACATCTCCCACCATGCGAGAAGCTAGAACAGGGAAGAGAAAATAAAATGTTCCAGCACTACCTACTGGAAAGCAAAAGAAAGACCACTTCACATCAACCTGCTGCAGAATTTACTATCATAGATGCCCATGAAGAGAAATAATCCATTAATTGTTATGAATAACCAAGGAAATAAGGCAGCTCAGAAAGAAAACAAAAGATCTTCAGAAAATAAACTTAAAAGTATGGAAATATCTGACTTAAATGACAAAAAATTCAAGATTTCAGTTCTGAAAAAAATGAGATGCAAGAAAACTCAGATAGGCAGTCAAATGAACTCAGAAGTAAAATCAATGAACAAAATGCATATTTTACCAAAGACATTGAAATAGACCAAATGGAAGAAAGAACTAGTGATGTTAAAGACAGAAATCTGGAAATGATGTGGATGGAAGAGGAGAGAGACTTGAGAATTAAAAGAAATGAAAGATCTCTACAAGAACTATCTAACTCTGTCAGAAAGAGCAATATAAGAATAATGATTATACCAGGAGAAGAGAGGGACACGGGCCCCAAAAATTTCTTCAGACAAACAGTCAACAAGAACTTCCCAAAATTATGGAAATAACTGGATCCACAAATCCAAGAAGCAAACATATCACCTAATTACCTCAACCCTAACAGGCCTTCTCCAAGGCACATTAAATTGAAGCTGTCAAAAATTAATGACAAAGAAAGAATTCTCAATGCAGCCAGGGCAAAGAAGATGTAACCTACAAAGGAAAGCCCGTTAAATTATCATCAGAATTTTTAACAGAAACTCTATAAGCCTGGAGGGAATGGAATCAAATATTCAAACTATTGATAGAGAGACATTACCAGCCAAAAATAATATGTCTTGCAAACTTATCCTTTGGATACGAAGGAGGAATAAAGACCTTTCCAGATACACAAAAGCTGAGGAAATTTTCTACCACAAGTCCTGCATTATAGGAAGTAGTGAAGGAGGCAACTTGACATGAAAGAAAAAGACAAAAGGGTACAAAATTAAGAACAAGATTACTAACAGACATACAGAAGCAGCAAATTGCAACCACTACGTAGAATACGGCACTATACACTTAAACATAACGTAAAGGCTAAAGAAGATAAAAACATTTTAAAGAGAGAGAGAATTAGAAGACAATTTGCTACAGCAACTAATAAATAAACTCACAGCATAAATAGGGATAATTTGTGACAACCAAAACATGAAAGGGAAGGGAATAAAGGTCTGAATTTGCAGAGAAATGGAGATAAGATGCATGCTGGAGAAAAAGGACTACGGTATATATGAAACTTTCTTTTATATAAACGTAATGGTTACCACTAAAAAAAAAAAAATTCCAAAACTGAAATAACATAACATTAAAAAAAAGGAAACAGAGAAAAAAATCATACAATACCACCAAACTAAAATAACAGACGGAAACACAAAGGCAAAGAAACTATGGCGACACTGAGCTACCAGAAAACGAAGATAAAATGGCTTTAGGATATCCTCCTATATCAATTAATCGCCCTAAATGTAAATGAACTGAACTCATCAATAAAAAGACACAGAGTAGCAGATTGGATCAAAAAAACAAAACCCAACCATATGCTGCCTCCAAGAGATGCATCTCAGCTACAAGAACAAATATAGACTCAAAGTGAAAGGGTGAAAAATGATATTCCAAGCAAATGGCATCCAGAGAAAAGCCAGTGTATTCATACTCACATCTGACAAAACAGACTACAGGATAGAAAAGGTAATGAAAAACAAAGATGGACATTTCATAATGACAAAGGGGACAATACAACAAGAGGACATAATATTTATCAGTATATATACTCCCAATTAGATAGCACCAAAATGTATAAAGTGACTACTAACAGAACTCAAGAAAGAAACTGACAAAAACACAATTATAGTAGGGGAACTAAATATGCCATTAACAGCTATGGATAGATCATTCAAACAGAAAAGCAATAAGGAAATATCAGCCTTAAATTACACATTAGACAAATGGACATAATTGACATTTACAGAGTTTCATCATAGAATACCTGACTGTATATTCTTTTCAAGTGCACGTGGAGCATTCTCAAGGATAAACCATATGTTGGAACACAAAACTAGCCGTAGCAAATTTAAGAAGATTGAAATCATAGCAAACATTCTCCAACCACAATGCTTGAAATTAGAGATCAACTACATAAAGAAAGCAGGAAAAAAAATACATGGAGAATAAACAACATGCTATTGAAGAATGACTGGGTCAAAGAAGAAATAATGGGAGAGATGAAAAATACATAGAAAGAATTTAGAATAAAAATACATCATATCCAAATTATTGGAATGTGATAAAAGCGATATTAAAGAGGGAAATTTATATCATTACAGGACTATCTCAAGAAACAAGAAAAATCCCAACCTAACATTATATCTTAAAGAACTAGAAAAAGAACAAATGAAACCCAAAGTCAGTAGAAGGAAGTAATAAAAATTAGAGTAGAATTAAATGAAATAGAGAACAAAAGGATGATAGAAAAAATGAATGCAACAAAGGGCTTGTTCTTTGATAAGATTAATAAAATTGACAAAACCTTTCTCACTGAGGAAAAAAGAGATAAGACACAAATAAACAAAATCAGAAATGAAAAAGAAGTTATGATGGATACCACAGAAATATAAAAAATTAGATGACAATACTATGAAGGAATATATGCCACCAAATTCAATAACCTAGAAGAAATGGACAAGTTCTTAGAAATATCTAACCTTCCTAGACTGAATCACAAAGAACCAACAAATTTAAACAGACTAAACAATAGTAAGAAAATTGAAATAATCATGCAAAACCTCCCCAAAAGCAAAAGTCAAGGACCAGGTGGCTTCACTAGTGAATTCTACCAAACCTTCAAAGAGGATCTAATGCCAATCCTCCTCAAACTCTTCCAAAAAATTGAAGATGGGACAATACTTCCTAGTTCATTTTTTATGAGGCCAACAATATATGGGTGCCAAAACCTGATAAAGATCACACACACACACACACACACACACACACACCAAAAACAAAACAAAAAACAAAATGAAAACATTACAGACCAATATTTCCAATGAATGCAGACACAAAAATCTTAAATAAAATACTAGAAAACTGAATACAACAATACATTTTAAAAGATTATACACCACAATCAAGTGGTTCATTCCAGTGATACACAAATTGATCGATGTGATAGTCCACATAAATAAAATAAAGGATTAAAATCACATGATTGTATCAATAGATGCAGACAAAGCATTTGAAAGATACAACATCCATTATGATTAAAACACTTAATAAAATGGGTACAGAAGGAAAGTACTTCAACATAATAAAGGCCATATATGACAAACCCTCAGCTAATATCATACTTAAGAGTGAAAACTTGAAAACTTTTCCTTTAAAATCAGGAACAAGACAAGGATGATCCCTGTAACCACTGTTATTCAACATAGTATTGGAAGTCCTACTCAAAGCAATCAGGCAAGAGAAACAAATAAAAGACATCCAAACTGGGAATAAAGAAGTTACTCACTTTTGGCAGATGACATGATTCCTGGTATAGAAAACCCGAAAGGGAGGTTTCCAGAAAGATGGCGGCATGAGGTGAGCCTCTGTAAAGCTCCCCTGGAATTTACAATGAATCGAATAACAAAAACTCCACAAAGGACTCGATGCACAGCAGACAGGCAAGACGAAGAGGCCCACTACCGAAATCATCTACAGGTCGGAGATTCGCGAGCGGGGGGAGGAGGGAAGGGAGAAGTACGCTGAGACGGAGCCACGCAGGCGCAGGACGCAGACCTAGCTCAGTGCTCCAGCTCGCTGCTTCCCGGAACTACCGCAGCTGTGGGTGATCGGACTGCTAGGGCTCCACCAGGGCTCCACAGGGCTGAGGGGACAGCATACAACACGGCTGAACCCAACGCTCACGGCAGAGACCTTGGAGAAAAGACTGAGGGGAAAAGGCTGAAAACGGTGGTTTAAGCCCGCACTGCCGAGCAGAGAATGGAGCCTTAGGCACTGAGACTAGCCGCCCCCTCCCTACCTTCCCAGAGCTCACCCCGCCCCCACCTGCCTGGTGCTAGAAGCAAAACAGTAGCAGTGTCAGATCAAAAGAACAGAATATTTGCTGTTCTGAGACTGCGGACCACGGACACAAATTCACAGCCCAACTAGTTCCGGCAAAGGGGAGGGAGCTGTGGAAGCAGGACCGGCTGTGGTGGTGGTCGCCACCATTGCTCTGGGCCACCTCTCACAACTCACCCCGCCCCTGGCCCTACTTATCTTGGCGGAACCCTGCAGGAGTAAACAGAACTGCTGAAACATACGGGCTCTGAATCAGGAGCTGGAAGAGCTTTGGAACATCAAAAGCTATCCGCATACCCACCGAGACACTGCGCCCTGTGGCCTAGATGAACGAACTATTAACAGAGGAGAAGACCATCTCCCAGGGAATCCCCCCATTGTGTGAGAAGCTGGAATAGTGCAGAGAAAACATAGCACTACCATGTGGGCGAAGAAAAATAAGCTGCAGTTGGAGAAAAAGTAAAACATACTAACAACAAGTACTGGAAAACAAAAAGACCGCTTCCTATCAACCAATTGCAGAAGCCACTCCTGTAGATGTCTAGGAAGAGAAATAGTAAACCAGTAATCGCCATGAATAAACAAGGCAACAAGATAGCTCAGAAAGAAAGTGAAAAATCTCCAGAAAAGGCACTTAAAGATACAGAAATATATGAATTAAATGACAGAGAATTCAAGATTGCAGTTCTGAAAAAACTCAACGAGATGCAAGAAAACACAGAAAGGCAGTTAAATGAAATCAGAAACACAATCAAAGAACAGCATGAGCATTTTACGAAAGAGATTGAAATTTTAAAAAAGAACCAAATAGAATTTCTGGAGATTAGAACTCAATAGAAGAAATTAAGAATGAAATAACCAGCTTAGGTAGTAGAGTTGACCAGATGGAGGAAAGAATCAGTGACATCGAAGATAGAAACCTGGAAATGACACAGATGGAAGAAGAAAGAGACTTGAGACTTAAAAGAAATGAAAGAACTCTACAAGAACTTTCTGACTCCATCAGAAAGAGCAATATAAGAATAATGGGCATACCAGAAGGAGAAGAAAGAGAGAAGGGAACAGAGAATATATTCAAACAAATTGTCGATGAGAACTTCCCAAACTTGTGGACAGAACTGGACCCTCGAATCCAAGAAGCAAATAGAACACCTAGTTACCTCAATCCCAACAGGCCTTCTCCAAGGCACATTGTATTGAAGCTGTCTAAAATCAACGACAAAGAAAGAATCCTCAAGGCAGCCAGGGAAAAGAAGACGGTAACTTACAAAGGAAAGCCCATTAGATTATCATCAGATTTTTCAGCAGAAACTCTACAAGCCAGGAGGGAGTGGAACCAAATATTCAAACTATTGAAAGAGAGAAATCATGAGCCAAGAATAATATATCCAGCAAAGATATCCTTTAGATATGAAGGAGGAATAAAGACCTTTCCAGACATACAGAAGCTGAGGGAATTTTCTAATACACGACCTGCACTACAAGAAATACTAAAGGAGGCTGTTCGACCACCATCAACAGGGACAATTTGTGGCAACCAAAACTCAAAAAGGGGGAGAGTAAAGGCCTGAACCGGAATATGGGAATGGAGAAAGTAAGCGTGCTGAAGAAAATGGAATACTCTAAATATCAAACTTTCTTTTACATAAACTTAAGGGTAACCACTCAAAAAAAAATCCAGAACTGAAATATATACTGAAATAAAAGAAGAAACAGAGGGAAACATCATAGAATACCACCACACAGAAATAATAGACAACAACAAAATGGCAAAGAAACAATGGAGACACAGCCTTACCAGAAAACTAAAGATAGAATGACAGGAAATCCTCACATATCAATAATCACCCTAAATGTAAATGGACTGAACTCACCAATAAAAAGGCACAGAGTAGCAGATTGGATCAAAAAACTAAACCCAACCATATGCTGTCTCCAAGAGACACATCTCAGCTACAAGGACAAGCATAGACTCAAAGTGAAAGGGTGGAAATTGACACTCCAAGCAAATGGTACCCAGAGAAAATCAGGTGTAGCCATAATGATATCAGATGAAACAGTCTTCAAGGTGAAAAAGATAACAAGAGACAAAGATGGACATTTCATAATGGTGAAGGGGACTGTACAACAAGAAGACATAACAGTCATCAATATTTATGCCCCCAATCAGGGAGCACCGAAATACACCAAGCAACTACTAACAGAACTAAAGGGAGAAATTGACCAAAACACAATTATACTAGGGGACTTAAATACATCATTGACAGCTATGGATAGATCATCCAAACAGAAAATAAATAACGAAATAGTAGCCCTAAATGACACATTAGATGAAATGGACATAACTGACATATATAGAGCACTTCATCCTGAAACATCAGACTATACATTTTCTAGTGTACATGGAACATTCTCAAGGATAGACCATATATTGGGACATAAAATCAGTCTCAACAAATTTAAGAAGATTGAAATCATACCAAGCATATTCTCTGATCACAAGGCTTTGAAATTGGATGTCCACTGCAAAAAGAAAGGGGGAAAAAAAACATACACGTGGAGATTAAACAACATACTTTTAAAGAATGACTGGGTCAAAGAAGAAGTTAGAGGAGATCAAAAGATACATAGAAACAAATGACAATGAAAATACATCCTACCAAAATTTTTGGGATGCAGCGAAAGCAGTTTTAAGAGGGAAATTTATCTCATTACAGGCCTATCTCAAGAAACAAGAAAACTCCCAAATAAATAACCTCATGTTACACCTTAAAGAACTAGAAAAGAAGAACAGGTAAAACCCAAGGTCAGCAGAAGAAAGGAAATAACAAAAATTAGAGCAGAACTAAATGAAATAGAGAACAAAAAGACAATAGAAAAAATTAATATGACAAAGAGCTGGTTCTTTGAAAAGATTAACAAAATTGACAAACCCTTGGCTAGACTTACTAAGATAAAAAGAGAGAAGACACTGATTAACAAAATCAGAAACGAAAAAGGGGAAGTTATCACCGACACCACAGAAATACAAAGGATCATCCAAGAATACTATGAAGGACTATATGCCACCAAATTCAACAACCTAGAAGAAATGGACAAGTTCTTAGAAACATATAGCCTTCCAAGGCTGAACCATGAAGAACTGGAAAATCTAAACAGACCGATCACCAGTAACGAAATTGAATCAGTCATCCAAAACCTTCCCAAAAGCAAAAGTCCGGGACCAGATGGCTTCACTAGTGAATTCTACCAAACCTTCAAAGAGGATCTAATACCAATCCTGCACAAACTCTTCCAAAAAATTGAAGAAGAGACAGTACTCCCTAACTCATTTTATGAGGCCAACATTACCCTGATACCAAAACCTGGTAAGGACAGCACAAAAAAAGAAAACTACAGACCAATATCTCTGATGAATACCAATGCAAAAATCCTAAACAAAATTCTAGCAGATCGAGTACAACAATGCATTAAAAAGATTATTCATCACGACCAAGTGGGGTTCATGCCCAGGGCACAAAGATGGTTCAACATCCGTAAATTCATCAATGTGATACATCATATAAACAAAATAAAGGACAAAAATTATATGATTATATCAATTGATGCAGAAAAAGCATTTGACAAGATACAACATCTATTTATGAATAAAACACTTAATAAAATCGGTATAGAAGGAAAATACCTTAACATAATAAAGGCCATATATGACAAGCCCTCTGCTAATCTCATAATTAATGGAGAAAAACTGAAGCCCTTTGCCCTACGTTCAGGATCACGACAGGGCTGTCCCCTATCACCTCTGCTTTTCAACATCGTGTTGGAAGTCCTTGCCAGAGCAATCAGGCAAGAGAAAGAAATAAAAGTCATCCAAATTGGGAGTGAAGAAGTTAAATTATCACTCTTTGCAGATGACATGATGCTATATATAGAAAACCCTAAAGACTCCACCAAAAAGCTATTAGAAACAATCAATGAATACAGTAAAGTTGCTGTCTACAAAACCAACGTACAAAAGTCCATTGCCTTCCTATATACTAACAATGAAATCTCATAAAATGAAATACAAAACACAGAAACTCATAGACACAGACAGTGGTTTGGTGGTTGCCAGAGGGTAAGGGGGGTGGGGGGTGGGGGGTGGGAGATGAGGGTAAGGGGGATCGAATATATGGTGATGGAAGGAGAACTGACTCTGGGTGATGAACACACAATGGGATTTATAGATGATGTAATACAGAATTGTACACCTGAAATCTATGTAATTTTACTAACAATTGTCACCTCAATAAATTTAATTTAAAAAAAAAAGAAATACAAAAAACATTTCCTTTTGCAATTGCAGCAAAAAAGAATAAAATACCTAGGAATAAACTTAACCAGGGACGTGAAAGACCCATATGCTGAAAACTATAAGACTTTTTTGAAAGAAATTGAAGAAGACAAAGAAATGGAAAGACATTCTGTGCTCATGGATTGGAAGAATCAACATAGTTAAAATGGCCATATTACCCAAAGCAATATACAGATTCAATGCCATCCCCATCTAAATCCCAATGGCATATTTTAAAGAAATAGAACAAAAATTCATCAGATTTGTTTGGAACCACAAAAGACCCCGAATAGCAAAGCAATCTTAAGAAAAAAGAACAATAATGGAGGTATCACACTTCCTGACTTTGGCTTGTACTACAGGGCTACAATAATCAAAACAGCATGGTATTGGCCGAAAAACAGACACATAGACCAATGGAATAGAATTGAGAACCCAGAAATAAAACCACATAAATATGGACAGACAATTTTTGACAAAGAAGCTAAAAACATACAATGGAGCAAAGACAGCCTCTTCAATAAATGGTGCTGGGAGAATTGGATAGCCACTGCAAAAGAATGAAACTGGACTGCTATCTGTCACCATGTACCAAAGTTAATTCCAAATGGATCAAAGACTTAAGCATAAGACCTGACACAATAAACTGCATAGAAGAAAACATAGGTACTAAACTTATGGACCTTGGGTTCAAAGATCATTTTATGAATTTGTCTCCAAAGGCAATGGAAGTAAAAGCTAAAATAAACGAATGGGACTATATGAAACTTAAAAGCTTCTGCACAGCATAGAAACCATTGACAAAATAAAGAGGCCACCAACTGAATGGGAGAAGATTTTTGCAAACAGTGCCTCCGATAAGGGGTTAGTATCCAGAATATACAAGGAACTCATGCAACTCAACAACGAAAAAACAAACAACCCAATTGAAAAATGGGGTGGGGGGTGGGGGGTGGGAGATGAGGGTAAGGGAGATCGAATATATGGTGATGGAAGGAGAACTGACTGTGGGTGATGAACACACAATGGGATTTATAGATGATGTAATACAGAATTGTACACCTGAAATCTATGTAATTTTACTAAAAATTGTCACCCCAATAAATTTAATAAAATATATATATATATATATATATATATATATATATATATATATATATATATAGAGAGAGAGAGAGAGAGAGAGAGAGAGAGAGAGAGAGAGAACCAAGATCAGAATCTAGATTTGAACTTAATTTTCATCTGATACCAAAACCTGTGGATTTCCTTAATCCATGTTGCTTGAAGCATATGGGGGCTGATGGGTTGTCAGGAAAAGGGTTTACAACTCACTCACATATACCTGGAAGTTATACTGGAATTCAGTTAAAGATGCAAACTGACTTTAAGGAGTTAGCAAGGCTGTTTGCTCCATGAAGGCAGAACTATCTGTCTTGTTTACTGCTCTATCCCCAGGTTTTAGCACTGTGCTTTGTGCATAGTGGTGCTTTAAAAAGTATTTGCTAAATAAATAATGTTTTGAAATACATGGTTTTCTAAATGGTTTAGGTTAAAACTATACTCTGCTTTAGTTAGTTGGTCTATACCTTTAACTTACCTATTTCAATATGGATTTAGCTCATGCTAACTTTGTTTGGTGCCTAAGAAATTAGAAAACTGTCATTAGGATTTTCTAAATGGTAATTGAGAAATGTCTCATAAGAGTACAGCAGTATAGCATTAAATAATATGCATGGTAAGTACTATCTGGGCAAGCTCACTGTGATACCATGTTTTAAAGAAGTGAGGTGAAAATATGTCAAGATAAGGAAACACTTATTTGGAAAGAAAGAGCATTAATCAAAAATGAATCATTACAATATTATAATCATGTGCTGATTATTGGATAAATATATAAACAGTGTAAATGGCATCAGTTTTATTTTTTACTGACGATATTAAAATGCTCAAAACTGTTAAAAAAAAAGAAAACCCAAAAGACTCTACTTAAAACTATTAGAAACAATAAACAAACACAGTAAAGTTGATACAAAACCAATCTACAAAAATCCATTGCATTCCTACATACTAACAATGATATTTCAGAAAAAGAAATGAAAAAAAAAATTCATTTTGCAATGCAACAAAAAGACTGAAATACCTAGAAATATACTTAACAAAGGATGTGAAGGACCTATGCACTGAAAACTATAAAGTATTATTTTTAAAAAAATTGAAGGCACAAAGAAGTGGAAGGATATTTCATGGTCATGGACTGGAAGACTCAACATAGTTAAAATGGCCATATTACCCCAGAAATATATACATATATTTAATGCAATCTCTATCAAAATATGAATGGCATTTTTTTAAAGAAATAAAACAAACAAACAAAAAAACCCCATCAGGCTTGTATGGAATCACTAAAGACCCCAAATAGCAAAAGCAATTCTAAGAAAACAGAACAAGGCTGGAGGTATCACACACTGTCTTCAAATTATACTACAAAGTGACAATAATCAAAACAGCATGGTGTTGGCAGAAAAATAGACACAAACCAGTGGAATAGATTTGAGAACCCGGCAACAAACCCACATAAACATGGGCAGATAATTTTTGACAAAGGAGTCAAAAACATACGATGGAGAAAAGAAAGCCTCTTCAATAAATGGTGCTGATAATATGAATATTGGAAAGCCATGTACAAAAGAATGAAACTACAATGCTATCTGTCCCCATGTACCAAAATTAACTCAAAATAAGTGAAAGACCTAAATATAAGACCTGAAACAATAAATTGCATAGAAGAAAGCACAGGTACTAGTGTATGAACCTCAGTCTCAGAGATTTTATGACCTCAAAGGCAAGGGAAATAAAAGCAAAAATAAATGAATGGGACTATATCAAATTTAAAAAGCTTCTGCACAGCAAAAGAAACCATCAGCAAAACAAAGAGGTGACCAACCGAATGGGAGAAAATATGTGCAAACAGCACAACTGATAAGGGGGCTAACATCCAAAATATATAAAGAGCTTGTAAAACTTGACAGCAATACAACAATGCAAATAAAAAATGGAAGAGAACCTGAACAGACACTTCTCCTCAAGAGGACATAGAAATGGCCAACAGATACATGAAAAAAAAAAGCTCAACTTCACTAGCTATTAGGCAAATACAAATTAAAACCACAATTAGATACCACCTCACACTTATTAGAATGGTTATTATCAACAAGACAGTAATAACAAGTGTTGGAGATGTTCTGGAGAAGAAAAAAAAAAAAAACACCTCATGCACTGCTGGTGGGAATGTAAGTTGGTACAGCTACTGTGGAAAACACTACAAGGGTTCCTCAAAAATTAAGAAAACAATTATCATACAATCCAGCAATCCCTCTTCTGTGTACCCAAAAAATCTGAAGATATTTATCCCCTTTGTTCATTGCAGTATTACTCATGGTGGCCAAGACATAAAAACAACCAAAGTGTACTTTGATAGGTGATTGGAAAAAGAAGATGTGGTACATATATACAACAGAATATCACTGTGCCATAAGTAAAGATGAAATGCTGCCGTTTGAGATCACATGAATCTTGAGATTATCATGCTAAGCAAAATAAGTCACAAAAAAGTTGAGACCCACATGACTTCACTCATATGTGAAATATAAAACTGAAAGCAACAAATAAACAGACAAACAAAAACTCATAGGTGCAGACAATAGTTCAGTGGTTACCAGAGGATAAGGGGGGAGGGGGGATAGTTGAAGAGGGTAGTGTCAAATACTACATGGTGATGGAAGGAGAACTAACCCTGGGTTGTGAACGCACAATGTGATATATAGATGATGTGTTACAGAATTGTACACTTGAAACCTATGTAATTTTACTAACCATTGTTACCCCAGTAAATTACAAAAAATTCTTTTTTAAAACTGAAAGCAATAAATGAGCAAGACAAACAAACCAAAACTCATCGACATAGGCAACAGTTTAGTGGTTACAATGAGTAATGGGGGGGTAGTAGAAGAGGGAAAAGAGGGTCAAACGTATGGCGATGGAAGGAGAACTGACTGGGTGGCTAATAACCAATGCAAAATATAGATGATGTATTATAGAAATGTATGTACACTTCAAACCTATATAATTTTACTAACTGATATCACCCCAATAAATAAAACAAACAAACAAACAAACAAACAAACAAACTAATAGGAACATTCACAATGTTTTAATAAGAAAAGTCAACTCCTTTTTCTTTTTTCTTTATGAAATTGGAAAATTAATTCTGAGAATTTGTATTTACTTCCTGTCATGGCTTCAGTTTTAGTTCTTGATTTTGAAGATATCTTTTGGTTGCTAGTTACTTGTGTTGTCAATTTGACCCCTGCCTATCAACTGTGAAAGAACTGGAAGAAAAACTTTTGCAGAAAAAATAACATAAGAGGGAAAAGGAGGAAGTAACAGAGAGCTTAAAAGAAAACAGAAGAATTACTTAAATTTTTAAAAAGTTCTTGGAGGTTAAAATCTGATTCTAGGGCCAACTGCCTTAAAAATTGGAGACTGTCTACCCAGCAAAATCTAGGTATGCAAACTCGTGAATGGATAACTTGGAGTGGCACTGTTCACATACAGCAGCGGGTCATGTGGGAGATGTGCCATCAACTTCATCACTGATTGCTCAGCAAACACTGAAGAATTGAATAACAACTTGTAAGTTATTTTTCTTTGAAACTCAAAAGAATAGTATATCACCTATAAATACCCAATAGGCATAATGCTTATTTATGAAAAAAGATTTGGCAGATTTCTTTTTTTTTAATTAAATTTATTGGGGTGACAATTGTTAGTAAAATTACATAGATTTCAGGTGTACAATTCTGTATTACATCATCTATAAATCCCATTGTGTGTTCATCACCCAGAGTCAGTTCTCCTTCCATCACCATATATTCAATCCCCCTTACCCTCATCTCCCACCCCCCAGCCCCCCACCCCCCTTACCCTCTGGCAACCACCAAACCATTATCTGTGTCTGTGAGTTTCTGTTTCTCATTTGTTTGTCTTGTTCTTTTGTTGCTTTTGGTTTATATACCACGTATCAGTGAAATCACATGGTTCTCTGCTTTTTCTGTCTGACTTATTTCGCTCAGCATTACACTCTCAAGATCCATCCATGTTGTCACAAATGTTCCTATATCATCTTTTCTTACCGCCGAATACTATTCCATTGTGTATATATACCACAACTTCTTCATCCATTCATCTATCGAAGGACATTTTGGTTGTTTCCATGTCTTGGCCACCGTAAACAAAGCTGCAATGAACATTGGAGCACACGTGTCTTTATCTCTAAATGTTTTCAGATTTTTTGGGTAAATACCCAGGAGAGGGATTGCTGGGTCATATGGCAATTCTATTCGTAATTTTTTGAGGAACTTCCACACTGCCTTCCATAACGGCTGCACCAGTCTGCATTCCCACCAACAGTGTATGAGGGTTCCTTTTTCTCCACAGCCTCTCCAACATTTGTTACTATTTGTCTAGTTGATGATCGCCATTCTGACTGGGGTGAGGTGATATCTCATTGTGGTTTTGATTTGCATTTCTCTGATGATCAGTGATGTTGAGCATTTTTTCATATGTCTATTTGCCATTTGTATGTCCTCTTTGGAGAAATGTCTCTTCAAGTCCTCTGCCCATTTTTCAATTGGGTTGTTTGTTTTTTTGTTGTTGAGTTGCATGAGTTCCTTGTATATTCTGGATACTAGCCCCTTATCGGAGGCACTGTTTGCAAAAATCTTCTCCCATTCAGTTGGTGGCCTCTTTATTTTGTCAATGGTTTCTTTTGCTGTGCAGAAGCTTTTAAGTTTCATATAGTCCCATTCGTTTATTTTAGCTTTTACTTCCATTGCCTTTGGAGTCAAGTTCATAAAATGCTCTTTGAACCCAAGGTCCATAAGTTTAGTACCTATGTTTTCTTCTATGCAGTTTATTGTGTCAGGTCTTATGCTTAAGTCTTTGATCCATTTTGAATTAACTTTGGTACATGGTGACAAATAGCAGTCCAGTTTCATTCTTTTGCACGTGGCTATCCAATTCTCCCAGCACCATTTATTGAAGAGGCTGTCTTTGCTCCATTGTATGTTTTAGCTTCTTTGTCAAAATTATCTGTCCATATTTATGTGGTTTTATTTCTGGGTTCTCAATTCTATTCCATTGGTCTATGTGTCTGTTTTTCTGCCAATACCATGCTGTTTTGATTATTGTAGCCCTGTAGTACAAGCCAAAGTCAGGAAGTGTGATACCTCCATTATTGTTCTTTTTCTTAAGATTGCTTTGGCTATTCGGGTCTTTTGTGGTTCCAAACAAATCTGATGATTTTTGTTCTATTTCTTTAAAATATGCCATTGGGATTTTGATGGGGATTGCATTGAATCTGTATATTGCTTTGGGTAATATGGCCATTTTAACTATGTTGATTCTTCCAATCCATGAGCACGGAATGTCTTTCCATTTCTTTGTGTCTTCTTCAATTTCTTTCAAAATGTCTTATAGTTTTCAGCATATAGGTCTTTCACATCCTTGGTTAAGTTTATTCCTAGGTATTTTATTCTTTTTGCTGCAATTGCAAAAGGAATTGTTTTTTGTATTTCTTTTTCTGAGATTTCATTGTTAGTATATAGGAAGGCAATGGACTTTTGTGCGTTGATTTTGTAGCTGGCAACTTTACTGTATTCGTTGATTGTTTCTAATAGCTTTTTGGTGGAGTCTTTAGGGTTTTCTATATATAGCATCATGTCATCTGCAAAGAGTGATAATTTAACTTCTTCATTCCCAATTTGGATGCCTTTTATTTCTTTCTCTTGCCTGATTGCTCTGGCAAGGACTTCCAACACGATGTTGAAAAGCAGAGGTGATAGGGGACAGCCCTGTCGTGTTCCTGAACGTAGAGCAAAGGGCTTCAGTTTTTCTCCATTAATTATGAGATTAGCAGAGGGCTTGTCATATATGGCCTTTATTATGTTAAGGTATTTTCCTTCTATACCCATTTTATTAAGTGTTTTAATCATAAATGGATGTTGTATCTTGTCAAATGCTTTTTCTGCATCAATTGATATAATCATATGATTTTTGTCCTTTATTTTGTTTATGTGATGTATCACATTGATGGATTTGCGTATGTTGAACCATCCTTGTGCCCCGGGGATGAACCCCATTTGTCGTGATGAATAATCTTTTTAATGCATTGTTGTATTCGATTTGCTAGAATTTTATTTATGATTTTTGCATCGGTATTCATCAGAGATATTGGTCTGTAGTTTTCTTTTTTTGTGCTGTCCTTACCAGGTTTTGGTATCAGGGTAATGTTGGCCTCATAAAATGAGTTGGGGAGTACTGTTTCTTCTTCAATTTTTTGGAAGAGTTTGTGCAAAATTGGTATTAGATCCTCTTTGAAGGTTTGGTAGAATTCACTAGTGAAGCCATCTGGTCCTGGACTTTTGCTTTTGGGAAGGTTTTGGATGACTGATTCAATTTCGTTACTGGTGATCGGTCTGTTTAGATTTTCCAGTTCTTCATGGTTCAGCCTTGGAAGGCTATGTTTCTAAGAACTTGTCCATTTCTTCTAGGTTGTTGAATTTGGTGGCATATAGTCCTTCATAGTATTCTTGGATGATCCTTTGTATTTCTGTGGTGTCCGTGATAACTTCCCCTTTTACGTTTCTGATTTTGTTAATCAGTGTCTTCTCTTTTTATCTTAGTAAGTCTAGCCAAGGGTTTGTCAATTTTGTTAATCTTTACAAAGAACCAGCTCTTTGTCACATTAATTTTTTCTATTGTCTTTTTGTTCTCTATTTCATTTAGTTCTGCTCTAATTTTTGTTATTTCCTTTCTTCTGCTGACCTTGGGTTTTACTTGTTCTTCTTTTTCTAGTTCTTTAAGGTGTAACATGAGGTTATGTATTTGGGAGTTTTCTTGTTTCTTGAGATAGGCCTGTAATGAGATAAATTTCCCTCTTAAAACTGCTTTCGCTGCATCCCAAAAATTTTTATTAGGATGTATTTTCATTGTCATTTGTTTCTATGTATCTTTTGATCTCTCCTCTAATTTCTTCTTTGACCCAGTCCTTCTTTAAAAGTATGTTGTTTAATCTCCACGCGTATGTGTTTTCTCCACCTTTCTTTTTGCAGTGGACATCCAATTTCAAAGCCTTGTGATCAGAGAATATGCTTGGTATGATTTCAATCTTCTTAAATTTGTTGAGACTGATTTTATGTCCCAATATATGGTCTATCCTTGAGAATGTTCCATGTACACTAGAAAAGAATGTATAGTCTGATGTTTTAGGATGAAGTGCTCTATAAATGTCAATTATGTCCATTTCATCTAATGTGTCATTTAGGGCTACTATTTCGTTATTTATTTTCTGTTTGGATGATCTATCCATAGCTGTCAATGATGTATTTAAGTCCCCTAGTATAATTGTGTTTTGGTCAATTTCTCCCTTTAGTTCTGTTAGTAGTTGCTTGGTGTATTTCGGTGCTCCCTGATTGGGGGCATAAATATTGATGACTGTTATGTCTTCTTGTTGTACAGTCCCCTTCACCATTATGAAATGTCCATCTTTGTCTCTTGTTATCTTTTTCACCTTGAAGTCTGTTTCATCTGATATCATTATGGCTACACCTGATTTTCTCTGGGTACCATTTGCTTGGAGTGTCAATTTCCACCCTTTCACTTTGAGTCTATGCTTGTCCTTGTAGCTGAGATGTGTCTCTTGGAGACAGCATATGGTTGGGTTTAGTTTTTTGATCCAATCTGCTACTCTGTGCCTTTTTATTGGTGAGTTCAGTCCATTTACATTTAGGGTGATTATCGATATGTGAGGATTTCCTGTCATTCTATCTTTAGTTTTCTGGTAAGGCTGTGTCTCCATTGTTTCTTTGCCTTTTTGTTGTTGTCTATTATTTCTGTGTGGTGGTATTCTATGATGCTTCCCTCTGTTTCTTCTTTTATTACAGTATATATTTCAGTTCTGGATTTTTTTGAGTGGTTACCCTTAAGTTTATGTAAAAGAAAGTTTGATATTTAGAGTATTCCATTTTCTTCAGCACGCTTACTTTCTCCATTCGCATATTCCGGTTCAGGCTTTTACTAGCCCCCTTTTTGAGTTTTGGTTGCCACAAATTGTCCCTGTTGATGGTGGTCGAATAGCCTCCTTTAGTATTTCTTGTAGTGCCGGTCGTGTATTAGAACATTCCCTCAGCTTCTGTATGTCTGGAAAGGTCTTTATTCCTCCTTCATATCTAAAGGATAACTTTGCTCGATATATTATTCTTGGCTCATGGTTTCTCTCTGTCAGTAGTTTGAATATTTGGTTCCACTCCCTCCTGGCTTGTAGAGTTTCTGCTGAAAAATCTGATGATAATCTAATGGGCTTTCCTTTGTAAGTTACCGTCTTCTTTTCCCTGGCTGCCTTGAGGATTCTTTCTTTGTCGTTGATTTTAGACAGCTTCAATACAATGTGCCTTGGAGAAGGCCTGTTGGGATTGAGGTAACTAGGTGTTCTATTTGCTTCTTGGATTCGAGGGTCCAGTTCTGTCCACAAATTTGGGAAGTTCTCATCGACAATTTGTTTGAATATATTCTCTGTTCCTTCTCTCTTTCTTCTCCTTCTGGTATGCCCATTATTCTTATATTGCTCTTTCTGATGGAGTCAGAAAGTTCTTGTAGACTTCTTTCATTTCTTTTAAGTCTCAAGTCTCTTTCTTCTTCCATCTGTGTCATTTCCAGGTTTCTATCTTCGATGTCACTGATTCTTTCCTCCATCTGGTCAACTCTACTACCTAAGCTGTTTATTTCATTCTTAATTTTTTCTATCGAGTTCTTATCTCTAGAAATTCTATTTTGTTCTTTTTTAAATTTTCAATCTCTTTCGTAAAATGCTCATGCTGTTCTTTGATTGTGTTTGTTAGTTCATTTAATGTCCTATCTGTGTTTTCTTGTATCTCGTTGAGTTTTTTCAGAACTGCAGTCTTGAATTCTCTGTCATTTAAGTCACATATTTCTGTATCTTTATGTGCCTTTTCTGTAGATTTTTCACTTTCTTTCTGAGCTATCTTGTTGCCTTGTTTATTCATGGCGATTACTGGTTTACTATTTCTCTTCCTAGACATCTACAGGAGTGACTTCTGCAACAAGTTGATAGGAAGAGGTCTTTCTTTTGTTTTCTAGTACTTGTTGGTAGAATGTTTTACTTTTTCTCCGACTACAGGCTTTTTTTCCCCCTCTCTCACAAGGTAGTGCTATGTTTTCTCTGCACTATTCCAGCTTCTCACACACGGGGGGGATTCCCTGGGAGACGGGCTTCTCCTCTGTTAATAGTTCGTCTAGGTCACAGGGCGCAGTGTCCCAGTGGGTATGCGGATAGCTTTTGATGTTCCAAAGCTCTTCCAGCTCCTGATTCAGAGCCCGTGTGTTTCAGCAGTTCTGTTTACTCCTGCAGGGATCCGCCCAGATAGGTGGGGTCAGGGGCGGGGTGAGCTGTGAGTGTGGCCCAGAGCAATGGCGGCGACCACCACCACAGCCGGTCCTGCTTCCACAGCACCCTCCCCTTTGCTGCAACTAGTTGGGCTGTGAATTTGTGTCTGTGGGCCACAGTTCTCAAATATAGCAAATTTTCTGTTGTTTTGATCTGACACTGCTACTGTTTTGCTTCTAGCACCGGGCAGGTGGGGGTGGGGCGAGCTCTGGGAGGGGAGGGAGGGGGCGGCTAGTCTCAGTGCCTAAGGCTCAGTTCTCTGCTCGGCAGTGCGGGCTTAAACCACCGTTTTCAGCCTTTTTCCCTCAGTCTTTTCTCCGAGGTCTCTGCCATGAGAGTTGGGTTCAGCCGTGTTATATGCTGTCCCCTCAGCCCTGTGGAGCCCTGGCGGAGCCCTAGCAGTCCGAGTTCTTCCCTCACTCGCAGCTGCGGTAGTTCCGGGAAGCAGCGAGCTCGGCGCACTGAGCTAGGTCTGCGTCCTGTGCTCCATCTCCGCGCACTTCTCCCTTTCCTCCTTCCCCCACTCGCTCGAATCTCCCACCTGTAGGTGATCTCAGTCGGTAGTGGGCCTCTTCGTCTTGCCTGTCTGCTGTGCAGGGAGTCCTTTGTGGAGTTTTTGTTGTTTGATTCTTTGTAAATTCCAGGGGAGCTTTACAGAGGCTCACTTCACTCCGCCATTTTTCCGGAACTCTGGCAGATTTCTCATGGTTGGCCAGGGATAGCCCATGAATACACCTCTCAACTCTTCAGGAAATCTGTAAGCCTCTCGAATGGTAAGGAGATTTGGCATCAATTAGGGTAGTGATGGAGAAGTCATACCTATCTGTGCTTAGAGGGGAGGTGGAGTGAAGTTAAACTGAATAAACCCAAGGTTCTCATGCTGGATCAGTAATTACACATTGAATATTAATCTCTACTTCATTAGGTTCTTGGTAATATTAAGTGAAATAAGTTATGTGAAGTTCTTGGAATTGCGATGATTCAAAATGGTAGCTATTTTCATCATTATTATTACAGCTGCAGGGCCTCCTTGTGTTATCAGGGCATTAGAAAATGTGAGCAGAAATAAGAAAAGGGCATGAATAACAGGGTACACTCTGGAATCTGGTATGAGTTAGCCTTGGTCATCAGGAGCTGACAGCAAATACAAGACCGATCATGAGGTTATTAAAAGAAAAGCTGCCTCAGAAATTTTACACTTTTGATCTGGAAATAACCTTGGCATCATCTAATTCAACCTGAACCTCTAGCTACAGAGATGTAAACACTAATGTGAGGTTAAATTGCCAAATATGTGTTTTCAATAAGTAATTACCTGGAATAAAGTATATGATATACACTTCTATCTTTCACCAGCCTAGGGCTGAGGGCTTTACTCTTAAGAATTAATTGCACTGGAAAGTTGAAAGTTAAATCAAAACATACTAATCAAGACCCTTTTGAACTCCAAGTCAGCCCCCCTCAAATTAAATGCAGTAGAGAGTTTCCTGGCTGAACTAACTGAAGTGGCTAAATTAGAAGAGCTTTGCGAAAGAAAGAATTCAGATATTCAAGCATCATCAGGACTAAGTTTCTCTCTATTAGTTTCATTTCTTTTGGGTTGGTTTCTTTGGGGTAGGTTCTCTCATTTGAGTTAAGTCAATGCAGTATCCCTAGTTGAAGGATGACTTTTTTTCTCACAACAGTTAGACCCCAAATTCCAAGATTGAGTCTCTGTCTTTCTTGGTCTTTGTGCTTCATGTCTGAGTCAAGCATTGTGACCAAAAAGAATGGTCTATGTTGATTGCACTGGCCTGGGTTACATGGCCCCCTGGAGATGAAAGAGTAGTCCAAATTGACATGCTGTAGGAGATTAAAAAAAAAAATAGATACAGGGCAAGCAAAATCAACAGATGCCTACTAAAACTACATTTATAAGAATACAGAAAATATTAGGATGGACAAAACCCAAACATAAATCTAAAGTTCTTCAGGATACATTATTGTTTTCAAAGCATAGACAACTGTCCAACTCTTAAAATACTTCTGCAAAATGAAAAAGGTCAAATTTCAGCAGACTCTTGTCTCTTATCTATCTTTACAGACTTACCAATACTAAATCAAGTACTTACAGTTAAATTGTGGTTCCCTTACCATCTTAATGACCAGTTTTATGCAATCATATTGGTCATTCAATTGATCCTATTCAGTAAGAAGGACAACCCCAAGCACCAAATTGGCCTTTCCAGTCTAGGAATTTTCAGAGTCCTAGACCATGTCTTCCTCATTCTCATTTACGATTTTCTCATTCCTTTTTTTTTTCTGCTTTCTTCTTTTCTACTCTTCTCATATACACCCTCATTCATATGTATGTTTTCACATGAGATCCTTGAATTCAACTTAAAGTTCTCCTTTATTTCTCCCTGAGTCAAATAAAGATCTTGATTAGATCTACTCTACTCCATTTATCCAACAAATATTTGAGTCCCAGGCACTATTTTAGGCATTTGGGTCAAAGCCATAAAGAAGTCAAATAAGATTCCTGTTTTCATGGAATTCACAATCTGGTGTGAAAGACACAAATGTGCCACCTACTTCTGCTTCTTTGACTGCTGCTATACACCATGACCTATGGTCATCATAAATTATGGGTAGCTTTCAAAGCACGTGATCTGATTTAATCTTCCCAACTCATTGTGGGAGGTAGAGCAAGTTCCACTGACCCCATTTTACAGAAATCATTAAACAGAGAGATTAAGTGAGATCGATAACTTAATTATTCAATAAATATCTACCTATAATATACTACATATTATGCCAGATATATACCAGTAAGTATCTATCTATAATATGTTTTTGGAACAATAATGTTGACCTGGGAATTATTTTCACGAATCTAGTGAATGACATCAATGAATAAAATGGCAATCAAAAAACATATGTAGTCAAAGTGCAAATTATTGGTGAACCTAAAATAGTTTTCAGCATGTCTGAGTTGAGTCTGCTATCCTCACATATACTATGACTGTTCCCCGTAAATGATCACTTGGTCAAAACCCCTACAACAATAAGGCACCACCAACAACAGCTATCCTCATGCCAATGCCTGCTACATAGGACAGGCCTGAAAAAGAATTCTATAATTCCCAATTGAGAAACTGCTGTTACTTCACTAGGAAGTACTTCACTAGTACTTCACTGCTGCCACCACTTCGAACACCTCTACTGTTCAACAGTGTATTGAATGTATTCATGAATGCAATGTGATAAGATAAGATGGACAGGACAGGACAGGACAGGACAGGACAGGATAGGATAGGATGATAGGTTCGGATAGGATAGTTTAGGATAGGAAGAAGTAATGTTGATTTTTAAATAGGTGGGCTGCCTGAGTTCAATTCCTGGCTCTACCATTGCTAATCATTGGGATATTTAGCAAGTAATTTGGTTTCCCTGAGTCTCAGTTTTCTCATCTACAATTCGGAACGTAAGCACCTAACTCTCAGAGCCATTGTAAGAATTAAAACATTGCCTGCCGAGAAGTGCTTATTACAGCCATGCGACCTCTTAATGGTGTTAGTTTTTTATAACTAGTGTTAAAATCTGAAAGACATAGAAATTAGCCAAATGAAGAAATTAAAGAAAGGAAAGGCACTTTGTCATTTGGAGAAGAGATCAAAGCAGGAAAAAAGGAGAAGTGCAACTGAGAAAACAGGGCAGGGAGGAAGAAGTAAAAAAACACAAAAACAAAACAAAACAAAAATGCTATGTAATAAACCTGAAATAGATTTACAGTTACATTCTAAGTCCACTTCTGCTCTAGAACTTAATGCAACTGGATTTTTCTTTTTCATTCCTTAAAAACAAAGTTTCATTGGTGGTATGTGGTTTGTTTCATGCTCTGTATTTCATGTTTTATTTTTAAATTATTCAACTGGAAAAATCAACACACATATATAGTGCAGGTTCTTTACGCATGTTGGAGTATTCTGCCTACTTCTTTTAAACACCAGACATGTAATTGCAGCACTAAGAAGTCCTATATCCTTCTCTAGGAGTTGTCTCCCCTCCCAGCATTTCATGATGTTCTGTTGACAGTGCTCTGGTTCCCACCTGGGTTTACGCCACATGTTCTCTCACCTGAACTATCTTCCATTCCTACTCTGCTGCAGTCCCTACTATACAAAGTGGCAAGATGAAGATTTTAAAAATGGTAATTCTGATGTTATAACATTGCTTAAAACCCTGAATTACTTGCCCACAGCATTTCAGGTAAAGGTGAAAATCTTGCCCCATAAAGGTTGGATCTTTATGAGCTTAGATTTTGAGTCTCATACTGCACAGTTTTCCCTCTCCCTCACTCTCTCTGGCCATAGTATCCTGCCAGTCTTTCCAACGCACCAGGATCCCTCTGGCCCAGACAATTTTCACACAATCAACTTTCTGCTAGAGTTATCCATCCCTAGTCTGGCCTACAGCAGTTCAACTCACCCCTCAGAGCCCACCCCAAGCACAGTGTCTTCAGGGAAGCTTCCCCAACACATGCCTGGTCCCCGTTAGGCCAGATTATTTGATTCAGTGTTCTTAGAGGGAAATCTTGCTTTCTTTGGAATGTTACCTTTGTTGGGAGACTTAAATTCTACTGTCCATTGTGTCTGCTGATCAGCACTTACGGTTAACTGCTCCCTTTTACGTGTTTTCTGTGAGAATTTCCCCCTCTTTCTCCACAAATAAGACAACCAGAACTTTTGCACACATTCCCCAATTTTGTTTAAAGTTTTTTGTTGTTTCCCATCCCCCTGGCCTTTGAGAATTTCCCTGACTTTTGGAGGGGTTCAGCCCCACATTTGAAATGTTTCTTACTATATTTCATCCAATGTTTTGGGCATTCTGAAACTGGGCGATTTCTTGTACATGATATTATAATAAATGTAATTACTCTACCTTAGAATGTAAATATGTATTTATTCTATTATTTAAGAAAACTTGTCCATTTCACTACATTTTAATCTCCATGATAGAAGGCAACCTATGTGTTTGACTCATCAGCATTTTCAGTTTTCTAAAGGGTGCCTAGCACAGAGTAGGTACTCAAGAAACATTTGCTGAATGAATGAATAGATCAGAGCTGAAGGGTTGAGGATTTCCTTGGAGCATCTTGCTGAATAGCAGGCTGATAAAATTTAACCAAAGGCGATATGACAAATTCCAAAATGTTCAACATTCTCCCAGGCACTTACAGATGAAAGACTCAGAGTCTTTGATCACCAGAAAACATGGCTCTCCCACTGGTCTAATGTCATTAATCTTTAAGGCATTTTTTACTCTATCCACCATATACTTAAGTTTCCATATTCTTCATTAATTCTGATATCTGCAGGCTGAACTTCCCTGAGGCCCAAGGCACTAGCACTCTCCTTTCAAAATACCAAAGGCACATTTTTTTAAAAGACAGGCATAATTTTTGCCCATAAGATCTTGTGTAACAATATTACCAATTAGCCTCTTCTACCGTCCAAATAAATTGCCTGCTGGTCATCACTTTAAGGGATTAAGTGATCATGCAAATACTGAGAGGCATAAAATTCAGTTGGCAGAAACCTAGTTAAGGCCTTTTTAAGTATTCCTCATTAGGAGCAAACTCCTTTGTATTTTAATTATATTGTATCATGTAAATAAAACTTACAGAGTGCACTGAAGTTTTTTTTTTTTTTTGTCAATAGGATCATCCTCAGTTTATTTGTTCCTTGCCATCTCGTATTGGCCAGACTTTCTTCAGAGATTTCACACAAAGGAGGCAGGGTTTTAGAAGGTAAATGTAGAACTCCAACCGATTTTCCATATCTTTCCTTGTACTTTAGAAAGTTCAACGGTGGCAGAATTCCCTCTGATTTATCCGAGCAATGGATAGAGTCAGAATATTGGTAATGGCAGGTTGATTAAATACCCTATAAGTCCAATGAAAGGTGGGGAAAATGAATAAGGCAAAGTCTATTAGGCACAGTCCCAGCAGGAAAAAGTAAGTAGCACAATCAAATAGAATAATGAGGAGGTTTAATAAAGGAATTGTTTACAAAGAGTTTAAGAAAATCATGAAAGATATAACAGTGCCCCAATATTAGTGCCTACAGAGCTATCCCCACCACTTAGCTGGAAGAAGGAAGAAGAAAGGACAGTTATCAGAACTTGCGGGGGTGGGGGGGAAGATATATGGAGATGGCCACTTTCCAAGGAGCTGTGATCTTTGGTCAAATTGACAGCCAGTCCAAAGTGATCCCTCAAGAAGGGAGCTAAGAGAATAAAATTCCCCAGCCTCCCTCTCCTTCACTCCTCCCATATCCTGCAAGGGCTTCCCATTGGCTGTTCTCAATAGGAAGCCAGAAAGCAAGAGCGTTAATTTATATACTCTATAGAACTTGGTTGCCTGAGAATACAACATGGGAAAAAAAAGTTGATGTACATCTGGAGACTAAAACATAAGATATCCAATGCAGCAAGGATCAAATGCATCTAGGGAAGACTCACAAAAACACAGAACCCAGGAAAATATCCGCTCTACCAAATCAACATCACAGCAGTATGATCCTAGGCACATGAATTTTAGGAAAACTGCACAATTATGATGAACACTTTTGATTAAGAATAGCAGGCATTTTTATTTCAAACCCTTAATTTCTTTTTTTTCCTTTCTTTTTTTTTTTAATTTATTGGGGTGACAATTGTTAGTAAAATTACATAGATTTCAGGTGTACAATTCTGTATTACATCATCTATAAATCCCATTGTGTGTTCACCACCCAGAGTCAGTTCTCCTTCCATCACCATATATTTGATCCCCCTTACCCTCATCTCCCGCCCCCCACACGCCTTACCCTCTGGTAACCACTAAACAGTTGTCTGTGTCTATGAGTTTTTGTTTCTCATTTGTTTGTCTTGTTCTTTTATTGTTTTTGGTTTATATACCACATATCAGTGAAATTATATGGTTCTCTGCTTTTTCTGTCAAACCTTTAATTTCAACCTCTATTTTTTAGCTCTTACTTACCCAGAAAAATTAAAAATATTGATGCTGAAAATTTGTTTTTGTACCACTAACATCAATTTTTATTGACTATCCAAAAGAAGAGAGATAGTTAGAAAACGAGGCTTTCAACTGTGCAGATATCCACCCTGTTCATATTAGCATGCTGTGCCAGTGGTTAAACTATTTAAACAATTATTGGTTGATAAATAGCCCCTGTTCTAAGCTCCCAAGTATGCTACATCTATTCCAGCTTCCCAGAACTTTTTCAATCCAGCAACTAACACATTGACACTTAGATAGACTAAAACCCCAGCCTCCAGTCTGGTTAGATGTTTCAAATACCACATCCCAATTTTCAACAGAAGACTTGTTCTACTCTTCAACCGTACTGTATGTCTTAACCAGGAATACTACATTGTAAAACTGATAAATTTCTGGCAAAATTATGAATGTATCTAACAGCAAAAGACTATTTAAAAAGACAAAGGACCTACTAATGAATCAGATGGGTGGTTTTGCCCCTAGTTAACAACAGTAAGGTGTACATCGTTCCCCAGCCTCAGTTTTCAACATTGAAACCCAATAACTGTCAACCTTGAGTCCAAGAATGACTGAAGGAGTATAAACTCAAAAGGATGGAGTTTGCAAGCAGACACTTGTGTTCAAATTCTGCTCTGCCACAAGCTGCTGGTTGACCTCGGTCAATTTATTTAAACTCTGGGTCTCAGTTTCCTTATCACTTAAAGATTAAAAAAACAAAACACATGAAAACCTATTCACAACATTTAGAGTCAAAGTGCCTTAATTTCAAATAGACCTCATGGGAGGAACAAAGATGGCAGAATACAGAAATATTGTGTTTGCTTCCTTCCATGAACAAATTAAAATTACAACTGAATTATAGAACAATCAATCTGGAGAACCACCTGAAGTTTAGCTGAATAAGTTATATAACTAAGGATATAAAGAAACTATGTCGAAACTTGTTGGAGGAGCAGAGACACAAAACAGGCTGGCCCCAAACTTCCATGTGGCAATTGAGAATCAGGAAAAATATCCCAGCCACACAGGTTTCCTACCAAAGGAGCAAGGAACCCCAACCCCCACCACCCTCCCAAGCCCAGAGTACTGGTGCTGGGAAGAGGAGCCCCCACAGCATCTGCCTGTGAAAAACAGAGCAGATTCTGACCATCAAGGTGGGATGGAAGACTGTAGGAAACCCACACATCCTCTTGGAGGGCCTGTGCACAGACTCACTCACAGGCAGTCACCTTGGGCTCCAGCAGAGGGGTGGTGACTCAGGCAGCAGTGGTAGGCATATAGGGAGGGCAGAGGTGTATGGCTTCAGGGCGAGAGCTGGAGGACAGTTGCCAATTTTTTTGTGTGGGGTTCTTGTCCCGTGCAGCCAACAGGTGGATGCCATATTTTCTGTGTTGAGCCCTCCCCCACATGGCCAAATCTGAATCTGAATTGGTCTGGTGAGCTGCACTGGGAAGCTGCCTTATCCAAGTCCATCAACACCAGAGCTAATTTCTTGGTGAGCAGGCAAACCCGCCACACTGCACTCTTTCTTGGAAACTACTGGAGTCCACAGGTTCAGGTCGGCAGCAACTGGCCTCAGTGTGCTCTGAGACTTATGCTGAGTAGCTCCAGGCTCAGAACTTGCACTAAATCAGAATCTACATCAACCTAGTGAAAACGCTTCCTATTCTAGTGACTCCCTGAGGCCCTGCCTTACCCAACTTGCGTACAGCATGAGGCTTTTTCAGTGGCTGAACCTTAAGGGAGGCTGCAGATGGCAGCAGGCCTCCAATTGTCCTGGCCTTTTGAGGAGCTACCCCAGACACAGACTGTTGGCAGCCATCCTTTGATTGCAGTGTAGCCTCGCCACATGCCTACAGGTTCAGCACAAGCAGATAACACCACAGATCACTTTGTAGCTCCTACCAGGTAGTTCCTGGTAAGTCACAGGCAGTGGGTGACCTGGGTCTGCAACAGAGCTCCTACCAACGGGCCCCAGATCCAACATACTTGAAGGTTGGCTTCAGACAACAACAGAGCACCACCCATTTAGCCCAACAAGTTACACACACAAAGGGCAGTGTCAACAGGCACCAAAGCCTCCCACAGAGCAGCATGTAAGCCGTGGACATGGCCAAACCCCACAGCCAATCAGCCTGAGGGTCAATTCCACCAACTGATGTGCCAAAAGCAATCAAGCCTCAACTATAACAGGAGGGAAAACACAACCTACACAAGGAACACTACTGAAGTGCCCCAGGCAGCTGACCAGGGGGACTGTGCCAGGGACCCACAGGACACCTACTGCATAATGCCACCCAGCCAAGACTGGGAAACATACCATATCTAGCTAGAAACAAACACAAAGAGGCAGCCAAAATGAGGAAACAAATAAAGACATCCCAAATGAAAGAGCAGGAGAAAAATGCAGGAAAAGAACTAAACACAATGGAGGCAAGCAACTTACAAATACAGTTATAAGGTTATAACAGTGGTTATAAAGATGCTCAAAGAACTTAGTGAGAACTTCAACAAAGAGACAGCAAGCATAAAAGGGACAGAGAAACCATAAAAGAGAACTGGTCTGAAGTGAAGAATACAATAACTGAAATGAAGAATGCATCAGAAGAAATCACCAGCAGACTAGATGAAGCAGGATTGAATCATTGATTTGGAAGACAAGGTAGCAGAGAACACCCAATTGAAACAACAAAAAGAATCCAAAAATATGAGGATATTTTAACAAATCTCTGGGACATCAAGCATAACAACATTTGCATAATAAGAGTACCAGAATGAGAAGGGAGAAAACAAGGAATTGAGGACCTATTTGAAGAAATAATGACTGAAAATTTTCCTAATGTAGCAAAGGAAGCACAAAGAGTCCCAAATAAGATGAATGCAAACACGCCCACACCAAGACACATTGTAATTAAAATGCCAAAGGTTAAAGACAAAGAGAGAATCCTAAAAACAGCAAGAGGAAGACAACTAGTAATTTACAAGGGAGCTCCCATAAGATTGTCAGTTGATTTTTCAACAAAAACTTTGTAGGCTAGAAGGGATTGATATGAAATCTGCAAAGTGATAAAAAGCTTGACCTACAACCAACGCTACTCAGAAAGGCTACCTTTTAAAATCAAAGTACAGATAAAGAGCTTTCCAGAGAAGAAAAATCTGAAGGAGTTTGTCACCACCAAGCAGTATTACAAGGTATGTTGGGACTTCTTTAAAATGGGGAGAAAAATCAAAATTGTGAATAATAAAATGACAATAGCCACATATTTATCAACAATTATTTTCAATGTAAGTGAAATAATAGCTTCAATCAAAAGACATAGCAAGGCTGAATGGATTAGAAAAAAAGACTCTTACACTGGCTGCCTACAAGAGACTCATTTCAAATTGAAAGACACACACAGACTGAAATATGTGATCAAACAATACTGAGAATGTATAAATTAAAAAAAAACAGTTTATTACTGTAAAAGACACATTGGTATTAATCCACCTCAAAATACTCCCCGTTGTTTCAAACACACTTATCCCGTCATTCTTACCACTTTCTGAAGCAGTTCTGGAAGTCCTCTTTCATAAGTGTCTTTAGTTGAACTGTTGTGGCTGCCTCAATGTCGTGAATCATTTTTACTTTGGGGAAGAGCCAGAAGTCGAATGGTGCCAGATCCGGTGAATAAGGTGGATGAGGACTCACTGTAATGTTTTTATTTGACAGAAGTTGCCATATACCACAAGTGATGTGTGACACAGAATGTTGTCAAAATAGAGGATGATTTATGGCACAATATAAACCATACCTTCTCTCAACCATAGCTCACACCCGATTGACTGCACCAAACAAGTTCAAACTTGTCGCACACAGTTACTAAGTTTCGATGTGCCACTTCTGGTATTGAAGATCTCTGCCTTTCCATTGGATGGCACTCAGCAATAGCCTTCACCATATTTGTTGATTGCAATGGAAAGTCTCTGTGTTACACATTGCTTCTGGTACAGCAGTTTCCATCAAATGAAAGCATTACAGTGTGTTCTCATCCACCTTGTTCACTGGATCTGGCACTATGAGACTTCTGGCTCTTTCCCAAAGTAAAAAATGATCATGAAAGGTAAACTTTCTGAATCAATTCAGGACATTGAAGCAGCCATGACAGTGCATCTAAAGACACTTACTAAAGAGGACTTCCAGAACAGCTTCAGAAAGTGGCAGGAATGATGGGATAAGTGTGTTTGAAGTGAGGGGGAGTATTCTGAGTGAGATTAATGGCAATGCATCTCTTACTGTAATTATTTTTATTTATTTAATCATTCACTGTATGTTCTGATCACACCATAAAGGGATGGAAAAAGTTATTTAATGAACATGGAAATAAAATAAAACAGAAAAAAAAGCTGGAGTAGCCATACTCAAACCAGACACAATAGATTTTATTACAAAGGCTATAACAAGGATGAAGAAGGACTCAATAATCCCATTTCAGGGTGTTTATTCGAAGAAACAGAAAATGCTACTGTGAGGGTTGTGTGCATCTATATGTTCATTGCAGCATTGTTTACAATGGCCAAGATGTGGAGGCAGCCTGAGTGTACGTTGACAGAAGAATGGACAAAGAAGAGGTGGTACATATATACAGTGGAATATTGCCTGGCCAGAGAAAGAAATGGGTTTTTGCCATCTGTGCGACATGGATGGATCTGGAAGGTATTGTGCTGAGTGGTGTGTCAGGCAGAGAAAGCTAGATACAATGTGATTTCACTTATATGTGGAATTTGGAAAAAAATTAAAAAACAAAACTGAAACAAAATCATAGATACAGAAAGTATTTTGATGGTTGCCAGAGAGGAGGGGGAATAGGGGTGTAGGTGAGAAAAGGGAAAGGGATTAAGAGGTGCAAATTTGTTGTTTCACAGTAATCATGGGATTGTAGGGTATAGCATAAGGAATAACATTATAATGACTATATATTGGGTCAGATGGGTACTAGATTTGTTTGACTGATAGATGGGAGGAGTTTGAGGGGCAGGGTGAAAAAGATGAAGGGTTTAAGAAGCACAAATTTGTAGTTACAAAATAGTGATGGGGATGTAAAATAAAGCATAAGGAATATAGTCAATAATATGACAATAACTCTGTACAGTGCCAGGTAGTTACTTGACTAGTTAAGGGGATCACTTTTTAAGTTATATAAATGTCTAACCACTATTCTGTATATCTGAAATTAATATAAAAAAACATTAATTGTCAACTTTAATTAAAAATTTTTCAAAAGGAGGAAAAGGTGAAAGGGAGTAAGAGGTCCAGATTTCCAGGTATAAAACAAATAAGTCATGGGGATGTAACGTACAACATAGAGAATATAGTCAATAATATTGTGATAGCATGGTACGGTGTCAGATGGTTGCTGGACTTACATGGTGATCACTTTTTAGGTATGTAAATGTTGAATAACTATGATGTACCCCTGAAACTAATATAATATTGCATGTTAGCTATATTTTTCGTTAAAATATTTTTTAAATTAGACCTCATATTTTCACTGTTCAGTTAGGAAGATCAAAGAAAAAAAAAGAAAAAAAAACTTCAAATGAGCAGGGGAAAAAAGTACATTCTAATGTACAATCATAGAAATAATAAAGCATCTGCCATGTATGAAGCTATTATGCTTCACCAAGCACATATTAGTGGCTTTGCACACATTTGGTTGCCATGGAAGTCCTAGAAGTTAGCATTTTAAACCCATTGCCCTAAAGGGGAGATTAAGCTCTGAAACTAACATGTTTAGGAATACACAACAGCAGAAACCATGTCTCAGCTGAGATTTCTTGGACTTCCAATAAATACTCTGACCTGCTACTTATGACAATAAAACCATCAACTTATGTCCCATTATTATAAATAAGACATTAAAAACTGCTTACCAACCAATTACTTACATCTTATTTCAGAGAAAAGAGAACTTGACAGAGTATTGCTTTATTGTGTGTTTTGTGTGTGAGTGTGTGTGTTTGTGTGTGTGTGTGTGTTTTATGAGACCCTTATAAAACTGTTGTATAGAGAAAGGTACATTTTAAGACCTTTATATGTACATTAATTGGCTAAATTCTAGATTTCTAATATTCCAGAAACTGTCAGTCTTGTAAGAACTTTAGCAATTCATTTTTAAAAAGCTATTGATTTCTCTTTCTGCTAGATTTAGTTTACATGTCTATTAATATGGTCCATATCAAAGTAACTCAGGTCTCAGGCACTCTAGTTGTAACAAGAAAGCACTTTCTCAGGAGATTGAAGGTTTAATCACATGATTTTGGGTCCTTCCAACTCTCTTCCCTCCCAAATGTGGGTAGATTTGATCTTCAACCCTGCATCACATCTGGGAAAATGGCCTCATGGGATCTACTAATGTGCTGTTTAATAAAGACCACTATGGTGACAAAAATGAAATATAGTTCACTGACTCTCAAAAATTATAATAAGAGGAAAGTTTTTAAAAATCAATGGTTTTTGTTGTTGTTGTTGTTTTTGTTGTTGTTTATGAAAATGCTTTGACTTTGTTTCCTATGTCATTGAACTTGTAGAAAATGCGTCACCATACGTCTCTTTTATCTAATATAGGGCTCTAGAGTTCCCAAGAGCTTTTGCCTCCTAATCTCAGGCAATTCACACTACAGCCACATAAGGAGCATGTTACTAATAGACCTGCTTTTCAGAGAGGTTTGGGGATTTGTCTAAGGCAGTCGTTCTTAAGAATGGCTAGAAAAGCAGACTCTGGAGCTCCATCCCAACCAGAGGCTTGGAGGGTTCAACAAATTAATCAGGTGATTCTTATTCATGCTTAAGTTTAAGATGCGTTGCTCTGAACTAGATTTCTTTAATTTGCCTGATAAAACTCACCTGGTATATTATTCTTCAACCACAGCTTCTAGCTGGGAAGACTGATAAATCTCTGTAAACCTTTTCCACAGAAATTCTGGCTCAGTGGGTCTCAGATAATGTTATAAACTGCAGTGTGTCCCCCTCCAAATTCATATGATGAAATCCTAACCTCTAGTTCCTTAGAATGTGACTTTATTTGGAAATAAGTCCTTTAAAGGGGTCTTTAAGTTAAAATGAGGCCGATAGGGTGGGTCTTAGTCCAATCTGATTGGTGTTCTCAAAAGAAGAGGATAATAGTGCACACAGAGACAGCAGGGGCCCATAGGCACAGAGCAAAAAACCATGTGAAGAGGCAGCAAGAGGGCGGCCATTTACAAGCCAAGGAGAGAGGCTGCCAAAGAAGCCAAACCCTGCCAGTACCTAGATCTTGGATTCCCAGGCTCTGTTATTTAAACCACGTGACCTGTGGTTTTTGTTATGACAAAGCATATTATTGTCAATCAACACCACAGGTGATTCTTCTGCTCCAGAAAGTTTGAGGAACTCTACCCTTCATCCTTTCCACTCAGATGTGGTCCTCAAAACAGCAGCCTCCGCATCACAAACACTGAACCAGAAGCTGCATTTTAACAAAATTCCCAGGTGATTTATGTGCGTAGTAAAGTCTGAGGAGCACTGCCGTGCACTACAGCCTAGGGTTGCCAAATTTAGCTAAAAAATATTTGCAGACTTTGTTGTGACATACTTGTTTAAATGAACATATGTAAGTAGATATCGTTATACTAAAAACACATTTATTGTTCACCTAAAATTCAAATTTACCTTGTATTTTATCTGGACACCCTACCACAGCAGCCTCTCCCAGGGAGCAGCAGAGAACTGGATGGGTTCACCAGAACGATATCAGGACAATATCGTCAAAGACTCAACTTTGGATGTTTCTAGAATCATGCTTTAGGACTATGTGTTTCTTATCCCCAAATTGAATAATGTAACAACACTCAAATGGACTGACATTTCCATTAGTTGAAAAAATAGCAAATCTCAGTGATCTTGTCTAATCTTCAGGTACTGAAATTTCTCGCTGGAAACATCGGTATCAATCCTCACTCTTCAAGCCAACAGCTTGTTTTCTAGAAGGCAGTCCTGAGCTCAGATCTCCTCATCACCCAGTCAGCCTCAGAAACATGATGTGGTAATTTCTAGTGGTGTTGTCATATAGCTCAACATTAAAATAGCAGATCACCTTGTTATTTTTTTTTTTAATCACAGAATGTTAGCACTGGAATAATTTTTGTAAATCTTTTAACTTAACCTCATGGTATACTGATAGTAGTCAAAACAATTACTGTTTATAGAGCAGTTATAAAACATCGGAATTTACAAACATTCTTTCAAACTCCCAAAGGAGTATGTATGATGACTTCATTTTCACAGCAATAACAGTGGCTGATGTTACTGCCCACTCACCAGGCCCTGTGCTAAAGTACTTTGTTATATTTACTCGTTCTATCCTCACACTAATCCTTTAAAATAAATATTATTATTTGTCCATTTTACAGATAAGGCAAGTTATTTTTCCAAAGTTCATAGACCTGATAAACAATTGAGCTGAGTTTCAAACACAGGCAAAATGTCTTCCAGGCCCTCATCGCTAGTTACTCGCATCACCTTACCTGATAGAGGAGGCAACCCATAGTCAAAGAATTTAATCCATTTCCCTAATGTCAAAACTGAAATTTGAACCCAAGTCTGTGCTTTTAAACACCATCTTTAAGGTGAGCAAATTAGAAGCCTTAGGTGGCTAAGGAACCAGACTCTGGTCTCACAATGACCAGTGAGTGAATCAGTACCAGAACTCGGCATTGACGAGCTCCAGTCCTAGATTTATCTACTCTATCAACACAGACAGGAGAAAACAAGAACAGCAAAGTCACTTGGCAAACCATGGTTGCCATGATTGACAGCTGGATCTCCAGTTGGTGATACTGTGTGAACATAGCAGATCTAGACAAGCAGAAAAAATGAAGAGAGGACACATAGAAGCGTGGCATCAGTGTAAGGGCTCAAGGACTAATATTTGCAGCATATTGGAATATATTAAAACATGTCTTCATTCATTCAACAAGCATGAATTGAGTGCTGTTTGCCAAATATTCATCCACTTTCTATAGAGTCTACCTCAGTTACAATAGAATGACAAAGAATTCTTCATACATACAACTTTGACCATAATGGGAAATATCTCTCACACGCTACCAAATAAAGGTAACCTTTTACTCTAAGAATTTTTGAATTTCAAATCAATTTAAGTTCTATAGTACCATATATCACATGTATTAGCATATCTTGGCTCTGCTACCTACTAGCAAAGTAAACCTTACTTAACTTCTCTGAGTCTCAGTTTCCTCATCTATAGAATATGGGTACAGATACAAAGAGTACCTAGCTCAGACGGTGGCTGTGAGAAGAGTTAGTTAATGTGTGTAAAGTAGTTATAAGGCTGTATAAGGCACACGGTAATTGCTATAAAGTTTTGCCTATTCCTGACAAGAAAACTGAGGTTCCCAGATAAGATTAAAAGACCTTAAGAGACAATAACAACCAAAGGTAATACAGGTTCTTGATTGGGTCCTTATTTGAAAAAAAAAAAAAAAAATGCTGTAAAAGGTGTAAAAGGCATTTGGACATTTAGAAAAATTTAAACACTGTATAATATTAGGGAATTATACTTAATTTTGATATATATGATAATGGCATGATGGTTCTATAGGAAAATGTCCTCATGTTTATGAGACTACAGAATCAGGAAAAGTGTCATAATGGATGTGTTTTATTTTTAAATATTTAAGAAAAACATAGATTAAGCAAATATGGCAAAATGTTAACAGGCCAAATATGGGTGCTAGCCGTGTATCAGTGTTCATTATATGATCCTTTCTGATTTTATGTTGGTTTGCAATTTTTCATAATAAAAAGTAAACTGAAAGAAAAACTTAAATGGGACCATTTGGGCCTAGCAAATCCATTTCTAGAAATTTGTCAATATTTATTTATTTATTAAATAAATGTGCCAAGTTGAAAGAAAATAATTAGGTAAGTATTTAAGTTGATTATTTCAGTGTTGTGTGTAATAGGTAAAAATTAATTTAAAAAAGCTAAATATGCAATAATTAGAAGCTATGAAACAAATTGTAGTTCAGGCATCCGATGGGAGGTCTGCATTTCATAAAGACAATGATACAGGGTCATAAGAAAGATGTTCAAGATGAAATTCTTATGTAAAAAAAAAAAACGGATACAAAGCAGCATGCATGTTGTTTTTGTAAATAAAAACATTTTGTTAAAAAATGATGTATTTATTTAATTGTGATTTTACAAGCTAATGTGAACTGAGAACTTACTATTTTCTAGTCCCTTGGGCCACATTATAGGATTATTTCATAATTATCAGCATTTTCCATAATGGAAAATTAAGGCACAGAGAAGTTAAGAAACTTGCCCAAGATTATCCACCTACAAGAAAATTCAAACCCAGGTCTGTGGGAATTTGAAGCCCAAAGCCTTTATGCTCTGCACTGACAACAGAACCCAACACCAGCACATTATCATTGTGTGGTGGGATGATGGATAATTGTTTTCCTGTTGTATTTCCCTATAGCTTTTATTTTTTTCTATAACATCATTACCCAGGGCTCTTTTTATAAGTTTAGGAACAAATCATAAAATAGATAGGAAAAAATGCAACTAGGAGCAGAATTTTCCTGATCTGGGCCCTGACGTCCATCGTCATCTGGCTGTGTGATGCTGTCTGCTTACTCCACTGCAGCCCTGGAAGGCTGTTCCTAGTTTCCTGCTCTACATTTCTCTCTCTCTCTCTCTCTCTCTCTCTCTCTCTCTCTCTCTCTCTCTCTCTCTTTTTACTTGTGCTTGGCTTAAACCCATAGCCCTATCTGTCTAATTTTGTCAATCCTTCTTTCCTTGATTGAACTTCCCTTGGAATAATATCTTCTACTTTGTTGTTCATTTTATTTTCCAAAGATGGCCATAATAATATCTCTCATCCCACATGCTTCTTTAATATGTGACTTACATGAGACTTTGCTACTCCCCCATTAAGGGATGTTGTCTATATCCTTTCCCTTGAACCTGGTGGAACTCTATGACTGTCTCAATCAATAGAGTACGGCAGAAGTGATTCTGTGGGACTTTCCAGGCTCAATCATAAAGGACAATACAGCTTCTACCTGGCTCTTTCTCCTAGGGATGCTTGCTCTGGGAACCCGGCCACCATGCAATGAAGAAACCAGGGTCACATGGAGAGGCCATGTGTAGATGTTCCAGCTGACAATCCCAGCTGAGGTCCTAACCGACAGCCAGCATCACCCACCAGACTTGAGAGTGAGGAAGGCTCGGCGGTAACTCCAGCCCCAGCGCTATGAGACTGACACTGTGTGAGAGAGCCAAGTGAGAACAACCGTGTTGATCCCAGTCAACCTCCAGAACCATGAGAACCATGAGATCATGGTTAATCCACATCACAATGTTTGGCGTTTTTTGTTACATAACAGTAGATACCATACAGAATTGCACAGTACATTGTAGACTATAAAACATTTTTACATTTATTCTCATGTAAGTGTTACAGTCCTGTGGGTGTAAATAAGATAATGAGATCCTTTTTACAGAAGAAAAAGCTGGGGGTTTGGGAATCAGGAGTGTGGGATTATAAATATCAGAGACCTGGGTCTAAATCTATTTGAAGCACTTACTGGATATGTGATCTTACTTAAGTTTTGAAAGACTCGGTTTATTCATCTATAAAGTGGGTACATTCATTTTTCCAGCCCTACCGGGCTGAGCAGTGAATTGTTTAATGCATGGGAAGTAATTAGCACTATCCCATCTCAATAAATGCTTCAAAGTAATTAGCACTATCCCATCTAAATAAATGCTTCGAAGTAATTAGCACTATCCCATCTCATTAAATGCTTCCAGTTTTCAGGCCCCAAATATTGGCAGTGTCCTTGAAGCCTTTCCTTTATGCCTCAGATTCAACTATCAATACACTCTAACTGTTCCAGCCCTGGAACACATGCAGAACCTCATCATTTCTCCCAGTCTCTACACGTCTAAGCACCAGTCTTCCTGGAGGGTGGAGGATGCAGGATGGGTACACAGGTCTGCATTAGGACAATAGTGTCAGTGATCTCCCTCCTCTGCTCTTGCCTTCACATAAGCCTGTTTTCAATACAGATGCACATGTAGCCTGCAGTCATGTCATGCCTCTTCTCAAAATCCCCAGCGGCTCCTCATTCCACTCCAAGCAAATGCCACAGTCCTGACAGTGACAGCCAGTTGTAGGTACACAGCCTGGCCTCTCATATCGCTCCCACCTCAGCTACTGCAGCCCTTCGCTCTTGTTCACTCCCCTTCTGCATTGCTGGCCTATGTACTCATTCTCCAGCCTCCAGCCTCCCACCGTGGATCCTTTGCTCTTGTTCTTCCCTCTACCTGGGAGACTTTTTTCTCCAGGCATCCGCCAGGTTCATTCCCTGCCCTCCTTAGAGACTTTGCTTAAATGGTAGCTTTTACGGCAGCTTTCCTGGATCATGCTATCTAAAATGGCAACCTTTCACGCATCCGGCAGTTCCTATCTCACCTCCCTCATTCACATTCTCTGTAGTGCTCAGCACCATCACACATACTATATACTTCAACTTATTATTTGTTTGTCTATCTCCACCCACCCCCACTAGAATGTAGACTCCATGAAAATGGGGATTTCTGCTAGACTGATTTATTACTAAAGTCCCAGAATCTAGAATAGTCCCGACATATAGTAGATGTTCAATAAATATTTGTTGATCATGAATGAGTACCTGAAAAATTGTAAAAATTTAAAGTGTAACTATTGTCATATTTTACGTGGGATTAAAATACAAGTTTTTTTGACTTTATATCTACTGTAATGGGTTGAATAGTGGCCCTAAAAAAAGAGATGTGACCAAGTCCTAACCGCCAGACCTGTGAAGGTGACCTTATTTGGTAAAAGTGTCTTTGTAGACATAATTAAGAATCTCCAGATGAAACTGTCCTGAATTTAGGGTCGGCTCCAAATCCGATGACAGGTGTCCTTACCCAAAGAGGGGAAGGTGATGTGAGCAGGAGACAGAGATTGGAGTGAAGCCAAGGCACACCAAGAATTGCCAGCAGCTACGGAAGCTGGGACAGAGGCAGGGAATGGAGTCTCCCTTGGCCTCCAGAAGGAACCAACCCTGCTAACACTTTGATCTCAGACTTCTAGCCTCCAGAATGGTGAGAGATTAAATATCTATCATAAGCCATGAAGTCTGTAGTAATTTGTTATGGCTGCCCTAGGAAACTAATACATCTACTATTGCCTGATGTCTCTTTGGACACAAAACTGGTCTCCAGTTTGGACCAAGAATGTGCACTTGACCTTATTTTGCCAGCAGGCCTCATCATAACCACATACCACTTCCATGCGACAAGCTTCCTGACACAGCCTCTGCTCTAGTCTGGGAACTGCGAGGGCCATTTCCCTCACCAGCCCAGCCAAGTCTCTGGCCTTGACACCTTCCAGCTTCTCCTGACCATGGCTCTGTGCGGCTGCGAGTTGCTGATAAGGCTCTAGGTCCTGTCTCTCTGCCCGCATTTCTTGTTCCTGTCTCCAGACCTAAGTGGGCTGCGTGTGCTACAGCATCTGGAGCCAGAACAATGGCTCTCCCGAGACCCAGCCTGTCTGTGGGACTGGCTGGTAACCACCCCGGGCTCCATACCTGCTGGTAATCTTGTAGCCTTTGGTACCCATTGGCCAGACTGCATTAATAAAGTGCTGGAAGTACCTTAGCTTCCTGTAACCTTTTGCAGTCTGATGTCTGCTGGGATATTTAATTTATGTTGTAAGAAATAAAAGAAGTACACACCTTCCTGCTTAAGATGTGTGCATCAACTGAGAGCAGGCAGTGTTTTTCCTAAGCCATGGAGGAAAAGAATCAGGAGAAAGATTTTCTGTCTGAATCCAAAAGAGTTTTACAACACCCTCCTCCCATTAGTTTGGAACAACATCATTTCCAATTTCCCCAAACCTCTAGACAGATTAATACCACTCTATGTAGACAGGTAGCCAAATTTCAAAATACCTTTCTTCTTAACCTGCAAACAGGGATTGACAACTAAACAGGTGGATTTCAAAATGTCTTTTGCTTCCTGTTAATCAAGCTGTCATGCCCTCCTTCCCAACCTACCAAATTTGTCATGTTTTCCCTCAATCCAGACAAGATGAAATAGAGACACCCACTTCCTCCCCACAATTTTCTACACATTCACTGAGAGGTAAGCCATCACTTCATAAAAATACATAAACAAATAAGCAGAACACTCATCAAAGGGAAAAAAATTATCTCTTTGATAGGTGAAAGCTAAGAAAAATAGCTTCCTGTCTATGCTGAAAATTTTTCAGTACAATAAGTAATTCCATTTAATGCAACAAAGATGTATGGAGTACTTCTATGTACCAAGAACAATTCAAGAAAGATCAGCTCCCCCTAGCATTTAAACTCCTGAACAGTAAAGATTTTTATCTATGCACAGTGTAGCCCTAGTGCTGCAAATGGTCCTGGCACATAGTATGTGCTCAATAATGAATAAAGATGAATCTTCAATTCTTAGGAAAGAAAACAACTGGAGATTTTTGGAGACATTTCCAGGAGGTGTCCTAAAATTCTAAAACAGCAAGGCCACTTGGGGACCATCTAGCCTACACCCGAATTTTTATTAATGATAACAACGGCCAGCACTTATTGTTAAGTGCCAGGCACTGAGCTGAGCACTTTAGATTTATTACCTTATTTAATCCTGTCAGTATTCTCATTATATATGAGGAGATGCAAGGTCAGAGAGGGTAAATAACTAACCTCATTTCACACAGCTGGTGAATGCCAAGTCAGGATTAACCCCAGTTCTTTGAAGCCAGGGTCTGTAATCTTTAACTATGGGCTATATTGTCACGTTTTACAATTTAATAAACTGAAGCCAAGAAACAGGAAGAGGCCACCTTAATTTGCACAAATAAGAAGTAACATGGAGAGTTTAAACTTGGCATTCCTGGATCTCTAACCCAATGTTCCTGCTACAACATCACACTGCCTCTTATCACTGGTGAAACCAGGAATCTTAAAACTTCAGCTCTTAGACAGAGAGAAATCTGGTTAGTGATGCTTTTAAAGAACACAATTTTTAAAATGAAAAAAATCTTTTGGGAAAAGACAACATGTTTGATCATCAAAAGAAAAGAAAAGGCTCACATAGAAAAAGTTAACCTGTTTAAAATATTAACATAGTGTTTATATACTGCCTTTCTTCCAGGAACTGAAAGAGTTTAATGTAGCTCATTAATTCTTAGACTATTTCTGTGAGGGAAGAAAGCGAGCATCATTATCTATATTTTAATATGAGGAAACTGAAGCATAGAACCAACTGAGAGTTGGGAAAATAGAGTCATTTCAGATTCCAAGGCAAATGTAAAAGACATGATCATTAAGTCAAGCTATAGCTGGAATGTTCACTGGATGTGGATCACTTTTCTGAAGTACATTGATCTCTGCTGAGTAGTAGATGCCTTGAGAAGCCCGTGGCATCATAACACTAAACAGTGAACCCTATGATTTATAGCATTTTTCTTGAAGTGAAAGTCAAAATAAGTAATTCTTAAACTTGTGTCTGCATCACACTCACCAAAAGGGAGAAAACACACATTGCTTCCAGCGCCCCACTCCTCCCCTGCCACAACCCTGAGTTTATGATTCAGTAGATCTGGAGCAAGGTTGAGATTCTGCATTTTTATGAGTCTGGGCCCATGAACCACGCTTCAGAACCATTCGTCTAGAATAGTGTGCCATTGCAGATGTTCCTACAGCAGGTAGCACTCAGGCCTGGAAGTAAAGCTGTGCAGCTTTGAAACTTGGCTCTACTCATTCACATAACTAGTTCTGATGTATTTACATTTTTCCACTTGAAAAAATAGGGGTGGAAGATTTCCACTTAAGATGGTACATAGGTAAATGCTTTTCTTGCCTCCTCTGAGGACTACATGAAAATTACAACTACAGAACAACCATTAGAATCACCTGACGGCAAGCTGAACAGAAATCCTATAACTAAGATTACATACAAAAGAAGCCACATCAAGACTGGTAGGAAGCAGAGACATGGAACAGACTGTCCCACACCACATGTGGCAGTTAAAAATCAGGACGGTTATCTCAGCTATGAAGGTACCCCCGATGAGTGAGGGGTCCCAGCCCTACACCAGGCTCTCCAGCTCAGAGTTCCAGTGCCAGGAAATGAAGATCCCACAATGTCTGGCTGTGAAAACAAGGTTGAGTGAGACAGAGGGTGGCTGGAGTCACAGGCAATTCTCTTAAAGGGCCCATGCATGGATATACTCACTGATGGACTAAATTGCTCTGAGTTCCAGTGCTGGGACAGCAGCTTGAAAAGCAACAGGGACATATAGGGAGGAACTGAAGTGTCTGGCTTCAGGACAACAGCTGGAAGGGCAGCTTTCGCCCAGACAGAAATGCTAGCAGAATCCATTGTTTCTTTGTTGAGCATCCCCACTCCCAGTATGCAAATACAAGCGGCTGATATATCTGAGTTGCCATCAAACTGGCTAATACTGTTCCTCTGCCCCTCACTGGTTATTCCCTGACACCCTGCCTGACCCAACTTTTGGGCACACCCAAGAAACTTCCAGTAGCTTTTCCGTATGAATGGCCTGTCTTGGTTCATCCTGTGGACTTTACTAAAATTTCTCAAATGTTCACAAAATCCAAACAAGCAACATCTAGCTTTGGCATGTCCCATATTTCGTACTGCGCAACCCCAAGACTGGAAATAGGAGTAGCCACCCTCGGTTTGCATCTTGGCCTCTCAAGGTACCTCCAAGCCCAATGCAACTGACAGTCAACTGCGGATTACTTTGTAGCTCATGCCAGGGGGCCTCGAGCAGGGCACACACTGCAGTTAAACTTGGTCTGCTGTGGGGCCTCTCCCAGGAGGACCAGGGGCTGGCAAACTTAGTGGACAGCTTTGGACCAAGTCAGAGAATCATCTGGTCACCTCTGCAGACAATGCATCCAAAGGGCTGACTGGACAGGCACCAGAGTCCTGCTAAATTAAACCCTGTTCTATAGGGTCAGCCCTTGCAACATAACTCTTCCACTGCAGTCACTTCCAGTCCTCATAAACAATCAGCCTCAGGGTCAGTCTCTCCCACTGGTGTGCAAACAGCAACCAATGCTCAGCTATAACAGCAGGGCACACACAACCCATACAAGGAACACACCTGGACACCCAGTTCTGGTGACCAGGGAAACTGCACCACTGGGTCCCACAGGACACCTACTACATAAGGACACTCTACTAAGACCAGGAGACATAGCAGACCTATGTATTGTTGCTGCTAATACATAAAAACAAACAGTGAGGCAGCCAAAACGGGGAGACAAAGAAACATGTCCCAAATAAAAGAAAAGCTCCAGAAAAAGAACTAAACAAAACAGAGACAAGCAATCTACAAGATGCAGAGTTTAAAATGCTGGTTATAAGGATACTCAATGATCCCAGGGAGAATTTCAATGAAGAGATAGGATACATAAAATTGGAGGTAAAAAACATTAAAAAAAAAAACCAGTCAGAAATAAAGAATACAATAACTGAAATGAAGAATACACTAGAGGTAATCTACAGTAGACGAAATGAAGCAAAGAACTGAATCAGTGATTCAGAAGATAAAGTAGCAGAAAACACCCAGTCAGAACAGCAAAAAGAAAAAATAATCAAAAAAATTAGCATAGTTTAAGGGACTTCTGGGACAATATCAAGCATACCAACATTCACATCATAGGGATACCAGAAAAGGGAGAGAGAGAGCAAGGAATTGAAAAACTAGTTGAAGAAACACTTTCCTAACTTGGTAAAGGAAATAGACATACAAACCCAGAAAGCACAGAGAATCCCAAATAAGATGAACGCAAAGAGGTCCACACCAAGACATGTAATAATTAAAATGCCAAACGTTAAAGACAAAGAGAGAACCATAAAAGCAGCAAGATAAAGCAGTTAGTTACAAGGAAGCTCCCATTAGACTGTCAGCTGATTTTCACGAAAAATATTGGAATGAAATATTCAAAGTGATGAAAAACAACAACATACAACCAAGATGACTCTACACAGCAAGGCTGTCATTTAGAATTGAAGGACAGATAAAGAGCTTCTCAGACAAGAAAAAACTAAAGGAGTTCATCACCATCAAATCAGTGTTACAAGGAATCTTAGAGGGAATTCTTTTAGATTAAAAAAAAATTAAAAAAATATGACTAATAAAATGGTAATGACTACATATGTATCAATAATTACTTTAAATGTAAATGGATTAAATGCTCCAATCAAAAGATAGGGTGGCTGAATGGATAAGAAAACAAGACTCATATATATATTATGTATAAGATACCACAGATCGAAAGATACACACTGACTGAAAATAAAGAGATGAAAAAAAGATATTTCATGAAACTGGAAAGAAAAAGAAAAACCTGTAGTACCAATACTTATGCCAGACAAAACAGACTTTAAAACAAAGGCTATAACAAGAGACAAAGTAGGACCCAGTAATCCCACTTCTGGGTATTTATCTGAAGAAACCCAAAATGCTATTTCAAGGGGATGTGTGCATCCATATGTTCATTGCAGCATTGTTCACAATGGCCAAGATGTGAAGGCAGCCTGGGTGTGTGTCAAGGGATGATTGGATAAAGAGGAGGTGGTACATATATACAATGGAATGTTGCTTGGCCGTGGAAGGAAATGGGTTATTTTTATCTACTATAGCATGGATGGACCTGGGGAGTATTGTGCTGAGTGGAGTATGTCAGACAGAGAAATACAGATGCAATGTGATTTCACTTATAGATATATGGAATCTAAAGAGCAAAGTAAACAAATATCATCATAGCTACAGAGAACATTTTGATGGTTGCCAGATGAGAGTTGAGTGGAAAAGGGGAAGGGATTGAAAAGTACACACTAGTTATTACAAATTAGTCATGGGGATGTAGGGTGTACAGCATAAGGAATATAGTCAATAATATTGTAATAAGTATGTATGGTGTCAGAAGGGTACTAGATTTATTGGGGGGATGAATAGGACAGGCTTGAAGGGCAGGGCAAAAAAATGAAGGGATTAAGAAGTACAAATTAGTAGTTACAAAATAACCATGGAATTGTAAAGTACAGCATAGGAAATACAGTCAATAATATGGTAACAACTATGTATAGTGCCAGCTGGGTACTAGACTGGTCAGGAGGAATCACTTCTTAAATTACATAAATGTCTAACCACTATGCTATACACCTGAAATTAATATAAAATAATATTGAATGTCAACTGTAATTGAAAAATTAATAAAGGGGGGAAAGGTGAAGGGAAATAAGAGGTTCAAATTTTCAAGTATAAAACAAATAATTCATGGGGATGTAACGTACAGCATAGGGAATATAGTCAGTAATATTGTAATAACATACTATGGTGTCAGATGGTTGTTGGGCTTATCATTGTGATCTCTCCCTTAGGTATATAAATGTTGAACAACTATGGTGTACACCTGAAACTAATACAATATTGTATGTTAGCTATATTTTAATAAAGAATGGGAATGATGAAGATAATTTTGCAGTTTGTGGCAGAGAGAGAGAGAGTGCTCAATAGTTGACTATCCTCATTTCGTCATGATTCTGGTTACACATCCTTAGCAATTTTTGTTGATGTTACAGAGCCCTCACTAACAAGGTATCATAAATTAGAAAATATCCCTTCTAAGAAGTTGGGCAGTTCCTAGGGAAATTCACATCAGGCAGGAATCTTAATTATGGGAGTAATCATGAAATTTCTAGGTTCTGAAACTTTCATCAACGGGTACATTGCTTTAGGATATGAACTTTCAAGACTTGCTTTAAAAGTCTCATTAGCAAGGGTAGAGACCCTAACTGTGACTCATTTTCAGAGAGTTAAGTAACAAACTATCAAATTTTAATGATGTTGGTAAGGATAACTGTTTAATGGAGGTATATTCAGTAATATTTAAGTCTGAATTTTAATGGAGGAGATTGTCTTCCATTCCTAGGTTACATTTGTTCCCCTGATAGAAGAAAGGATCTGTGTACATGTTGAATGATAATTGTATGCTGAAAATTTTACCCAAGTTTCCATAATTCTTCCAAAGAAATGGAGGACCTAAAATCTCCATTGCTTGTGTCTTTGAAAGCTTAATGAGTAAATTACTCAAATAATTTATGCTAAACATGCATTTCAAATGTTAATAGCCCTCAGGTTGTCCCTGGCATTTTATGCATGTAAATAGGTAATGCTGTGAATTTTTCTTTCTTTTTTTAGTGGATAAGTCTCTTTGTTTTTTTAAATATTTATTTATTTATTTATTTTGACATTTCACATTATTTTTTATTAATTTCAGGTGTACAGTGTAGTGGTTAGACATTTAGATAATTTAAGAAGTTAACCCTCTGACTAGTCTCGTACCTGCCTGGCATGCATGGTTTTTACCATAACATTGACTGTATTCTCTATGATTTACTTTATATCCCCATGAGTATTTCGTAATTACTAATTTGTACTTCTTAATCCCTTCGTCTTTTTCACCCATCCCCCTAAACTTCCTCCCATGTATCACCCCAATAAATCTAGTACCCATCTGACACTATACATAGTTAGTGCAATATTATTGACTATATTCCTTAAGCTATACCCTACATCCCCATGACTACTGTGTAACAATCAATTTGTACTTCTTAATCCATTACCCTTTCTCACTCATCCCCAAACCCCCTACCAGCTGGTTACCACCAAAAATTTCTCTATATCTATGAGTTTGTTTGTTTTATTTGTTTGTTTACTTTTTCTTTGAATTCCACATATGGATATAAGTGAAATCACATTGCATCTGTCTTTCTGTGTCTGACATATTACACTCAACACAATAGCCTCCAGGTCCATCCATGACACCACAAATGTCAAGGACCTATTCCCTTCCCTGGTGGAGCAATATTTCATTGTATATATGTACCACCTTCTCTTTATCCTTTCATCCATTGACTGACACCCAGGCTGCTTCCACATCTTGACATAGTGAACAATGCTGCAATAAACATATGAATGCACTCTTCCCCTTGAAGTAGCATTTGGGTTTCTTCAGATAAATACCCAGAGTGAGATTGTTGGGTTCTTCTTTGTCTCTTGTTATAGCCTCTGTTTTAAAGTCTATTTTGCCTGATATAAGTTTTGCTGCCTCAGCTTTTTTGTTGTTTTGTTTCCGTTTTCATAAAATATATTTTTCGTCCCTTTACTTTCAGTCTGTGTGTGCCTTTCGATCTGAAGTGAGTCTCTTGTAGGCCACATATGTAAGGGTCTTGTTTTCTTATCCATTCAGCCATTCTGTCTTTTTATTGGATCATTTAGTTTATTTGCATTGAAAATAATTGTTGATAGATACGTAGTTAATGCCATTTTATTATTCATATATTTTATATTGTTTGTTTTCTTCTACTTAAACAAGTGCCTGTAACATTTCTTGTAATAGGTTTAGTGGTAATGAACTGTTTTAGTGTTTTCTTGTCTGGGAAGTTCTTTACCTGTTCTTTCGTTCTAAATAATAGGTAGCTTTTCTGGTTAGAATAATCTTGTCTGTAGGTCTTACTTTTCATCACTTTGAATATTTCCTGCCAATCCCTGCTGGACTGCAAAGTTTCTGTTGAGAAATCAGCTGACAGTCTTATGGAAGCTCCCTTGTAGTTAACTAACTGCTTTTCTCTTTTGCTTTTAAGATTCTTTGTCTCTAACTTTGGGATTTTAATTCTGATGTGTCTTTCTGTATGACTCTTTGGATTCATCTTGTTTGGGACTCTCTGTGCTTCTTGGGGTTGCATACCGTGTTCCCCAAAAATAAGACCTAGAAGGACAATCAGCTCTAATGCATCTTTTGGAGCAAAAATTATTATATGATCCGGTATTATATTATTATATTATATTATATTATATTATATTATATTATATTATATTATATTATATTAAAGACCCAGTCTTATTTTACTATAATTTTTGCTCCAAAAAACTCATTAGAGCTGATTGTCCAGCTAGGTCTTATTTTCGGGGAAACACAGTATCTATTTTCTTCAGCAGGTTATGGAAGTTTTCTGTCATTTCTTCAAATAGGTTTTCCATTCATTGTTTTCTCTCTTCTTCTGGTACCCCTACCATGTAACTGTTGGTATGCTTGATGTTGTCCCAGAGGCCCCTTAAACTCTCCTCACTTTTTGGATTCTTTTTGTTTTGCCTGTTCTGATTGGGTGTTTTTTGTTACCTTGTCTTTTAATTCACTGATTCAGTCCTCATTTAATCTACTGTTGATTCCCTCTAATGTATTCTTCATTTCAGTTATTGTATTCTTTATTTCTGACTGGTTCTTTTTTATGTCTTCGCTCACCATTTTTAAGTTTCCTATCTATTTATCAAAGTTTTCCCTGAGATCATTCAGTATCCTTATAACCAGTATTTTGAACTCTGCATCTTGTAGATTGCTTGCCTCTGTTTTTTTAGTTCTTTTTCTTGAGCTTTGGTTTCTTCTTTCATTTGGGACATGTTCCTTTGTCTGCCCATTTTGGCTGCCTCCCTGTGTTTATTTCTATGTATTAGGTGGGGCTGCTATGCCTCCCAGTCTTAGTGGAGTGGCCTTATGTAGTAAGTATCCTGTGGTACCCAGCAGTGCAGTCTCCCTGGTCACCAGAACTGGGTGTCCAGGAGTGTTCCTTGTATGGATTGTGTATGCTCTGATGTTGTAGCTGAGCCTTGGTTGCTGTTTGCGCATCAATGGGAAAGATTGACCCTGAGGCTGATTTGTTATAAGGACTGGCAGAGACTACAGTGGAGAAGCTGTGTTATAAGGGCTGACCCTACAGAACAAGGTTTGCTTTAGTGGGGCTCTAGTGCCTGGTCAGTCTGCCCTTTGGGTGTGTTATCCTTGGAGGTGGTTGGGTTCTCTGGCTTGGTCCAAAGCTGTCCGCCAGGTTTGTCAGCCCTGGGTCCTCTTGGGAGGAAATCTGCTGCAGGCCAAGTTTAGCCACAGCCTGTGCTCTACCCTTGGCCACCTGCTATGAGCCACAAGGCAATCCACAGATGGCTATCACCTGTAGTGGGCTCAGAGGTACTTCCAGAGGCCAACCTTTGAACCAAGGCTGGCTGTGGCTACTGTCAGGCTTAAGTCTTCTCAGCCAGAGATATGGGACACACTGAAGCCAGATACTGCTTGTTTGGGGTTTGTGAACCCTTGAGGGATTTTAGGAAAGTCCACAGCATGAGCTAAGACAGGTTGTTTGTACTGAAAAGCCACTGGAAGCAGCTTTGGTGTACTCAAACGTTGGATGGAGTGGGGTCTGCAGAAATCCCTAGGGTTTGATAGATGAAAGGTGATAGGAAGTTGGATGGAGGCTCAGATATGTCATTGCATGCAGGTAGGGGAAGGGCTCATTAAAGAAACAATGGCTTCTGCCAGCTCCTCCATCAGGGAGAAAGCTGACTCTGCAGACCTTTCCCTGAGCCAAACAATTCAGTTCCTCTCTGTATGTCCCTGCACATTTCGAGACACTGGCCCAGTGCTAGAGCTCAGAGTAAGTGAGTCTGTCAGTGAGTAAGTCCATGTGCAATCCCTGTAAGTGGAGCACCTGGGACTCCAGCTGCCCTCTATCTCACTCAGCCACAATCTCCACTGGTTTTCACAGCCTAAAGTTATGGAGACTTCTCTCTCTGGCACTGGACTGTGGGCTGGGGAGGCTAATGTGGGGCTGGGACCCTTCTCTCCTCCAAGGAGTACCTCCACAGCTGAGATATCCCTCCCAATTTTTAATGGTCACATGCGGGTGTGGGACTAGTGGGGTCCATGTCTCCAACCCTCCTACCAGTCTTGAGGTGGCTTCTTCTGTATGTCTACAGTTGTAGGGTTTTTGTTCAGCTCAACTTCAGGTGATTCTCAATGATAGTAGCTCTGTAGTTTAGTTGTAATTGATGTGGTCCTGAGAGGAGGTGAGCTCAGTGTTTACCTACTTTGCCTTCTTGACCGGATGATCTCCTATGGGTTTTAAAAACAGTTTGTCAGACAGTGCTAGTTCAACATCTTATAAATGTTCAATCCCACATTTCTTCCCAACTTGCATCATTCCCCAGCCTACAAGGATGGGGGCATACCCATCCTAGGTCACTATGGTAGGGCATTGATTTTACATCTTTGCACAAAGATCAAATTCCCAAAGGAAAATACATAAATTGGTCCTAAATTATAATGCACGGAGCTAATGTAGTAGACTTTATTGGCCCATAATGAATGATACTTCAGCAATTTTTGCTCATTTTTAGCTCACCCCCCTTGAATCTGGTCTAGCTTTATGACCAACAGAATGCAGCAGAAATTATGGTGTCCCCGTTTTTCACCTGTATTAAGAAATCCTATCAATCCTGCTTTTGTATTCTAGGGGAAGCCTGCTATCATGTAAGATCTGACTATCTTACAACTGCCATGCTGTGAGAAGTCCAACCTCATCTTATGGCAAGACACATGTGGAAAAGGACTGAGGCTCCAGTGAGGGGCTTCAGTCAAGCTATGAGCCAGCACCAGCTGGTCAGCCCTGTGACTGGGGCCATCTTACAAGTGGAGTCTTCAGCCTCAGACAAGCAGCCGCAGCTGCAATTTGGGAGCAAATAAATAAAATGGTAATTATTTGGCTGCTGAGTTTGATGTATTGTAGTAAGCACCAACAAATAACTGAAAGAGCTAATTCAAAGAGTAGTCCAGTGCTGCTCACCACGTGTATGGTGTGTAAATATTCTTCTGGATACAGCCTTAATGAGCCCACAATCACCTTCTGGTGCTTCGTAAAACACACACTCCTAATGAGCAGCTATGCATAGGTTATTTGATACCAGTTTGTAATAGCAGCTTTCTTTTACTGTTCTGTTCTCACCCTTTGGGGATTGATTTTTATATCAGGAAAAAACCCAAGAGAAGTTTTTTGTTTTTTTCTTTTTTCTTTTAAAATCAGATTCTGACAGTCCAATAATCTAGGCATGGTATTTAATTATGCCTCACATTCACTTTATCATTGGGGCATCAGAAAAGCCTGAATGGTGAAATTCACAAAAGTGATGACCCAATTAACACAATTAAAACTGCATGTACCTCAGTGCAATTGGGTACCGATGACCAAAAGAACCGACTCCAAAGTGACCCGTTCCATCATTACCTGTCTTGGCAGAACTACACATTTCTGTAGGCTATGGGGATAACAATGCACAATCAAAATTTCTGATATTTCATCTGTAATGCCATTCATTTCTACCACTAGTCTTTCCAATATGAGAGAAAGCACACAAAATCCAAATGTCTAGATCGGTAAATTGTCACTATGTAAATATTTTGTAAAATCTAATTTTGTTCTCTTTTAAAACCTGAGGAAAAACTAGATATCCAGTTACGACAACCAGAGACCTCTTTTAAAAGAGTTTTAATTCTCTATGGAACCATTTCTCCAGATTTCACATGCCCTCTACATCTTTCTTCTCTCCAGAGAATGGCAGATGTTTACATGAACTGTTTGCTAACTCCATCATATAACTAGGGAGGCTGGAATATGTATGAATGTTTTGTGTTTACCTTTGCAATAGTGGGACTTTCCAAAGTTCCGCAAACAGATACTTTAACCTCATGAAATGTTTCATGGGGATTGAATACAGAGATCTTACACCCACAAGGGAAATGAACTACTCTTTGCATAGCACATTCATCTTCAGCTATCTACAGTGAGGCAGGGAAAGCATACGGGGAAGAGACTGAGACAACTTGCACTTGTTCTGCAATTAATTCCACAGCTTCCTCCTCCCTGTGAATTTAACAAAATAAACAAAATGTTTGAGAAAGTACATTGACATGTGCTCTACAAAGACAAAGAACTGTCGCTATTGTTGCTATTATAACATTCTTAATCGCCTCTAAATGTTAAGGGAAGCTACCATTTGTTGACTGTCTATTTTGTTCTCTGAATGAAACATCTTTATTTGTAATAGTAGTTGCATGATCTTGAACAAGTTAAATTTTCCTCCCTAAGTCTGTTTCCTCCCCCACCTGACTGAAGGAGTTGTCGTGATGATTAAATTAAATAACCTTGGAGTATATCACTCACTATTTAGCACTTTACCTGAGTATCAGTGCTGAGCCAAGACCCTGAGTGCATCACCTACAGAAAATTCTCCTATTATTTCATTCCTTTTGCATCTAGCTCCCAACATGGAGCAGCTGCTGTTGAAGCCCAACCCCACTTCATATACACTCAGCCCAGCTCTGAGATCACCTGCCACTACAGTGGACAATTCCTGGCAAGCTGGTCATCTCTCACCTCTCATGTCTTTTTACTTTGCCACCCGAGATTTGTATGTTTGTGTGTTTGTGTGTGTGTGTGTGTGTGTGTGTGTGTGTGTTAGCTGATCCCAGGAACTCACTTAGCCCATACTAGGAAAAACTTCAACCAAAGATGAATGGAATTTGGTGGATAAAGAACCCAGCTTCTCATTGACACACTTTTAACCTGCTTTCTAGAAGATTCCTCAGATGGTATTCAGGAAAATTAAGACTCAGATGTGTCACGTCCAGTGCAACATGGGCAGTGAGGGTGCGAGAAGGGATGGCTTTGGGTGAGTTTTTAAGAAAGAAACAAACAGAGACTTAAAGCACTTAAATCTCAGAAGACCAGGGGTCTCACAGTTCTGAAAGAGTGGAGCCCAGAATAAAGCCGACTGGAGGTTTTTGTTGATAAGTATACAAATACAAGAAAGCAACGTTGTTTCTTACATGGTCTGTGAGACTCATACATCATAGCAGGAAAATGTTTATTCCAATCACCCTTTGTCTGTTAACAGCCGAAGCACAAGGTCCCATGATGTCTTAATTACGGTATGTACACTCTCAGGGTCAAGTCTCTCATATTGTAACAGTTCCGTTGAGATAAGTGGAGAGAACTGATCTTCATTGCCCTCATGACTTCTCTCACAATCAGGTGAGAGAGGAAAGCCAGAGTCAGCAAAGGCTTTTCCCAGACAGGGAGGAAGGGCAGGCAAGACTCCTTTCTGGGTCTTCTAAGGCAGCTCATTGGGGGTCCCCACTTGGTTCTGCCTGGCTTGAGTTGTTTCCCCCATGGGGAATCTTACTCATCATTGGCTGCAAGCCATCTTTTGGGGACCAGACAGAGAGACATAAGGTGTAAAACATAAAGATAAGCAAAGTCCTAAAAAGGCACAGTCTCACAGACTTTTCTTTCCTCAAGGAAAGACACGGGGAGACAGTCGGCTAGGCTGCTGTGTGACTACACAGATGTTTATAGTTGTAACCTGCTCATCAACACTCCCTTTATGGACTTTTCTCCATCTCCTCTCTCACTTTCCCCATTCCTTCACTAGAGCTTCTGGAGTTTACATCCCAAATAAACAAATAAACCAAAAAACATGTCTTGAGGAATATCCCAAATTAAGAAACCACACAAAATCCAAGGTGGGTGTGCCTGGGGATAAAAAAATTTCTTAAATCAAAATTTTTTTATGCACATGATTGTCTCCTTAATTAGACTAAAGGCAAGTTCAGGGCCAAAGTCAGTGTCTTGCTTTTTCTTCTAGTCTTTGGATTAGAACGAAGTGGGTCTGCTGGTTGAATCTAACACCAGATAAATAGACCCCAGCAGTCTCATGAGGATAAGGGAGCTGAGGGACTCTGAGGGCTCATAAACAGATTTTTAGAACGACAACAGTAGATGCAAAGATGATGTTTAAGGTTTTACAATATATGAGGATGTTTTAAGGTTTCGATTTACCAGCCAATCACGAGCCTATGCCCTAGCTGTCAGACGGACTGGACATTTCAGTGCCCACAGTTTCCACTTCTATAGTGAGAGTAATCATGTCATTTCTGCCTCTTTAGCACCCTTACTTTCTATATTCTCCAAGTAGCTGAAACATTTTTAGATGTATATGCTAAAAATTAACAAACATCTGCTACTGAGTCTTTCTTTTATCAACAGAAGGAAGTACACCTAAATTCATATTCTTCTGGCATGTAAATATATTGTAAAACCTTGAACATCATCTTTGTCTCTACTGCTGTGGTTCTAAAAATCTGTTTATGAGCCCTAAGAGTCCCTCAGCTCCCTTATCCTCAGAGATTGCTGGGGCCTTCTAATCTGGTGTTAGATTCAACCAGCAGACCCACTTCGTTCTAATCCAAAGACTAGAAGAAAAAGCGAGACACTGACTTTGGCCCTGAACTTGCCTTTAGTCTAATTAAGGAGACAATCATGTGCATAAAAAAATTTTGATTAGCAAGAAGCACTCTTGCTAATACTATAATGTAGGCATAAAAGGCGGGAAACTGGTAGAAGGAAGGATATGTTTCCAATCAGAGCATCAGGAAAAGCTTGGACATTTAGCCATTTACAGACTCTGTGGCATGTCTCAGAGATAGGCAATAAGGCCAGTAAAAGCATAAACACTAATCTGAAAACAGGCAAAAAGTACTTTTAAGCCCTGCAAACAATCTGTAGTTGTGAGAGCATTTATTCAAGCAACACAATTTGTTATGGATTTACAGGAAGCAGCTATGGACAACTGTTCCGAATGGTTACCCAAGTGTGTCCTTGATTAAGTGCAAGGTCAGAGCCAGTTCAAATAAAGAAGAAGGCCCTGTACTTGACACAATGTTGAAGCTCTGGCAAGGCAGAGAGTTTGTACAGAAGATTGGCACTGATAGCCATACCTCATGTATTTTCTTCATGCTTGAGGAGAAGCAGCTTTTTGATTCACAGAGGCAGGGCTGGTTCATTTATGTGCAACAATATTTTCTCTTGTTTAATAGCTAGAGTTTACATACACCATGTCAGGAGCTAGTTTCATATAATATTTTGTCAACCCTTATGTATGCATTCCCAGTTCCAGTGCACTATTATATATCCAACCATTTGCAAAATCATAGGGATTCTCTCTTTATAGTGGAGCTCTACCCATTATCTCACAGCCATTACTGCCTTTACCACCCTAGTTTTAGATGTTTGTGGATTGCTTTCGGATTTTTGCCATCTGGTCTCCCTGTCTTCCACTATCAGTTTTTCATTTCCAACCTAGCCATTATTCCTCTGCGTAAGTTACCTTTCTGAAGCCTGATTTCAAGCAATATAATGCAGTGTTTAAGAGAATGGGCTCTGGCACAGACAGAGTTGGAGTCTTGGCTCTGTAGATAAAAACACAATAAATGGGAGCAATAATCTACATCCAGAGTTGATAAATCTGGTCTATCACCTGATTATGTAATAAAGTTTTGTTGGAATGAAGCCACTGCCATTCATTTACGTATCACCTATGACTATTTTCCATTGTAATGGCAGAGTGGAGTTTTTGCAAGAGATTGAATGGTTCTCAAAGCCTAAACTATTGCTATCTGGTCCTTACAGAAAAAAAATGCCAACCCCAGATCTATATCACAGAAATGTTGGAAGAACTACATATAAAAATGCATAAACAGAGGCAGAGGGATTCAAGATGACAGCATAGGAAGAGCCTGAACTCACCTTCTCTCACAAACATAACAAATCTACAGCTACACATGGAATAATTTGCTCAGACAAAGACCTGCAAACAAGATGAACAGTGACTCCACAATATAGGATAAAAGATCCACATCAAGATAGGTCAGAGAGGCAGAGATACACTCTCGCAAAAAAAAAAAGACAAAAGAAAAAATCGCAAGTGGGGCAACCCACAATTGGGAGGTACCTTAAAAATAAACATCTGGCTTTGAAAACAAATGGGGATTACATCCAAGAAAACCATAGAACTATAAGGAATGGAGAACCTGCTCTTAAGGGTTTGCATGCAGACTCACTTGCCCTGTGACCGAGCACAAAAGCAGGAGTTTGAAAAGTGCCTAAAACATATGTGAAGAAGACAGAATTACTAATCCTAAAGCATCTTTGGAGAGGCAGTAACCTATTGGGATTCTCCACGGACAGAGATTCTGATGGGCACCATTTTTGCAATCTCATCCTAGCTTGCTAGTGCTGGGCTGCTGAACACCATTTTGGAACTCTCCTTCTAACAAGCTAACAGCTGTAGGAGTGCCCCACCAATTCCCACGACACAGTCACACCCCAGCCAACTGGGTGAGTACTATATTAACACCTACGCAGCATCCTCCATATTGCCACAGCAGGTGGGCACATGTAGTCCACACAGGGAACTCTCCATGAGAAACTGGCTCTAGTACCCAGAGGGGATTGCTCTTCTAGGACCCCTGGGTCATCTATCTATATAAGGCGACTCCTTCAAGACTGGGAGAGGTAGCTGATAGCCCATAGAATCAGGTAAAATGAGGAGAAACAAGAATATGTTCTAAACAAAACAAATAAAGAAAACAAGATAAAACCTAAAAAAAGAAGAAAAAATCCTTCTGAAACAGAGATAATCTATAATCTACATGATAAAGAGATCAAAGTAATGATCATAAAAATGCTCACTGAAGTTGGGAGAATGAATAAACACAGAGAGAACTTCAACAAAGAGATAGAAAAATGTAAGAGAGTACCACATAAATCACAAACAGCTGAAGAATATAAAAGATCAGCTGAAAAATACGCTAGAGGGATTCAACAGCAGACTAGTTGAAGTAGAAGAACAAAGCAGTGAGCTAGAACCCAAAGCATAGGAACTCACCTACTCAGACCAGGGGAAAAAAAAAAAAAATTAAAAGTCAATATACCTTAAGAGACAGATGAGACAACATTAAACAGAATAACATTTGCTTTATAGAGGTTCCAGAATGAAAATAGAGAAAGTACCAGGAAATGTATTTGAAGATAAAATGGAACATTCTCCAGGATAGAGTAATGTTAAGACATAAAACAAGTCTTGATATTTTTTATCAATTCAAAAAGATTGAAATCATATCAAGCATCTTTTCTGACCACAGTGGTATAAAACTAGAAATAAATGACATGAAGAAAACTGGAAAAAAATACACAAAAATGTGGAAACTCAACATTTACTGAACAATCAGTGGATCATAGAAGACATCGAAAAAAGAAATTAAAAAATACCTATAGACAAATGGAAGCAGAAATACAACATACCAAAATCTATGGGATGTAGTAAAAGTGGTTCTAAGAGGAAAGTTCATAGCAACACAGACCTACCTCAAGAAACAAGAAAAAAATACAATTTCACATATATGTGGAATTTAAAGAAACAAAACAAACAAAACAAGAGCTAGCTCATAGATACAAAGAACAGGTTGGTGGTGGTTGCCAGAAGGGAGGAAGATGAGGAGCATGGCAAAATGGGTAAAGGAGGTCAAATTTAAAAACGTCTAGTTATAAAACAAATGAGTCATGGGGATATAATGTACAGCATGGTGACTGTAGTTAATAACACTCTATCATACACTTGAAAGTGCCAAAAAAGTAAATCTTAAAATTTCTCATTGTAGGAAAAAAAATTGTAACTATGTATGGTGACAGATGGCAACCAGAATTATTGTGTTGATCATTTCACACTGTATACAAATATTGAGTTATTATGTTGTATACCTGAAACTAATATAATGTTATATGTCATTATACTTCAAGTAAAAAAAAAAAGCTAAACTGCCAATGGCAATTCTTTAGATGTACTGTGAGAAGCTCATGATACAAGTAGAAGATCTGTTTCCTCATAGACCATATACCTAAGCAGAGGCAAATCAATACGACCTAACCAAAGTAAGGCACCCCAAACCCCCAAAAAGCTGATTTCTAAGTGCTAGAGAGGAGAAAAAGTGAATGAGCAATATACCTGACTGCTGATATTAGAATTTAGTTGTTTTCATTATTTCTAATAAACGTTTAGTTTCATATTATTTATTGTAACTTCGCAGGGAAGATGCTGGTTCTTAGTCACACTCATGTCCCTATTACCGTACTCAACACATACCACTTAATGATGCTCAATAAACATCAGAGGAATCAAACAATGAATGATAGACTAAGAAAACAAAGGACTGAATATTTGCATGAAAGGGGGCAGTACAGACAGAAGTGGATAAATGGATGTGAAAAAGAAATGCCCTTTATCCATTCATCCATTGATGGACACTTAGATTGTTTCCATATTTTGCCTATTATAAATAATTTTGCAATGATCATATAGCTACCCAGCACTCTTTTGGTTTCCCTTTGCATGGAACATCTTTTTCCATCCCTTCACTTTCAGTCTGTGTGTGTCCTTACATCTAAAGTGAATCTCTGTACACAATAAGTAGATAGGTCTTGTTTTTACTGACTGAGCCATTCTATGTCTTTTGATTGGAGAATGTCCAATACATTTAAAATAATTATTTATAGGTACAAATAATTATTTGTACTTATCAGCATTTTTTTTTTTTTTTTGGTTTTCTAGCTATTTTGTAGTCTCTGTCTGTTCCTTTCTTCTTCTCTTGCTCTCTTCCCTTGTGGTTCAATGACTTTCTATAGTGTTATAGTTAGAGTCCTTTCTCATCTGTTTCATATTTACTATGGGTTTTTATTTGTGGTTACCATGAGGCTTACACATAACAACCTATAACAGTCTATTTTATGTTGATAACATCTTCAGTTTGAACATATTTTAAAACTCTAGATTTTTGCTGCCCCCCAACACTTCATGGTTTTGATGTCACACTAAACATTATTTTATTTTGTGTATCTGTTAACTACTTATTGTAGTTATAGTCATTTTACTAATTTTGTCTTTTAACCTTTTTACTAACAGTAAATGTGGGTTAATATGTGATTAACCCACTACCTTTACTACATACCCATATTGATCTTTACACTGGTGGTTTAGTTTTATTCAATGGTTTTCAAAAGGAAACCTTTGGATTTCTTGGCATTCTCCACAGCTTCTTTGAATAACATCTTATGGTGAGAAAAAAATGGGCACAAGTGGATGGGCTTCTCCCTTCAACCAGAGCGATATCATGTTAAACATGGTATATTAATCATTTATAATAGCTTGAAGAATGGGGTTCCCTGATTTTAAGAAACAATTTTAAAATAACTAATTGTCCTCTTCATAACAACAATTTCATTTTCATTCTAAATTTTTCCAAAGTAATTTAAATTCAATAATAATAATAAAAGAAGATCTTCTATGAGCACTTACAATGTGCTTTTTAATTCTCCAAATAACTATGCAGTAGATGCCATAAATATGCCTGTATTTCAGGTGAATAAGTTTAGGGTCATAGAGGTGAAATGACTTTCCCTGTGTCCCATAGGTAATAAATCAGAGCCAAGAAAGAAGTCTCAATCTGTCAGACAGCACCACTAATTTTAACCACTCTGCTCTCCTCGCTTCTATAGTTTTATATACCACTTCCCCCTTTTAATCACTGCGCATTATTAATCACTCTAGGCCTTTGATTTATTTTTTGAAATAACCTATGCAACAGTCCCTTGATTTTTTTTTTGTTTCAGTTTTTATTAGTTTCAGGTGCTTTATTTATTTATTGACTTGTTTGTTTGGTTATTTTGTATTTTGTTTTCTTAATTAAAGACTACAAATGTATTTGCATGCTTCTCTCATCCCATCCCTACCAGTAGGTTAAACATACTTATCAAATTTATCTATCCCTAATACCATTTTCTTCCTTTTTGCCATATTTTACAATCTTCTAATTCTCCCTACTTCCTACAGTGACATTATCCAAAATGTGTTCCTTGAAATATTAATACATACTCATATTCTATATATATGTATATTAAACGTATTAAACATGTTAAATGTATTAAATGTTAATACATATTCTATGTACCAAATGTTAATACATACTCTACAAAGAAAAAATAATTTTAGTTTTCTTTTCTTAGAGGAGAAACAAAAGAGAGACAAATTTGAGAATTACAAAACATATTATAATTACATAAAGTAATTGAGGAAAATGGTTTTTTTGGAAAAAATAACTTTTTCTTCTGAAGTAACCAGACATCTTTGTTTTTATTGCTGAGATTTTGTAAAGAACACTTCCAGAATCATTGAACTAAAAAGTTATTACATTTATTTTATATAATTAAGAAGCCCAACGTGTTACATAATTGGTAGGTTACAGCCTAAGCATTTTCTTGGAAACTAATAATTTAGTATAAAAGAGATAAGATGCTTTTATTGCTATTTTATTAGTAGTATATATTACATACTATTATGACTATAATGTAGTCATCCACTGGGGTAGGAGAAAGATAAAAACATCATGTAAGCAACGAAGCTCAGTTTTAACGGTAATTTCTTCATTAAGGCAATGACATTACCATTTCAAAACTTTCAAAGGGTATTAATTTGAGACCACGTGCTAAAGATTGTGAAGCTTCAACATGATAAGGGCTCAACTCACCTCCCCCCACACACTCCTTAGACTTAGTTGAGTAAGAAGGAAAATTCTGTGTTACACCACTGAAATTTTGAGATTGTTTGTTATTGCAGCTCGTGTTACTTACCCTGATGAAAACTAAGGCCCAGAAATGTGACAGCATGTCCAATGTTCCACAGTGAATTCAGGGCATAGCAGACATGTTCTCTTTCTACCTAAAGCGACTTCATCATTTTGTTTTTCTTATTTTTAAAACCTAATTTGTAAAAGGTCTCTGTTTGCAAGTAACAATGTGTTTCCTTTCATAGCTTACATCAGGTAAAGGTAAAAATAAATGAGCATGGCATTAAATCAGGTCATGATGTCATAAAACTATTGTGGCAACTACTCCAAAACATTTAAAGCAGCTCTACACTACAGCGCATTAAGGTAAAAGAAGCAGCATTGCTAAACTTTCTACTCTTACCCAGTAATAGGAGAGGACAGCTTGACATCACACAGTCAAAGGGTTCTACACCCTAAACAGCAAGAATTTTCTGTACTTCAGACAACTCTCTCTTCTCTACCACACTTATTGTTCTGCTCTAAATTAAATTAAATGGGCATTTCTTACCTTAACAATCCCACAATGTAGGGCATAGTGTCTTTAAACACAGTCCTAAATAGAAACCTTAATAAATCACTTTATTTTGGATCAGAGCCATGTCTACACTATAAATTGGAATGGAGGACAAATGATTCTGTAGAGGAGTATTCACCTAAATAGGTTTATCCTCAGTTACAATGACAGTGCCCTACGGGGTTGTAGGAATCTAATGGAATCTTCAGGGAAGTTGGAAAGGTGAAACATCAGTAAAGTGAAATCAGATCCTTCCTGTTGAAGAACCATGCCTGGGCTAATCCTGACCAAAAGTCATGGATCTCAAAAGCAAAACATTAAGCAATGGAGACATTAGGAGATTTTTTTGTTTGTTTGTTTGTTTTGTGTGGTTTTCTTTTCTTTCTTTCTTTCTTTCTTTTTTTTTTTTTTTTTTTTTTTTTTTTGTAAAGCTAAGACCAGTGAGAAACATAGAAATTCATATCTGGGCAGGGAGAAGTCAGTAAACAAAAGGCAAGAGCAGGGACAGATGAGGTCTGATTTAGGATGACAAGAGGAAGCACCGACTGACCACATCTGAGGAGAGAGAAAGATGCTGACGAGAATAGAGAAAGGGGAAGTTAGGACTTTAAATTTAAAAATCTAGATTCAAAACCTAATTCTGCTATTATGAGATAAGTATTGGGAAGTCACCTCTTATAGCCTGTTTCTTCATATGTATTCAGAACTGCATCTAATAATTTATCTTGTGCCAATTCAAATACAAGTGCTCAGCAAATGAGAGAGAAAGAATTTAATTACTGCAAGAGTTCTGCTAGCCCTTAATATCAATGGCTTTGTGTTCTAGAGGCCTGGATTTTTGTCCCTGCCTCCCAGACTATAAGCCTCGTGAGGTCAAGAATGATCTCTCTGGCTCATCGCTGTCTTTTCAGTGTCTAGACACTGAATAATAATAATACCTGACATGTAGGTGTCCACAAAAATATGGGTGGAAGGAAAGGAGAGAAGTAGAAAGGAAGGAAGAGAAAAGGGAAGGAAGAAATAGTGTCTCTATTTTTCGGTATGGCATGACCTCAAAGAGAAGCCATTCACTTTACCAGGTGAGCGTCAAAGAAACAGCAATGAATACTTGTGTGACAAGTAGCCACGTTGAACTTTTTAAAGATAGAATTCTCATGGGTAATTTTGGCAATATACAATTTTCTGCTTATGTATTTTAGAACCCAACTAAGATGCAACTCTACTGTAATAAAAATTGCAACAATACTTCCATAACCACTCACTAGACTCATATAAGAAATAAATAACATTAAAATATAGAATGTCATTCTGCATAATAGTGTTATAGTATGCAAATGCCAGGTAAAAAAATTTATATCATTATCTGACTTCTCCTACTAATATATTCATATCCTTGCATATAGAACTCTGTCACATTTCTATAGTTGCCTTACAAAAGGAATTTCTACAGTTGAACTACTGGATATGATGATATCCTAAGGACAGGAAAGTAAGCCAAGGAAGAAACATCTGCTACACATTCCATCAACCACCGTAACTTTGTAGCACTATTGATATTCCCATCTTGGTTCTGTGGGGTTTGTCAATAGAAATGCTCAAAAATAATTAAAAGCTGTTGCTAGCATTGTTAAACTTGTAAGCATGTATTCATTACTATTTGTAAGGTGCTTTGTAATCTAATGATAACTCAATTGTTCAGTCACTGCTGAAACAGTCTGGGCTAATGTTTAAGAAAGCCTCCTGTGTCTTCAGTAAGACCTAAGTTCAAGCTGAAGTTCTCTACTTATTTGTCCTATGAGTTTGGACAGGTCATTTACCCTCTCTGTGTCCTCTCCCTCAACTATAAAAATAACATGTCTACCATGCGTCTCAGACTTGATAGGTCCTAAACAGAACTCTTTAGTTCCCACCCTAATTCTCATACTGCAGTTCTATCCATGTATATGTCATCCCGCTACTCCAGGTGATTGAGACAAAAACTTAGGAGTCATCATTGATGCTTTCCTTTCCCTTACTGTCTCCCAACAGTTATCCAAACAATACTGAGTTCTGTAGGCTCTTCTTCCAAACTACATTTCATTTCTAAAATCTTCTAACAATCTTCACTACTATCCCCCTACCACCAACCATTATAACTTTTTTTGAACTTCAGTACCCCCTAACTGGTTTGTTTTCCTTTCTTAGTCCTTCTTATACTAATTATTTTTAACCCTCAAATCAGAGCATGCCATTACCTTACTCAAAACCTTTTAATGGTTTTCCTTTTATTCCCATTAATATAAAATCCAAATTCCCACACCATTCCCCACAGAAAAATTTTGCATATGCTAAGGATTGCCTACCTCTGCGGCTTCATCTCCTACTCTTTCCCCATTTCTCACTATTGTTCAGGTAGACTGTTCTGTTCCTCAAACATATTACACAGTTTCCCAAGTGAGGTGTTTGTAATTATTGATCTTCCTTTTGCCGAGAATGCTCCCTGACCACTTATCAACAGATTAGCTCATTCTCATCCTTCAGAGTTCCATCACACCTCAGAGCTTTTCCTGACTACCTTCAAAAATAGTCTACTGCTTCTTGTTGATCTCAATAATCCCAACCTTTCTAGAAACTACGCCAGTCTGTAATGAGCTTGGTTATCTTTGTAATAATTTTCTCACTCAATAGAAAGTAAATTTTATGAGATCAGAGACCGTGTCATCTCTCTGTACCCTGTATGAGACACATACCATGTTTCCCCGAAAATAAGAACTAACCGGAAAAGAAGCCCTAGAATGTTTTTTCAGGATTACATCCCTGAACATAAGCCCTAATGTGACTTTTGGAGCAAAAATTAATATAAGACCCAGTCTTATTTTGGGGGAAACACGGTAGAAGCTGCTCAATAAATATGTTTGACTGATGGAATGAATGGTAGAAGAGAGAGAGAAAGGGGTAAACTGACTGGGTTGTACTTATTGAAATATGGGATTCCAAAGGATAATTTTGACTGTACACAGTTTTCTTCCTGTATACTTAGAACCCATCTCCTAGGTAAGATATACTCGTAACTCCACTGCAATCATATGTAACGTAACTTTTTAGGCTGATAGAAGAAACTCAGTGAGATTAAAATGCATAATAGGCACTTTTTAAAATATCAAGCCCCATGAAAATGTAATATGTATTTTTATTATCAAATTTGATTCTTGGTGTATTCTCTTCTTTTAATACTGTACATAATATAACAAACAGTATTCACGTGAGAGTTATGATGGTTTTGGAGACAAGTAACCGAAAATATATTTCAACCCAGCTTAAATGATAAAGGGAATTTACTGGCTCACATATCTGGAAAGTTCCACAGATAGAGCAGACTAATTAGGACTCAGGCTCTGTTTCTTTGTAATTTTCTTGCCTCTCCATGTTTCTCACTATTGGCTTCATCCTTGACTGGGTAATGAAAAGGCTGCCACAGTCTGCCATCACAATGTCCACAGCCGAGGAAGGCCATCTTTTTCCATGGCTTTCTCTTTTCCAAATGCCCCTTCAGCAAGCACTGCATCCAATCTCCTTTACTTGCACTGAGTCATATGTCATTTCCTGAACCACTTCTTTTGTCTATGAATGGTTGGTTGTCTCAGTCCTAAGTTCCTACACCAACTGCTATCAAAGAGATAGGAAACAAATCAGACTCATTTGGGAGCTGGAGACAGTCCTGCTTCCCCTCAAGCACTGGTGCTGCGACAAGGAGAAATGTAAATACCAAAGAGTAAATCAGGCAGGAAGGGGCGGAATAGCTGCTACGTTTATAAAGATTAAATGACTTAAGGCAGGGAGAACACTTAGATGATGCCCGGGATATGGAAAAAATGCTCAATAACATCAAATGCTCTTTCTGGGAGACTAAAACTAACTAATCTATTTTTCAAAATAAAATTCTAGACGTTTGGGCAACAAAGAATTTATGCCAAACAAAGAGAAAAAATGGTCTCATATAAAGTATTTTGTAGGTTTTGTACTTGACCTGAGATTCGGTATCATTGTATTTTCTAGTTGGATTTTGGCCAATCGATGTTCTAGTGTCTACACCATGAAAGACAGAATTTAAAATGCTGCATAAAACATTAAGTCTGAGTTATAGCTTCCTCTAAGAGCTTGGAGTCTAACTCATGGCATGTGTTCTATATCAATGTTCAATAACAACATAAGTTAAGTACTAAATAAGCAGATCTATTTCAACATGCGATAGTAACATAAATTAAATATTAATATTTGTATGTAATATAAATATGTATACATAATGCATTTATATAATAATAGAAATGCTAAATAAATGATTCGTTGCAGCAGTGTTTAAGAGCCTGGGCAGTAGAGCCAGGCAGAATATATTTTGCATTCTTGCTTTCAGATTAGTATCTGGGTGATACTGAATAATTTATTACTCCTCTCCCAGCTTTAGTCTCCTCACTTGTAAAATGTACCTATCTCATTTGGGTTGTTGTAAGAGTTAAATTGAATGAGCTGGTGCAAATAAGTGCTGTTACTGTGTCTGGCATATCGTAAGTTTTCCATAAAAGTTAGCTACTCTTAGAATCACCATCCTCGATATGATTCAGTTTTATAAAATTCCAGAAAAAGAAATCAATTGAAATACATGGGATTTGGCTTCCACCTTAAAAGAGTGTAGGATTCAAACAGGAGAGGAGATAGGTGGCCATATAATCACAAGATAAACTTAGGAACTCAGAAAATAGCCCAAGGTGTCTGGGGGAGGAGTATGTAATAGCACGTGATATTTGCACCACATCATTTCACTAAATCATTCTATGTATAATTTAAGTAGCTATCATCTTCTTACTCTCATCTTCAACCCAACTCACATATGCTTTTTAACAAATAGAGAAACTGAGACTAGTAGTTAAGTACCTCAAATTAATTTTCAGAATGAGGTACATTCCAAGAAGAAAGAGACCTGTTCTTATATACTATTGAAAGTCAAGAAAGGGGGACAACGTCTAACATATTAAAGTTGCCCCATGAACATCTACATGAACAACTATTGAATGGATAATGATGGGGTAAAATCAATGAGTTAATAAGATGACCTACCTAGAGTTGTCTGACTAGTAAACTGAACAAGAACTTGGGTCTCCTAACTCCTGATCATTTTTAAATGTTTCCTATAATACCTGACTCCCTCCACAACCAGGAATTATCAAGAGGAGATTGGTAAGAAGCCTCTCTGAAGAGTGCGGTCATCAGAGGATCAGGTGAACACATAAAGAATTGGTTCATTATGTTCTAAGAGTCAGCACAGCATTATGTTCTAAGAGCAGAGGGGAAGCATGGGTCTGGTTCAAATCTCAGTTCCTCCTCTTCCAGAACCATCTGTGATCTTGGATAAGTTATTTAACCTTTCTGAATCTCATTTCCCTCATCCATAAAAAGGGTAATAAGAGTATTTATTTCATAAAGTGGTAAAAACTAAAGGAAACAACGCATGTAGACCCATAAAACAGTGCTTAGAAAGAACTCAATAAATGTTAGCAATTATGATTTAGAAAGATGATATGACTCTTAGAATATTGCTGTGTTTTATTTGGTTCCCCACCCTGCAACCCACCCTATTTCCTCTTGCATTTAAATATATGCAACTCAGAGTTCCGGTGCTCCCTTGTCAGAGCTGTTGGTGTTCACTTTTCCAGCTCTAGGAAAGCACTCTATAAGAAGGGGATAGGGTGGTGTCTCTTGCACTGAGATCACTCCAGGGAAACAATCACCTACCTCATCATACACATGATTCAAACTAGGGGAAATGGCCAATGTTCCATTTCAGTGGGTCTGATACTCAGGACTGACCACATGATTTGCAGGGCCCAATAAAAAATGACAATGTGGGTCTTTTGTTTGAAACGTATAAAGAATTTTCAGACAGCAACAACAGGGCATTAAACTAAGTATGGGACCATTCTGAGCACACGCATAAGTTGCACACCCATGTAGCCAGCCCAACGGATGCTTTAAACTCATACTTCTCTCCTTCTCATCTTCCTTTGTAGTCATCTTTCTGCTACTTTTGCCCCAAAAGCATGGCAGGAAGTGTTCCTCTCTCCCTTGATCTTTGCATTAAATTTTCTTTGCATTCTGAAATCCAACTGCCTGAATTCAAATTTGGATTGTACCTCTTACTAGCCTGCTTGACCATAAGCATGATGCTTAACTTCTATTTACCTCTGTTTTCTTATCTGAAAGTTGAGGATAATGATAATAGCAACCTCATAGACCTATTATGCAGACTGAAGAACAATTAATTTAAAAGACTTAAAACTGTGTGCACAATGATTCTCAACCCTGGCTGCACATTAGAATCACCTGGGAAGAGCTAAAAATGTCATTGCCTGGGCCCCACCCTTCACCAACTAAATCAGTCTTTGGGGGTTAAGCCAGGACAATAGTAGTTTTAAAAACCTCCCAAGGGGATATGAATGCACAAGAGGGTTGGGGACCACTGGTCTTGTATACAGCGAGTGCTCAATAATGAATAACAATAAATAATAAGTGGTATAATAAATAATACAATAATAAATTATAAATGTTGTCCAGCTATTATTGTACAGCTTAGCTTAAACAAAGAAGTAAAGCATTCTGTATTTCAGTTCTTCCTCTGGATCTACTTTGCATCTGGCTCCTTTCTCACTCTCTCATCTGCTCTGATGCAGGATGTAACTGCAACCAGTAGAAATCAATACCAAAGATATATTATGGTGCTCCCAAAGAGATGGAGGTGCCTTTGACTACAGATCTTCTCATTAACCCAGAGATCAGAGGGGAAATGTCAACTCCTCCAACAGGGATCCCTCCTTTGATATCAGAGTTGTGTGTATCTCAAAAGCTCAGCACACTGCGAGTTTTGGGGTGCAGGCAGAACTTCAGTCATCTCACTAGAGATCCCTAAATAATTCAAAACAAACAGAGGCCAGACAGTGGTGATAATGTTAATTTATTGGGCTTCTGTTTCTTTCCCATCAGTGTGGATAACCATCTTTCTAAAATGTCCTTTTGTCATATTTATGATGGTGACACATCCATTATGTATACAGTAGCTCATCTGCAACATGACCTGACAAATATTGAATGTCCTATGCTACATTTAATTCCAAGGTAACTAAAATCATTTGTGTTTCTTAGTAACCAAAAAGGTTTCTGATTACACACAGTTTAAAATAGTAGGCCCTTGTATTATTAAACCTTCATAGTGAATCTACAAATTGGAACCTGGACTAGGTAGAGTTGGGTTATGAGCTGAAGGAGTGTTCAGTTGAGTCAATTTGGCCTCGAGACCATGAGGACATCCATTCTGAGCTGAGGTGTATGGATACATTATTCGAGGGGAACTGGGTGAACTAGTCACAAATGGCTTCTTAACTGAAATCCACTGACCATCTCCCCTGCTAAACTGGGGAATAGGATTACAGACACAAGGCCACTGGGACTCAGAACACAAAAGCTGACTTACGTAGACTCCCAGAGGCCCCAGTCTCAACATCCAATTGTTAAATACCTGCTATGTTTGCTGAGACTGCGGATCTAAGACAAAAGAACAAATCCTGCCAACAGCTATTTATTATTTCAGTTGGCTTCCCCAATCCTAAATACCTGAGAAGGCAATTCTTAAGATATATTGCAAAATAACATAGGTTTAGATGGCCAAAGAATCATCATAGTCAGAAAAATTGTTTTTAATAAGTTTGTAAACAAGGTGAGTGCTGAAGTTAATTCAGTAGATCAAGACAACACTTCTTTTCAGAAATGAATAGACTAGACTGAGCTAGACTAAATCAGAGTGCTTTCCTTTCAGTTAAGTAAATGGTTAGGGATAAGTATTACTTTCTAAAATTTTTGTTTCATCTACATACATCTGTGTGCATATAAGGTAATAATGTAAAATGGAATTTTATGGTGCGGTTCAATGTCCAAAAATAATTAAATTCACCATATTTAGTTTACAGATTCTCTTCAGGGCAGAATTTACAAACTGGTGACTCACAGGATACACACGGCCCATTAGGATTGGGTGAATTTAGGGTTTTATTATTATTTTATTTTATTCTGTGGTTCACAAAAAAAGGTTTTGAAAAATATAAATTGATGTCCAGCAGTTAAAAGTCAGGAAGATGTGCATTTTAAAATACAGATTTTCAGATTCTCTTCAAATATCAGAATGTCTGGAAATAATGACTCTGCATCCCACAGGCCAGTGTAGTGAGGACAATTTTTTTTTTCCCCAAAAGGAAAAAGTCTGATAGGTAAGTCAATTGGATCCATTTCTATGTTATTTTCTATCCCTGGATGTTTTGGCTTCACAATGATTTGGACTTGCCATATGCTCCTGCCTCAACCTACATTTCTGGGCTTTTCGCTGACCCTGTTCTCATCTTCTTATCCAGACAAACTGGAGACCTAACTTATCCAACAATTGTTGCCGCTATCCACTGGATATGTGGCACTCTCTCTCAACTCTAGTCACTCTTCCAGTTGAATAAAAACTTTATCAAAGACCAAGTTAAATATGTAGACCATCCAGAAAGCTTTTCTGTATCGTCCTGCTTCACTTCTGGTAGTTCCTATCCTCAAATTCTACTAGTACAATGTACTTCTCTACTGGCTTTGCATTACTCATAATTCTCTAAAATATATCATTCTTATCTGTCTCACTGAGTAGGTCATGAGCAACTGAAATGCAAGAACCATATCACATTTGTTTCTGCTTTCCCATCCCATTGCTCAGGCCAGTGAATTGCATATAGCAGATACTCAATAGTTGTTTGATGAACTGGATTACAAAAAGACTTCAATATAAGGTAACTCATTACAGCATTGTTTAAAACAGAAAAAAAAAGGAAAATAACACAAGTGTCTATCAATTAAGTTTGACCAAATCAATTATGCCACTTTCAGATAATAGAATACTTTGAGACTATTAAAAATATTTAGATCTATATTTGGTGGTGTAGAAGAATGTTCATGACATATAACTAAGAAGTCAACCACAGAACTATAAAAAGAGATTATCCCAACAATGCAACAATGCTTAAGTGGACATTTCTATGTATAGAAAAGATCTGAAAATATATTAATTTATTCACCTCATAGATTTTCACTGAATGCTTATTAGGAGCCAAAGACTATTCTAAGAGATGCACATATAAAATTAAAGCAAAGTCTCTATGATCATGGGGTTCACATTCTAGTGGAGTGTGGTAGAGAGAAAAACTGATTTAAGACAATATGTATAACTAAGAGAAACAAAGAGTGATAAGGCTGGTGTGGGGAACATTTCCAAGTTATAAGGGTGGTCAGAAAATACTTCTCTGATGAGGGATTATTTCCCCAGAAACCTGAAGTCAGAGAATAAGTCACATAGTTATTTGGGAGAAGAGGATTCCAGGCAGAAGGGAACAGCAAGTATAAAGGTCCTGAGATACAAGTGCATTTGGTGTTGTAGGCTAGAGTAAGTAATGCTTTCAGGTTTTTCTGGTATATACGCAGGAGAGGGATTGCTGGGTTATATGGTAATTCTATTCTGAATTTTTTGAAAAACCTTCACACTGCGTCCCAAAGAGGCTGCACTAATCTGCATTCCTACCAACAATGTATGAGGGTTCCTTTTTGTTCATAGCCTCTCCAACACTTGTAATTATTAGTCTTGTTGATGATAGCCATTCTGACAGGTGTGAGATGATATCTCATTGTGGTTCTTATTTGCATTTCTCTGATGATTAGTGATATTGAGCATTTTTTCATATGTCTGTTGGCCATCTGTATGTCCTCTTTGGAGAAATGTCTATTCAGGTCCTCTGCTCATTTTTCAATTGGGCTGTTTTTTTTGTTGTTGTTGTTGAGTTGTATGAGTGCCTTATATATTTTGGACATTAGCCCCTAATGGAAGCATTGTTTGCAAAAATCTCCCATTTGGTTGGTTGTCTCTTTATTTTGTCAATGGTAAAGAAAGAGGAAGTTTATAAATTGAGATATTGCTTTAGATATTATAATATAAATTAAAATGATAAAGTATCAATTAAATTGACAATTTTGAATTTTCCTTAACTCAATTACCAGAGCTTTCTTTACGGCTTAAATTATTGTCTCTATGCTTTATGTGTTGGCGTGACCATCCACAGAGGAGAAATCTCAGAAAGCAACTAACTCTACCCTTTAGTCTGCCCAAGAAATTCCTGTAGGATTTCTGTGAAAGAAGGGACAAGAATAGGGTAATCACAGAATTTCTGTTCAGTCAGATTCTGATCCTGTGGAAAATGTGGATCAATACCCCATAGCTATCAGAACAAGCTTGCCATTGTCACATAAAAGACTTGTGATAGATGCTCAGTAGACACTTGTTGATTAATTGGCAGAAAAGGAAGGAGAGTTTATATCAGAGACAACTTGACTTTGCAAGATCTAACAAGGTTAGCATGAGCTCTCCCTTCTCAGAATGTACAGAATAAAGACTGTAGTATTAAGAGGCTGAGTGGAATTGTTTTTAATGTTAATTCATCTAATAAGAGGGATAACTTTGTTGACCGCAAGTCTTCGAGCATTTTATTGACTTAACAGTCAAATAAAAAAATAAAAAAATGAGGGGTAGGGGAAGTAATCAGTTAAAGAAGGATGAATGACAATAATTTTGCTACCAAGATTAGTGACTCAATGGAAATAAGTCATTTAAATTAAGCCTTAAAATAATCATAAAGACTGTTTTTAGAAGTATTATATTGTTTTGAAGGTGTTTAAAAATTATATATGTATTAGTACATGTATCTCAATTTCAGTTTCTGGCAGCATGGGAGACTAAATAATCCAACCAACCCACTTGACTAAAACTGAATAAAAATATGAATATCTATCTTACTGCATTGACAAACTGACAAACAGGTAAGGATTCTCCAGACACCTGAAGTTCAGGGGAAACAGAAGTCCAACATGGTAAGCAGAAGACCTGAACTCACTTTTATCCCCAGAGCATCTTCTGAGCCCAGATAACTTTGGGCTTCACTTTTTATGGCCTTACATGGAGTGAAGATATGAGAAAAATATTTCAGAGTGTAAAGTCTAAAAGGAGATTCTACACATATACCTGAGTTAAAAAATATACCCTTAGCAAGCAAACTAGAAATAAATCTGTACCACTAAATCAAGCTGTCTACATCTTGTCTCTAGATGAAAGCCAAGAGAAATTATCTAACAATTAAAAAGTAAAGAGCAGACACATACAAAAAATGAATCTCCATATATAATAAACAGCTGAAATATGTATTTTTTGAAAGGTAGCATTTGTAACAACACCAAAAAATGCATCTAACCAAATAGGTACAAGGCCTTAACAACATCAAAAACCTGTGAAACTTTATTGAAACATATTACAGGATAAATAAATGTAGAGGTGTTGCATGGTCCATAGATAGGATGATTCAATATTGTAAAGATATCAGTTTTCTACAAATTAATCTACATATTCAAGCCAAATAGATTATACTTTGAAACTTGACCAAAAAAAAAAAGAGAAATTTAAATAGCAGGGCAAAGACCAAGAACAGTCAAAGCAGCCCCTTTCAGGAAATACGTAGTAGAGATATTTGCTTTGCCAGGTAACAAGAGTTACAGAAATCTAATACTTAATAAGGTATGGGAGTATTGGTTCAGGGAAAGATGAATAAACTAATGAAAAGTATCAAGAGCCAGAAATATATCCACACACGTGGAAGTTTGATTGACAGATTAGTGGGAAATATTGATTTTTCAATAAATCGTGGTAGAAAAAAATAAAATTGACCCCTAACTAAAACAAGATAATTCCATATGAATTAAAGATGTAAATGTGAACAGAAAAGGTATAACAATTATAGAAAGCAATATAGAAAAAAAAAAATGTCTTCACTATTCCATTCAAGGAACCCTTCAATTTATCTGGAGTTGATCTTGGAGTATGTAAGGATTTCTTAAATATATAGAAGTATAGAACCCATAAAGAAAGACAGTTAAGATCAATTACATTAAAATTAAGAAAGTCTGTTCATTTAAAATACCACGTGGCAGAGACTATAGTACTCCCAAATATCAGTTAGCTTCACTACACTTCCCAGCCTCATTTGGGGCCTCATGATTAGATGCAATTTACACAGTGGTGACATAAGCCACTTCCAGGCCTAGAACTAAAAGATATTATACACAGTTCTCCAGTTCTCCTTTCCTTACCACAATAACTTTGAAAACCATGTGGTTTTCAAAGCACAGCATCATAATGGAGAACCACCCTACTAATATCAGACTTTGCTATTACACTAAGATTCAAGGTTTATTTGTTACCCTAGTTTAGCCCATCCTATACTGTCTAATAAACTCACAGCAAAAATGACACCTACAAAGTAGAGAAGACATTATCAATACACTTAATTGAAAAAAAGATTAATATCCAATACATATTTTAAAAGCCCCTATAAATTAATAATAAAAAGATAAACATCACAATAGAAAAATGAGCAATACCTTTGAGCAGCCTCTTTCATAATGGAAATAACTACATAAAAAGATATCCTTTCTTGTTTCTTTATTTGTTTGTCGTGTACCTTTGCTGCTTGCAGTTTTATATCCCCCATATCAGTGAAGTCATATGGTTCTTGACTCATAGACACAGACAATACTTTAGTGGTAAGAGGGGAGGAGGGATAGTATAAGAGGGTAAAGAGGGTCAAATATATGGTGATGGAAGAAGAACTGACTCTGTGACATCTGTATATCATAACGTGATATATAGATGATGTGTTACAGAATTCTACACCTGAAACACATGTAATTTTACTAACTATTGCCACTCCAATATTTTTTTAATTTAAAAAAAGATATCTATTCTTTTTGTAAATGAAAAAATGGGAAGAAGCTTTGGAGATCCAAGATAGAAGAGTAGATAAACACTGTACCTGCTACCTTTTGTGAACACATTAAAACTACAAATTGCAAATTACAGAATGACCAACCTGGAGAATCATATTATATCTAGCTGAATAGAAGTCCTACAATTAAAAATATAAAGAAGCCACAGCAAGACTGGTAGGAGGGGCAGAGATGCAGAACTGCCCCAATCTTCCACGTGGAGGTTGAAAATCAGGAAGGATATCTCAGCTGCGTAGTTTCCACCCAAAGGAGAAAGGAATACCAACCCCACACTAGGCTCTGCAGCCTGGAGTACTGGTGCCAAGTAGAAGAGCCTCCACAAAACCTGGCTGTGAAAAACTGTGGGTAACCCAGATGTCCTCTTAAATGGCCCATGCACAAACTCTCTCACTCTCTGGCACTCACCCTGGACTCTGACAGAGGGGCTGTCATGGGGGATGTCAGAGGCATACAAGGGACAGACTGAAGTGTGTGGCTTTGTGGCAAGGGCTGGAGGACAGTTGCCAATTTCCCTGGGTGGGTTCCTTCTCCCCTGCAGCAGGCAGGCAGGCAGGCACCATCTTTCCTGTGTTGAGCCCTGCCCCACTCAGCAAAATCTGAATCTGATTGGTCTAGAGAGCACCACTGGGACCCTGCCCCACCCAACTCTGCCAGCACCTCAGGCACTTTCTCCATAAGCAGCCAACTCCACCTACATTGCATTATTTCTTGGAAAACTATCAGAGTCTGTGGACCCCAAGTGGGTGGAAATGGCCTCAGTGTGCTCTGAGACTTTCATTGAATAGCTCCAGGCTCAGCACTGGCACCAAACCAGAATCTATACTAACCTGGTGAACACATTTCTTCTCACTTTAGTGACTTCCTGAGACCCTGCCTCACTCAACATGCATACCTCCTGGGGCTCTATCAAGGACTTATCTTAAAGAAAGTCAGCAGGTAGCAGCAGGCCTTGGGGTGTCCTGGTTTTATGAGAAGCTATGCCAGGCTTGGTACTGGTGGGAGACACCCTCGGTTCACAATACAACTCTCCCACACACCTCCAGATTTAGCACAGGCTGCAAACAACTTCAAATTGCTTTGTACCTCCTACCACATAGCCCAGATCCAGTCACAGGCAGTGGGTAATCTGGGTCTGCACCAGAGCCCATCCCAAGAAGCTGCAGAACCAACATACTTGGAGGTTGGCTCAGACTGCAGCAGTACACTGCCCAATTAGCCTCACAAGTGGTATACACAAACAGCAGTCCCAACAGGCACTAGAACATGCTGGGGTGAACCCCAGTCTATGGGGAAAGCACCCCCACAGCACCCCATTAGCTGTGAATGTGGCCAAACACCACAGGCAATCAGCCTGAAGGACAGTCCTACCCACTGACATGCCAATAGCAATCAAGGTTCAACTATAACAGGAGGGGACACACAACACACACAAGGGACACTCCTGGAACACCCAGAGCAGGTGACCATGGAGTATATGACAGGGCCTCACAGGACACCTACTACCTGAGGTCTCCAGGCCAAGACTGGGATCTACCTAATACAAAAAAAAAAAAAAAAAAAAAAACACAGAGAGGCAGCCAGAATGAGGAAACAAAGAAATATGTGTCCCAAATGAAGATCAGGAGAAAACACTAGAAAAAGATGTGAACACAATGGAGGCAAGCAACCTATTAGAGTTCAAAACACTGGTTGTAAGGATGGTTAAGGAACTTAGTGAGAACTTCAACAAAGAGATAGCAAGCATAAAAAGGGACATAGAAATCATCAAAAAAGAGTCAGAAATGAAGAATACAATAACTGAAATGAAGAATGCACTAAAAGGAATCACCAGCAGTCTACATGAAGCATGAAGTGGGGATTGAATCAGCGATTTGGAAGTCAAGATAGCAGAATACACCCAATCAGGACAGCAGGAAAAAAAGAATTTAAAAAATGAGGATTGTTTAAGAGACCTCTGAGACAACATCAAGCATAACAACATTCACATTATAAGGCAACCAGGAGAAGAAAGAAAGCAAGGGATTGAGAACCTATTTGAAGAAATAATGACTGAAAACTTTCCTAACCTGGTGAAGGAAATAGACATACAAGGCCAGGAAATAGACATACAAGAGTCCCAAACATGATGAACACAAACAGGCCAACATCAAGACAGATTATACTTAAATTGGCAAAAGTTAAATACAAAGAGAGAATCCTAAAAGCAGCAAGAGAAAGACAACTAGTAACTTATAAGGGAGCTCCCATAAGACTGTCAGATGATTTCTCAACAGAAGCTTTCCAGGCCAGAAAAGACTGGCACAAAATATTTAACGTGATGAAAAGCAATGACCTACAACCAAGTCTACTCTACCCAGCAAAGCTATCATTGAAAATTGAAGGACAGATAAAGAGCTTCCCAGAAAAGAAAAAGCTAAAGGAGTTCATCACCACCAAACCAGTATTACAAGGAATGTTAGAGGGACTTCTTTAAGCAGAACAAAAAAAATCAAAATTATGAATAATAAAACAGCAATAGCTACATATCTCTCAACAATTACTTTCAATGTAAATGGAGTAAATGCTCCAACCAAAAGACATAGGAGGGCTGATTGGATAAGAATACAAGACTCTTACATATGCTGCCTACAAGAGACTCATTTCAGATTGAAAGACACACAAAGATGGAAAGTAAAGGAATGGAAAAAGACATTTCATGAAAATGGAAAAAAAAAAAAAAAACACAGAAAAATCTGGGATAGCAATACTTATACCACACAAAATAGACTTTAAAACAAAGCCTAAAAGAAAAGACCATGAAGCCCCAGTAATCCCACTTCAGGATATTTATCTGAAGAAACCCAAAATGCTACTTCAAGGGAACGTGTGCATCCATATGCTCAATGCAGAATTGTTTACAATGGCCAAGATGTGGAGGCAGCCTGGGTGTCTGTCAATGAAAGAATGGATAAGTAGTTTGTAAATATATAAAATGAGATATTGCACGGCCATGGAAGGCATTGGGTTCTTGCTATCTGCAACAGCATGGATGGACCTGCAGAGTGTTGTGCTGAGTGGAGTATATCAGACAGAGAAAGACACATGCAATGTGATTTTGCTTATATGTGGAATCTAAAGAACAAAATTAACATACAAAACAGAAACAAGCTCATAGATACAGAAAACATGTTGATGATAGCCAGATGGAAGGAGGGTTGGGGATGTGTGCGAAAAAAGGGAAGAGATTAAGAGAAGTACAAATTGGTTGTTACAAAGTAGTCGTGGGGATGTAGGGTATAGCACAGGAAATAAATAACATTGTAATAACTATGTATGGTGTCAGATCGGTACAAGATTTGTTGGTGTGATACATGGGAGGTGGTTGGGAGGCAGAATTAAAAACGTAAAGGGATAAGAAGTACAAATTGGTAGTTACAAAATAGTCAGGGAAATGTAAAGTAAAGCATAGGGAATATAATCAATGATTTGATAATAACTATGTACAGTGTCAGGTGGGTACTAGACAAGTCAGGCGGATCACTTCTTAAATTATATAACCACTACGCTGTATACCTGAAATTAATATAAAATAATATTGAATGTCAACTGTAATTAAAAAATTAAAAAGGGGGGAAGGTGAAGTGGAGTAAGATGTCCAAATTTCCAGGTATAAAATAAATAAGTCATGGGGATTTAATGTACAGCGTAGGGAATATAGTCAATAATATTGTGATAACATAGTGCAGTGTCAGATGGTTGCTGGACTTATCATGGTGATCACTTCTTTAGTTATATAAATGTTGAATAACTATTATGTACCTCCAATACAACATAATATTGCATGTTAGCTATATTTTTAATAGAAATCTTTAAAAAATGATACCTTATCATTTTTACTCTGATCAATATGGCAGTTTTTTTAAAGCTCAAAACTGTGCAGTGTTAATATAAATAGGAATTTGTATTAACAATGTGAATTTGTAGAACAATAGGAATTCTCATCTATTGCTAATGGAAGTATAAATGAATATGACTAACTTTGGGAAACATCTTAGTGTTGCCTAATAAAGGTTATGAAGCTCAAAATCTTCAAGCCAGCAACTCTGTTCTTAAGTGTATCCTCTCAGCCAGTGTTGCCTTATAGAAGTTGGGTGATGACAGAAATATTTTGTAATCTGTTTGCCCAATACTATAGTCACTTGCCATGTGTGGCTATTGAACACTTGAAATGTGTCTAGTATTACAAACGATATAAATGTTTTTAAATTCATTTTATTTTTATTGAAATATTCCATGTGTTAGTGGCTAATGTACTGAATAGCACAGGCCAGGGGGACGCGGAGCTGAATTACTTAAACTTCCTAGAAAAGAAAAGAGTAGAGGTACATTTCGTATTCCTCTCACTAAGTGTAATTACAATTCTTATGAGGGAATAGGGGAGATATATATGACTCTGAAGAGTGGAAAGAAGGCAAACTGACTAGGACCAAGGGACCTAAAAATGACAAATTTCCTGGATTTTCATTTTGTTTCATATGCACCACATCTGGATCTAGGAATATAGCAATCAAAAAATGCCAATAAAACAGATTTTTAAAAAATGCCATCCGCCAAACCCTGTTCTCTCTAGACAAAGGACCACAAAAGAAGAAATCTAACAAGACAGGCACCCTACAAACCAATATCCTCTCTCTCCAGCCAAACACCACAGAAAAAAACTGTGATTCCAACTCCACGTACACTATCAGAGGTCAAATGGGGAGCCTAGACTTTTACCCTTGCAAGACTGTAATGAGGTACCACAACACCTCTGCCAGGATGAGCTCCCAGAATGCCAAATAAGGAGGGGGCAGATACCCCACCCCCGGCAATAATGAGGTCCTTTCCACCTCGCACTGAGGTGGTATCAGAGGAGGCCTAATGGAGAATCTGGGTGCTCACTGTCACTCAGCAGTAATAAAGCTATTCCCAATGCAGTGTCAGGAGACTCCACATGGGGAGCCAAATATTCCACCCTCACCTATCACAAATGAAGACCCACCCCCACCCCACAATGTCAACAGAGGCTGAGCGGGGATCCCTGGTTGTAACAAGGCCATGCCTCCTCCTTTCCCTGTTGGAGTAGTGTCAGACAAAGGAAGCTAAGTGTTTAATGTTTAAACAAGACCCAGTCTCATAAAATAATACAATACTGCCCTGGTTTCAAACAAAAATCATTCATTCACCATACCAAAACCCAGGAAGATCTCAAACTGAATAAAAAATGTAAATAAGAGATGTCAGCACCAAGATGACAGAGATATTAGAATTATCTGACAAAGATTTTAAAGCATTCATCATAAAAAAAAAAGGCTTCAGTAAGTAATTATGAATATGCTTGAAACAAATGAAAAAAAACAGAGCTCTTCAGGAAAGGAATAAAAAGTCTTACAAATAAATCAAAAGTATAAAGAAGAACCAAAAGGAAATTTGGGAAATCAATGAAATAAAGAACAGCATTTTTTAAATCAACATAATTGACAAAACTTGAACAACACATAAGAAAAAAAGAGAGAAGATCAAATTGCCAATAGGAATTGAATGAAACCATTGATTTCACTAGAAACTAGAGAAATCAAAAGCATAAGGAAATACCATAAACAAGTCTACTCACATAATCTGACAATTTAGATGCAGTGGATCAATTCCTCAAAAAGTACAAACTACCACAACTTACCCAATTTAAATTAGATCATTTGAATAGTCATATAACTACTAAGGAATTTAATTCATAATTTTAATATTCTCCCTAAAAAAGAAATCTAAAGGCCCCAATAGTTTCACTGGAGAATTCTACCGAATGTATAAAGAAGAATCAATCAACACCAATTTTATGCAGTCTCTTTGACAATATAGGTGTGGAAGGATGTTTCCCAATTCATTTAATGAAACTAATATAAACCTGTTACAAAACCAGACAAATAGAGTACAATTTAAAAAACAGCCAAAGACCAATAACCCCATAAATATACTCATATATGCAGAAAATGTAACAAAATATTAACAGCAGAATTCAGCAGTGTATTAAAAGCATTATGTACAATGACCAAGTGGGATTCATTCTAAGATTCAAGGCTGATTCAATATTAGAAAATCAATCCATGGAATCCACAACTTTAACAGACTAAAGAAGAAATATCACACAATTATATCCATCAATGCAGGAAACAATCATTTGATAAAATTCAACACCACTTATTATAAAAACTCTCAGAAAAATAGAAATAGACAGGAATTTCCTCAACTTGATAAAGAGGATCTACAAAACACTTGCAGCTCACATTATACTTAATAGTGAAAGACTGAATGATTTTCCCCTAAGACCGGGAACAAGGCAAAGATGTCCACTCACACCACTCTTACTCAACAGAGTGCTGGAAGTTCTACCCAGTACAATTAGGTAAGAAAAGTAAATAAAAGTAAATACCTGAAAGGAATACTAGCCATATTTTACAGAAGATGCAACTGTCGTATGGAGTATACCAAGGAATCTACAAGAAAAGCACATAGAACTAATAATTGACTTCAGCAAGATTGAAGAATACAGATAAACATGAAAAAATCAACATGTGGACTCCAAAATTTAAAGGATAATATTTTCAATAGCTCAAAGTAAAGCTGAAAAATTTAGGTGGAATTCAAACAAAACATATACAGAACTCATATGCTGAAAACTACTCAATGCTGATGAAAGAATTGAAAGATCTAAATTAATGGACAGACATATCATGCTCAAGTATCGGAAAATCCAAAATAATTAAGATGTCAATTCTTCCCGGAACAGATTAACACAACTCTGATCAAAATCCCAGGAAGATTTTTTTGTAGCTATAGACAAAGTTATTCTAAAATTTATATGTAAGTGCAAAGAAACTAGAACAGCTAAAACAACTACTATGAGAAAGAATAGTGGGAGGAATCAGTCCACCAGATTTTAAGGCATGCAGTAGTCAAGACTGTGTAGTATTAAAGAAGGGAAAGACACAAAGATAAATGGACTGCATTGGAAACAAAGAAATAGACCAACAGAAATAAACCCAACTGATTTTTGACAAAGGTACAAAAATAATTCAATGGAGAAAGAATAGCCTTCTCAACAAATGATGCTGGAAATAACTGGACATGCACAGGCAAAAAATTAAGCTTCCACCCTAAGTCTCACACTTTACACAAAAATTAATTCAAAACAGATTTATGTAGAACAATAAAACCTAATTATTTGTTTGTTTATCAATTTATCTTTTATTTATTTTATTTAAGGAACTCTTAAAACTCAACATTAAAAAAGCAAACAATCCAAACAGAACAGGAGCAAAAGACTTAAAAAGACATTTCATCAAAGAAAATAAACAGATGGTAAATAAGCACATGAAAAAATGTTCAACATCATTAGCTATTAGAAAAATGCAAATCAAAACCAGAACATGATTCCCCTATACAGGCATCAGAGCTGGTAAAGTAAAACAAAATGGTAACACCAAAAGCTGGCAAGGATGAAGAGAAACTGGCTACTCAAACACTGCTGGTATAAATGTAAAATGGCACAGCCACTCTGGAAAACCAATTAGCCGTTACTTAGACAACTGAAGATGTAATTATCATATGACAGCAATTACAATCCTGGGAATTTTTCATATGGAAATGAAGACTCAGGTACACACCAAAACTGAACCCAAATGTTTATAGCAGCTTTATTTGTAATAGCTCAAAACTATAATCACCTGATGTCTTCAACAGGTAAATGGTGAAAAACTCTGATGCACCCACAACATGAGATATGAAAAAAGTGAGCTATTGTTACATGCAACAAGCCAGGTGAATTTTCAGAAAATTATGCTGAGAATAAAAAGTCAGTCCTCAAGGGTTATATATGGTATGGTTACCTTTATGTGACATTCTTGAAAAGAGAAAGTTATAGAAATGGAGAACAGAATACTGATTGCCTCCTTCACGTTAAGTACAGTATGAGGGAAGTGAGTTTGGTTATCCATGGTCTGTTGGAAGTGTTCTGTATCTTTATTACATCAATGTCAATATCCTGGCTGTGATAGTTAGAGCTCTACAAGATATGATTGGGGAAAACTGTGTTTATTATTTCTTATAACTTCATGCTAGTCTACAGTTATCTCAAAACCAAAAGTTTAATTTTAAAGATACTAGAAAGAACTCAACTATTCATCAACAGTAAAATGTAAAAATAAATTGTGATATATTCATTTACACATCAGAGTGCAAGCAAATGCAAAAGATAAATTAAATTTGGTAGACACTAGTACCTCTGAAAGAGAAAGAGATGATTTCAGGATGGGCCCTTCAGGTGATTTCAAAGCATTCAGGCTGGTCTCCCATAAACTGAGTAGGGGGTACACAGGTGTTCATTGTATCATTACTCTTTATATCATACATATATTTTATAAATATAGCATTCTTTTGAAAATACTTACTTTAAATTTTAAGTTTTTTAACAAAAAAATTTAATATATGTATATATTTTTAAATTAATGTTTATTAGGGTGACAATTGTTAGTAAAATTACATAGATTTTTAAAGGATATTTTCAGTGTGCCAATGAACTAGAATTTTTTAAAAGCCCACAACCCTCAGTATTATGTGCTGAACAATCTCAATAAAAAATAAGCACTGCATTTAGCAATTAAGATGAGAATTTATATTCTGCTTCTGTATAAACTGTATCAGACCACATAGAAAAATGATTAGAATGTAGTTTGAGACAAGGTAGCTGTGAGATGTGAGATGAAAGGGGAACACACAACTTAAGGTTAAAAATTAGGCAATTGCTTTTCAAATGTGACATGATAACATTGGGCTAGGTCTGGAACAACAATTAGAAAAAGTAAAACCTAGTGATGCTCAAAAGCAGACTAGGGGCTGTACCATTTTGAATGGAGAAGGACCCAGGAGGCTCTAGCCATCAATCAGATATGCTAAAACTTCCGTGCATGTGTAGCTTTAAGGAAAAGGAAGAACATCTTAGACCATAGCATTCAATACAGAAGGGCCTGGAGAATTCTGTGAATGATGAAAAATCAAATCACTAAAGCAGAAGATACTAAAAGCAGAAATTCAGTGGAATTGTCTATCAAATTTCAAAGAAATTTCATACGGCGGGAAGGAGGCTAAGTCTACAGGTAGCTCTTTCCATGGGCACTGGTTTCGGAGCTAGATGGAAATAACAGTAATACCTGACCCGTACTGAGAACTTACTGTATTTTGGGGATGATGATAAATGCTCACCTGCATTGGTTCATTTAATAACCACAGAATTCCTCTGCAATGGGATTATTATTTTCCTGATTTTATAGGTGAGGAATCTGAGACTCGGTGAGGTTATGGGCTTGCCTGAAGTCATACCACTAACAAGTGGCGGAACCAAGGCACAGACTCAGATCTGTCCCTCAGGCTCCAGAGCCCAGGTTCTTAGCTGCTGTGTATACAGCGTCAGTGTTAAGAAATGGGAGGGGCAAAGAAAAATCCTAAGTAAGGGTGTCCTCTTGCTTAGGAGTGGAATGGGAGGCATGTATAACAGCCACGTAAGTGACTTAATATTGGTCTACTTTAGTCAACTGCCAGAAAATTCAATTGGCATAAGCTTAATTTTTTAAGTGATTTCATGGCTCACTCCCACCATTTGCTTGGTCTGTGTTTCATTTGCTCCTGTCTGTACCAGGGTGCGGGTGGAGAAAATCAAACTATGTACTCTTTTACATGCATGTTGTTGTACTTCGAACAAGTGTAACAGGGATGGGAGGGGGAGGTTGTGCGGAACCCAAAATGTATCAAATTGTGGCATTTTTGTGACTGTGTAAGAGGGGACTTAACAGGAGCAAGGAAATGCCAGCTCTGATGTGGTCTAGGAAACAAAGCAGGATTTCTGAAGCAAGTTCTTAACTTATGCACCTGTGTGAAGAAGGTTGTACATCACCTTTTCTAAGTATAAAAGGAGGACAAAAACTCAACTTTTTCTGCTGGTTTGGAAAGTGAAAAGCCGCGTCTGCAAGCAATGCCAGCACCCTAAGAAGTAGTTCTGCTCCCGAAAAAGGCAAAATGCTTTCTGAGAGCACAAAACTAGCTTGCCTCTGGTGTAATTTAGCAGTGCTTCTACCCATTGGCAGAAATAGCAACACATTTCCTGTAGATCAAATTTGCAATTTCTCTCAGAAAATATCTTGGGGTTTTTATATGCATATTCATAAAATGAAAATAACTTGATTCGCTGGCACTCTGGGCTTGGAAGCAGAGGGGTCTAAGGGAGAAATATTCCTAGGGGTTCAAGAAAAAAAGTAGGGCCAGAGAAAGCAAGAGAGTGGATTGAGAACACAGGTCAAGCTTCTGCAAAAAGCAGGAACGTATAGATGTGGACAGTGCAGATGTGCTTAGAAAGAACACAGCTTTTCACGATACTCTAGCATGAACTTGAAAACCCCAGTTGCCTGACCCAGATGGTGGAGATTCTCACGTCTGCCAGTGCAGAGCTGAAGGTGTGCCTGGATGCAAGTTGGCTGGGACTCCAGCCAGGGAGACAGAAGTGAAGCTGTGAATGGGAGGGAGGCCTTTTGATCTTTTCTAACAGAGGTGCCTTTCAGAACAGGGTTCCTGTCTACTTAGGTGGTAGCAGCTGGTAGAAAAGCAGAGGCACTAATCTGGAAATTCTTTGTTCCCCAAGTTCCACTGTCTGCCTTTCTCTGTCTTTTTTTAATGGAGATGTCGTCGGGTTTATTCCCCAGCTCCTTCCCTGCTAGGCTCTGCAGCAGCAGTGGCTGTTCTTCCAAGTCCATGGCTGCCATTGGCCGGCAGTAACTGCTCCCCGCTACAGATATCCATGGGGTGTTTCACTGTCTCCTCTGGTTTCCCTTAGCACTGCTCATACCTACACAATGATCCCCTTATAATACTCAACTCAATTTCCCCATTTGAATGTCTTATCTTCCAGGACACTAACTCAGGCAAAGTATTTGTTCTGGCTAGTAAAGGAGTTCCAGAAAGGCAATTTGAAGAGGAGGATAGAGAGTAGTAGTGGTGATGGGAAAGAAAGCTCAGGGATAACATGCTGTTTGTGGTCCTTGGCTGTCCTCTAGGAAAGCAGCACTACCACCGAAGCCATCTGGCTTAGGTTATGGTGCTGCAGAAATGAAGGAAATGACATTGAGTGTCATTGGGGGTGTAGAGATGAGAGGCAGTTTGCGGTTACAGAATTAACACAGGCTTGCAGGTCACGCAGACCTGTGTCTGTTACTTCGTACTTTTATAGCACAGAGATAGTTTTTTAATCTGTTCTAAAAGGTAATAGTACTCACATCTTGGTGCTTTTGTATGATGGCTAATTATTAAAGTAACAAATATAATGCACCTAGGATAACGTTCAGAGCATTGCAGGTTCTGGTCAATGTTACTTCCCTTCTTCCTTCATTTTTCAAGAAATAGGACAAGTGATGGAAGTCCAAGGTCTGGGAAGGTTGATGTTTCTAGTGGGTCGAGGACATGATGGTGCTGGACTATTGCTTTGCTAATAAAAGAATGTGGTACCATGGAAGGTGCACTGCATTGGCATCAAGTCTGTATTCAAGGTTTAGATCATCCACAAAGTCAGTTGATTTATGCAAGACATTTCTCCTTTGTGAGTCCCAGTGTTCTTTAGGAAAGTGAAGCATTTGGGCCAGGTCAGCTCTTCCTAAAGTATTGTCACAATCTACAATTGGGAAGGATACTGGGGAATAAGGACTAGGGGATATGGTCTGTTGGTTTCCAAAAGAAAAATATAGAAGGCAATAGAAATGAATACAGTGTGTTAAACTACTTTGAATGGAAATATTGCATTGGCAAGCCATAGCTAGATACGTTTGCACTTTTTTTTTTTTTTAACCTGGGGTGGTAGTTTAAATTTTCACATTATTTGACAACATTTAAAAGTCAGGAGACATCATCTGAAAATTCAGATTACCAGCTTCTTCTGAAGGTTTCTTTATGCTAACCCTCCCCATCACACAGCTTCCTACAGGGTGGTGGCCATGGCTGAATAACTTCTGCCACAGAGACAGTCTGCACTCTCCAGTTAGCCAGAACCTTCTCCTTGAACCACTTCACTCATATATGTTACATGCCAAACTCCTGGAAATATTTGGATGCCTGACACCTAAAACAATAAAGAAATTTAAGTCCCAATATTAAAGGCTCTGCAATAGCTTAAAATTGCATTTTATTTTCATTAAAATGGAAAATAAAAACTGACAGTACTTTGGTATAATATAACTGATAATTGACTCCAGGAATAATTTAATGATACCATATTGCCAGCAAGAATTTGATTGTATCACCTCTTTTATTGTTGTTATTTTTGCCCAGAAAACATTATCTTGAAAACTAGTAAATGAGGGTGGAAAAAAAATCAAGGATGTATTCCATCTTTCTTGTATTAACTCTATTTCCAGGTAACCAATAATTGATGAGGGGAAATTTCCCTTTATACAGGTATTTCAGCTAATATTTGCAGAAAGAATGGTAGTATTACAATATCATCTCTTTGTAACCTCTGATAAAATAATGGTTTTGATAAGTATTACTCAGTGGTCACTAACTACACAAAATAAAGCAACACCAAATGGCAGATTAGGTAAATGCTATGCCTACTGCATCCCAGGATCACATCAACATTACAAATAAGTTATAGAAAAATCACCCTCAAGAATCATCTGAAGACAGAACCCCTATAACTAAGGATATAAAAAAGAGGCCACATAGAGACTGGTAGAAAGGGTGGAGACATGAAATGAGTTGACCCAAATCCCACAGATAGTGTTTGAACACCAGACGGGAGACCTTTGTGTCAGAGGTCCCCTCTGAAAAGGGAGGAGTCCCAGCCCCATGCCCGGCTCCCCAGCCCAGGGGTCCTGTACTGGGAAGAGGAATTCCCAACAGCATTCGATAGCAAAAATCAGCAAGGACTTTGTCTGCCTTTCCTGGTGGTGTAGAAGTAGGCTGGAAACCCAAACACCTTCTTGTAGAGCCGACATACAGACTTGCTGACTGGTCTCTGGTGGAGGGGTGGCAGGCAGTTCGGGAGGCTCAGAGATATGTAGGGAAGGACTGAGTTGTGCAGCTTTGGCACAGGAGCTGGAGGGACAGGAGCCATTGTTGTCCCTGTGTGGAGCCTGACACATGTGTGGCCTACAGGAGGGCACCATCTTTTCAGTGTTAAGCTCTCTCCCAAAAGGTCCAAGTCTGGGATCACATTGGTTTAGTGGAATCCACATGTACACACCGCCATGGTGATGCCCTGGCTCCCCACCCCACCATACAGCTGGTACTACATCAGCTGGGAAACTCTTGACTGTTGCGCTGCTGGCCCCACCGCACAGGCTGTGGAAGCCTGATTGAAGCAGGCGGATGGCCTGTACTGGCCCAGGAAATGTTTGCTGTGGGTACTGCAGCATCTCTTGGTCAGCTCTTGGGAACCTGCAGGCTTGAGACGGGCAGTGGGTGACTGGCTATGGTGTTCTCAGGGCATTTTGGGGAGGCAACCACATGCCCAGCACCAGTGCAGGAGTGCTGGGCACGTGGTTGACTTTGTAGAAACCACTGACCACAACCCATAGCTCCCTGGAACCCAGCCCCGCCCACCTACAGCTGCATTGCTAGGGGCACTCTGGGTGCTTGGGTGTCTGGCCCTGCCCCACAAGCCATGGATGCCTTTTATAGCAGTTGACAATCCATGATGGCCTGGGGAGATTTGGGTGGTGGACAGTGAATGAAAAACTGTATCGTAGCCACTATGGGGCAACTCTTAGGAATTTGTGAGCCTGAGGTGTGGTGTGGCTGAACGTTCTAAGTGCATTGCACAATGTGGTCACAAGCCAAGAACTGGAGTAAGAACTGAATCTGCATTAACTTTGTAAAAACTATAGGTCATGTCTCGTGACACCCTTGAACTCTACCCCACCCAGCTAGTGCTTCAATGCTGAGAACACTCTCAACATTGGGCCCAGCTCAAACTCCTAAGGAGGCTCTTTCAAAGGCTGGGCCTACAGGTAGCTGGTGGGTGGAAATAGACCTAGGGGGTCCTGGGCCTTTTTCTAAGCTGCCTCAGGCCCACTATTGGTGGCAGCTGGCCTTGGTTCATAGCAAGGCCACCTCCACATGCCTCTGGGTCCAGCAAAGGCAGCAGCAAACAAGATATAGCTTTGTGCCTCCTACCAGGCAGCCCTGGGACAGTCACAAGCAAGGCTGAAATTGGCCTGCTCGGGAGTCTCTCCAAAAAGACACCAGAAACAATACACCCAGAGGCCAGCTTCAAACCACAGCAGAACACTACCTGGTTAGCTCCACAAGCAGCACACCCAAAGTGGGGTTTCAATAGGCATAAGAGCCCGCAGGTTGAAGACTTGTCTGAGGAGTCAGCAGCTCATACACTTGTATGTGTAGCCAATCCTCACAATTAATCAGCCTGGCAGTCAATCTCACCCACTAGTGTGCCAAAAGCATTCAAGGCTCAACTACAACAAGAAAACACACACAACACACATACAACACACTCAAAGGACACTCCTGGGAAACATACACAGGAGATCAGGTAGACTGCACAATTAGACTACACAGGACACACACTATATAAGGCCACCCAGTAAAGACTAAGATACATAGGTGATCTACCTAATACACAGAAGCAAACACAGAGTGGCTGCCAGAATGAGGAAACAAAACAAACAAACCAAAAGAAGAACATGTCCCAGATAAGAGAATAAAAGAAACCTCCAGAAATAGAACTACATGAAATGGATGCAACCAACTTACCAGAGACAGAGTTTAAAACACTGGTTATAAGAACACTTAAGGAACTTAGTGAAAATTTCAATAAAGGGACAGCAAGCATAAAGAAAGACATAGAAACCATAAAAATGAACCAGTCAGAAATAAAGAATACAATAACTGAAATGAAGAATACACTAAAAGTAATCACCAGCAGATTCGATGAAGCAGAGGATCAAATCAGCGATTTAGAAAACAAGGTAGCAGAATACACTCAATCAGAATAACCAAAAGGAAAAGAATAAAAAACTATGAAAATAGTTTAAGGGACTGTGTGATAACATCAAATGTAACAACATTCACATCATACAGGTACCAGAAAGAGAAGAGAAGGAGCAAGGGATCAAAAACCTATTTGAAGAAATAATGACTGAAAACTTTCCTAACCTGGTGAAGGAAATAGACATACATACCTGGGAAGCACAGAGAGTCCCAAAGAAGATGAATCCAAACAGGCCCACACCATGACACATCATAGTTAAAATGGCAAAGATTAAAGACAAACAGAGAATCCTAAAGCAGCAAGAGAAAGAAAACTAATTATTCACAAGAGAGCTCTCATAAGACTATCAGCTGATTCCTCAATAGGAATTTTGCAGACCAGAAGGGAATGGCAGGAAATATTACAAGTGATGAAAAACAAGCCTACAACCAAGACTACTCTATCCAGCAAGCTATCAGTTAAAATTGAAGGAGAGATAAAAAGCTTCCCAGATAAGAAATAGCTAAATGAATTACAAGAAATGTTAAAAGGACTTCTTTAAGCAGAAAAAGGAAAACAAGCAAACTAAGGACTATAAAAACTATGAACTGACCTAAAATGGTGGCCCAAGCGAAGAGAGAAGTCCCCAGCCTAAGCCCCAGCCCACGTCTGCATAACCCCCTCCAAGCCACACCCCGAGCTAATCACCAGAAGACACCTACCCCTTCCCCAACAACAGGAAGTCCCCAACCCATAAAAACCTGCTCAAAACCTTGCTAGGGGCTCAGTATTTTGGGAAAGATCCCGGCTGAGCCCTCCAGCATAATAAAGTTGACCTTCCTAAAAAAAAAAAAAAAAAAAAAAAAAAAAAAAAACTATGAATATTAAAATGGCAATAACAATGTACCTATCAATAATCACTTTAAACGTAAATGGATTAAATTCCCCCATCAAAAGACATAGGGTAGCTGAGTGGATAAGAAAACAAGACCCATGCATGTGTTGTCTATAAGAGACCCACCTCAGACTGAAAGACACACATGGACTGAGAGTAAGGGGTTGGAGAAAGATATTTTACATAAAAGGAAAAAAGCTGAGGTAACAATATTATATTGGACAAAATAAACTTTAAAATGAAAGCAATATTAAGATCCCCCAAAAAAATTCCATAATCATAAAAAGATCAATCCAACAAAAGGACATAACCCAAGTAAACATTTATGCACCCAACATAAGAGCACCTAAACATATAAAACAAATATTGACAAACATAAAGGCAGAGACCAACAGTAACACAATCATAGTGGAGGACTCTAACATGCAACTGACACTAATGGACACATCCTCCAGATGGAATTTCAATACAGAAACAGTGGCCTTAAATGACACACTAGACCAGAAAGATTTAATTGATGTTTTTAGAGCACTTCATCCAAAAGCAGCAGAATATACATTCTTTTCAAGTTTACATGGAACATTTTCCAAGATAGCCACATGTTAGGCCACAAAACAAGCCTCAGTAAATTTAGGAATATTGAAATCACATCAAGTGTCTTCTCTGACCACAGTGGTATGAAACTAGAAATTAATTACAAGAAAAAGACTGAAAAACATACAAACATCTGGAGACTAAATAACATGCTACTAAACAATGAATGGGTCAACAACGAGATCAAGAAATGAATCAAAAGATACCTTGAGACAAAAGAAAATGAAACTACAACAACCCAAAATCTATGGGATAGAGTGAAAGCAGTTCTAAAAGGGAAATTCATAGCAATGCCAGCTTACCTACAAAATCAAGAAAAATCTCAAATCAACAGTCTATCTTTACACTTAAGGGAACTAGAAAAAGAACACCAAAATAAGCTGAAAGTGAGTACGAGGAAGGAAATAATAAAGATCAGAGAGAAAATAAACAAAATAGAGAGCAAAAGAACAATACAAAAATCAATGAAAACAAGAGCTGGTTTTCTGAAAAGATAAACAAAATTGATACACCTTTAAAGAGACTCATCAAGAAAAAAAGAAAGAGGACACAAATAAATAAAATCAGAAATGAAAGAGGAGAAGTGACAACTGACCCTACAGAAATACAAAAAAAAAAAAAAAAAATTAAGGAAACAACTATGAGCAAATATAAGACAACAAATTAGAGAATCTGGAAGAAATCGATAAATTCCTAGAATCATGCAATCTTCCAAAGCTGAATCAAGAAGAAACAGAAAATCTGAACAGATTGATTCCTACCAACAGAATTGAATCAGTAAACAAATCTGCCAACAAACAAAAGTCCTAGACCAGATAGCTTCACAGGTAAATTTTACCAAACATTCAAAACAGAATTAACACCTGTTTTCCTCAAACTGTTAAAAAAAATCCAGGAGGGAAGTCTCCTAAGCTCATTTTACGAGACCACCATTACCCAGATTCCAAAACCAGACAAAGATATGACAAAAAAGAAAACTCTAGGCCAATATCTATAACGAAGTTACATGCAAAAATCCTCAACAAAATAGCAAACCTAATTCAGCAATACATTAAAAAGATCATACACCATGAAAGTGGGATTCATACCTGTTATGTAAGGTTGGTTCAATATCTGCAAATGAATTAATGTGATACACCACATAAGCAAAATGAAAAATAAAAATCATATGGGCATATCAATAGATGAAGAAAAAGTAATTGTCAAAATCCAGCATCCATTTATGATAAAAACTTTTGGCAAAGTGGAAATAGAGGGAATATATCTCAATATAATAAAGGCCATTTACAAGGTATGACAATTAAGTTCATAACTTATCCTGCTACATACCTCATTGTTGAATAGCACTTCAATTACCTTCAAAGTACTCCCCTTGGGAAGCTATGCACCAATGCCAGCACCTAGTCCACCTTTCAAATCAATTTTGGAACTCTTTCTCTGGGATGGTCATCAGAGCTGTCATCATATTACCCTTGATGTCCTGAATGTCATCAAAACATCTTCCTTTCAATATTTCCTTTATCTTAGGGTAAAGAAAGAAGTCATTGGGGGCCACAGCAGCTGAGTAATGAGGGTGTTCCAATACAGTTATTTGTTTACTGGCTAAAAATTCCCTCACAGACAGTGCCAGGTGAGCTGGTGCATTGTCATGATGCAAGAGCCATGAATTGTTGGAAAAAAGTTCAGGTCATCTAACTTTTTCACACAGACTTTCCAGCACTTCCAAATAGTAAACTTGGTTAAGTGTTTGTCCAGTTAATACAAATTCATAATGAATAATCCCTTTGATATCAAAAAAGGTTAGCAACATTGTTGCAACAAGTTGGCAAACTTAATTGTCATACCTTGTAGCTAATATCATACTTAATGGGGAAAAGTTAAAGCATTCATCTTAAAATCAGGAACAAGACAAGGATGCCCACTTATATCAAGTTTGTTCAACATAGACCAGAAGTCCTACACACAGCAACCAGACAAGAAAAAGAAATAAAAGTCACCCAAACTGGAAAGGAGAAAGTAAAATTGTCCTTATTTGCAGGTGACATGATGCTATGCGATGTGTGATCAAGAAATACAGTGAATGTTTAAATTTAAAATATATATATTACAGTGAAAGAAACATTGCCATTAATCACCCACAAAATACTCCCCGTCGCTTTGCACACACTTATCCCTCATTCCTGCCACTTTCTGAAGCAGTTCTGGAAGTCCTTTTTTGTGAGTGTCTTTAGTTGCACTGTCTTGGCTGTCTTGATGTCCTGAACTGATTCAAAATGTTTACCTTTCATGGTCATTTTGACTTCGGGGAAGAGCCAAAAGTCTCACGGTGTGAGATCTGGTGAATAAGGTGGATGAGGACGTACCATAACTTTTTTATTTGACAGAAATTGTTGTATACTAGAAGAGATGGGTGACACGGAGCATTGTCATGATGGAGGATGATTTACGGCACACGTTAAAACACACCTTTTCTCAACCGTAGCTCACACTCGACTAACTGCACTAAACAAATTACAGACGATACAAATTTGTGGAAACATACACCATGCTCATGGATAGGAAGAATTAATATAGTTAAAATGTCCATACTCCCCAAAGAATATATAGACTCAATGAAATCCCTATCAAAATACCAATGGAATTTTTCACAGAACTAGAACAAATAGTCCTAAAATGTATATGGAACCAAAAAAGAACCTGAAATTTGCCACACACTGTTACTAAGGTTCAACGTACCACTTCCCATATTGAGGATCCCTCCTTTCCATTGAATGGCACTTGTGAGTACCATTCACCATAATCTTTGATCATTTCTTATATATACAGAACCCCAAAGATTCCACCAAAAAACTATTAGAACAGATGAATGAATTTAGTAAAGTAGCAGGATACAAAATTAACATTCAGAAATCAGTTTAATTTTTATACACCAATAATGAACTAGCAGAAAGAGAAATTAAGAAAACAATCCCATTTACAATTGCTTCCAAAATAATAAAATACTCAGGAAAAATTTAACCGAAGAAGGACAAGACCTGTACTCATAAAATTATAAGACATTGAAGAGAGAAATTAAAGAAGATACAAATAAGTGGAAACATGTGCCATGCTCATGGATAGGAAGAATTAATATATTTAAAATGTCCATACTTCCCAAAGCAACATATAGACTCAATGCAATCCCTATCAAAACAACAATGGAATTTTTCACAGAACTAGAATAAATAATCCAAAAATGTATGTGGAACTATAAAAGACCCCAAATAGCCATGTTTTGATTGCTAGTTCTGTGGAAAATTTTATTAATCTATAAAAGCCACAATGAGATGTCACCTCACCCCTGTCAGAACAGCTATCATCAATAAATCAAGAAACAACAAGTGCTGGCAAGGAAGTGGACAAAAGGGAATCTTCATGCACTGTTGATGGGATTGCAGATTGGTGCAGACACTATGGAAAACAGTATGGAGATTCCTCAAAAATTTAAAAGTAGAACTACCTTATTATGACTCAGCAATTCCACTCCTGGGTATTTATCCAAAGAAATCCAAAACACTAATTCAAAAAAATATATGTACTCCTATATTTATTGCAGTGCTATTCACAATAGCCAAGATACGGAAACAACCAAAATGCCTATCGGTAGAAGAATGGATAAAGAAATTGTGTTACATTCATAAAATAGAGTATTACTCTGCCATAAAAAGAATGAAATCTTACCATTTGCAACAACATGGATGGACCTAGAGGATATTACGATAAGTGAAATAAGTCAGAGTGAGAAAGACAAATACCATATGATGTCACTTATATATGGAATCTAAAGAATAGAATGGGTGAGCAGACAAAAAAGAAATAGACTCATAGATACAGAGAAAAAGCTGATCGTAGCTAGATGGGAGGGGCCTTGGAGAATGGGTGAGAAAATGAAAGGATTAGACAGTACAAATTGGTAGTCACAAAGTAGACACAAGGATGTGAAATACAGTATGGGGAATGTAATCAATAATGTTGTAAAGACTATGTCAGGTGTCAGATGGGTACGAGGCTTATTGAGGAGATCACTTCATAGATTATATAAATGCCCAACCACTGCAGTACACACCTAAAACTAATATAAAATAATATTGAATGTCAGCTGTAATTATATGTGTATTCACAGGATGTAAAGTACAGCATAGGGAATATAGTCAATGGTATTGTAATAGCTATGTATGGTGTCAGATGGGTAGTAGACTTGGGGTTATCACTTTGTGAGGGGTGTAAATATCTAATCATGTGTTGTTTTGTACACCTGAAACTAATAATAAAATTAAATTAAAAGTAGTTCCTGGTAATATTTAGTTACTAGTACCGGTTACTATTTCCTCCTTTATATAATTTTCTGCCTGTCTAGTGGCACAGGCATTCATTTTGTCTTGCAGCTGCCCAATACATGGGTCATATGAAAGTTTCCCGTAATAAACTCTATTAATTACCAATAAAAAAATCAATGCACATATAAATGTGGCTGTCCATTTCAGCTGTGCTTTGAGTCTTGGTTTATTTTTCACCTCCTAGATTGAGTTTTCTTTCACTGGATCAGTGCTTTAGAGACCTTGAGGGGGGAAAAAAAACAAAAAACAGAAGAGAGTAAAAGTTTGAACCCTGATTAAATCTTATAGAACTTGAAAAATGGTAATGCCTTGTTCCTTTGGTCATTGCGATGCAACAGAATCAGCAGCTGCGTGATTATAAGAAAATAAATGCACCAATAAATTGGTCAGGTCCTACCACTGCCATTAAAACCTGAGCATTTACTCCTGGGAATCTAAAAAATCCATGGAATCCATGTAAGGAAATGCTTCTGAAAATTGAACACGGAACTTTATAAAAAGCAGCCAGGAAAATGTCTATAAATGCACCAGGCTTTTAAATTAGCTTTAAAATAATGAACGTCAATTTTCAACCTTTTTTAGGCTATTTTATATCAAAGAGTGTGATGGATGTTGCAATATCACTTTTTACTCTGGTACGAAAATATATATATATATATATTATTCTCTGTAGATATTGCAACATAAAACAAAAATGCTTTTATTACCAGTGGCAATGATGTGACAAGCCTGATAAATGCAAGTTTAAGATTTCTTTGGGTTTTGGCATCCCTTCACGCTTATTTTCCAGTTACTAATAGATTCTGTAGGTTTGACTAGTCATCATTTAAGAGTGTCATTTAGTTTAAAATGACAGAAAAGTAAAATGTTCGTAAATGTCCAATTTTTCTCTTTTCCCTGACTGAGTTGCTAATGACTAAGAGTAATATCTTTTATTCATGTTGTCTGAGCGATGAAACGATCATTGCCAAATGATGAATATCAAGCAGAGATGTTTTCATTTAACACTCTTGAAAAAAAAACTTTAATAGGAACCTGGCTGCTCTGTTTTGTTTTGTTTTAAGAGACTTGGATTGACACATAAATTCTTCCAATAGAATGGGCCTTAAATAGCCCTCGTGTAAAACCTGGATGTGTTATTATATTAAGCCTGCTACAAATGTGTTAGCTGGTAGGCTAATTAGTGCATTGAAGACCAAAGCGTGATTTTACTGTTTTCTCTTCACTAGGAAGGTTTCTAAAATGGTGACAGTTGAAAACCTACATGTAATGTAAATTGTGAATGACAAAACAATCCATTGCTTTCCAAGAGGTATTTTCTTTAAAAGTTGTATGATCATATTTGAAACACCACATAATAGCCACATTAGGGATCCCTGGTCTGGTTACCATGAATTTTGAAATTTAAATAACAAGCTCAGGTCCCTCAGGGCATCGTAGAGGTTGAAATTTAACTAACTCATTTTGACTTGTCATTTAGCAAAATATAACTTTTTTTAGACTTTAACACCAAAAGTTTTCTTAGCAATATATAGTGTCAATAATTATAAACAAGGCAATTCATCAAGAAGATACAACCATCCTGTTCCTGAATGCACCTTACTTCAAAATATGTAACCCATAAGGTTTGATTCTTTTTGATATACACCGAAAATGAAAAATAAATGGTTATTTTGTTTAGATAGTGACTTCCATGGAACCATCCTATTAAGACTTCCCCTCAAAAGACTAAACAAGTCCATTTATTTCACAATTTGATTTAATTTTTGTTGGTTTCTATGTTTATCAAAGCCATAAATACACATAAACTATCAACTAGTTCCGTAAGATTTATCAATAAAAATAATTGCTGTCTTTTAACCAATTCTTTTAATCTTTACCTTCAAATTCTAAATAACATGCTTCTACTTATGTTGACTTCCCCCACTTGGGCTTTTATTTTTAAAACATAACTTTTTTTCTTCACAAACAGTTCCAAAAAAACATTAAACATTCCAAAGCTTTGCACAAAACAATGTTTATCATTGTTAGAATTTTTCACTCATTTATTCATTTCTTCATTTATATTAATTTATTACACCCTCTTTTTTCTTTTTTAGTTTCAAATGTATGCCAAATATTGTATAACAAACAAGAGGAATAACAGTAAACAAGGCAGATAGAACTCCTTTTCTACAAGGACTATCTATACCAGTAGGAATTTAAATAAAAATAAAAAAAAAACAATAAATAAGGCAAATTCACATAGTGAGAGAGTGACAGGGAAGGATAGGAGAATGGGGTGTCACTTTAGACAGAAGGGTCAGCCAAGGAACCAATGAGCACTGAGAGTCAAAATGCAGCCACTGGACCAACAGCATCTGCATCACCTGAGATCATGAGAGAAATGCAAATTCCATTGCATACATATACCACATCTTCTTTATCCATTCATCTATCAAAGGACATGGGCTGTTGCCATGTCTCGGCCACCGCAAATAAAGCTGCAATGAACATTGGAGCACATATATCTTTATAGATAAATATTTTCAGATATTTTGGGGTAGATACCCAAGAGAGGGATTACTTGGTTGTATAGTAGTAGATGAGGGTAAACAGGTCAAATATATGGTGATGGAAGGAGAACTGACTCTGGGTCATCTATACACAATGTGATGTATAGAGATGTATTACAGAATTGTATACCTGAAACCTATGTAATTTTACTAACCATTGTCACTCCAATAAACTTTAATTAAAAAAAATAAAAGCTGAAAAGTGGAAAAAAGAAAGAAAAACAAATTCTTGCCCCCTAACCACCTTGTCCTACTGAATCAGATACTCTAGAGATGGGCCTAGCTGTCCTGTTTTAGCAAGCATCATCCTCCACCATTCAAGTGATTCTGATTCACCTTTGAAATTTTGATGGGGTCCGGTCAAGAAATTTAAACAAATCCTCTCAGTGGTTCCAATGCACATTTGCACCTCAAAATTCTGGAGACTCTTAGGAAACAATCTACCCCTTCTTGACTACACAACTGCCCCTGACCTCTAAGTTATTTCCCATTTTTTCTCTTCAAAAAGAGTCTAATTCCTTTTCTCACAATCTTTCTTAATTCTCTTCCAATCAAGTTCACGTCTGCACTACAAGATGAAATCTGCTCATGCCAAAATCACTAATGACCTCACTTTGCTAAATCCAAAGGATTTTCAGTCATTATCTTCCTTGAGTTATTCACAACATTCGACACAATTGACCAACCTTACTTCTTGAAAGAAATAGAATGAGGAAAACCTTTCCAAATACTTTTTTCAAATAATTTTGTTGATTATAATTAAACAGGCAGTAAATATTGTGCACCCAGTATGTGCAGACCCCAGTGAAGGAGACCAAGATGAAGCACATAAAATCCTTGCCTGAAGCCACCAATCTATTCCAGAAAGTTCAGGAGGTTTGAGAAGCTAAGTGACTGTTCCCAGAATGTTCTTGGAATGTTTTCAAGTGCTCTAGGAATGAGCACTCAAGGTTGAAGGTTGTGGGTCCTAAAGCAAAACACCAGGTAAGAAATTGATTCTGAATGCATCATTGCCTTGTGCCCTAGGCAGCCTCCAACCAACATCTTTTCTTGATTACCTTGTAACCCTGCAAGTTACTGAGGCCCAACAGTAGACAACAGGACCTTCATTCCCCACCTGCAAAGAACTGACAATTCCCTCTCCCTCCTTACTCCCTACTTACTCCTTCCTTACTTCAGCCATTTTCTCCACTCCTGCAGGGGCAGGATAAGTTCTGCCTCAATGGAAAGCAGAAATAATTACTGATTATTTATGCTCCCTCACTCAATTAACATTAGCCACTAGGATTGTAAGTTCTTTGAGTTAAGGACTGTATTACTCAACTCTAGAACCCTGCAAACACCTAGTACATTTCTCTAACTAAATAACTACTGTATCTGAACATGAGGGGGAGGACAGTGATGGTTCAGAAATCTGATCTTCAGTAAATACTCAGAGTGATATTTTGCTCAGAAAACATTTTTATACAGTATGCATTTAATAATTTTTTTAGTTATTATAAATTGATTAAGATAAAACCAAGTGAATCCTTCATCGAATGCTAAAGAATAAAGAGATGTTGAGTTGAAAGACTGCAAGTTTTTCAAGCTTGTCATTTCCCTTCTAAACTTCTGTGATTTGGGTAAAAGCAGAGTAGCTTTCAAATTAAAAAGCAGTCTAAAAACCCTTTAAAAATGGATATAATTTTAACATCATAGCAAATGGCCCCAAATTCCAATAGACTTTGGAATTTAAGTCTAATATATGGGCAAACTATTAGTCAATTATATTCCTCTGGGAAGCATTTGAGAGTAAATGATTATTAAAAATATCACCAGAAGGTCATTTCATCACCCTCCTAATTTCATTTTAGAGGACCTAAATTTCCTTCTACCTGGATGTCTGCCTGGAGCAATCATATCATCTCCATGCCAACCAGGTGATGGGGACTGATATGGGATCATACTTCTAAAAGCATCTGCACTATCAAGTTTTAAGTCACTGTACGTTTCAAGCCATGTTCCAACTCAAAAGGGACGTGCTGCAAATTATGATATGCAAGGGAGAAGTGGAAGTGTCTCTTTAACCCAACTCTGAAAAGGAAGATGACTAAGACAAATGCAAAAGAGATGTTCAGCACACAGCAAACAGAGGGAAATAGGTTTAAAACAGTAAATAAACATTAATAAGTCTTTATAGGAAGGTTGTTAAATAAATTTATACTGAAAGGATGAAATTTGGGGGAAATGGTACACTAAAGGCTTCATTTTAAATTATAAATTTTCATCTAACCAGCAAATTGTCTTTAAGTCCCCATTTTATTACTCAGCACTGTTTTCACTTTATGGAATATTTTGCATTACATTTTAATTAAAGTTATAATTATAGAATTAAATATAATTAGCTTCTTTCTTCAAAAGAAATTAGAAGTGAAGTTACTTTATTACATTTTCAATTTGTTTCCTGCAGTGTTACATAGTTTATTCTAATTAATTAAAGGAGGGCTCATAAATATTTTAGCAACATGGGAACGAGATTAAAACCTCAAGAATTTTTCCCTTGATTTTTTAATTTTACACTCTTAATTCTTGGCTTGGGCTCAACTGTATGCTGACGATGTAGAAGGATGAAGCCCTCAATATGTTCCCTCTTGACCTGATGCTTAGCATCCAGGTTGGTTGACATAAACTTAACAAAGGATGTGAAGGACCTATACACTGAAAACTATAAGACATTATTAAAAGAAATTGAAGAAGACAAAGAATTGGGAAGATATTCTGTGTTCATGGATTGGAAAAATCAACATAGTTAAAATGGCCATATTACCCAAAGCATTATACAGACTTAATGCAATCCTCATCAAAATGCTAATGGCGTTTTTTTCAAGAAATAGAACAACAACAACAAAAAAAACCAACAAACATCAGATTTGAATGGAATCACAGAAGTCCCCGCATAGCCAAAGCAATCCCAAACAAAGAAAAACAAAGACAAAAAAACTGGAGGTGTCATACTCCCTGTCTTCAAATTATACTACAAAGTAACAATAATCAAAAGAGTATGGTATTGGCACAAAAACAAACACACAAACCAATGCAATAGAATTTAGAACCCGGAAATAAACCCACATATATGTAGGCAGATAATTATTGGCAAAGGGGCCAAAAACATACAATGGAGAAAAGAAAGCCTTTTCAATAAATGCTGCTGGGAATATTGGAAAGCCACGTGCAAAGGAATGAAACTAGACTGCTATCTGTCACCATGTACCAAAATTAACTCAAAATCGATCAAAGACCTAAACATAAGACCTGAAACAATAAACTACATAGAAAAAAACACATACTAAACTTATCCTGGTCTTAACGAGGATTTTATGAATTTGACTTCAAAGGCAAGGGAAGTAAAAGCAAAAATGAATGAATGGTACTATATCAAAGTAAAAAGCTTCTGCACAGCAAAAGAAACCGTCAACAAAATAAAGAGACAACCAACCAAATGGGAGAATATATTTGCAAGTATCACCTCTGATAAGAGGCTCATGTCCAAAATATATAAAGAACTCGTACCACTCAACAGCAAAACAAACAAATAATCCAATTAAAAAAATGGGCAGAGGACCTGAACAGACTCTTCTCCCAAGAAGACATACAAATGGCCAACAGACATATAAAAAATAAAATGCTCAACTTCATTAGCTACTAGGGAAATGCAAATCAAAACCACAATGAGTATCACTTCACACATGTTATAAGGGCTAATATCAACAGACAAGGAATAATAAGTATTGGAGAGGCTATGGAGAAAAAGGAATACTCACATACTGCCGGTGGGAATGTAAATTAGTACACCACTATGAAAAACAGTATGCAGTCTCTTTAAAAAATTAAGAATAGAATTACTGTATGACCCAGCAATCCCCCTTCTGGGTATCTACTCAAAAAATCTGAAAACATTTATCTGTAAAGATGTATGTATCCTTATGTTCATTGCAGCATTATTAACTGTGGCCAAGACATGGAACTAACCACATGTCCTTCAATAAATGATTGGATAAAGAAAATTATATATATATATATATATATATCACATTTTCTTAATATCATATATATATATATAATTACATATATAATGTAGTATTACTCAGCCATAAGAAAAGATGAAATACTACCATTTGTGACAACATGGATGAATCTTGAGATTATCATGCTAAGCAAAATAAGTCAGACAGAAGTGGAGAACATATGACGTCACTCTTATGTGTGATATAAAACTGAAAACAACAAATGAACAAAACAAACAAACAAAAAAAGAAACAAAAACTCATAGACACAAACAGTTTAGTGGTTACCAGAATTACCAGAGGGGAATGGGGGAAGGGAGGTATCTGACGAGGGTAAGGGGAGTCAAATATATGGTGATGGAGGGACAACTGACTCTGGATGGACATATAATGAAATATATAGATGACGTATTATAGAAATGTACAGTTGATATTTATAAAATTTTACTAACCAATGTCACCCCCATAAATTTAATATAAATAAAAATTAATAAGTCTTGTTTTTTTTTTAATGGATAGGTAAAGCAATTCTAGACAAGTTTAGATTGAGTACATGAATAAATTTGGGAGCCAGGTTTCTCAATGTTGAAGAAGGTAGGTACACATTGTTTTGTACAGCTGAAACTAAGAAAAAAAAAGCAGAAGAAAAAAAACAAAAAAACATTAAATGGGGAAATACAAGAAAGAATCCTGTAGGGATGGTTTGGAAATTGGGGATATTGATATGAATTCATAATTTCAAAGATATGTATATGTATGTGCATATGCATATATACGTGCACATGTTTAAATATATATGGGTATGTATATGAGTGTATATATACAATAAATATAATGTATATTATATAATAAATATATTTATTTTCAGATATTTGAAATGCATGTATTTCCTAAATGTGTGCACTGAAAAGGCCAAATGCCACACTCCAGTGGCACTGAATACCCCTAGTGCCTAGAGCTAGAGATCTACTACCATCCCCACTATACGGAACCAGGGGTCTTCAGTGCAATGGCTGATTCCAGGGCTTGGATGCGTGGGTACAAGATGAGACTGGAATATCCTGTTATACTATAAAACAAGTGCTCAAGCAATTGATGTGGACATGTCCAAGAACAGAGAAGCCAGCTGAAAAATGCTCCAATAAATTTAATTTAAAAAAAAAAAAGAAAAATGCTCCCACTAGCCAAATATGGGACAATTTCAGCACCAAAATAATTAACCATAGTAATCTATTAGAAGACATTTTTGGGGAAAATTTATTATTCCATATTGATAATAAATAGATAAATAAATACATGGGGTGGGGAAAGGCTCTTGCTTACAGCGGAATGCTATGTACTATCTAATAAATGTGGAAGGAGTACGGGGTTAGAAAATCAGCACTTTGCAATTATCATAATAAATATTGAATCAGGCCAGATTTGTGAATAGATGCTAAAATCTAGGAGGAAAACTTGGTGAAGAGCAGAATCTGTGTGTGCCCTTAAGTGTCTCCCCACAGGTTGCTTATATGTTGAAAGAGAAAAAAAAATTGATTCTGCAATGGAGAAGTCAGACAATACCTTGACTAAGTGATCAAAATGAACACCCCCAGTTAGGGTCAGATAGGTATTCTGCCTCCAAACATGACACCTGGGACATGCTATTACCTATACAGTGTTCTGGCCAACAATGCATAACCTGAATGTAATCACGAGGAAACATATTTTTAAAATCCAGATGAAGAACATTCTATTAAAATAAATGGGTATGGAGGAGAACTGTCATTTTTAAAATTGTCAACATCATAAGAAACAAAGAAAGGCTGTGGAAATGTTCCATATTATAAGAGACAAAGAGAAGTGACAACTAAATGCAATACCTAACTCTAGACTCAGTCTTATAATAGAGGATGAAAATGCTATAAAAGACATGACTGGGTCAACTGATATATTTGAAATATAATAAAATTATATCAATATAAACTGAAATTTATAACGATGTTATAAATTTTTATTATAAAAGAGCATATCTTTATTCTTGGGAAATACACAGTGAAATATTTTGAGTTAAATGGCCATTATAGATATAAACTATCCTCAAATGGTTCAGAAAAAGAGAAGAGGAGAAGAATGAGAGCACATGAGCCAATAGTAAAGGAAATGGAATAAAATATTGATAAGTGAACCTGGATAAAAGGTCTCTGCATATTCGTCACACTTCTTATGCTTACTTGAAGTTATTCTACTTATATTACATTATTCTATACTATTCTATATATTTTATTCTTATTTGAAATTATTCACAAATATATTTTTTTGCATTAAAAAGAATATGTTTATTAAAGGAATGGTCTTTCCGGAATGGTGATAATATTGAAGCTGGGTGATGGGTATATAAGAGGATTCATATTCTATTTTTATTACTTTGTATACATCTGAAATTTTCTATAAAAGAGCTTTTTTGTTTTTAAGATATAGTTGGACTTGTCCGTGTATTTTAGTTAAATGTCTGATTTTACGTGTTGACCATGGGCCATTTATAAAGGCTGCACTTGTGAGATGTTATGAAACTCCCTGTTACTGGACAAGTGAATCTCCATAGTATACAAATGCCTTTAAAGCTGCAGCTTGCACAGCCCTCTGGGGTCATCTAGTCCAATGCAGGATCTCTGTTTTTGTTTGTCTCATTGAACTCATTCAATCTCTTGATCCCTCTCACTCTTCTCCTCCCCCTCCCCACCTCGTCCTCCTCCTTCTCCTTCTCCTTCTCCTTCTCCTTCTCCTTCTCCTTCTCCTTCTCCTTCTCCTTCTCCTTCTCCTTCTCCTTCTCCTTCTCCTTCTCCTTCTCCTTCTCCTTCTCCTTCTCCTTCTCCTTCTCCTTCTCCTTCTCCTTCTCCTTCTCTCTCCCTTTTGGGCAGTCCATGGTGCTGTGATAAAATAAGACACCTACTGGCTTTTTCTTCTTCAGGGTGTTTTCTAATTTTTTTCTAGACTGTTATATATCTTTTAAAATCACATTTAATATTACTTTATACCTTTATAGCTTAACTATGCTTTTTCAGAACACTGTCACCTACAGAATCTCAGATCATATTTAACCATTCTGTGAACAAACATACATCATCATGCCAACTTGACCAACAAAGAAACTGGAGAGGTAAGTGGTAAGTCCAATGTCACCAGAAGCAGGAATTAGAACCCAGCCCATTTTCCTCTATACTATATACATTTGCCCAATTAACAGCATGTGACATCACGAAGTCAGAAAACATGGCAAAATTTGCATGGTCCGACACCGAGTTCCAGAAAAATGGCGGAGTGAGGTGAGCCTCTGTAAAGCTCCCCTGGAATTTACAAAGAATCGAACAACAAAAACTCCACAAAGGACTCCATGCACAGCAGACAGTCAAGACGAAAAGGCCCACTACCGACTGAAATCACCTACAGGTGGGAGATTCGCGAGCGGGGGGAGGAGGAAAGTGAGAAGTGCACGGAGACGGAGGTGCGCGGGAGCAGGACTCAGACCCAGCTCAGTGCGCCGAGCTCGCTGCTTCCCGGAACTACTGCAGATGCGGGTGATCGGACTGCTAGGGTTCCACCAGGGCTCCACAGGGCTGCGGGGACAGCATATAACATGGCTGAACCCAACTCTCACGGCAGAGACCTCGGAGAAAAGACTGAGGGAAAAAGGCTGAAAATGGTGGTTTAAGCCCGCACTGCCGAGCAGAGAACGGAGCCTTAGACACTGAGACTAGCCGCCCCCTCCCTCCCCTCCCAGAGCTCGCCCCGCCCCCACCTGCCCTGTGCTAGAAGTGAAACAGTAGCAGTGTCAGATCAAAAGAACAGAAAATTTGCTATATTTGAGAACTGTGGCCCACAAACACAAATCCACAGCTCAACTGTTCCGGCAAAGGGGAGAGAGCTGTGGAAGCAGGACCGGCTGTGGTGGTGGTCGCCGCCATTGCTCTGGGCCACCTCTCACACCTCACCCCACCCCTAGCCCCACCTATCTGGGCGGATCCCTGCAGGAGTAAACAGAACTGCTGAAATATACGGGCTCTGAATCAGGAGCTGGAAAAGCTTTGGAACATCAAAAGCTCTCCGCATACCCACCGGGACACTGCGCCCTGTGACCTAGACGAACTATTAACAGAGGAGAAGCCCGTCTCGCAGAGAATCCCCCCATTGTGTGAGAAGCTGGAATAGTGCAGAGAAAACATAGCAATACCGTGTGGGAGAAGAAAAATAAGTTGCAGTTGGAGAAATAATAAAACATTCTACCAACAAGTACTGGAAAACAAAAGAAAGACCGATTTCTATCAACCTGTTGCAGAAGTCACTCCTCTAGATGTCTAGGAAGAGAAATAGTAAACCAGTAATCGCCATGAATAACCAAGGCAACAAGATAGCTCAAAAAGAAAGTGAAAAATCTCCAGAAAAGGCACTTAAAGATACAGAAATATGTGACTTAAATGACAGAGAATTCAAGATTGCAGTTCTGAAAAAACTCAACGAGATACAAGAAAACACAGATAGGCAGTTAAATGAACTCAGAAACTCAATTAAAGAACAGCATGAGCATTTTACGAAAAAGATTGAAATTTTAAAAAAGAACCAAATAGAATTTCTGGAGATTAAGAACTCAATAGAAGAAATTAAGAATGAAATAACCAGCTTAGGTAGTAGAGTTGACCAGATGGAGGAAAGAATCAGTGACATCGAAGATAGAAACCTGGAAATGACACAGATAGAAGAAGAAAGAGACTTGAGACTTAAAAGAAATGAAAGAACTCTACAAGAACTTTCTGACTCCATCAGAAAGAGCAATATAAGAATAATGGGCATACCAGAAGGAGAAGAAAGAGAGAAGGGAACAGAGAATATATTCAAACAAATTGTCGATGAGAACTTCCCAAATTTGTGGACAGAACTGGACCCTCGAATCCAAGAAGCAAATAGAACACCTAGTTACCTCAATCCCAACAGGCCTTCTCCAAGGCACATTGTACTGAAGCTGTCTAAAATCAACGACAAAGAAAGAATCCTCAAGGCAGCCAGGGAAAAGAAGACGGTAACTTACAAAGGAAAGCCCATTAGATTATCATCAGATTTTTCAGCAGAAACTCTACAAGCCAGGAGGGAGTGGAACCAAATATTCAAACTATTGAAAGAGAGAAATCATGAGCCAAGAATAATATATCCAGCAAAGATATCCTTTAGATATGAAGGAGGAATAAAGACCTTTCCAGACATACAGAAGCTGAGGGAATTTTCTAATACACGACCTACACTACAAGAAATACTAAAGGAGGCTATTCGACCACCATCAACAGGGACAATTTGTGGCAGCCAAAACTCAAAAAGGGGGAGAGTAAAGGCCTGAACCGGAATATGGGAATGGAGAAAGTAAGCGTGCTGAAGAAAATGGAATACTCTAAATATCAAACTTTCTTTTACATAAACTTAAGGGTAACCACTCAAAAAAAATCCAGAACTGAAATATATACTGTAATAAAAGAAGAAACAGGGAGAAACATCATAGAATACTACCACACAGAAATAATACACAACAAAAAGGCAAAGAAACAATGGAGACACAGCCTTACCAGAAAACTAAAGATAGAATGACAGGAAATCCTCACATATCAATAATCACCCTAAATGTAAATGGACTGAACTCACCAATAAAAAGGCACAGAGTAGTAGATTGGATCAAAAACTGAAACCCAACCATCTGCTGTCTCCAAGAGACACATCTCAGCTAAAAGGACAAGCATAGACTCAAAGTGAAAGGGTGGAAATTGACACTCCAAGCAAATGGTACCCAGAGAAAATCAGGTGTAGCCATAATGATATCAGATGAAACAGACTTCAAGGTGAAAAAGATAACAAGAGACAAAGATGGACATTTCATAATGGTGAAGGGGACTGTACAACAAGAAGACATAACAGTCATCAATATTTATGCCCCCAATCAGGGAGCACCGAAATACACCAAGCAACTACTAACAGAACTAAAGGGAGAAATTGACCAAAACACAATTATACTAGGGGACTTAAATACATCATTGACAGCTATGGATAGATCATCCAAACAGAAAATAAATAACGAAATAGTAGCCCTAAATGACACATTAGATGAAATGGACATAATTGACATTTATAGAGCACTTCATCCTAAAACATCAGACTATACATTCTTTTCTAGTGTACATGGAACATTCTCAAGGATAGACCATATATTGGGACATAAAATCAGTCTCAACAAATTTAAGAAGATTGAAATCATACCATGCATATTCTCTGATCACAAGGCTTTGAAATTGGATATCAACTGTAAAAAGAAAGCGGGAAAAAACACAAATACATGGAGATTAAACAACATACTTTTAAAGAAGGACTGGGTCAAAGAAGAAATTAGAGGAGAGATCAAAAGATACATAGAAACAAATGACAATGAAAATACATCCTACCAAAATTTTTGGGATGCAGCGAAAGCAGTTTTAAGAGGGAAATTTATCTCATTACAGGTCTATCTCAAGAAACAAGAAAACTCCCAAATAAATAACCTCATGTTACACCTTAAAGAACTAGAAAAAGAAGAACAAGTAAAACCCAAGGTCAGCAGAAGAAAGGAAATAACAAAAATTAGAGCAGAACTAAATGAAATAGAGAACAAAAAGACAATAGAAAAAATTAATGTGACAAAGAGCTGGTTCTTTGAAAAGATTAACAAAATTGACAAACCCTTGGCTAGACTTACTAAGATAAAAAGAGAAATGACACTGATTAACAAAATCAGAAACGTAAAAGGGGAAGTTATCACGGACACCACAGAAATACAAAGGATCATCCAAGAATACTATGAAGGACTATATGCCACCAAATTCAACAACCTAGAAGAAATGGACAAGTTCTTAGAAACATATAGCCTTCAAGGCTGAACCATGAAGAACTGGAAAATCTAAACAGACCGATCACCAAGTGAAATTGAATCAGTCATCCAAAACCTTCCCAAAAGCAAAAGTCCGGGACCAGATGGCTTCACTAGTGAATTCTACCAAACCTTCAAAGAGGATCTAATACCAATTCTGCACAAACTCTTCCAAAAATTGAAGAAGAGACAGTACTCCCTAACTCATTTTATGAGGCCAACATTACCCTGATACCAAAACCTGGTAAGGACAGCACAAAAAAGAAAACTACAGACCAATATCTCTGATGAATACCGATGCAAAAATCCTAAATAAAATTCTAGCAAATCGAATACAACAATGCATTAAAAAGATTATTCATCACGACCAAGTGGGGTTCATCCCGGGGCACAAGGATGGTTCAACATACAAATCCATCAATGTGATACATCACATAAACAAAATAAAGGACAAAAATCATATGATTATATCAATTGATGCAGAAAAAGCATTTGACAAGATACAACATCCATTTATGATTAAAACACTTAATAAAATGGGTATAGAAGGAAAATACCTTAACATAATAAAGGCCATATATGACAAGCCCTCTGCTAATCTCATAATTAATGGAGAAAAACTGAAGCCCTTTGCTCTACGTTCAGGAACACGACAGGGATGTCCCCTATCACCTCTGCTTTTCAACATAGTGTTGGAAGTCCTTGCCAGAACAATCAGGCAAGAGAAAGAAATAAAAGGCATCCAAATTGGGAATGAAGAAGTTAAATTATCACTCTTTGCAGATGACATGATGCTATATATAGAAAACCCTAAAGACTCCACCAAAAAGCTATTAGAAACAGTCAACGAATACAGTAAAGTTGCCGGCTACAAAATCAACGCACAAAAGTCCATTGCCTTCCTATATACTAACAATGAAATCTCAGAAAAAGAAATACAAAAAACAATTCCTTTTGCAATTGCAGCAAAAAGAATAAAATACCTAGGAATAAACTTAACCAAGGATGTGAAAGACCTATATGCTGAAAACTATAAGACATTTTTGAAAGAAATTGAAGAAGACACAAAGAAATGGAAAGACATTCCGTGCTCATGGATTGGAAGAATCAACATAGTTAAAATGGCCATATTACCCAAAGCAATATACAGATTCAATGCAATCCCCATCAAAATCCCAATGGCATATTTTAAAGAAATAGAACAAAAATCATCAGATTTGTTTGGAACCACAAAAGACCCGAATAGCCAAAGCAATCTTAAGAAAAAGAACAATAATGGAGGTATCACACTTCCTGACTTTGGCTTGTACTACAGGGCTACAATAATCAAAACAGCATGGTATTGGCAGAAAAACAGACACATAGACCAATGGAATAGAATTGAGAACCAGAAATAAAACCACATAAATATGGACAGATAATTTTTGACAAAGAAGCTAAAACATACAATGGAGCAAAGACAGCCTCTTCAATAAATGGTGCTGGGAGAATTGGATAGCCACGTGCAAAAGAATGAAACTGGACTGCTATTTGTCACCATGTACCAAAGTTAATTCAAAATGGATCAAAGACTTAAGCATAAGACCTGACACAATAAACTGCATAGAAGAAAACATAGGTACTAAACTTATGGACCTTGGGTTCAAAGAGCATTTTATGAACTTGACTCCAAAGGCAATGGAAGTAAAAGCTAAAATAAACGAATGGGACTATATGAAACTTAAAAGCTTCTGCACAGCAAAAGAAACCATTGACAAAATAAAGAGGCCACCAACTGAATGGGAGAAGATTTTTGCAAACAGTGCCTCCGATAAGGGGCTAGTATCCAGAATATACAAGGAACTCATGCAACTCAACAACAAAAAAACAAACAACCCAATTGAAAAATGGGCAGAGGACTTGAAGAGACATTTCTCCAAAGAGGACATACAAATGGCAAATAGACATATGAAAAAATGCTCAACATCACTAATCATCAGAGAAATGCAAATCAAAACCACAATGAGATATCACCTCACCCCAGTCAGAATGGCTATCATCAACAAGACAAATAGTAACAAATGTTGGAGAGGCTGTGGAGAAAAAGGAACCCTCATACACTGTTGGTGGGAATGCAGACTGGTGCAGCCGTTATGGAAGGCAGTGTGGAGGTTCCTCAAAAATTACGAATAGAATTGCCATATGACCCAGCAATCCCTCTCCTGGGTATCTACCCAAAAAATCTGAAAACATTTAGAGATAAAGACACGTGTGCTCCAATGTTCATTGCAGCTTTGTTTACGGTGGCCAAGACATGGAAACAACCAAAATGTCCTTCGATAGATGAATGGATAAAGAAGTTGTGGTATATATACACAATGGAATACTATTCGGCAGTAAGAAAAGATGATATAGGAACATTGTGACAACATTGATGGATCTTGAGAGAGAAATGCTGAGCGAAATAAGTCAGACAGAAAAAGCAGAGAACCATGTGATTTCACTCATATGTGGTATATAAACCAAAAGCAATTAAAGAACAAGACAAACAAATGAGACACAGAAACTCATAGACACAGACAATGGTTTGGTGGTTGCCAGAGGGTAAGGGGGGTGGGGGGTGGGGGGTGGGAGATGAGGGTAAGGGGGATCGAATATATGGTGATGGAAGGAGAACTGACTCTGGGTGATGAACACACAATGGGATTTATAGATGATGTAATACAGAATTGTACACCTGAAATCTATGTAATTTTACTAACAATTGTCACCTCAATAAATTTAATAAAATAAAAAAAAATTTTGCATGGTCCATAACTGTGGGGACAGAGCCCCAGAGAGCAGTTTCCAGGCTCTCAGCCTCATGTGGAGGGGTGCTGGCTCTGGTGGTGGATGGCCGTCAGCTGTGGCTGGTTGGCCATTAGCTGTAGCCAGTTAGCCAATGGGCCACTGATATAACTGCCGCAGCTGGCTGGGGAATCGAGTCGAGTCGAGTAGAGTCGGTTGTTTGGCAGAAAAGCAGACAACAAGTCGCACGTCGTGTGAATCCAGCCCCCAGTGAGACTATAGTGGTGTGACTCCCCTACCTGTGGCTCCGTGGGTGTTCCTTTTTGGCCTCACCATATCCTGCATTCTTATGTGGGGAGCGGTTGCTGAGACCCTGCATGACGCCCCGCACAACACATGGCGCAGTGAGTAGGGTGCGGTGCTGGCCAAAGCTCTCCGAAGGGCGGTGGAGCAGTTTGTGCATATGAACACTCAGTCTTAGGAAGACCAGGAGGAGCAGCTGCTGGAGAGCTCAATCCCCGTGGAGGGGTGGGAAGACATGGATGGTTCCCCAACCAGCAGAGGCCAGAGAAAGCGAAAGTTGTTGAAGCCCTGTGGGCTGGGAAGTACTTGCTGACACAACCCTGATGTGGGACTTGCCCAGGAGGAAACGCTTGCTGAGTCCTCCATGGGAGCTGAGGGTGAGGTTAAGGTCATCCCTCACCCTCAGGACAGCCCTGGAGAATGATTATGGACTATGGGGAATGGGTGTTATCCCTAATTTAATGGACCACTTGACTGTTTGCTTGGGAACATACCACCATGTAGTGGAACTGGCAGATGTTTGCTTTTGTGTTTTGACCGGCCACCATCGAGAATATGTAAGCACCTTGACTGTGAGTCGCTGTTGTTCTGGCACAGTACCCTGAGAGGCCCAGAGAGAGTGGCAGTGCCCTGAGAACCCTGGCTGAGCCCAGGACGTCTGGCTGTGCCCAGAGAGAGTGGCAGAGCCCTGAGAGCCCTGGCTGAGGCCGGGGAGACTGGTGGTACCCTAAGAAGCCCAGGAAGTCTGGCTGTGCCCAGAAGGACTGGTGGTGCCCTGAGAAACCCTGGCTGTGCCCAGAGAGCCTGGCTGTGTGCAGGATATTGCATTCACCTCCAGGCTCCTCGCACAGGGCTCCTTATGGAAAACGCTTGTTGCGTAGATTGTGAGGCGAGACCCTATAGGGGTGGAGTGTGGGGACAGAGCCCCAGAAAGCAGTTTCCAGGCTCTCGGCCTCACATAGAAAGGTGCTGGCTCAGGTAGTAAATCGCCATCAACTGTGATTGGATGGCCATGAGCTGTGGCTAGTTGGCCATCAGCTGTAACCAGTGAGCCATTGGCCACTAATATAACTGCCGTGCCTATGCTAGCAGGAAATGGGGGCTAACAAGAAGATGGTGGCTGAGCTAACAAGTGGCGTAGTGTGGATTGCGGGTTCTGTGGTTCCTGCTTCCTGTGTCTCCAACCCAGCCGCCAGCGAGACTATAGTGGTATGACTCCACACCAACAGCCTCATCTTTCTCTGCTGTGACTATGCATAGCATGGCTTTCCCAGTCTTGGAACTATCTTTTGCATTTGGCTGTATTGACTTCACTTCCATATGAAATATTTACATATGTTTTTACTTTGTCATCATTTAGCATGACATCTGTTTGCCTAAAATGAGTCAGGTCTCAGCCACAACAGCTTGTTGGACTGGTGTGATGTCTAAAGAGAAACGAGAACTGTCTTTTGGTAGGTTCTCTTAAAAATGGACTGCCTTATTAATTATTACCTGACATTTTATTATTTTACACTCTCAAATACATATTTGTATGTTTTGCTTCATTTTAGATTTATAACAACCTTGTGTAATATGTAAAGCACATTTATTATCCTATTTCATGGCTATGAATTCAAAGCCTTGGAAGGGGAAATGATTTGAAAAAGGTCACAGGACTGAGACCACAATGACCCAGGTCTCTTGATTCTTAGACCTGTGGTATTTCCATCAAATGTGATGAGTCACATCATTAAAATAAACACTAAGATGTGATGGATTTTCAAAGATGCGAGAAACTACTTTTATAATTAATATAGCAGCTACCATTTAGTGAGTGTTTAAATATTCATATAAACATACAAAAGAGAACCTGACAAAATGGCAGAGTAGATAAACACATGCCTGTGTCTTTCCATGAATACACTAAAATTGTAACTAAATTATAGAACAATCAACCTGGACAAATCTGAAGTCTAGCCAAACAGAATTCCTATAAATAAACATATAAAGAAGCCACATTGAGACTGGTTGGAGGGGCAGGGACGCAGAACCAGCACCAAACCTTCAAGTGGAGGTTAGGAATCAGGATGAATATCTTAACCATGGAGGTTCTCCCTGAAGGAGCAAGGGACCCAACTGCCACACAAGACTCTCCAGCCCAGACTACTGGTGTTGGGAAGAGGAGCCCCCGCAACATCTGGCTGTGAAAAACAGAGGAGATTCTAACCATTTGGGTGGGACAGAAGACTGCAAGAAACCCACATGTCTTCTTAAATAGCCTGCACATAGACTTACTCACTTGCAGGCACACACCTTGGGCGATGGTGGAGGGATGGTAACTCAGGGAGCCTCAGAGACAACTTGGGGTGCAGACTAAGGTGTGTAGTTTCAGGGAGAGGACTGGAGGATAGTTGCCGTTTTCCTTGTGAGGGGTTCTCCTCACGAGGCAGGTGGGCACCATCTTGCCTGTGATCAGCTTGCCTCACATAAGAAAAATCTGAATCTGATTGGCCTGGTGAACTCCACTGCTCTGCCCTGTTGACTCAGCTGTGACCCCACCTCATACAACTCCTGCAAGGCTGTAGGCACTTTCTCCTAGAGCAGCCAGGCCACCTGCATTGCACTTTTTCTTGGAAAACTATCAGAGTCCACCAGCCCCAGGCAGGTAGTGACTGGCCTCAGTATGCTCTGATACTTTGCTGAGTCACTCCAGTCTCAGCACTGGCACCAAACCAGAATTTACACTAACCTGTTGACCACAATTCTTCCTACTCTAGTGACTCCCTGAGATCCTGCCTCACCCAACTTGCATACCACACAAGGCTTTATCTATGGCTAAAACTTAAGGGAGCCAGCAGGTGGCAGCAGGCCTCTGGTTGTCCTTGCTTTTTGCAGAGTTACCCCAGGTCTGCTACTGGTGACAGCCAAACTCGGTTCACAGTAAGGCCTCTCCCATGTGTCTCCAGGTTTAGCACAGGAAGAGAACAACTGCGAATCACTTTGTAGCTCCTACCTAGTAGTCCCTGTCCAGGCACAGGAGCCCCTCCTAAGAAGACCAAGAACCAACATATTTGGAGGAGGTTGTCAGCAGGCCACAGCAGAGCACCACCCAATTAGCCCCACAAATGGTAGATACAAAGGCACCAGAATCCACTGGGGTAAATCCCACTCTCCCCGCACTACAGCCCCATAAGCTGTGGATATAGCCTGAGGATCAATATGTAGGCTATAGCATAAGGAATATAGTGAATAATATTGTCATAACTATGAAGAATGTCAGATGGGTACTAGATTTATCAGGGTAATAGATGGGAGGGAGTTGAGACAGAATGAAAAATGACTTAAAAAGTTGATTGGCTTAAAAAGTACAAATTAGTAGTTACAACATAGTCATGGGGATGTAAAGTAAAGCATAGGGAATACGGTCAATGATATGATAATAACTATGCATAGTGCGTACTAGACTAGTCAGGGGATCACTTCTTAAGTATATAAATGTCTAACCACTATGCTGTACACCTGAAATTAATATAAAGTAATATTGAATGTCAACTGTACTTGATAAATTTTAAAAGGAGGGGAAAGTAGAAGGGAAATAAGAGGTCCAAGTTTCTAGGTATAAACAAATAAGTTATTGGGATGTAATGTACAGTATAGGGAATATAGTCAATAATATTGTGATAGCATGCTATGGTGTCAGATGGTTGCTGGACTTATCATGGTGATCACTTCTTTAGGTATATAAACGTTGAATAACTATGGTCTACCCCAAAAACTAATATAATATTGTATGTTAGTTATATTTTTTAATAAGAATAATATATGTAATGTATATGTATATATACATATATATATATATATATATATATATATATATATATATATACACACACATGAGTTCTGACAATTGAGTTCATGAACTTTTTGCAACAATGTTGTTAGCTATTTTTATATCAGAGGGACTATTCAATATAAGTTTGTACCAACTAGACAGTTAACCAAGTTTACTATTTCAAAATGCTGAAAACGCTGTGTAGAAAAAGTTAGACAACCTGAACTTTTCACCAACAATTCATTGCTCTTGCATCATGACAATGCACCAGCTCACATGGCACTGTCTGTGAGGGGGTTTTTAGCCAGTAGCTATATTGGAACACCCTCCCTACTCACCTGATCTGGCCCCCAGTGACTTATTTCTTTACCCAAAGACAAAGGATATATTGAAAGGAAGACATTTTGATGGCATTCAGGACATCAAGGGTAATACGATGACAGCTCTGATGGCCATTCCAGAAAAAGAGTTCCAAAATTGATTTAAAATATGTGTTAGGCACTGGTGTTGATACATAGCTTACCAAGGGGAGTACTTCGAAGGTGACCTTAGTGATAGTCAGCAATGAGGTATGTAGCACTTTTTCTAGGATGAGTTCATGAACTTAATTATCTGATGTATATATATTGAATTGTGTGTATATACATATATATACATTTTTTCATATATCTGTTGGAGATATATATAGCAGAATGTTTCCTGTAGCTTCCGAAAATCAACTAAGTCCCAAAGTACCAAAAATCAGTAGATAACCCATTCTTCAAGCAAGGTGGACAAACTGGTCCTTTGCCCCTTACCCCAATCAGCCATCCAATCCATATAAGCAGAAGACTGACGTTAATAGAGTTTGGATGAATCAGGACAATTGTTGGCTCATGGCCATCCCACAAGCCAAATAATGGGTATTCCAAGAAGAGATTGGAGGCTGATTATAAAATGGGAGACTAACATCTCATTCCCTAGAAGACTGCATTCAGGTCTACAGAAAATCTTAGCATTGCCCACCTCTCTTCCTGCTGCCCCCTATGCAAAGCTCGGTGACAAGATTCTTGAAGGCGTTTTACATGTGTCTCTTAAGTTTGTGATCTTATGCGATGTACAAAGTTGATATTTATTTCCTGCTCCAAGTTTTCTGAAGATGGAGAGAAGGGGTATTGAATGGAGGCAACCCCAACAACAGGGAGAGGTCAGCAGTGAAAAGAGCCTGCACACCCAGGGTGACAATGCTCCCATGCACCAAGTCATTTGGTTACCCAGCTCAAACCATCCTGATGGGGTCATGCCCAAGGTCACTCCATGAGGGGAGCAGGGGCACCCCATCAGAAATAGGCTGTGGTGTGGGCTACAGCAGGCAGCAACTAGTCAGTGTCACCAAACCTTCAGCCAGCGGAAGATAAACGTTGTTCAATAATTGCCCCCAATATCTCTGTCTTAGATAACATTCATTAGAGGCAGACATTGTGACAGGAATTCAGATACATGGGCTTTAGTAATGGAGACCCCTCAGGAGAGACCTATAAAGGAGGGAGTATGGAAGAAATAGGGAAGTGATATCTCATTGTGGTTTCGATTTGCATTTCCCTAATAGCTAGTGTAGTTAGGCATTTTATTTTCCACATATCTGTTGGCCATTTGTCTTCTTCAGAGAAATGTCTGTTCAGGTCCTCTGCCCATTTTTCAATTGGATTGTTTGTTTTTTTATTGTTGAGTTGTATGACTTTTTTCTATATTTTTGATATTAGCCCCTATCAGAGGTGTTGTTTGAAACTATCTTCTCCAATTCAGTTGGTTGCCTCTTTGTTCTATTGATGACTTCTTTTGAGATTATTATGCTAAGTGAAATAAGTCAAACAAAAAAGTTGACAACCATATGACTTCATTTATATATAGGATATAAAACTGAAAGCAACAAAGGAACAAGACAAACAAATAAACAAAACTCAGAGACACAGACAACGGTTTAGTGATTACAGAGGGTAAAGGATGTCAAACATATGGTGATGGAAGGAGAACTAACTCTTGGTGGTGAGCACACAATGTGATATATAGTAATAGATATTGTACACTTGAAACCTACTAATCATTATAGGATTGTACACTTGAAATGTATGTAATTTTACAAAGCATTGTTACCCCAATAAATTTAATTTTTAAAAAAAAAAAAAGGAACGAAGGGCGGGAGGGAGGGAGGGAGGGAAAGAAGAGAGAGAGAGAGAGAGAGAGAGAGAGAGAGAGAGAGAGAGAGAGAGAGAGAAAGAAAGAAAGAAAGAAAGAAAGAAAGAAAGAAAGAAAGAAAGAAAGAAAGAAAGAAAGAAAGAAAGGAGAATCAAAGGTTAAAAAAAAAAAAAAAAAAGGCGGGGGAAGGGGAAAGAGTCAAGCTAGGGTGTAATCACAAGTAAGTTGAGCCTTGGCTTGACCCATGGGTGGAGGAGGGTTCTGTGGCATAAATTACCCAGAACTGTTCCTCCTTGAGGCAGAGCCTGGCCTTTGGTATTCCCATATCAGTCAGTCTGTGGCTACTGGCAACTGGAGTTAAGCATGATAAGCTTAACCAAGCATCATTCTCAGGAGAAGGGGCCGCTATAAGCCAACCAACATAGAGGATAAGTGCCCTAGTCCAGCAGAGGGATCCAGCTGGGGAAGCAGCAGCGGTTCCTACATTCCTCACCCTCTAAGAGCATGTTCTGAGCATGTTCCACATGCTATTTCAGAGACATGGAGCACTAGTGACTCATGGAAGTGGCCTGTTCCTAACACACCTTTTATTGGCTTTTCTTTTGTATCTCTCTTTCCCCATTTCTTGTCTTGTACTTTCTGGAACCACCTCTCAGATAGACTAACTGCATCCAAATTTTTTTCTCAGGGTCATTTGGGGGGTGGGTGAAAACTAAAACAATTACCAGAATGAACTTATTCTTGTCACCGAATATTACCTGCAGCCATGAATTTCAACTAGACAGCTTTAAGGAGCCAAGAATTGAAAACTGTGTTTGGAAGGGAAAAACAGCTATTTCCTGCTTATATCTCTATGAAATTTAGTTTAGTTAATAAATTGATGCCCAATCATTATCCCATTTAATCCTCACAATAACTGTGTGAGGCAGGTGTAGTTATCTTCAACGTATACACAGGAAAATAGAGATTCAGAGAAGGTAAGTGTGTTCCGAACCCTCTCAGCTGAGAGTCTATTCATCCATTCTGATATTAAAGCCAAGTTTCTGATCCACTAACCATCTTCCTTACGGCTTTAAAAAGAGCACAAATAGTCATTTGCTCATTTCTAAATTTAAATGCAGGGCTCCTAAAACAACTCTTAAGACAATGGTGGTGGGAAGTACACTTTTTATGCGATGAAAGGCCCTTTTATCCTTTTTTAATATAGCCAGGAAGATGAAAAGGGCAGATACCATGTTTTGTTGTTAAACTGACAACATTATTGATATTTTTCAAATTATTACAAGAAAGACCCAGCGTTCACATGTTTTATTTAAGGCAGTTCCTGTATTGTTTGGACATAACTTTATTTATGTCAAAAATTGTATATTGGATGAACATTTATTTACCCAATAACATTTATTAGTTACAAGCAAGCAGTTTTAAGACAAGAATAAAAGATTGGATGAAAATGGGGAAAATAAACCTGTGTCTTATTTCTCTGGCACTCTCCCGAACATGTAGAGATTTTGTTCAAGTTATAAACCACATTCCCCATGTTTGCTCTACAGGATTGACACAATTCCCTGGCAGTTGGCTACTAGTGATGACTATTAAATCAACCAGGTAAGCAGGTAGATGTCACCACATTTGCCATACAGGAGGCCATGCTATATGGTAATTAGAGTACAAATGTTAGTATCAGTCTTTGATTTAAACTAAGTCTTCACACTCATTAGTTATGCAATCTTAGACTAACTATTTATGCTCGCTAGGATTCAGTTTCCTTTAAATGAAAACTGGAGACAATAATGCTCCCTGTTAGCGTTCGGGAAGGATTAAAAGCATACAAAGGAGTTACATGGTATCTGGCCACAGAGCAAGCACTTGACAAATGTTGTCTATCATCAATAAAATATATTTTTTCTGATTAGAATAGAGTAGAAGGAGGGTAGTTGGATAAGAACAAGTACAGTTCGTTTCCAAAAGTTTTGGCTTACGTATAGTTTCAGAGTTAGGGACGCCACATTTTCCTGGAGGCCACTGGCTAAACAGCGTGCACAAATTCATTGCACCATGCATGTTGGAATGACTGCTTTACTGATTTTGTTTATCTGAAACAGTGCCACTTATAACAATCCCCTCCCTAGATTATGTCTTTTGGGGATTAACCCTCTCCCCTGAGAAGGCAGCAGAAGGACAGAGGGGTCGCAAACACAACGGAGAGAGAATATATGTCAATGTGGAGTGTTATAAACTTACATTACCATAAATCTGGGATGACAACATAAGCCACGGGAAGGGAAGCATCAGATGAATTACACAGGCATTCCCCAAGAAATGGCAATAAAACAGTGGCGTGCCATGTGCCATCCCATATTTCACGTATGTCAGATGAATTCAACTCAAGAATATCTTAATTTCCCCCCATTTTTAGCCTCTTTCTTATTCTCCCTGTCATATAACTTTAGGATTTATTCTCTTTTTAAGTATTTTTTTAAATTTTTCAGTTACAGTTGACATACAATATTATATTAGTTTCAGGTCTACAATAAAATGAGTAGACATTTATATAACTTATGAAGTGATCACCCCAATAAATCCAGTACATATCTGACACTATACATAGTTATTAAAACATTACTATGTTTCCTATGCTATGCTCTACATCCCCATGACTATTTTGTAACTACTAATTTGTACTTCTTAATCCCCTATTCTCCTTCACTCATCTCCTCAACAACACCACTCATCCGACAACCATCAAAAGTCTCTCTGTATCTATGAGCTTGTTTCTGTTTTGATTGTTTGTTTATCCTGTCCTCTAGATTAGCCATGTATATGAATCATACTCGTATGACATTTGACTTTGTCTGATTTACTCCAGTCAGCACAATACCCTCTAGGTCCATCCAGGTTTTTGCAGATGGCAAGATTAAATTATTTTTTATGGCTGAGTAGTGTTCTATTATATATATGTACCACCTCTTCTATTTCCATTTATCCATGATGGAAACCCAGGTTGCCTTCACATCTTGGCTATTATAAATAATGCTGCAATGAACATATAGATGCACATGTCCTTTCAAAGTAGTATTTTGAGTTTCTTCAGCTAAATACCCACAAGTGGGATTACTGGATCTTTCTCTGTCTCTTGTTATAGCCTTTGTTTTAAAGTCTATTTTGTCTAGTATAAGTATTCCTACCCCAGGTTTTGTTTTCATTTGTATTTTCATAAAATAACTTTTTCCATGCCTTTATGTTTAGTCTGTGTGTATATTTCAATCTAAAGTGAGACTGGTAGGCAGCACATGTAAAGATCTTGTTTTCTTAGCCATTCAGCCAAACTTATGCCTTTAGATTGAAGCATTTAATCCATTTATAGTTAATTATTGATAGATAGGTAGTTATTGTCATTTTATTATTCATATTTTTAACTTTTATTTCCCGTCTTCTTCTTAAGTAAGTCCCTTTAACATTTCTTGTAATACTGGTTTGATGGAGATGAACTCCTTTAGCTTTTTCTTGTCTGGGAAGCTCTTTATCTTTCCTTTGATTCTAAATGATAACTTTGCTGGGTACAGCAATCTTGGTTGTAGGTCCTTGCTTTTCATCACTTTGAATAGTCTATGCCAGTCCCTTTTGGCCTACAATGTTTCGGTTGAGAAATCGGCTGACAGTCTTGTGGGAGCTTCTTTGTTTTTAACTAACTGCTTTTCTCTTGCTACTTTTAAGATTCTCTCTTTTTCTTTAAGCTTTGGCATTTTAATAATGATGTGTCTTGGTGTGGGCCTCTTGAGTTCATATTGTTTGGGACTCTCTGTACTTCCTCAGCTTGTATGTCTATTTCCTTTGCCAGGTTAGGGAAGTTTTCTGTCATTATTTTTTTCAAATAGAGTTTCAATCCTTTGCTGCCTCTCTTCTCCTTCTGGTACCATTGTGATGTGAATGTTGTTACACTTCATGTTGTCCCAGAAACCCCATAAATTATCCTCATTTTTCTGGGTTCTATTTTCTATTTGCTGTTCTGATTGTGAGTTTTCTGCTACCTTATCTTCCAAACTGTTAACTGGATCCTCTGCTTCATTTAATCTACTATTGATTCTCTCTAATTTATTCTTTATTTCATTTATTGTATTCACTTCTGACTGGTTCTTTTTTATGTTTTCTATCTCCATTTTTGTTTTCTATCTCTTGTTGAAGTTCTCACTGAGATCATAGAGTATCCTAATAAAGAATGTTTTGAACTCTGCATCTGGTAGATTGCTAGTCTACATTTTCTTTAGTTCTTTTTCTGGAGTTTTGTTCTGTTCTTTCATTCAGGGCATATTTCTTTATTGCCTCATTGTGGCTGCCTTCATGGGTTTGTTTCTTTGTAGTAGATAGAGCTGCTTTGTATCAGCTATGTCTCTCAGTCTCGGTAGAGTGGTTCATGTAGTAGGCATCCTGTGGGGCCCAGTGGTACAGTCTCCGGACACCTGAGCAGTGCTCCAGTTGTATCCTTTGTGTGGGTTGTGTGTGTGCCCTCCTGTTGTAGTTGAGCCTTGGTTTGTTGTGAGGACTGGCTGTGAGTACAGTGGAGGAGCTGTTGTGTAGGGGTTGACCTTATAGGGCAGGATTCACTTTAGCAGGGCTCTGGTGCCTGCTCAGTCTATCCTTGGGTATGTAATTTTATTTCTAAGGTTGTTATGTGGTGCTGTGGTGTGGTCTGAAGCTGGCCACCAAGTGTGTTTGTTCTGAGACCTCTTGGAAGGGCCTCTGTCGCAGGCCAAGTTCAGCCATTGCCTGTGCCCTTCCTGGGGCCACTTGGTATGAGCTACAAAGTGCTCTGCAGATGGTTGCCACTTGTGGTGGGCTTGGAGGTGTCTGAGAGAAGTTAAGCTGCAAACCAAGGCTAGCAGCTACTAGTGCCAGGTACAGGGCACACTGAGGCCAGATATTGCTTGTTTGGGGTTGTGAACCTTTGAGAGATTTTAGGAAAGTCCACAGCATCAGCCAAAACAGGCCATTTGTCTGTCTTGGAAAAAACACTGGAAGTTGCTTGGCTGGGCCCACAAAGTGGGTGGGGCAGCATCTCAGGGAATCACCAGGGCAAGGAAAATGGTGTTAGCCAGATTGATGCAGGCTCAGATATGGCAGCAGCTTGCATTTGCCTGCTAGGAGTGGGGAGGGCACAAAAAAGAAACAATGGCTTCCACCAGCTCCTCCATTCGGGAGAAAGCTGCCACTCCAGCCAGACAGTTCATTTCCTCCTTGTATATTCCTGGCACCTTTCAAGCTGCTGCCCCAGCACTGGAGCTCAGAGTGAGTGAGTCCATCTGCAGGCTCTTCAACAAGAGTGCCAGGGACTCCAGCAGCCTTAGTCTCATTCAGCCACAATCTCCACTGGTTTTCACAGCCAGAAGTTATGGGGACTTCTCTCCCCAGCACTGGACCCCTGGGCTGGGGAGTCTATTGTGGGGATGTTACCCTTCACTCCTCAGGGAGGATCTCCAAAGCTGAGAAATCCCTCCCAAGTTTTAACTGCCACATGTGGGTGTGAGGCAGCCTGTTCCACAGCTCTACCCCTTCTACCTTGAGGTGGCTTCTTCTGTATATTCCTAGTTATAGGACTTCTGCTCAACTATACTTCAGGAGATTCTCAATGATGGTTTTTCTGTAGTGTAGTTGTAATTTTGATGTGGCTGTGAGAGGAGGTAAGCACAGCATTTACCTACTGCACCATCTTGAGCAAATGGGGTTTATTCTTTAATTAATAAAGGATAGAGAACCAGGTAAAAAATAAATGTTTATTAAACATCATGTGTAATCACTCTCTAATCAATACCATTTTGTTTGCAAATTAAGAGTAACTGTCAACTTATTTAATGGTTACACTTATGAAAATGTTAGTACTTTAACAAGGAAGGACATATAACAGAAATTCAATAAATGGTATTATAGTTTTGATTATTAAATTTGTGTACCCTAAGCTACTCTACCTCTACTCTCCATCCTCCAACTCTTTCACTGTTCCCCCACAGTCTCTAATGAGTCACAGTGGATGGAAAACTCATTAAGAGTAGGTGAAAAAGGGAACAAGGTGTCCCTTAGAGTATTGGTAACATGAAAATTAATAATATCTTTTGGATCAGTTTCATGGACTAGTCTAATAAATGCATGTAGTTAACTTCTGATGACCTAACTCTCTCACTTATAAATTAGAAATTTAAAAATATCTCCTTTGCAGGCTTATTTTGAAGTTTGCTTATAATGTATATAATTTATCTAACATAGCTCCTGGTGCATAGCAGACGCTCAAAAATGTTGGCTCTAACTATAAATATAATTAGTATTTGCTTATTGTTTCCAGGACGAAAACAATTATTGAAATTTATCTTTAATTCCAAAAGAGTCACTCTGATGGGATATGAGGAAAATGTGATGTTTTCTTTTTCAACAGCATCCCCTTTTCTTGCAGCCCATCTTGTCCTTCCACATTAGTAGTTCTAGGACATTGAGGTGGGTTTAGGAAAGCTAACAACCTCAAGGAGAGTTTCCAGCAACTCTAAATGCAGTATGCCATAAGCAGCTATAAGTACAGTAGTCCCACCATTATCCTCAGTTTCACTTTCCATGATTTCAGTTACTTGCAGTTAGCCACGTTCTGATATTAAATGGAAAATTCCAAAGACAAACAATTCATAAGTTTTAAATTGTGTGTTTTCTGATTAGCATAATCAAATCTCATGCTGTTCCACTCTGTCCCCCCACCAGGGACTTGAATCACCCCTTTGTCCAATGCATCCATGCTACCCGCCTGTTAGTCACTTGGTAGCCATCTTAGTTATCAGATCAACTGCCTTGGTATTGCAGTGCTTGTGTTCAAGTAACCCTTACAGTAGCCCAATGCTACTTCTCCATGCCTATGTCATTCACCTCTCTTCATCTCTTTGCACATCATCACAAGAAGGGTGAGGACACTAAGACATTTTGAGAGAGAGAGTGACCACATTCACATAATTTTCATTACAATATATTGTTACAATTGTTCTATTTTATTTTTAGTTATTGCTGTTAATCTATTACTGTCCCTAATTTATAAATTGAATCTTATAAAAATACATGTGTAAGAAAAAACATAGTATATGTAGAATTTGGTACTATCTATGCTTTCAGGCATCCACTGGCAGTCTTGGAACTTAACCTCTGTGGGTAAGTGAGGACTACTGTACATAAGAATCCAGGCATAAAGTGGGCTGTTTAACTCACAGTGAATCAGACCTTTGATTCTTTATATTTCCCCTTAATCCCCATAGCTTTTGTTTTAAGTAGAGCTGGGTCATGTGGAATTTTAACAAAGGCTTCTCTGAAAATCCAAAGAACTTTGTACCCTCTGTGTTATTATGTAGCCTCTTTTTATGACCTTATTATATAGAAGGGTTTAATTAAACAGGATTTTCTCTTCTGCAAATTAGTACAGAACATACTCTACCTTTTTTCGTTTTTTTGGCAAGTTTTCTAAAATCCTTCCCACACTGTGGTTCATTTAGCCCAATTAGAATTTTATGAACAGAAGATGTTAAAGTATTAAAAGAAATGGGAATGTAAAATGGTATAGCCACTCTGGAAAACAGTTTGGCAGTTTCTTAAAGAATGAAACATGAAACTATCATATTACCTAGCAATTGCACTCCTTTAGAGATTTCCCAGAGAAATGACAACTTATGTTCACACAAAAAAAGCCCTGCACACCAACATTTACAGCAGCTTTATTTGTAATAGCTAAAAACTAGAATCAGTCAGATGTTCCTCAACAGGTGAGTGATTGGACAAATCATGGCACATCCATACCAGGAATCCGAGTCAGTAACAAAAGAGACAAACTATTGATTCAAGCAATAATTTAGGTGACTCTCAGGGAATTATGTTGAGTAAAAGAAGCTAATCCCAAAAGGATACATACTGTTGATTCCACTTTTATAACGTTTTTGAAATGACAAAATTTTAAATGAAGGACAGATTTGATTCTGGGGGGTGGAGGCAGGGGAGAGGAATGGAGAAGTAGGATAGCAAGAGGAAGACGGGCGTGGTGGTAAAGGGGCAACACCAGGGATCCTTGTGGTGTCGGGACTGTTCAGTATCTTGACGATGGTGGTGGAGGCAGGAACCTATTCATATGATAAAATGTTATAATATTTAATACACACAGATGAGTACAAATTAAACTGGGAAAATCAGAATAAGATTTCCAAATTCTCTCCCTGTCAACACTCTAGTTGTTATGTTATACCACAATTTTGCAAAATGTTACCATTGGGGGAAACTAGGGAAAATGTACATGAAATCTTTCTGTATTATTTCTTACAACTGCATCTTAGTCTGCAATATCACAAAAAGTTATTTTTCAATTAAAAAATAAACTAAACAGCCATTAAGAAAAGTAAAAGGTAAATTAAAAAAAATAATAAAAACTTTGCATAATGTCAGTGTTGAAAGGAAATTATAAAGTTCAACCCCCTAGAAAATTCTTGACTTATTAGCTAGTGATGGCTTAATTGTGGCGCATCCTTATTTACTTGAAGCATGAGAGAATTTACCTCCTCCTGAGATAATCAGTAACAATTTTCCTTAGTCTGAAGTTTTTCCTAAAATTGAAAATGGAATCTCTTTTAAAGAAGCTACATCCATTTGTCCCACAGAACAACTTTAAGCCTTTACACAAGATTGCCTTTCAAATTTTTAAAGAAAGCTCAATTTTCTTTTTTTTTTTGCTCTGAGTTTGATTTTCTTTATGATTAATATTCTCGGTTATTTTTCCTCATATACATGCTTTTATGGTTCTTCCCCATCCTAAATAGTTCTTCTCTAAACACGTTCCAATGTTACCAGTTTTTTTCTTAATGTGATTTTAGTGTTGTAAGTGTGATATAAGCAGCAGAGAGTAGAGGGGCTGTGGTTGCCAAGGATACGGACAGGGTGTGGGGGGAGGGAAGTAAGTGAAACTATAAAAGATCACCTAAACCAGGGATCTTTCTAGTAATGGAATTGTTTTGTAGCATGACTTTACCAAGGTGAATATCTTGGTTGTGATCTTGTACAGGTTTGCAAGATGTTACCATTTGTAGAGACTGAGTAATAGGTGCTCAGGATCTCTGTATTATTTCATGTGAAACTACAACAATCTAAAAATTAAAAAGTTTAATTAAGATGAGAGAGAGAGAAAGAGATTGAGATTGAGAGAGAAAGAGAGAGGCAGAGCCTGCCTCAACTTCTAAGCTGTCATAAAAAGCTGAATACTTGTCAAAGCAAAACAGAAATGTCCAGACTCCAGTTAACTTGGGGGAGTCACAACTAGACATTAATATCTGTGAGTAAATAAGCTGAAGTGGTTTCTGCTTGACTCCAAACTGCACACCAAAGAAAAATTAGTATATGAACCCTGGAATCAAAATGTTTGGTGAAGTGAGCATTTGTGTAGTATAGTATGCGTTTAAAGAAGTATTGCATTGTCCTCAGACTTGGGCTTTCCAAAATTATATCTAAACATACCAAAATTCTTGGACTTATCATTGATTGTTGTATTTCTTTTACACTTCATGCTCAATTGATCAGCAAATTCTGTCGTCTCTGCCTTCAAAGTATATCCAGAATCAGACTACTTTTTCATCAACTCTGCTGCTACCACCGTCTCTCACCCAAATTATTCTAACAGCCTTGTAAATCATGTCAAGTCACCCTGTACCATGAAGTCTATTTTCAGCAGCCAGAGTGATCCCTTAAAACATAAGTCAGTTGGAAGAACAACAACTTGACTTGGAGCTGATGGGCCCTGGAAAAACACATTGTACCTCAACACTCCCCAATTCAAATAAATAAATAAAGTTAACAAATAAAATTTAAAAACGTAAGTCAGATTATGACATCATTCTGTTCAAAACCTTTCAATGGCTTCCGAACCCAAACAAACACCATCGTGTAAGAAGTCAAAATCCTTGCCAGGCTTTTCATGGCCGAAATGATCTGATTTCTGCTGTACCTGTCTGATTTTGTATCTTCTACTCTCCCTACCCCAATCCCTCAGTTCCACCCTTGCTGGTCTCCTTCTTGTTCAAATATGCCAGTCAAATCCCTGCCTCAGGGTCTTTGCACTTGCTGTCCCTTCTACTTTGGATGTTCTTCCTAAGATATGCATATGACCAATTCTCACACCACGTCTGGGTGTTTACTTGAATGTCACCATACCAGAAGCTCCCTTTTCCTTTCTCTGCTTTTTTTTATAGCGCTTAATACCATCTGCATATTACTGATATATTTACCTCATTGATATGCCTCTTCTATTTAGTGTGAATTTTGTTGACCAGCATGAAGAACATTGCCTAGGATATAGAAGGCGCTCTATATTGAAAAAACTAAATGAAAAAATAATTGAAATTAATGAATAAGGCATTACCATAATAGAAAATATTGGTTAGAAATTTTGATAAAGTTCTCTTCCAAGTCTAAGCCACAGTCTCCCTCTAACCTGCCTGGTTCTTTCCACAATGTAAAACATCACCGAAATTATGAACTCCTCCACAGACCCCCCTCCTTCCTTTTTGTTCTAATTGTTCCATATATGGCTTGTCTTCTCAAGTAAATTAGACACTCAAGAGTAAGAGCTATGTTCTAGTTTTTTACCCTCCCCCATCACTGGCAGAGAACAAAGCATACTGCAGGTATTCAAGAGGTAAATATTTCTTGACTTACTTCCATCCCTGGATTTCATGATCCTTCCTACATTGATCTCACTTTGATCTATTTACAATATATTTTAATCTTATGATGATTATGTCTCTGTTTCAAACATGAATGACAATTGCACTGTAGCTGCTCAAGGTTTTCCACTGATGTGACTGAATATGACCTTTTACCACCCACCCCACTCACATTTCCCTGCACTAGAAGCTGTCACCATGTTCTTGTCATTAGTGGACTGGGAAGGTAAAATCTGTCACCAAGAATGTGTAAGTCACAAATGAAAGAGATTTCGTGGAGGAGGGCGGGGGTTGGCCATAATGGAAGGGGAAATATTTGGTAGCTCCCAGAAACAAGGAAATGTTTTTATTAAATCCTCCTGGCTGTGGGATTTTACCTTGCCACGCATTATGACTGAAGTAACTATTTTCATTAGACTTCAGAAATACAGATTCAGGAAATTAATTTTAGAGAAAAATCAAAAGTTATATTTTTATCTGACTTCTATCCTTAAATGTCACTCTGAGTTTAAAGCTCTTGACTATTGTTTTATGTAGAGTCTTTAGAGATAACTTTGTATATTGAAGATTTGGTTTGTATAGCATTGAGTTTTAAGAAAAGAACTAGGGAATTAATAAAAATTGTAGAGAATAAAAATTCATAAAGGAGACTCTACTGATAGAGAAAGGGGCTCAGGCAGGAAAAAGTAAAGCACATTTTTGTGAAAAGATAAAATACAGGAAGCACTGATGGGAACCCTAAAAATCATTTATTTCAGCCTCTTCATGTAATGCAGGCAAGTACTTCTACCGAAAATGGTGAAATAAATTGCCGAAGGTTACACAGTGGTTAGGACAAAAATATGATTAAAACATATCTCCCCTGTCTCCCTCCCAATTAATTTTTTCTTCTACAATCAAGGTTCTTCAACCTTGGCATTTCTAGTTTGGGGACCAAAAATTTTTGTCACGGGGCTGTCTTTTGTGTCGTAAGATATTTAGCAGCATCCTTGTTGGTCTCTCTCCTCACGTTTCCCTCCCCAGTTGTAACAAAGAAAAATGTCCACAGATATTGCCCAATGTTCCCTGGAGGCAAGAACACCTCCCTACCAGTGAAGAGTGGTGTCAAACTACTGTTTGACATGATCATTGAGTGAGAAGATTGAGAGAAGTTTCCGATTCTAGTACAAAAATCTGTACTAGATTCTATGCCCAGTAAGTTCTTGTGCAAGTCAGAATTCTGGCTGAGTTAACAGAAATCCATCTGAAACTAATTTAAACAATGTGGTAAGTTATTGGTATGCATGAACAAAGCACTGAAGGCAGGTACTGAGCTGGCTGGTACTATGCTACATCTAGGATCTCTCCATTGTTCCATTTCTTATTTCAGTTCTCTCTTGTTGGCCTTATTATCTCAGGCCCTTCTTTTGGGAGTGGACACAACCCCACAGATCTGGACTGACTTACAACTCAATATCCATGGGCAAGAAAGAAAAATCCTGCCACCTCCAGTCTAGAAATTTCCAGCAAGACAATGATTGGCCCAGAGTGGGTCATGTGCCTAACCCTTTGGTCAGAGTATGGTCGCCCTGTTTTCACCAGAATGGGAGATTGTGGGAAAGGTGAGAGGTATGCATCATCAGCATAAAAATAGCAATGAAGTACACTCGGGCTGATCTAGGCAGGGGGTTTCAGGTCTAGGTACTGAGAATTCCTAGACTAAGGCTGCCCAAGACCCAAGTAGACACTTCCCTAGCCATGTGAACGTCTCACCCTGAGGAGGGCCAAAGATGGATCTTCTAAAACATGGGGCCCAGGGACCCCTCTTACAAAGATTGAAGGATGGTACTAGCTGGAGTACAATATGGGTGTTCTGAACAAAATTTCTGTCTTCTATAAAATCACACATTAAAAATAACACACTTGTGGGAAAAATAGTTAAGGCCATCTAAACTTATTTCATGTCATAAGAAAATCAACAACAAAACAACAATTGGTACCTTGGAAGAGAACTTGAAACGTTCAAGAAGGCAGCTCAGTGAGACTGCCTTAGAGGAATTAGAAATGAATAGAAACAGTAAAGTGTGAAAGCTGGCTTGTGAGCAGAAGCAATGCTGATAGAAGAAAGTTCTGAGCCAGTGGAGCCATGGCTGAGGAGGGGGTGCGAACTGCTACAAGACAAGAGCTCAGCAAGGTTGTGGGGCTTCTCTCTGGTGAGGATATTGAATGTAGGCATTTATTTTAATTTTCTTTAAAATGGAGTTGAAAAGTGTCCTGCACACAGAGCAGATGAACTGAAGGCCTTTCCTTTCCTGCTGAAAGTTATAATTCTGCTTCCATTATTACAACATCCTTTGCCTAAGAAAAAGCACATATGGCTCCAAAATCACTTTTGTGGTAAACTGACATCATTACCTATTAACAATTCTATGCAAACTAATTAGTATTATGGAAACATATGTAGTAGCGTAACAGACTCTATAGCTCATTTATCTTTATTATTAAGCAATGATTTTGCTGATAATTATTAAAAGAATGAAATACAGTCTGTAATCCAATTGAAACAAATCCCTATTGCTGATTTCCAGCTCAAAAATTCATGCCACACCAATTCTACTCCTTGTTCAAGGCCCCATTCGAATGCCGCCTGTTCCTGCATGCTTCCTCTACTGTTACAAGTATAAAGTAATGTCATCTGCTCCTATATCCTTTTGGTGTCCTCTCCCTACATGTTCTTTAAGTTATTTATACAGCTGTATTATCTCTTTGAGGACAACATTTAGGCTGTATTCAGCTTTCCGTAGGTCACTGTACCTCATCTAGAGCTTGGCTATGGGAGGTTTTCAATAAATACTTAAGCGAATAAATAAAACTGGGATCTGGAAGCTGCAAAGCTCAAACTCAGTCTTGAGTGATGTAAATGGTGATTCTTATTTTTGTTATCCACCCACTCTTCATCTGCCCTGAGAGGCTGGACGTGGCTGGAGAAAAACAGATGGCAATAATACAACACTATCATCATCATCATTATTATTATTATTATTATTATTATTATTATTATTGCAATTTTAGAAAATCAGGCATGAAGCTAAGTGAATAATGTACATTAGCTCACTTAATAACCATCCTAAAGGCAGGAAGTAGTATTTCTGTTTCATAAATGAAGAAGCTGATTCTCAAAGAGGTTAAGTGACTTGTCCAAGATCCTGTAGTGGAGGCGATGGACCTCTGGAAAATCCTCTGAATCTCGATGCCTCATTTATAAAATCAAGAGAAATATTTTTCCCACAAACCTCACAGAACCATTGTGAACTTGAAGTAAGCATCAAAAATCCCAAGAAAATATTAATTTCTTACATTTTCAAAGAACATGAGAAGTTTTTAAAGTGTTTTTCTCATGCATCAAGCATGAAAAAGCCCTTGTGTTTTGTGCAAATGCAAAGTATTATTAATCTCTTATGCTGTTTTTAATTCTCAATGATTTAGGTACTACAAGGTAATAATAGTATCAACAGCTAATATTAAATATGCTAAACTCAGTGCTGAGAGCTTTACATTGATTTTCTTAATTTATATCTGGAAAGAAAAAATTGGGTAGTCTTAATAACCCACTTTATAGATATGAAAATAAAACAATTTGCATAATTCATTTTTAGTACATTAGCAGGTCAGGATTTAAAATTGTAACACTACTTTAAAAAATAACTTATTTCCTAAAAGAATTCACTCAAGATATCTTATGATTACAACGTTGTATAGGATTCAACGTAGATGTACTTGACATTGATTATGAGAACCTATGAGTGTGGAAGGTCAAGAGAGATGCTTAAACTTTGAATGAACTGTGTCCTCTAAAGCATCAAAACAATAATACTTAGCTGGATCCTCTTTAGAATTCTGTGTATGTCAATCATTTCCATTCAGAAATCTTCAATTTGCCCAACAGTTATAATACTGTAGAATTACATATTTGCAAGTAAAATACTTGTAAATAAAATTATATTATTGATGTATGTGCTGGGTAAAGTAGTTCATCTTTAAAGGAGCTATTAAATTAATAATTTTAAAAGTAACGACCAAAATGTAAATTGCTCTTCTAAGCTGTGTCATAAGTTAATATTGTTATGTATCAAATTTTCTCAATGGTAACACACGTTTTTTATTAATAGATTTCATTTAAAAAAACACTTTAGATTTCCATAAAAACTGAGCAGATAGCACAAAAATTTCCCATATACTCTCCCCACCCAGCCCCTGTGCATAGCTACCCCTGTTATTCATACCTAACGTTAGTAAGTTACATTTGTGATAATTAATAAACCAATATTGATATATTATTAACTGAATTCCATACTTTATTCAGGTTTCCTTAATATTTCCCTAATGTCCTTTCTTCCAGGATCTATCTTCAGATACCACATTACATTTAGTTGTCCTGTCTCCTTAGGCTCCTCTTGGTGAGGACAGTTTCTCAGACTATTTTTGTTTTGATGACCTTCACAGTTCTGTGGTGTTCTGATGAGGTATTTTGTAGAATGTTCTTCTATTGGGTTTTGTCTGATGTTTTTCTCACAATTATTCTGAGGCTATGAGTTTTGGGAGAAAAGACCACAGAAGCAAAGTGTTGTTTCCATTACACTATAGCAAATGTGCATATTATCCACATGATTTATGGCTGTTGATACTGACCTTGATAACCTGGCTGACGTAGTGTACTTGTCAGTTTTCTCCACTATAAAGTTATTCCTTTTTTCCCCACCTTTCCATACTGTACTTTTTGAAAAGAAGTCACTGTGCACAGCTCACAGTTAAGGAATGGGAAAATTTGGTTCCATAGCTAGGATTTATTACCTACATAATTTATTTGAAATTCTTCTGCATAGGAGGTTTATCTATTCTCCCTACATTTATTAATATATTTAATCATCATTCATATTATATATATATATAGTGTATGTATATATGTGTGTGTATATATATAATGCACATATGTGTGTGTGTATATGTGTATATATACGCACACACATATATGTATTCTTGGATATTTATTTTATGCTTTGAATTATAAATCAGTGCTATTTTATTTATTTTCTTACTCAAATTGTCCAACATTTGTCACTGAGAGCTTTTTCAGTAATCTCCTGTGTTCCTTTGGCATAGCATCATCAATGTGACATGTATATATGTTTTGAGCACTTCGTTACTTTCTGGCCCTACAAGATGCTCCAGGCTCATCTTGTGTATTTTCTGCCCCTGGCTTATAATCAGCCATTTCTCCAAAGAGTCCTTGTTACTTTTATTATAAAATGATATTAGAAATTAAAATCTGCATGCTAAATGTGCTCATTGCTACTGAGCCTTGTTAGTTTATAGAGCAAAGAAATATATATATATATATATATATATATATATATATATATATACACACATATATACGTATATATATAAATATACATATATACACATATATATTTACTAACCCATGAATATACACATATCTATAAATATTTCTATATGCAACCCTAGATATCTATATTAAGTTAAATATGAGTTCTCACTGGTGTCTCCAATTGTAATCCATTACCACTTTGATCATTCTAGCCTCCTCCCCTAGTTTATCTGTAAATCCCCATTCCAACTGTGAGAAATCTGGCTCCCACTATTCACCATCCTTGACTTAATTGTTCAATTCCAGTATATATGTATCAGAATTGTTAACCAGAACTCAATGGTAAATAACTATCAACTAGAAAACCATGCTTTTGTGCAGTTTCTTTTCCTCTCGTCTTACAGACTCCATTTATATCCAGAGTTACTTAGGTGAGCATCTTTTACCCTCTCCACTTCAGTAAGGTTATTTCATACTTTGTAACACAGTTAGATTCTCTTGTCAAGTCTTCATGGTTCCTGATATCTCTAACCACCTAAATTATTTTTTAAGTTTACATGCATTATGGTCACTCTTAGTGTTGGAAATAAAGCTCTATGGCTTTCGACAAATGCGTAATGTCATGTATTTACCATTACAATATGTATCATGCGAAATAGTTTCACAGCCCCCAGATTCCTTGTACTTAACCTGTTCTTCCTTTTCCTCAAAACCCTGGCAACCCTAATCTTTTTATTTTCGTTATTGTTTTACTTTATTCCAGAATGTCAATATTATTGGAATTATCAGCATAGCCTTTTTTGACTGTCTTCTTTCATGCAAAAATATGCATTTGTTTCCTCCATTTCTTTCCATGACTTGATAACTCATTTCTTATTATTAAATTCCATTGTGTGAATTTATAACCATATGTTTCATTCATTCATCTATTGAAAGACATCTTGGTTGGTTTCGGTTTTTGGTTACCATGAGTAAACTGGTTATAAACATTTTTGTACAGTTTTTTTGAGTGGACATATGTTTTCTACTTAATTAAGCAAGTATCTAGGAGCACAATTGCAGATTATATGGTAAGACTATGTTTAGCTTTGCATGAAACTGACAGACTTCCTTCCAATGTGGCTGTGCCATTTTCCTTTCCATCAACAGTGAATGAGGATTCCTACTGCTCTGCATTTTCAACAGCATTGGTATTTTTAGACTTTTGGAATTTAGCCATATAGTATGTATGTAGTGGTATCTCATTATTGCTTTAATTTACTATTGTCTAATGATACATGATGCTGAGCATCTTTTTATATGCTTACTTTCCATTTATACATATTGTTTGGTGAATTACCTGTACAGATCTTTTGCCTATTATATAGAGTTCTTTCTATATTTTGGATACATGTTTTACCAGGTGTATTTTTTGCTTGTCTTTTCAGTAACTTAAAAAACATTTTCCACTGAGAAGTAGTTTTTAAATTTAATAAAGTCCAAGTTAACAATTTTTTAATAGATTATGATTTTTATGTTGTATCTAAAACCTCACTGCCAAACCTATTATTTTCTAGAAATTTTATAGTTTTTGTTTTACATTTAGAATTATGATCCATTTTGAGTAATTTTTTGTAGGAAATCTATGTCTAGATTCTTTTTTTTTTTTGCATAGAATGTCCAATTTTTGGGTGACCATTTGTTGACAAGACTGTGCTTTCTCAATTGAATTGCCTTTGCTCTTTGTCAAAGATAAGTTGACTATATTTGTTTGGATCTATGGTCTCTTTTGTTCCATTGATTTGTTTATTCTTTTACCAATATCACACTCTTTATTACTGCAGCTTTACAATACTACTTGAAGTGCAGTAGTGTCAGTCTTCCAACTTCCATATAAACTTTAGAATCAGTTTGCCAATATAAACTTGCTTGGAATTGATTGGAACTACATTAAATCTATGATGAATCTGTGAAGAATTGATATCTCAACAATATTGACTTTTCCTATCCATGAACATAGACTATCTCTCCATTTATTTAGATCTTCCTTGATTTTGTTCATCAGAGTTTTAGTTATTCATATATTCATAGACCATATATATACATATATGTGTGTGTGTGTATATATATTATATATAGATATAGATATAGATATAGATATAGATATAGATATAGATATAGATATAGATATATAGATATCATGAAGTTTTAACCTATTTCTTTTTTTTCTATGTTTTGGTGCAAATGTGAATTGTATAGTTTTCAATTTTTATTTTCAGTTGTTCATTGCTGGTCCATATGATGGCAATTGACTTCTATATATTAACATTGTATTCTACAACCTTGCTATAATTACTTACAAGTTCTAGGAGGGTTTTTGTTTATCCTTTGGGATTTTCTAATAGATATGTTCACATGTCATCTGCAAACAAAGACAATGTTATTTCTTTCTTCCCATTCTGCATGACTTTTATTTCCTTGTCTTATTGCATTAGCTAGGACTTCCAATAGGATATAGAATAAGATTGGCAAAAGGGAACATTTTTTGCCTTTTTTCTGATTATAGGAGGATAGCATCCAGTTTCTTGCAATTAAGTATGATGCTAGCTGCATTTTTTAAAATGTTCTTCATCAAATGGAGAGTATTATTTTCTATTCTTATTTTTGTAAGAGTTTTTATGATGAATGGATGTTGGATTTTGTCAAATGTTTTTCCTACATCAGTTAATAAAAATCACGATTTTTCTTTAGCTGGTCACTTGATGGATCAAATTAACTGATTTTGAATTTTGAAAGATGAACCAGTCTTGCACACCTGAAATAAACTCTACTGATCATGGCATATAATTACTTCTGTACATTGTTGGATTCAATTTGCTAACATGTCATCGAGGATCTTTTTTTTGCCTCTAAAATTCATAAAAAATGTTGTGCTGTAGTTTTCATTTCTTGTAATGTTTTTCTCTGGTTTTGGTATTGGGTTTCCCTCATAAAATGAGTTAGAAAGTATACCATGTGCGTCTATTTTCTAGAAGAGATTGTAGAGAACTGGTATCATTTCTTCCTTAAGTGTTAGTAATGAATGTCTGCCAAGCACTGTACATGTTGGAACTGAAACCAGACCTTCATACATTATATTTTTAGGTGATTCATTTTTTATTCTTTTTCAAATATTTTGTGTGTATTTCTGATTTTAATTTACAAATATGCTGATCTTTAGCAAGGCTTAATGAGGGTGACCCTGGAATTATAGTCAGGTCCCTTCTAAGTGTATTATTCTAAACTTTAATCATGCACAGATCTGTGAAAAAGTTATTACAAGAAAGAATGCTGAAGTTCAACAAGTGAAGCAACTCACCCTCAGCCACACAACTGGTTAACCCCAGAGAAAAAACTAGAATCTTTAGGATCCTCTAAATTCATTTTCCAGTACCCCTATCTCTGCATACTTGCAAGTGTAATTTTAGTCTATAATTTCCTTTCAAAACAATAAAAGATGGTAAGGCAACAAATCCTGTGTACTTTCTGTTAATACTTTTTGCAAAAAAAAATATATATATAGTAAATCTACATAATCCAACATAATATACATTTATTTGGTCCCTTTCCTTGAAGATGTTATTAACTTATGACTGATGAGAAAACCATTTTAAGGTATAAAAAGTGTTTTTATGCTAGAGTAAAATTGAATATGCTTAACAATATAAAATTCCATTTTTTTAATTGGATGCTCTTCACTCAAAATACTCAGTTTGATTTTATTCCATTGGCTTTTAAACAAAAGGTAAGTCCTAAAATAAAACCAACTGTTTATTTACTTACTTACTTACTGACTTACTTACTTACTTACTTACTTAGTTACTTAGTCTGTCACTATAGAAAATTGCTGAAATGGTAAGCATTCATGCTGCAAATGTGTGCCGTGTTTAGAGAGAAAATCAGAATAAGCATGGAGAATAATGCGAATTAAGCCAGGAGTGTGACTTTGAAAAGGTGAGTTTTGATTTGGAGCCTCTCATTTATGTCTTACCCTATTTTTTCTACTGACAGTAAAGATATTCCTTTTAAGGCACCTAAAAGTCTGAACTATTAAGAAGCTGTACTCCAGAATCAATGTTGGTTTTGTCTCCCACCCCTTTACAGACAGCCATTTTTTGAAATCAATTCCTCTTTGGGCTAATTGTTTAAAAGCCATGACTTCATTTCCAGGTTAAATACATGTCTGTATTATTCTTAGAATTGTAAGGAAAAAAAAAAAAAACAGAAAAAAAGACTATCAGTCTTTGAGTACAATGTTCAAATTTACTGAAAAACACCTAGAATACTAAAGTATTTCCAAAGGCAAATCTTTGATGTGACAGATGCATATAACAACATCCAGAGGCTGAAGGGTCTTTCTTAGAAAAGCATCCTGCAGCTACTTTAAAAAGAGTACTGGGTATCATCTATAATTCATGTAAGTATATTGAAGCTTTCTACTGCCATCCAAGAAAGATGATTTTCAAAGCTACAAGAGTGCAAATAATCTAATATTCCTTGTGGAGAGTTCCATACATCTCAGATAAATTTTACACTGGAGATCATTTCCATGCTGAGGTCCTTAAGACCACAATGTGCTATTTTCAGAAAACACAGATTTATGCTATGTGTTATTTCTGCAGGCTTGGGGGATGGCCATTAGATCATCAAGCTGAGGGTGTATTTCTAGTTAGCCTTCATCAATATTGCAGTGGTCACTATAAAACGAATGCATGTCTAAATGCTTCAAGAATTACATTTTTTGTGTTCAATATATCTTCCAGTGAGAAAATGAGTTTGATAATCAGAGTGTACTCTTGGTGTAAGGCAAAATTGACCATGAGAATAATTCACTCATTTCTTTTAGAATATGGAACTTAGCAAATGAGTTCAGTTTATGTTCTATTACTTTGTGGGCCAAAAGAGGTGAGTTTCCTAAAGTGGTTTAATTATTTGCCACTATCAGAAAGTGATAATGCTATAGTCAACAAGTAACAAGTAGTCATGGTAAGTTCTGAGTACCACTACAATGCATTGTAAGACTATGTAGTCAAAAAAAAGTAATCAAAGCCATTTTCAATGGACAAATGTATGCAATATAATCTATAATCAGAATCCAATTATGGGAAATTCTCCATCCACAATAATCTTTGAGTAGCCGACTTCCCCTCCAATTCTTCTCTCCTATTATTTATTTATTTATTTATTTATTTATTTATTTATTTATGGATTCTACCGAATCACATCAGTCTACTGCACTGTCCTAGAACTGTGGACCACCCATGTGGTGTACAACTTTTTCTGAGGTGTTTGCCAGTCACTGAGTAGAGAAGATGCTCATTGTACTGAGCATCCTCTGAGGAATCCTGACCCAGGGCTATGCCACCACAAAGTAGACATAAAAGAATATTTGTTACATAATTAAACTATCGATGAATGAACAAATAAGCAAATGAACAGATAAATTTATTAATTCAGTATAAGTTAATTTTCCCCTGACTGGTTTGTTTTTCCCCCATTTATTTCAAGACTATAGGGCTTCTAAGATAAAAATTTTATTATAGAACAGATTTAGATTTATAGAAAAGTTAAATACATAGCACAGCATTCCCATATCTCTCATGATATCTCGTCTAATATCTCATATCTGTCCCCTATTGTTAATATCTTATATAAATATTGTATGTTTCTCATTATATTAGATGTGGTTGTCATGTCTTCTTAGGCTCCTCTTTGCTTAGACAATTTCTCAGCCAAGTTTGTAATGACCTTGAGTGTTTTGAAGAGTACTGGTCAGGTATTTTGCAGAATGTCTCTCTACTGGACTCTGTCTGAAGTGTTTCTCATGATCAGACTGGTGCTACGGATTTTGGAGGTCAGGCCACAGAGATAAAGAGTCATTCTCATCATATCACATCAAGGGTATACACCATCAACATGACTTATTACTAATGATGTTAAATTTGGTCACTTGGCTAAAGTACTGCTTGTCAGATTTCTCCACTGTAAATTTACTTTCCCTTTTCCACACTGTCCTCTTTGGAAGGAAGTCACTGCACACAGCCTACACTTAAGGACTGGGGAGTTATGTTCTACCTCTTTGAGGGCAGGGTGTCTAAATGAATTATTTGGAATGTTCTGTACAGAGTTGCCTGTTCTCTCCAATTTACTTATTCATTCTATCATGTATTTATATTAGTATGGACTGGATATTTATTTTGCACTTTAAGTTATAATCCAGAATTACTTTATTTTGTTGCTCAAATTATTCCAGGTGTGGTCATTGGGGGCTCTTTCATTTGATTTCTGTGTACCTTTGACATACACTTATTGTGGCTTTTTCAGAGCACTTCTTTACTTCTTCATCTACAAGGAGCTCCAGGCTCATCTTCCTGCCCCAGTCCTAGAATCTGCCATTTTTTTCCTAAACCATTGTCCTTTTTGTAGAGAATGGTATTAGAAACTAAGATCCTGGCACGAGGTCCTATAGGGTTTTTATGCTTCAGTGAGATAAGTTAGACAGAGAAAGACAAGTACTATAAGATATCACTGTGTGTGGAATCTAAAGTTAAACCTATAAAAACAGAGAGTATGATGGTGGTTACAAAGGATGGAGGCAGGGGGATGATAAGAGTGATGATGTTTAAGGTTACAAACTTGTAATGAGTAGTAAATAAACTATAGAAATCTAATTCACACTATAGTGAATATAGAACATAATATTGTACTATAATTAGGTAATGTAATAAATATTGCTACATTCTCAATCATATTACACTATATAAATGTACCAAAGTAAAACATTGTATACCTTAAATTTATACAATGTTACATGTCAAACTTATTCAATTAATTAAAAAAATAGCTCTAAATGATATTATTGTCTATCAACTAGAAATGAAGCAAATAATAACTTTGCTTCCCAAATTCTACTATAATTCTCTAGAGGTTTTGTCATTGCTTTGCTATGTTTTCATTGTGTATTTAAATAGACAACAAGTTAAGAGTCCAGTTCTAGGCCAAGCTCTGCTGTTAAAAATAATTTAGTCAAATTGTCTAACGTCCTCTCTTTTGTAACAGATATAATACTCTTTGCTCATTCTGATGCCACAGTGTAAGTGTGTAGGTAAAATTGACATAAATCAATATTCATGCAAATGTATAGCTGGCAATGTTACAATCATTTTTGATCAGTGTCATTAACCTCTGACTCTTTCATTGCTACTTTTCCACTTCACATTTTTCTCATTTCCCCCCAAAATATTGAGCATACTATCTTGAATCCTTTCCAATTATAAATTTGAATAACAACAGATTGTTAAAAACTGGTATCCAAATTTCAATGTGACAATTATTTTCAAATTCTATTACAATGAATCCATATTAGGCAGCCATTTTAGATGTTCACATTTCACTTAACATTTTTCTAATTTGTTCACAGATAGTATTTTAAGCTGATAGGCCTCTTGTTTTTTTCTTTAGAAACTTTAATTAAACCAAGGTAACTAAACCCGCTGAGCTACCAAGTCATACTGAATATGGAAAGATAGCTGTTTAGCACAGCAAGGGATGACAGGAAAGTGTACCATCTTGGAAATGCCCTCATATCAAATTATTAAAGCAAAAGCAGTTGACTACTATCCTACTGGCAGGACCATCAGCTGTCTAGATGTGATCAGATATCAAAGTTGACAGGTTTTGGAATCTGATCATCTTGTTTTCCGTTTACTAATGTAAAGGCAAGGTACTTTGCAATGCGTGATGGACTAAAGGCAGTATCAGTATAACCACAGGAGTGATGTGGACTTCCTTAGGATGTGTCAACCTTAAGAAATTGATATAATTGCTTACTGGTCTGTTTGTTGGGAATTATGGGTAAGGAAGAGTGAATATTTCTCTCTAAATCCTTTGAGCCTCTCTTCCTCCAAGATATCTGTGAGGGAAGACTTAGACAGCTGAGGCTCCCTGGCATTTCCACGTATCTCTATGCAATCTTTCCACATGGCCTTCCAGCATGGTGGCTTCAGGGTGGATAGACATCATGGCTTGAAGAGAGAGTAAGATACCAAAGAAGATATAAAGATGACAAAAAAGCATATAAAAAGATCATCCACATTGTATGTCATCAGGGAAGTGCAAATTATAAAAACAATAAGATACCACTGCACACCCATTAGAATGACGAAAATCTAAATTACTGACAACACCAAATGTTGGTGAAGATGTAGAACAACAGGAACTCTCATTTATTGCAGGTGGGAATGCAAAATGGTACATGCACTTTGAAAGACTGTTTGGCAGTTCTTACAAAACAAAATATATACAATCCACCAATGGCATACTTTGGTATTTACCTAAAGGAGTTGGAAACCTATGTCTGCATAAAAACCTGCACACAGATGTTTATAGAAGTTTTATTCATCATTGCCAAAACAGGTCCTTCAGCAGGTGAATGGATAAATAAAGTATGGTACATCTAAACAGTGGAATGTTATTCATTTGGGAAAAAAAAAAAGAGCTATCACATCCAAGATGGTGTGGATAAACATTGTGCCTGCTTCATCCATGAAAACATTAAAATTGCAACTAAATTATAGAACAATCAACCTGGAGAACTAGCTGAAGTCTGGCTGAACAGAAGCATTATAACTAAGGATATAAAGAAGACACATCAAGACTGGTAGGCGAGGCAGAGACACCAAATAGACTGGCCCCAAACCTCCATGTGGTGGTTCACAATCAGGATGGATATCTCAGCCAAGGAGGTTCACCCAAGAAGAGTAAGGGACCCCATCCCCACACAGGTCTCCCAAGCCTGGACTACTGGTGCTGGAAAGAAGAGCCCCCACAACATCTACCTGTGAAAAACAGTGGGAATTCTGACCATCAGGGTGGGACAGAAAACTGTGGGAAACCCAGACATCTTCTTAAAGAGCCTGTGCACAGACTCACTCACAGGCAGTTGCCCTGGGCTCCGGTAGAGGGATGGTGACTTGGAGGGAATCTGGAGACATGTGGGGCGGGGGGCAACCTGAAGCATGTGACTTTGGGTGAGGGCTGGAGGGCAGTCACCATTTTCCCAGTGTGGGGTTCTCTTGCCATGAAGTCGTACAGTTGGCAGGCAGGTACCATCTTTCCTGTGTTGAGCCCTCCCCGCCCACATGGCCAAATCTGAATCTGATTAGCCTAGTAAGCTTAACTCGCAACACCCTGCTGACTCTCTGGAACCCCACCCCAAATCCCCCAACGCTGGAGGCACTTTCTCAGGAGCAGCCAACCCTGCCTGCATTACATTCTTTCTTGGAAAACTATCAGTCTATGTGACCCAGGTAGGCTGCAACTGGCCTCGGTGTGCTCTGAGACTTTTGTTGAGTTGCTCCAGGCTCCACACTGGCAACTAAACAGAGTCTACATGAACCTGGTGACCACAGCTCTTCCCACTCTAGTGATTCCCTGAAACCCAGCCTAACCTAACTAGTGTATCACATGAGGGAGCAGGCCTTGGGCTGTCCTGGCTTTTTGCAGAGCTACCCATGGCCCAGTACTAGTGACAGCCATCCACAATTCACAGCATGGACTCTCCCACGTACATCCAATTTTAGCACAGGCAGCAAACATCTGTGGATCCCTTTGTATCTCCTACCAGGTAATCCCCAGCCAGTCACAGGCAGTGAATGACCTGGGCCTTCACTGGAGCCCCTCCCATAGTGGCTGCAGAACCAACATATTTGGAGGTTGACTTCAGCCCACAGTAGAGAACCACACAATTAGCCCCACAAGTGGTACCCTAAGAGTGGTCTCAACAGGCACCAGAGCCCAATGGGGCAAATTCCACTTAGTGGGGTAAGCCTCCCACAAAGAAGTCCATAAGCTGTGGATGTGGCCAAACCTTACAGCCAATCAGCCTGAGGGCCAATTCCACCCACTGACAAGAGCAATCAAGTCTGAACTATAATAGGATGGCACACACAACACACACAACAGACATTCCTGGAGCACCTGGAACAGGTGACCAGGGAGACTGTGCCCAGGCCCCACAGGAAACCTAACATAAGGTCACCCAGCCAAGACCGGGAGACAAAGAAGATCTACCTAATACATAGAAACAAACACAGAGAGGCAGCTAAGATGAAGAAAGAAAGAAATATATCCCAAATGAAAGAACAGGAGAAAACTCCAGAAAAAGCACGGAAAAAAATGGAGGCAAGCAACCTAGAAGACACAGAGTTCAAAACACTTGTTATAAAGATGCTCAAGGAACTTAATGAGTACTGAACAGAAAGGTAGCAAACATAATAAAGGACATAAAAACCATAAAAAGAACCAGTCTGAAGTGAAGAATACAATAACCAAAATGAAGAATGCACTAGAAGGAATCACCAGCATATTAGATGAAGCAGAGGATCGAATCAGCAATTTAGAAGACAAGGTAACAGAAAACAACCAATCAGATCAGCAAAAAAAACACAAAGAATCCAAAAAAATGAGGATAGTCTAAGAGACCTCTGGGACAACATCAAGCATACCAACAGTCACATCGCAGGGGCACCAGAAGGTGGAAAGTGAAAGCAAGAGATTGAGAACCTATTTGAAGAAATAATGACTGAAAACTTTTCTCACCTGGCAAAGGAAATAGACATACAAGTCCAAGAAGTACAAAGAGTCCCAAACAAGATGAACCCAAATAGGCCAACACCAAGACACATTACAATTAGAATTGCAACGGTTAAAGACAAAGAGAGAATCCTAAAAGCATCAAGAAAAAGGCAACCAGCAAATTATAAAGCAGCTCCCGTAAGATTATTAGTTGATTTCTCAACAGACACTTTTCAGGCTAGAAGAGATTAGCACAAATATTCAACATGATGAAAAGCAAGGACCTACAATCAAGCAAAGCTATCATTGAAAATAGAAGGACCGATAAAGAGCTTTCCAGACAAAAAAGAGCTAAAGAAGTTCCTCACCACCAAACCAGTATTATAAGAAATGTCAGCGGGAGTTCTTTAAGACAGAAAAACAATCAAAATTATGAATAATAAAATGGCAATAGCTACATATCTATCAACAATTACTTTCGATGTCATGCGGGAGACCCTGCTCGCTGCGCCATTTTTCGGGCAGGGCGGCCTGCGGGGTCTCTGCTCCCGCTCCCCACACAATAACGCAGGATATGGTGAGGCCAAAAAGGAACACCCATGGAGCCATAGGTAGGGGAGTCATACCACTATGGTCTCACTGGAGGCTGGGCCCACCAGACGTGCGACCTGCCGTCCGCCTTTCCGCCAACCAACCGACCGATGACTCTCCTCCACTCTCCTCGACTCTGTTCCTGTACTCTCTTCCACTCTCCTCGGCAATCCTCGGCTCTCCTCCGTAGCCACAGCAGTTATACCAGCGGCCAATCAGCTAACCGGCCACAGCTGACGGCCAATCAGCCACAGCCGACAGCCATCCACCACCCGAGCCAGCACCCTTCCACGTGAGGCCGAGAGCCTGTAAACTACTCTCTGGGGCTCTGTCCCCACAGATGTAAATGAATTAAATGCTCCAACCAAAAGACATAGGAAGTGAATGGATAAGAAAACAAAACCCTTACATACTCGTATATTGCCTACAAGAAACTCATTTAAATTAAATAGAACAAAACACGCAGATGGAAAGCAAAAAGATGGAAAAAGTAATTTCATGACAATGGAAACAACAAAACAAAACAAAACAAAAAAGCTGAGAAAGAAATGCTTACACCAGACTTTAAAACAAAAGCAATAACAAGAGACAAAGAAAGATCCAGTAATCCCACTTCCAGATACTTATTCGAAGAAACCCAAAACACTACTTCGAGGTGATGTGTGCATCTATATGTTCACTGCAACATTGTTTATAATGGCCAAGATGTGGAGGCAGCCTGGGCGTCCATCGATGGAAGAATGGATAAAGCGGAGGTGGTACTTATATACAATGGCCATGGAAGGAAGTGGGTTCATGCCATCTGTGGTGGCATGGAGGGACCTGGAGGGTATTGTGCTAAGTAGAGTATGTCAGACAGTGAAAGACAGCTGCAATGTGATTTCGCTTACATATGAAATCTAAAGAACAAAACAAACAAACCAATATCAGAAACAAACTCATAGATACAGAAAACATTTGGATGATTGCCAGGTGGGAGGGGGTTGGGGATAGTGGGAAAAAAAGAGAGGAAGGGTTAAGATGTACAAATTTGTTGTTACAAAGCAGTTATGGGGACGTAGGATATAGCATAAGAAATACAGTCAATAATATTGTAATATTAATAATTATTTTGGTGTCAGATTGTTAGTAGATTTGTTGGTGTGATACATGGGAGGGGTTTGGGGGGCAGGGTGAAGTGTTGAAGGGGTTAAGAGGTACAAATTGGTAGTTACAAAATAGTCATGGGGATGTAAAATAAAGCAGAGGGAATATAATCAATAATATGGTAATAACTACATAATGCCAGGTGGGTACTAGATTAGTCAGAGGGATCTCATTTTTTATATAAATGTCTAACAACTATGCTGTATATCTGAAATTAATATACAATAATATTAAAGTTCAACTGTATTTGAACAATTTAAAAGGGGGGGAGAAGGTGAAGTCGAATAAGAGGTCCAAATTTCCAGGTATAAAATACATAAGTCATGGGGATGTATGTACAGCATAAGGAATATAGTCAGCAATATTGTGATAGCATGGTACAGTGTCAGATGGTTGCTGGACTCATCACGGTGATCATTTCTTTAAGTATACAAATGTTTAATAGCTACGGTGTATCCCTGATACTAATATAATATAAAATAAAGCTATATTTTTAATAAAAATGTTTTTTTAAAAAAGGAGGTATCAAGCCATAAAAATACATAGACAGATCTTAAATACATATTATTAGGTGAAGAAAGCCAATCTGAAAAGACTTCATACTGTATGATTCCAACTATATGACATTCTGGAAAAGGCAAAACTGTGGAGACAATAAAAACTCAGTGCTTGCCAGGAGTTATGAGGAGGAAGGAAGGGGTGAGCCGAGCACAGAGGATGTTTAGGGCAGTAAAACTACATTATCCATTTATCCAAATCCATAAAATGTACAGCTCCAAAATTGAACCCTAATGTAAACTATGAACTTTGAATGATAATGACATGTCAGTAGGTCCATCAATTGTTAAAAATATACCGTTCTGGTACGGGATGTTGTTAACGGAGGAGGTTATGAGAGTGTGGGGGCAGCGTATACATGGACAATACCTAAACCTCCTGCTCAATTCTGCTGTAAACCTAACACTTCCCTAAGGAATACAGTTTATGAGAGAGAGAGAGAGAGAGAGAGAGAGAGAGAGAGAGAGAGAGAGAGAGAGAGAGAGGCAGAAGCCATATCATCTTTTATGGCCTAACACATGGGTTGGCAAATTATGGTCTCTGGATCATATCTGACCCTCCACCTAATGTTATAAAGTTTTATCTTTATAAAGAACACATCCAAGCCTATTTGTGTTACATGCTGCAATGGTAGAGCTGTGTAGTGTTAAGAGAGTCTATGTACATATGACCTGAAAAGCCAACAATATTTACTATCCAGACTTTTACAGAAAAAGTTTGCTGACCTCTGACCTAGTCTCCGATGTCACTCAGTGTCCTTTCTGCTGCATTCTATTATTCTCTAAAAGTAAGCCTCTAAGGCCAGCCCATGCTCAAGGGGAAAAGAATAGCTGCGCGTATTCTAAACTGACCAGAGGTGGAACCAGCCACCTGGCACAGGAGAGGGCAAGGAGGAGCTGTTGTCAGCTAAGCAAGTGCTCGGGATGCTGAGCTGACCCAAATACAGAACCGCTCCTAGGTGAAATGGTATGTTTCCAATTCTCTAGGCAGGTTAACTGAGTTGAGAAGGTACCAATGGTGCATTCTTTCTCCACGTTAGTTAATACCATTGCCCGCACCAGGGTGGTAAGAGCAGAACTTGTTCTTCCTCCAAATTATACCTTTTGCTCTGGGGCACTTATATTGAAGTCATTCTGACCACTTTTACAATGCTCTAATTGAACTGCCTGGATACAGAAGAATTGCTTCTTGCTAAAGGAAAATAGCTGGGAGAATTACAAAAATGGCATGACAGAAAAAATGCAACATTTTCTCGGGCTTTTGAAATGTCAGACTTCTGGGCACCAATTTATCTGGCTTACATTACAGGGCTACAAACAGTCAACAACTCTTATTGGGACATTTTTCACAATAAAAATACATTTCTAAGTGCTACTTTAGCTCAATAATGATTGTACAGATCTATTTATTTTGCATTATGTGTGTGTGTGTGTGTGTTGGGGGAAGGGGGTGGTTCCCCGAGTAATACCTTGCCTTTGGCAATGTTGGGCAACAGAGGAGAATGTATTATATTAATCAGATCAGGCCACTTGCTTAGTGAGAAGAATGTAATCTGGATTTTAATAAAATACAAAACATCCATAATCCACATGTAAAATTAAGCAGTCACTGAGTCCCTTCTAGAGGAATATGTCATTGACATACTCTCCAGCTCCAGAGTAATCAAGAAGGCTGAAGGCCATTATTACAATATTAAAGCAATTTCTTTTTATTGTATTATGCCCAAAGAGGCAGCTTCAAAGGTGGGTTGGAAATGGAGGGGAGTCCACCACTGCAGGAGAATAGCTGACTGCTTTTGATTGGCCATACTTCTCACATCAGTGGATGTCCACCTAACATCTTAAGAGAGAAATACTGGCCAGTGGCACTTTATGAAACACGGGCTAGACATTGACAAAAGTATAGTTGTAACCTATATTTCAAGTGTTGGTGTGAAGAGGAGATTAAAAAGAAAATTATCTTTCCTCAATAAGCTCCTTATCTAATGAGAGATTTGGCCCATTCATCACCGATTATAATGCAAGGCACAATGTGTAGAGGGCCTGTCACACAGTAGGTGCTCAACAAACACAAGTCAGATGAGAGCTAACATTGATTTAGAGCTTATACATAGCAAGTAATATGGTAAATGCTTTATACACATTAATTCTCATAACTTTATCAATTGTGTAATATTATTATACCTATTTTAGAGACAAGGAAATGAAGGCTTCATGAAGTAACTTGCTCAAGTTTACATAAATTTGATTTGGGGACCTGATTTTGAACTAAGGAAATCTGTTTCCAGAACTGGTTATCTCAATTACTATGTATTACAGCAAGTGGGTGGATGGATGGATGGATGGATGGATAAATGAATGGACTGATAGATGAAATAACCAAAATACTGTGATTATGTAAGGGAAGGTATAAGTAAATCTGACTGGCTATTAGGGAAGGCTAAATAGAAAGGGTGACATTTGGCCTGAGTCCTGAAAAGGACAGATGTTTCCAAGTGGAGGAGATGGAGAAGGACTTCCCGGGCTGGCAGCAGAGAATAAGCAAAGACACAGGCATACAAGTCTCCATTGATCTACAGGATGACAGATGGTCCTGACTAGGGCTCAGACCTTCCAGGACAATAGCCCAGAGAAGAGGCTGCTGAGTGGGACCACATGGTAAAGGGTCATGTTGAGAAGTTTGGGCCTTCTTCTGCAGACAGTAGAAAACCTTCAAAAAAAATTTTTAATGATCTTTTTTATAACATTTATTGAGGACTTGACTTGTGCCAGGCAGGAAGTGTTAAAATTCTCACAAGAATCCTATTGAGGTAGGTGCAGCTATTATTCCTTTATTTTACAGGTAATGAAGAAAAGGTTTGGAAAGGTTAAAGCACTTGTCTAAAGTCATATAGTCTAGAATTGACTGAATCTGTATTTGGACTTGGGCAGTTCTCCAGAACTACAGAGCTAAATTGAACAAGAGAGTGGCATGATATTATCTGTGTTTAAAGAGAACGATAGCAGCAGTGTGGATGAAGATGAAACTTAAGATAGAGAAACTAATTAAGAGGGTGTTTATATTTAGACAAGAGAGGCTTGGGAATGAGGTAAGGGGTTCCCAACCTTGGCACTATTAACATTTTGAGCTGGATAATTCTCTGTTGTGGGAGCCTGTCCTGAGCACTGTAGGATGTTTAGCAACATCCCTGGCCTCTACCCAATAGATGCCAGTGGTATCCTACTTCAAGGTATGACAAAAAAAGATGTCTCCAGACTTTGTCAATGTCCCTTTGAAGGGCAAGCTGTCCCTGGTTGAGAACCAATGAACTAAGGTATCGATGGGAGATGGGAAAATGGGGTATTTCAGAAACAGAATCAACAGGACCAACTGATCAAAAAGTAGAGGGCTCAAAGATGTGTCCAGATGTGTAATGTGTACCACAGGCATGGTAACAGTCCAGGCAGCGCTAGGCCCATGGATTCAGAGCTCAGGGTCTGGTCTCAAAGCCCCGCTCTGCCATCTACCATTGGGTGAACTTGGGCAGATCACTTACACCTTCTAGGCCTTAAAAGGAAAGAAAAGAAAATCCTAATAGCATTTACCTCAAAAAGTTGTGAGTCAAGTGTTTCTGGCAGTTATTAAGTACTCAATAAATGTTACCACTAGCCAGTAAGGAAAACATAGGGAAGCTTCTTCACCCTCAGTTTTCAAAGTCCATAGTTTGAGAGGTTTTTAGTGAGTGGGCACTGTGAACTCTATAAGCAGTTTTCCATTGGATGGAACATTTCCCAACTCATGAAAGTAATTGAAAAGAGCATATGTAACCGAGTATTTTGTTTGATACCAATTGTGAGTGTCTGGTGTGTATGTATTTGTGTAAGTGTGTCTCTGTGTTTCTAGGTGTACTTGTGTATGTACATGTATACATATACAAATTAGATCATTGGAATCACACCAAATACTACTACCAATTATAACTGAATGGTAAGATTATGGGAGAATTTAATTTTCTTCTCTATTTTTTCTATTATCTTTTGTATTTCTTCTATAATAAATAAATATTACTTTCATAGATAGGAGGCAAAAGTAGGTGTTCCAAAATGTCTTCCTTTAAGATATATTGACTGAAAGCTACTATATGACGGGTCATGTGCTAGAAACTAAGGATACAGTAATGAGAAACTGCAACCCCCACCCCCACACACGTACACAGGAACAACAAAAATCACAATAAACCAAGTGTGTATACCAGAAAGCTGGAAATTGAAAAGTTAAATTCAAATGTAACAATGATACTCCATGGAAATTGAAAAGTTAAATTCAAATGTAACAATGATACTCCAAAAGCAATAAAAAGATGGTCGGTTTTGTTAATGCCATTCTAATCATGTTTTTAAGTTGAACAGAAGAGCCAAAATAATTTTCTAATTCTCCTACTCAGCAAGTAGTTCAGTAGAAAACATCATCGTCTTCTCATTTTAAAAATTTTGCTTCCCTTATTTAGTAATTTCTATCCTGAGGAGATATAATACAGTTTTGTAATGTCCAAATCAACCTTGAGTCTGATCAGTAGGGATAGCTCCCCTAGAAACTATTATTTTCCACATGGAGTCATTTCTGTAACAAAGGCTTTCTTTAAACCGTATGTAAGGGGTTTTCTATTTCAAAATAAAAATCCTTGCCTCCCTGCACATTCAGGAAAATTTAAAACAGTATGTATTTTTCTGAGCTCCTACAGACTTGTGAAAATAGTTTGGGCCTTAGGAAAATTCTCCAACGTCCTGACTAAATGTTTAAGTAAGATGAAATTGATGAAATTCCCTGCATTTGACTCAGTTTCACAAGGAGACTATGTCTCAAAGTTGTTATACTCAACTACTGTCTGTGTGGATAGTAATGGAACTGATCAATTAAGGATGTTCATTCTAACCTCTGCATCCTTTTTAATTAAGTACATACTGAAATGATGGACTTTATATGATGACAGTGTAGGTATTTTCTGTGTGCCCCTTGTCATACATTCTCATTGCTGTATTCCTGGAATTAGGCTTCATGTTCTATCATCTTGAATATTTTAATACTTTACTGATCTTACATGTGTTTAGCTATAGGAGGACAGCAGTAAAATAAAATTTTATAGCCAATAAAGTCCTTTATACCTAAAGTTTATTACATATTTTATATTTTGTTTAACAATGCATGGCTCCTTGAGACTCTGAAGTAAACATAGCCTCCTCAAGTTGCAGTTTGCTTGTGTTCTTTTATTCCTGAGAGCTGATTCCATGATCTGGATAGAAAGAATTCCTGATAATTGGCCAGAGTTGCTGAAATTCTGTTGGGCAGAATTTTTTCAAAAGTGTTAAGACAAACTTAAAAGTTCTTCTGTGCTAGAAAAATGCCCCATTTTTATCTTTGTTCCCAAAATACATGTATTCTCCATTCAAAGAGACATGGACTCCCCAATTTTCCTCATTATGGTAAGGATTTCATTCCGTTTCAACAAACAAGACAAAGAACAGTCAATTGATAAAATATAAAGGAGTCCATTGACTCATCAAGTAATTGGTATTTTTCAGTAACAACTTTTCTTGTTGTTTGGCTAGGGTCTGTAAAGGAATTAATTGTTTTATGATGGTGACAAAACTTTTGTTTTCTGTAGTGATGATTTTTAAAAAAATAATTAACATTATTTTATTATTGTTCCTTGGTTTCCAAACTTGGCAGAGTGGCCCCAGAAATGATGGAAGAATTTTTATGTGGTGGAAGACATTAGAGTAGTTTCTATTTTTCCCAGAATGAGCTAAAAAAACTGGTTTTGGGTGTTGACTGATATTGTTGAAATAAGAAGGAATAAGAAGCAAGCAAGCAAACAAACAAACAAAAACCTCTAGGTTTATCCATAAGACAAATTGCAGAGAGAATTGGCATCCCAGAAGTGTATAATGTGATGGAAACACCATTTTACTGGCTTCAATTCCCAGTTCTGACACTATTATTTAGATGACCAAAAAAATAAAAATAAAGAAAGGAAGTTATTCAGTTGCCCCATGAATTTTTTAAAACATGCATTAGACTTTATTTCTGAGGTCGTTTCTGACTCCAATCTTTTGGGGGGATGGGGGTTCTAAATAAAATACATTAACCGGATTTGATCCCAACAATATCATTAGCAAAATTTCATTTGTTCATCTACTCCTTCTTATCTCAATCAACATCCGTTTTATCAAACAACCAACATCCATTAAGACCTCAATACTCTGAATCCATTTTCACCACTAACTGCCTCGTAAGATACGTTTCTGGATATTTTTGGAAGAAAGGGTTAAAAAGAATGCTAACTTCCATACAGAAATAAACCACTGATCTCCTTGGTCTTACTGAGCTCTTGACCTATTTTCTTAACTGAATGGTCAGGAAAGAAATTTGAAAGCCTTCAACCCTCCTCATACTTAGACACAGAATCTAAAAATACAGACATCTGATAGACGTTCCTCACCATCTCTTCTTATCTCCAAGAATGAGATCACTGAATCTTAGAAAGAGAGCCATGTTAGAGGGGTCACCATTTCTGGATGCTGCTTTCGGATTTGCAGGACTCTTGGCCATTGCTGTCAGATGCTGAGTCTCCAGAAGGCCATTTTATTAACTGGAATGTATCAGAAAGAGTGGAGTTTAGTTCTTGAATTTTTTAACAACTTGCTCCCACTGATATCCTTGTGGTCAGGAAGTTCATTCAATTGTCTACCTTCTTTCTTCAATTTAAAGGTATTTTTTTTTCCAATCTGCTTTCTACTGAAACAGAAATAATTGTTCCTATGTCCCTCTGAACAGGCCGTCTTACCATTGAATATGGTTCTTAAGGTGCCCTTCAACTATCATTACAATAAGCCATGCATCCTTTGTGATAAACATAATTAAAAACTGCTCTAGGGTCTTCTTAAAGGAATGTGAGATTTTTTTTACCATTTTATGCCTGGCGTGGGTGATGTTAAAGCAAGTAGTACTGGGACGGGAAGGTAGGAGGGATGTCAAAAGATGCCCTCCATCCCTAACACTCCCTTGATGGAAATGACAGCCTTATTTGTTTTGTTAACCAGTACATAATTAAAAGTCAATATTCAAGATCATAATAAAAATCTGTATAACTACTCATGTTGTGAGACTGAGGCTTGAAAGGAAAATCCATTAAAACACAGCCATGTGTAATTTACAAGAAAGCAGTAATAAAATGTTTGCTCTTGACATTATCTGCAAAATGGTCTGTATATTACCAGAATAAATCCATATTACTTGGAGGCTGTAGATAAACATCCATAGGCAAAGTTCACACTGAGGTTATCTGCCTCATGCTCTGAACTGGGGAGTGCTATTTAGAGGAGATAAATTGTGGCTTACTTCTCCCAGTCTCAACCACATCGTGCAGAAATGAGCTTAGTTTCTACAAGGGCTACACAGGACATATCCAAACAGGACAGAATACCATTATAGGATTTTGCCCATTGCAAAAAGAATACAGCTTTTGGCCTCAGTGGGAAACAAAAGGAAGATTCTTAACAATTGAAAGTCCCGAATGCACCTTCTGTTCCCAAAAAAAGAAGGTGGTTGGGGGAGGAGTGGAGATTCCTGATGCTTTGTAAAATGCTGATTCATTCGGCAGCAGAGTAACAGTGTAAGTCACAGAGAATTCAGTGCTCCTGTATGTGAAACCGTTCCTGAGGCTGTACCTTGGTTTCTGAAGTAAGAATCATTTTTTTATGCATAGGAAAAACTCTAGTAGCAATGGGGTGGGGCACTGAAACACCTCAGCAGAGAAGTTTTCATAATAAGAGGCAAGACACATTTTCCGGCAAGAAAATGGGCAATAACTTTGGATAATATTCAATTCCCCCACATTAACTAAGGATTGTTGTTTCTTCACATTTAAATTTTACTATAAGGTGGTGTTAGGAAAGGGGGTGAGAATGTTCTTCCTCTTTATGGTCATTTTGTCTCCTTCCCCACATCGTTGTCACCAGTCTCCAGCAGCAGAAAAGACTTCTCCTGTCTGCTGATGCTTACAACATCTATTCATGGTAAAACCCCAGTATCAGAACTCCAGGCTTTACTTTTGCTGTGGAAATGGAAGTGCTGACATTTATAAATTCCTTTCCCCTCTCAGCACACTTGAATGTCAAGAACTGTTGTTACTCTAGGGCTGTGTGGTTCTCAGAGTTTGGTCTGAAAACCAGCAGCATCAGTATCACCTGGGATCTTATTAGAAACACAAGTTCTTGAATCCCACCCCAGATCTACTGAATCAGAAACTCTGTGTAGGTTTCTGTAACGGGGCCCAGTAATCTATCTCTTAGCAAGCACTCTCCGGGTAATGCTGATGCTCACTGAAGTTGGAGAACCATTGCTGTAGGGACCCCAGAATGTTCTCTCTGAGGCTCACTGCCCAGCGATGATTTCCTTGTTCTGGGTGGTACCTGTCCTTCCCTAAGCCAAGGAATGCTGTGGATTTCATGGGTGGGGAATCACAGGGCAACAAGATTTACTTAAAACAGATCTATTCTAAATTTCAGAAACATTAAATCCTTTACACATGCCCTATCCTGAAAGAAAAACTTTGGTGACTCTATGGGTCCCCATTTTCAATAGGATATCTTGTACTCACAAACCTATGTCTCGCTCATTCTCCTTCACTGCTGCCAGAAAACAGTTATTCCAAAGTCATCTGTAGCCCTAGACCAATTTGACTTTACTCAAATTAGAAATAATATTTTGTATAGTACAGCTGAAATACAGCTGGCATTCTGGTGACATAAGTCTGTAAACTGGTCCCCACTGAACACACTAGAACCATGTGAAAAAATGATCCTGGTGAGAACCTCAAGATTTGGAAGTGCTTCTGAATCATGAAAACTAAAAATACATCAAACTACATTGACTCTAGATTAAATTAGTAAGTGTATTCTGTTATTCTCTCCAGATTTGATAGTTCATTCCCATGGGTGTGGTTTAATTCAACATAACTGACGTTAGTTCACGTTTTTGACTCAGCAGAATCCTGGAGTCTGGTCCAAACCTGAACGTAAGACTTGGTGACTGAGACCGTGCATACCACTGGAAGGAAGGGTCTTGTAACAAAGTGAATAGAGAAAAGACAGTTAAGATACAGGATCTCAGACACTGCATGGGGCATGACAGCTAACACAAGGAAGCTATCGTTTATTTTACATTTGAAAGGGAAACACAGCTGTACTTGAGATCTGTTGATCCTGAATGAATTAGAAGCTTGCAGGTAGTTCACAGTTTCAACATTAGCTCCAAGTCCTTTTGATGACACCCTACCTTTGCAAAGCTGGGTTTACAGCTGTTGCTCTGATAAAACAAACAAACAAACAAGCAAAAACAGTATCTGCAAAAATCACTGTGGAACAGAAAATAAGTGTGGCAGTATATTCTTTGAAGCCAAAGTCGGAGAAGTTGTGCAGTATCCAACAGGCATACACATCCTTCAGTAAATAACTGTGGTTATTTTACAATGAAAAAAAAACACTGTTTTTTTTTTTCCCTTCAGTGTATATGCATTTTTTCAAAAAGCAACTAAGTTGCTAGGACATAAATACATTATAGATTTAAATTGTTTGAACTGAACTACTTAATAAACAAAACTATCAGACATTTCTTTTGGCCTAGAGGTACCATGAACCAAGAAAGTTTGTGAATCGGTGGGCTAGTGGATTCTCATTGTTTGGAGTTATACAGAATAAGATATTCACCACAGAGGTGAAGGCAGAGTGTAGGAGCCAAGGGCTGTCATGCTTACAGATAAGGTCAAAAATGTAGGGCTACAGCTCTCATCAGTCCTTTCTTGGCCCAAAGCTTGTTAACCCAGTATAGCAATGTTTTCTCTCTGTCATATATTATAATGAATTATACATAAGTCTCCCTCATTAGGTTGTAAATTCCTGAGATCTTTCATTATTTGTTTTTATATCCTATCACCAAAACATCTAGAACATTCTCTGAGAGCTTCCCTTAGAATTAAGAAGCCCTTAGATTCCAGTTGAGGCTATCCTTTTAGCTTCCTATTTAGCTATTCTTGGACCCCTCAGATTTCAAGGGGACTCAACGCTACTCCCATGCACATCTGTAGCTGATCAGATGTCAATAGTTGTTTCCTTAAAACTTGAGAGTTGAGGCCCAATGGCTGGGATGACCCCACCTTTCAGAGTACTCAGTAAGTGGATGGATGGATGGATGGACGGACGGACGGATGGATGGATTGATTCTCCCCTAAAGGTTGAACTGTGTTTTCACATCACTGCCATGTCTCGCAAGTCAGAAAACCAAAGGTAGCAGACTAGGGTGATCAATACAAACACTACTTTTCTGCACCCCTGAGAAGTTCTCTTTTGAGAATTATATTCTTCAAAGGGCTTCTCCAAAGCCTTCAGCTCAAAGATTTTGCCTGTCTTGAAAGTCATTAATTTTTTTCTTTTCATAAACAAGAATTGCTGATAAATTCTCTCAACACTTGAGCACCTTTCTAACGTCCCCCTATACTCACCAGGAAGAGAAGTGAGTCCTGTTTAAGGCATGGTCATCTCTAGTTCATCTCTGCAAATAAGCATGATTTATCCAACTCCTGTATGTGTGATTATATGTGCTGTGACTTTGCTCCAGGAAGATACCTGGTTACTGGAGTAGAGGAGAAAGTATAAGTTAATCAAAATGATTACATATAATTAAAGTTCATTGATGCATCTGCCAAACTTCTTAGCGGTATATGCTTGCAAATGGATTGTATTCCAATGGTTTATTTCTAAATCAGTTACATGGAAGATAAAATTCATTTTTTCAATAAAAAATAGTTATAAAAGATGATTGGATAAAGAAGATGTGGTATATATACATGATGGAATATTATTCCACCATAAGAAAAGATGAAATAGTGCCATTTGCGACAACATGGATGGATCTTTAGATTATTATGCTAAGCAAAATAAGTCAGACAGAAAAAGTCAAGAACCATATGATTTCAATGATATGTGGTATATAAAACTGAAAACAAAAAAGGAACAAGACAAACAAATGAAGAAATAAAAACTCATAGACACAGACAATAGTTTAGTGGTTACCAGAGGGTAAAGGGGGAGAAGGTGGTAGATGAGGGTAAAAGGGGTCAAATATATGGTGATGGAAGGAGAACTGACTCTGGGTGGTGAATACACAATGTGATATATAAATGATGCATTACAGAGTGTACACTTGAAACTTATGTAACTTTACTAACAATTGTCACCCCAATAAACTTTAATTTAAAAAAAAAGGCGGTTAAGTTTCCAGCCTAGCCTTGAAACTTATTTGTCCTATAACTTTGCCAGAATGAAGTATATTAAAAAATGGGTTCATATTGTCTTGATGTTCGTGGTTACACAAAGCAGAAAAAATAAATCTGAATAATAAGTTTCCTTTTTAAAATGTATCTTAAAGGCTCATGCTTCAAAAATGACAATTTTAAATAGAATGGTTGAGATAAATGAAGACACTTAGAAAGATTCTGAATCAGATTTGGGAGAAATCTGACCTGTAGGATGTTAGCCCCAACTCAGAAGAGATACTTAAGCCAGCAACAGTGAGGACAACTCGTTGTTCATGGGATTAATTCTCCTCTGACCTCATTCTAAGCTCACATGACTATCTTCTCCATGGGTTATAGACATATGTTGATCTATCTTCCCAGCATCCCTTACCCCTTCTGGTGATAGCAACCCAATATTCCTTTAGGAAAAAAAAATCCCTACCCTACTCTTAGTTCATGAATTTTAAAAAGAATTGCCTCCAACTCGAGGTTAAGAAGTGTGCCAGCTGGACTCACTGCTTGGTGACAAGGCTCAGGAGTTCCAGGCCACCCTGGGCCTCACACAGACTGCAGGTTGCAGCTAGCTCAGAGAAAACAGTCTGCCCAGGCCCCAAGACCACCTCTCAACCCAGTCCCACTTCACGTCTTACCAAAGATGTGGGCCTTAGACCCGCTTGGAGTCTCAGCCTTGCTTGCTGCTTCCTGGGGCTATCCCTGGGGCTGTATCTGCTATGCTCTGGGGCAATACAAATGGAGTTGTAACAACATAAGGTAATAAAGACAATTCATGTTCTGCTTGGGAAAAAAAAAAAAGAAAAGAAATATGCCAGGAATTTAATCCTGGGCCAGCTAATCAGAGCATTCCAGCCCTCAACCCATTGATTGGTTCAGAGATGAACATGTGACCATAGCAGTTCCAGTCAGAGCTAATGTGCATGACTTTCACGGGGCTCCTGGGGAAAAATCCTTCACTCCCCCAGAGTTTCTAAGTGTGTAACATGCTATCCAGGTGCTGCTTATATTTAACAACAACAGAAAAGTTGAGCCTGTTGGAAATTAAGCCAACACAGGATGATAAATTCACGACCACAACTTCTAAACCCCTCTGCCTCATGCCTGTTTCTTAAATACATGAGCCAATGATGTCTCAGGCACTTTTAGTTGGATTTCTGTCACTTTCAACCAAAAGAATTGGTTTGTTTTACAGCAAAAGTCAACTTATAGTATGTTTTAGACTACTACTAAGGAAAACTCACCTAAACTCTCCAGATTCTGACACCAAGTAGATTGGATTCCAGAGATTTCCAAAGGGATTTGAATTAGAGGACACTGATTATTTTGTCATATTTTATTTATCTATATATGGCTTTTCTTTTCTTGATTAGGTCTGTTCCTACCATTAATCAACCATTGTTAATGATGTTTTATTCCTCCCTCCTCTACCCTGAGAGAGAATATTGAAGTATATCGATAGAAAGATAAAATTATACAAATGTAACAAAGACAGAACGAATGTGTTGTTGTTGTTGTTGTTGTTGCTGTTAGAGAACTGGAGTTCTAATCCTCTCCTTCCACTAATTACATACATATTTTAGCAAAAACACTTTAATCTCTCCAGGTGTTTGCTCCCACATTTAAATAAAAAGAGACTATGATTCTGAGATTTCTGAAGTAACTAAAGTTGGAAAAGAATTGTGAACCAAAGTTAAGAGAAAGGCATGGATGCCAGTAAGAAAGGGGTTTCCTGAGGTGTAATTAACTGAGCTGAGAGCAGTGAAAGACAGGAAAGCCGGGCATGCCTTGTCACTACCTCAGTGACGTGAAAGACGGTGGTTGGGAAGAGGGAGTCAGGTGACTCCCTGTGGGAGCTCAGTGGCTGTACTGTCAGCCGCAGACTACGTATCAGGCATGAGGGATTCATGAGGAGCTAACCTTGGACTCCAGGCTGTAGTCTTCACTTTCCTGAGTGCATCCAAGAAGTCTGTGCTCAATGTATCTGGTCATTTTTGTCACTCCTGTAGTAAAACCCAGATGAGGAAACACTTAACAATTTATAACAAGGAGGTGGAAGGGGAAGAGAGAGATTTTATGACAGAGAATTTTTATTTCCTCTGAAAATGAACATAACCCTGGTTGTAATGAGTAAGGATTTTCAACTTACTGGAGTAATTAGTTGACATTTGATTATAAAATAAACCAATTTTATAGTGCTGATTTGTGCTTTTTATTTTTTTTCACAGCTATTTATTTAATGTCCACAGAAAGATTCAATTCCAAATGGAATGGGTTTCTGGTAATTGGTAACAAGCTACTTAAGATATAAAACCAGTAATATGCACAGGCTTAAAAGCATAAGTATGAATTGTATGTATAATATACTTGTCAACATATTCCTTTTGGAAGACTATGATGCTAAGTTTATTGCCAAAGGCTGCTTGATATGAGTTCTAGGGTGCTCTCCTGACTCAGGAGATGAACACATGAAAAGAAAATCTGTGTTTAGTGTCTAATCTAGAAAAGCCAAAATGTATATTGTAATAAATTAAAAATAATTAGCCATTAAAATGATAGAGTTGAGGGGACTTCCATGTCAGGGAAGATGGAGTAGACATGACTTTCCTATTCCTGCTGCTAACTGAACACCCATGTATTACATATGAGAGAAGCATTAGGAGCCTCTGAAAGGGAGACAGAAGACAGATGAGTTGGGGCCTAGGGACCCAGGGAGATACACAGTGGTAAGTGCTCTGGGTTTGTTTGGTTTCAGTATTTTGGAGTTTGTTTTATGTTTTTGTTTGTTTGTTTTGTTCATTTTTTGCTGCATATATTCCAGACAGAAGAAGCCAGCAATCCAGAAATTCTAACAAGCACAGACAAAAGATGTTGCAACAAAATTCTGCTCTCTCTAGCCAAAGGCCAGCAAAAGGGCAGCCTAGCAAAACAAAAAGCTTTTAGAAAATACTGCTCTACCCAAGCCACACACCAAAACCAAAACAAACAAAAAAACCTGTGGTCCCTTACCAATCCCAGCCGCAAAGGCTGATGGGGAAGCCTAGACATTACGCCTGCCAGGCTGAACAAAGCACCCCAAACACTTTCCCAGGGCAGCATCAAAGACAGAGCAGGTAGCCAAGATGTTTTCCCCACAGGGATGGTAATGAGCCTCCCCACAACACACTAAAAGAATAGTCAGGAGCTTGAACACTCCTTTTGTCCAGTAGTGTTGGGGAAGCGAGCTAAAACAGAAGACATAAATAAGATTCTGAATCTCATAACATAAAATGCAAAATGTTCAGGTTTCAATAAAAAAGTCAGGCATCATACTAAGAATCAGGAAGGTCCCAAATTGGATTAAGATGGCAACATTATACTGACATCGATTTTATAATTACATGAGAAAACTTTTTAAGCAGCTACCATGAAAATGATTCAATGAGCAAGTAAGAATACACTTAAAACAAATGAAAACAAAAAAGTAAAGTCTCTGCAAGGAAATAGAAAATCTTTCCAAAGAAATAGAAGATGTAAAGAAAATAAAATGAGCAATGTCAGAGGGGTAGTGGATGGGGTGAAGGGAGTTGTCACTGTGTGAGGGATATAAATGATAAATGTCTAACTATTACATTGTTTTGTGCACCTGAAACTAATAAAAAAAAAATGTTAAAAAAATAAAAAATAAAAATAAAATAAAAAATTTAAACCTGGAAAATACAATAGAAAAAAAATAAAACACCTCAATGGATGGTCTGAATATCAGAATGGAGAGGAAAGATGAAAGAATAATTTAACTGGAAAACAAAGTTATATAAATTAGCTATTCTTAACAGAAAGAAGTTAAGACTTTAAAATAAATAGTCTCAGGAACCCATGCTACTACAACAAAAGATCCAACATTTATGTCATTGGAGTTCCTGAAGGATAGGAGAAAAAGGGCAGGACTGACAAAGTATTTGAAGAAATAATGACTGAAAACTTCCTAATTTGACAAAAGACATAAACCTGCAGATTCAAGAACCTGAGTGAATACCAAATAGGATAAATAAATAAATAAATAAACAAACACATAAATAAATAAATAATCCATGACAAGTATATTAGGGTTATTCTGCTAAAACAGAATAACACACTGGTATTAAACAACAGAAATTAATTTTCTCACAGTTACGGATGCCTCAAGTTTAAGATCAAAGCGCTGTTAGGGGGTTCGCTGGTAAAACCTTTATTCCTGGCTTGCAGATGGCTATCTTCTCACTGTGTCCTCACATGGCCTTTCCTTTTTGTAGGCATGAAAGAGAGAGAGATTGCTGGTATTTCCTTTTCTTCTTATAAGGACACCAGTCTTATCATATTAGGACCCACCTATGATCTTATTTACTTTAATTACCTCCCTAAAGGGCCTATCACCAAATACAGTTATATTACGGGCTTAGAACTTCAACATATAAATTTGGCAGGCACAACTTAGTCCATAACACCAAAAAACATCAGACCAAACTTCTGAAAATTACAGACTAAGAAAATATCTTGAAGGCAGCAAGAGAGAAATGACACCTAAGAGAAAACAATGTGGATGATAATGGATTTCTCATCAACAACAATAGTGGCCAGAAGGAATGCTAACAAGATTTTTCAAATGCTGAAAAAAAGAAATGCGAAGTCAGAACCTTATATCCACAAAAAAATATCTTTCATAAATGAAGAAATCAAGAGGTTTCTCAGCTGAAAGAAAACTAAGAGAAATTTTCTCCAGCAGTCCTACCATAAAAGAATGACTAAAGGAATTGCTATAAACAGAAAGGAAATTATAAAAAAAGAAACTTTGAAATATCAGGAATGAAGAAAGAATATGGTAAGCAGAAATATGGATAAACATAAAAGATTTTCTTTCTCCTCTTCAATTTTATAATTTATATTTGATGATTTAAGCAAAAATTATAACACTGGTGTGTTTTAAATGTATGAACAGGAAACATAGAGGGTGCCAAAAAAAGTATACATGTTTTAAGAAAGGAAAAAAACTGTATTAAAATTGTAATACTCAGTATATACCGATAACAAAAGATGAATATGAGTCACGTTTGACTTCTGCAATTACAAGAGGTGCTCAAAGTGGTTACCATCAGCATAATTTTAATAGTTTTTTTTTTTTCTTAAAATGTGTATACCTTTTTTTGCACCCTCTGTGTTTAAGATAATCATATTATACATGAGGAAAGGTAAATGGATATGAGGGAAGGCAAAATTTCTAGACATTACTCAAACTGGTAAAATGATTGTGATAAATTATGCATATATAATGTAATACATAGAGCGACCACTAAAATAGCTATACAAAGAGATACACTCAAAAACACTATAGATAAGTCTAAATTCAATTCTGTAAAATGCTTAAATAACCAACAGGAAGGCAGGAAAAAGAAAACAGAGAAAAAGAACTGCATCAAAGATGGCAGAATAGATAAACACTGCTTCCATTCTTCTGTGAACACATTAAAAGTACAACTAAATTATAAAACAATCTGAGAAATCAACCTGGAGAACCATCTGAAGTCTAGCCAAACAGAAGTCCTATAACTAAAAATATAAAGAAGAAGCTACATTGAGACTGGTAGGAGGGGCAGAGATGTGAAATGGGCCGCACACCTGTGTGTGGTGGTTGAGAATCAGGACAGATATACCTGCTGCCTTGGTTTGCCCTGGAGGAGTGAGTGACCCCAACCCCTCACACTAAACTCCCCACCCTGGAGCACTGGTACCAAGAAAAGGAGCCCTCACAACATCTGGTTGTGAAAAGTAATGAAGATTCCGACCATCCCAGTGGGCCAGAACGCTGTGGGAAAGCCAGCCATTCTCTAAAACAGCATGTGCACAGACTCACTCACTTGCAGGCACTCACCTTGGACTCCAGCGGAGGGATGGTGACTCTGGTGGCCTTGGAGACATATGGTGGGGGCATACTGAGGTGTGTGGCTTCTCAGGGAGGACTAGAGGACAGTCAGCCTTTTCCCAGTGAGGGTCCACCTTACATGCAGCTGACAGGGGGGTGCCATATTTCCTATATTTAGCTCATCCTCTCAGGCCAAATCTGAATCTGATTGGCCTGGTAAGGTCTACTGCTCTGCCCTGCTGACTCACTGGGACCCTGCCTCATCCAACTTATCCACTTTTTCCTTGAGCAGCCAGCCCGTCCTTATTGCACTCTTTCTTGGAAACAATCAGTCTGGCTAGCCCAGGCAAGAGGCAACTGGCCTGGTTGTGCTCTGAGACTTTTGCTGAGTTGTTCCAGGCTCAGCACTGGCACTAAACCATAGTCTACATTAACCTGGTGACCACAACTCTTCCCACTCTACTGGCTTCCTGAGACTCTACTTCACCCAACTCAAATGCCACAGGAAGATTTGTCAGTGGCTGAACCTTAAGGAAGTTGGAAGGTGGCAGGAGGCCTCAGGGTATACTGGATTTTTGTGGAGCTACCCCAGACCCAATAGTGGTGGCAGCCAGCCTCAGTTTACAGTGTGGCCTCTCCCATGCACCTCCAGGTTTAGCACAGGCAGTGAATCACTTTGTAGCTTTTACCAGGTAGCCCTCAGCTGGTCACAGGCTAAGGCTGACCTGGGCCTGCATTGTAGCCCATAACAAGAGGTCCTGGAACCAACATACATAGAGATTGCCTTCACACCACAGCAGAACACTGCCCAATTAGCCCCATAAGCAGCACCCACACAGGGTGACCTCAACAGACACCAGAGCCCACTAGGGCAAATCCTATTTAATGGGGTAAGCCTCCCACACAAGAACTCATCAGTGTACATGGCTAAACTCCACAGCCAGTCAGCCTAAGGGTCAATCCCATTCACTGACATGCCAAGAAGCGTCAAGACTCAACTGTAACAGGAGAGTACATACAATCCACACAAGTGACACTCCTGGAGCATTCAGCTCAGGTGACCAGGGAGACTTTGCCACAGGGTCCCAAAGGACACCTACTACATAAGGCCATCTGGCCAAGACTGGGAGACATAGAAGATCTACCTAATGTATAGAAACAAACACAGAGAAGCAGTCAAAATGAGGAAACAAAGAAATATGTCCCAAATGAAAGAACAGAAGAAAACTCCAGAAAAAGAACTAAACGAAATGGAGGCAAGCAACCTACCAGAGACAGAGTTCAAAACAATGGTCATAAGAATGCTTAAAGAACTTAGTGAATACTTCAACAAAGACATAGCAAGCATTAAAGGACATAGAAACCGTTTTTTTAAAAAAGTCAGAAGTGAAGAATATGATAACTGAAATGAAGAATGCACTAGAAAGAATCACCAGCAAACTACATGAAGCAGAGGATCAAATCAGTGATTTGGAAGACAAAGTACCAAAAACACCCAATCAGAACAGCAAAAAAAAACTAAACAAACAAAAACAAACAAACAAACAAAACAACCCAAAAAGAATTCTAAAAAATAAGAGTAGTTTAAGAGACCTCTGGGAAGTATACCAACATTCACATCATAGGGGTTCCAGAAAGAGAAGAGAGAAAGCAAGGGATTGAGAAATTATTTGAAGAAACAATGACTGAAAACTTTCCTAACCTTGTGAAGGAAAGAGACATACAAGTCCAGGAAGCACAGAGAGTCCCAAACAGTATGAACCCAAACAGGCCCACACAGGACACATTATAATTAAAATGACAAAGAAAGAATCCTAAAAGCAGCCAGACAAAGGCAATGAGTAATTATAAGGGAGTTCCCATAAAGTTGTCAGCTGATTTCTGAACAGACACTTTGCAGGTCAGAAGGGACTGGCATAAAATATTCAACGTGATAAAAAGCAAGGACCTACAATGAAGATTACTCTACACACCAAAGCAATCATTTAAAAATCAAAGGATAAAGAGCTCCCCAGACAAGAAAAAGCTAACTAGTTTTCACCACCAAACCAGTATTATAAGCAGTGTTAGAGGGACTTCTTTAAGATGAAAAAAAAATTCAAAATTATAAATAATAAAATGGCAATAGCTACATATCTATCAACAATTAATTTCAATGTAAATGGATTCAATGCTCCCCTCAAAAGATATAGGTGGGCTGAATGGTAAGAAAGCAAGAACCTTACATATGCTACCTACAAGAGACTCACTTCAGATTGAAAGACACACACAGATGGAAAGTAAAAGGATGGAAAAAGATATTTCATGAAAATGAAAAAACAAAACAAACAAACAAAAAACAGAAAAGGCTGGGGCAGCAATACTTACACCAGACAAAATAGACTTTAAAACAAAGGCTATAAGAAGAGATAATGAAGGATTCAGTGATCCCACTTCAGGCTATTTAGCCATAGAAACCCAAAATGCTACTGCAAGGGGCCATGTGCACCCATATGTTCATTACAGCATTATTTACAATGGCCAAGGTGTGGAGGCAGCCTGGGTGTCCACTGATGGAAAAATGGATAAAGAGGAGGTGGTACATATATACAATGGTATATTGCTTGGCCTTGGAAGGAGATGGTTTTTCACCATTTACAATGTCATGAATGGACCTGGAGGGTGCTGTGGTGAGTGGAGTATGTCAGACAGAGAAACACAGATGCAATGTGATTTCACGTATATGTGTAACCTAAGAACAAAATTAACAAAAGAGAAACAAACTCATAGATACAGAGAACATTGTGATGGTTGCCAGATGGGAAGGGGTTAGGGGCTTGGTTGACAGAAGGATAGGGATTAAGAAGTACAAATTAATTTTTACACTGTAGTCATGAGGATGTAGGCTACAGCATAAGGAATATAGTCAACTTCCAGGTGTAAAACAAGTAAGTCCCAGGGATGCAATATGCAGTCTGGGGAATATAGTGAATAATATTGTGATCCATGATATGGTGTCAGATGGTTGCTGGACTTATCATGGTGATCACTTCTTTAAGTACATAAATGTTGAATAACTATGGTGTATACCTGAAACTAATATAATATTGTATGTTAGCTATGTTTTTAATAAAAATCTTTAAAAAAAGAAAAGAGAAACAAAACAAAAACCCCCCAAACCAGAACAAACAGAAAACAAAAAGCCAAGAGAAAAGAAGCTTAAGCCCTAACACATCAATACGTTTATTAAATGTAAATGGTCTAAACATAGAAATTATGCTGTCTACAAAAAACTCACTTTAAGTATAACAATGTAGACAGATTGAAAGTAAAAGTATGAAAAAAGATATCATGGAATCTTTAATCACAAGAAAGATATTCATATGCAAAATATGAAGTTGGAACATGTAAGTCACACCATATACAAAAAATTACTCAAATGAATCAGGATATATATGTAAGAGTTAAAACTATGGAAGTCTTAGAAGTAGACATAAGTCAATCTTCATGATTTTAAATTATGTAATGGTTTCTCAGATATGACACCGAAAGCATAAGCAATCAAAGAAAAAAAATAGAGAATTTGGAATTCACCAAAATTGAGAACTATTGTGCTTCAAAGGACACTATCAAGAAAGTGAAAAGACAACCCACAGAATGGAAGAAAATATTTGTAAATCATAAATGTGATAAAGGTCCAGTATTCAGAATATATAAAGAACTATTAACACTTAACAATAAAATGATAAATAACACAACTGAAAAATGGACAAAAGAGCTGAGTAGAAATTTTTCCAACGAAAGTATATAAATGGCCAATAAGTACAAGGTGTTCAACATCATTAGACACTAGGAAGATGCAAAAGAAAAGTACAATGAGGAATCACTTCACACCCACTAGGAAGGTTATAATAAAAAAGACAGAAAATAAAAGGTATTGGTGATAATATGGAGAAACTGGAACTCTCATATATTGCTGGTGGGAACGTAAAATGGTGGGGCCACTTTAGAAAACAATTTGGCACTTTCTCAAACAGTTAAACATGACAATACTGTGCTTAGGTATATAAGAAATCTGAAAACATATGTCCATACGTATGTGTGTTCATATTCATAGAACCATTATTCATAAGAACAAAAGAAAAAACTTAAATGTTCATCAACTGATGAATGAACAAATAAAATGTGGTATATCTATACAATAGAATATTATTCAGCCATGAAAAGGAATGAAGTACTAATTTTGCTAAAATATGGATGAATCTTGAAAACATTGTGCTAAGTAAAAAAAGCTAGACCTAAAAGGACACCTATTATATAATTTCATCTACGTGAAATCTTTATCATAAGCAAAGCGACAGAGACAGAAAATAGATTGGTGGTTTTCATGGGCTCAAGAGAAGGCGGACTGTGATATGACTGGTAATGGATATGGGTATTTATGGGAGGAAAATGATGAAAATGTTTTGGAATTGGATAGTGGTGGTTGCTGTATAACTGTGGACATATACAAAAACCTTACAATTATACACTTTAAATTAAGCAGGAGTTGCTGTATTAATACTAAATAACATAGAGTTCAACACAAAGAAAATTATCAGAATCAGAGAAGGATATTTTATAATGATAAAGGGTCAATCTTCCAAAATGATAGCAATCCGAAATGTGTATGCACCATTGTGAAATATGAGAAGAAAAAACTGATAGGAATAGAAGGAAAAATAGAACAAATCCACAATTATTGTTGGAGACTCCAACACCTTCAAAAACTGATAGAACAAATAGGCAGAATATCAACAAAGATGTAGAAGAACCAAACAACACCATCAATGAACCAGATCTAATCAATGTTTACATAGCACTTCACTCAGCATCAGCAGGATACATATTCTTTTCAAGTGTCCACTGAACATATATTAAAATGGACCATATCCTGGGCCATAAAACAAACCGCAACAAATTTAAAAGAATTGAAATCATACAGAATGTCTTCCAACCACAATGTAATCAAACTAGAAGTCAATAACTGAAATGATAACAGGAACACTTGGAAGCTAAATAACATACCTTTAAATAATTCATGGGTCAAGAGGAAGTCTCAAGGGAAATTTTTAAAATATATACTTAACTGAATGAAAATGATAATACAATACATCAAAATGTGCAGGACACAGCTAAAGATATGCTAAGTGGGAGTTTATAGCATTAAATGCAGGCATTAGAAAAAAGCAAACGTTTCAATCAAGAATCTAAGCTCCCCCATCACCAAACAAGAAAAAGAGCAAAATAAACCCAAGGAAATCAAAAGCAAGGAAATAATAAAGATGAGAGCAGCAATCAATGAAATTGAAAACAGACCAACCATGTTGAGAAATCAATGAAACAAAGAGCTGTTTTATTGAAAAGATCAATGTGATTGACAACTTTCAATCAAGACAAAGAAAAAAAAAAGAGAGAAGGCAAAAATTACCAGTACTCAGAATGAAATGGGATATCGAGATATCGCTACAGACTCTGCAGGCATCAATGCATTATAAGAGAATGTTATGAACAACTCTACACACATAAATTTTAAAACTTATATGAAATGGACCAATTCCTCAAAAAAAGTACAAGCTACCAAGATGCACCCAATATGAAATATATCATTTGAATAGCCCTATAGTTATTAAGGAAATTAAATTCATAATTTTAAAACTCCCAAAAAAAGAAATCTCCAGGCACAGATCGTTTCATTGGAAAATTCCACCAAGGGTTTAAAGATGAATTAACCGATTCTATGCAATCTCTTCCAGAAAATAGAAGAAAGAAGATCCCCTAACTCATGTTATGAAGCTAATATTACTCAAATACCAAATTATGCTAAGTGGAAAAAATAAAGTAGTTCCCAAAAGGTTACATGCTATATGATTCTGTTTATGTAACATTCTGGAAACGACAAAATTATAGAAATGGAGAACACTTAGTGTTTTCCAGGCAATAAGGAGGCAGTCAGAAAGGAGATTGATAAAGCTGTAAAAGGGTGACATGAAGAAACTTGTGACCATGGAAATATTTCGGCTTTGATTGTATCAGTATCCTGGCTGGGATATTGTACCATGGCTTTGTGACATTTTATCATTGGGGGAAACTGGGTAAAGTGGACATGTCTTACAACGTCCTATGAATCTACATCTTGAGATGTCACAATTATCTCAAAATAAAAAGTTCAATTAAAAAAAACACATTCCTTATATAAATGCAGCCATCTACTAACAAGGTGTCTACAAAATGTATGCTTAGCTCTAGTTAAAAATTAAATAAAGGACAATGTAATGTAAAGTATACATATCTATCTGCAAGTTAAATCCTGATAGTTCTGAATATATTCTCAGGTGTTTTCAGCACTGATTTGAAATATCTGGATCCATAAGTCTTCAGCCCAACATGCACTTAAAATGCTTTAGTTAAGCCTTAGACTGCCCCCTCTTCCTTTGTTAAATTATTAGAAATGAGGCCTGTTGCCTAAATGATCTGCCATACAAATACCTGTGTAATATATACTATATGATTTCCTTATAATGAATATAACCATGACACACCTGTTCCTTTGACACAATCCTCAAAATTACACATAATGGTAACAAATCAAATGGGTTGACTGATGATGATAATGCAAGGCGGAAACCCTGGGGAACAACGAACAACAGCTTTCTCAAATATTCTCTGTCGTGTGGGGGACCCTGCTCGCTGCGCCATTTGTCATGCAGCCTGCGGGGTCTCTGCTCCCGCTCCCCACACAAGAACGCAGGATATGGTGAGGCCGAAAAGGAACACCCACGGAGCTATAGGTAGGGGAGTAATACCACTATGGTCTCACTGGAGGCTGGGCCCACCGGACGCGCGACCTGCCGTCCGCCTTTCCGCCAACCAACTGACCAACTCTCCTCGGCTCTGTTCCTCTACTCTCTTCCACTCTCCTCGGCTCCTCGGCAATACTCGGCAGTCCTTGGCAGTCCTCGGCGGTTATACTAGCGGCCAATCGGCTAACCGGCCACAGCCGACGGCCATCCACCACCCGAGCCAGCACCCTTCCACGTGAGGCCGAGAGCCTGTAAACTACTTTCTGGGGCTCTGTCCCCACACTCCACCCCTACAGGGTCTCGCCTCACAATCTACGTGACAAGCGTCTTCTGCAAGGGTCCCTGTGCCGTATGAGCCTACTGACACCTACGGACGAAAAGAAACGCTAGTCTTAGGAACTAACAATGGCAAATCCCTTCCATCTGGGAGGATACATGCCAGCTTTTTGTCCTGGGAAAGGAGGGTTGCTGCCACTGGCACCTTTCCCGGTTTGTGGTACCAGACCTTTATGGCAGTACTTGGGGTCCCTTGCATAGTTTCAACATGTAACGGAACAGGGGACCCCATAATAGGCCATAGTGAGAGCACATAGTTTCCTCACAAAATCATCCCGGTATCGGGACCTCTGTATACTACAGTCACCTGAGGTGGCCACTCAGCCACCACCCCTGGCGTCACTTGCAAATCATGAGTCAAACCGGCCCCCCATGGGGCTATCAGACCCAACCACCGACAGTGGGGGCTTTTGACCTGCCAGGGCCAAGTCCATTGCTGCCGTTCCCCTGCTTTCAAGCATGTGGGTGCTGGCAGCAAAATGTTCCCATTTCTGCCGTAGCCTGGCTTTAACAGAGTCTCAATGGTAGTAACTTGTAATTGAATGGGAGCAGCCGTTAGATGTAGCAGAGCTTCTACTGGTGCGGGCCCTCCCTTCTGTGGTCTCTCATTCAGGACTCTCAGGATGTCCCATAGACGAGAGGCCCAGTCACGCATCGTGGGAGGGTGTTTTGACACCCGGAGACCTTGCTTCAAAAGGCCATTATAGTGTTCAATCATGCCAGATGCTTGTGGATTGTACGGGGTGTGAAACAACCATTTCACGTCCACCCCTAGAATATACTCCAGAACGGGGGAGACATAAACTTTGTAGGTACGAGGAGGAAGCCTTCCTATACCTAGTGGTAAGGAAACAGCTTTCACAGTCACAGTTTTTCCCCCGTAGCCATCAATGCAGATTGCTGGTCCAGGGAACAGTTCTGGGTTCCCATAAACGAGACTGCAGTCGGTGCCAGTGTCAACTAGAGCCAAAACCCTCTGTACATTCGAAGGGGACCAATGTATGGACAGTTCCACGTGGGGCCTCCAGTCCCTGCTCGTCCCCTCTGACCGGGTACCTTGGCCCCACCCCTAATCAAGCTGAAAGGGGTTGGCCTCAAGCATGAAGTCCTGGAGGGACACGGGTCATGCTTTGCCAGACTCCTCCTTTATGCTTCTCTGGAATTGTTGTTCCGGACGCAACTGTTTCCAAAGTTCCAGCAGGAGTGCATTGGGTTGTCGGTCTATTTTCTTCCTATCGACCCCTGCTGCCTTGAGATCACGCCACATCTGTGCGCGTGTTACTCTCTGAGGGCCACGACCTTGCCCCTTTACCTTTGGTTTGGGCTTCCAGATCTCAACTGTGCGGACCTCCTGTCTTAACTTCTTTCGCCTCCAGCTTTCAACATCCCCTAGGGTGGCCATGGCAGTTGTAACTTCATGGATCCGTCGCCCTACATACGGTGTAAGAATAGCAACCAAGGATCCAAAAGCACTCGCAGGTGCAGTATCCAAAACCAGATCTCTCATGCTGGCAGTAAAAAGCTCGTCATCTGGGCCCTGCATGTTGAGGTTAAAAATAGCATGTCTCATACCCATTTCACGGATTATTTGCGTAAGTTCTGTATATGACTGCCATTGACTCACAGTGTCTGGCAGCTCGCCAGCCTGTTCCCATACGGTGCGTACCGCAGCAGTGAGCCACTGCATTAGAGAATGGTTGCCCTGGTTATTGGCCAATTTATGGCAGTTTTGTAACCTTTGTCGCAGGGACGGATGCACTGTCACGAAGGCAAGCTTTTCCATCTCGCCTGGGGAGCAGAGAATGCTGTCTGCTCCCTCATCCCATAAACGTAATAGCCAAGCCGAGACTGGCTCTCCAGGGCGCTGTCTGTACCACCTCCCCAGCTCCTGCAACTCAGTGGGAGTGTAAGGGGTGTAGGTCGTGAACTCAGTCATAGCTGGGTTGCCGGCAGCAACGCCCCCGGGGCCCAAAGATTGCTCATGTTTTACCCTTTGCTTAAAGATTGGCCGGGCTTGGGGGTTGGGAGCTACATTGTCTCCACTCGCTTTCTCCGCCTCTGCCTCAGAGTCTCCACCTTGGGGCCCCTGTTCTAACAGGCGGACCCGGGCTTCCAGCACTTCCAACTGGGACACCTGGTAGGCACCTGGGCCATTTCATTAGGCGCATTTTCCGTGTTGAGACTCAAGGCCATGAGGAACATCCAGCCCACGCGGCCGGCTGCAGCCTTCTCCTCCTCCGGCAACCGCTCAGCCAGAGCCTGCAGGGCCCTCTCTACACTGGCTGGAGAGCCGTCCATGTCCTCCCACCCCTCCTTGGGGGTCCAACTCCTGAGAACAGTGGCCACCGAACACCATACACTGTGTGGGGGCCATACATCCTCCTGCCCAGAGTCAGACGCCATTCCTACCTGGTCGGGATCCTGTTCACCGTGCCAGGTGTCTGAGTGGGAGGTGGCCTCCGTGTATAATGTCCACAATCCTCGGAGCCTATAGCAGAAGCAGATCAAGAAAAGGAGGACAACGCCCTCCATGGCCAAGAGGGAGGTGTGCCATCTGGAGGCTCGAGTCTCCCAGGCAGACCGTGCCTCCTGCTCCTGGCATAGCTCCTCGCGGGCCTCCCGAAGCTGAACTTTTGTACGCATAAACTGCTCGACCATCCTTCGGTGAGTTTCGGCCCGTACCATACCCTGCTCGCTGCGCCATTTGTCGTGCGGAGCCGCCTGCGGGTCTCTGCTCCCGCTCCCCACACAAGAACGTAGGATATGGTGAGGCCGAAAAAGAACACCCACGGAGCCATAGGTAGGGGAGTCATACCACTATGGTCTCACTGGAGGCTGGGCCCACCGGACATGCGACCTGCCGTCCGCCTTTCCACCAACCGACCGACCAACCGACTCTCTGCACTCTCCTCGGCTCTGTTCCTCTACTCTCTTCCGCTCTCCTCGGCTCCTCAGCATCCTCGGCAGTCCTTGGCAGTTATACTAACGGCCAATCGGCTAACCAGCCACAGCCGACGGCCATCCACCACCCGAGCCAGCACCCTTCCACATGAGGCCGAGAGCCTGTAAACTACTTTCTGGGGCTCTGTCCCCACATTCCCACTGCCTGATTCCTGGAAGCATGGATAAGGAGAAGCCAGATTAGGAAGGAAGCCACATATCTCTCCATCCCATGCTGCCTTGGTTCCTAAGTACACCTCTATTTTAACCACCATCAAGCTTCCTTCTAACACTGAAACTCTGGCACTTTGCTAAGCATATGTTTAATGTTAATAATAACCATATGTGCTGGACACTATTATTATCTCCAATTGGAAGGAAGGAAGGTAAGTAGGAAGGGAGGGAGGGAGGCAGGGAAGGGGAAAAGGAGAGAGGGGAGGAAGGGAGAAGGGGGAAAGAAAAAAAAGAACACACAAGTTCAGAGGTCAAATAACTTGCCCAAAATCGCATAGTCTAGTGGTAAGGCTGGAATTTGAACTAAGATCTACCTGAATTCACTGCTCGGGCCTTTAACCATTGCTCCAGTGGTTCTCAAACTTTGCTATATGTTAGAATTGATGGGAATCTTTTAAAATGTTGATTCCAGGTCACACTTCAGACAATGAAATCAGAAGGTCTGGAGTGGAGGCCAACTACAGTATTTTCTAAAAGATCCCCAGGTGATTCCAATGTGCAGTCTGCTGGGGAATCACTGCACTATTATCTGGCCTTTTGATTAAAATGCTGGCTGCCCAAGTGCCTCTATTATCAATCTTCAATCACAAAGCTCTGCCCATTTCACATTCAAGATTCAAAGTACACCCCGCCCCATTGAATACCCTCATCCTGAATCTGGCCCCTGAGAAATTGGTTAGAATTTCTGGGATATCTGTGTAATGCAGGGACTCGGCCCCCAGCAGGTGAACACAGGAGATGTTGAGGCCAAAAAGGAACAACAGAGCCACAGGTAGGAGGTTCATACCACTATATTCTCCATGGTGGCTGGTCAAGACACAAGAAGCAAACATCCGCCAGTACCCCAATGAGGGGTTTTCCTGCACCAGTCTCGCTGGCAGATGGTCGAGACACAGGAAGTAGGATCCGCACCATCTGCACCATCAGTAATCCATGCTTGCTAACCACAGTTGCTAACCTAGCTATGCAGTTATATACAAAACAATAGCGGCTAATGGCTGTCTGGTTACAGCTGATGGCCGTCTAATAACCGAGCTGGCACTTCTCCACATGAGGTTAAGAGCCTGGAAACTGCTCTCCTGGCCCTGTCCCTACACTCTGAGAGACCCATCCACAATAGGGTTTAGGCTAATGAAGGCTCAACACCTTTCTGCTCTGATGTAAAGATTCAGACTGAAGCCTTTGGTGACTCAGCCTCAGAGAACTATGGGAATGCAGACATTTGAGTCCCTGAAACTTTCCTGAAGCCAATTTCATAGCAGAATCAGCACAGGACACCTGAGTAGATGTGCGGTCCATTCATGAGAAAGGAATATTCCAAATTTTAAAATATGAACAGGTTCCCCCATGGAAAGCATTGGCTTTCATGAATAAAGACTTTATCAATGACTTGCAAAGGCTCAGAGTTTGAATTGTGTATCAAGTTCTTCAAGTTGGCAGGAACGACTGCAGATAAGGAAAATGAGGCTTGGACAGTAGAAGAACCAAGGTCACACAGCTTATAAGGAGTGACGCTGAAATTATAGTGCCCTGAAGAATGTAGCTATTGTGAGGACAGATGGGCTAATGCATGGCAAAATTATTTGCATAGTACCTGTTCTATACATATTTATCCATGGACAGTCACCAAATGTCACTTGGCTCATTAGTTTACTTTTCCTCATTCAACATGTCCACAGACATTGCAAAAATTGGGGGAGGGGGCACAAAAGTTGGTAGATAGGGAAAAAAATAAAGACGGAAAAGAATTTATAAATTCCACAAATGAAAGAGCAAACAAAGTACATGTGTATGGCCCAAAATAAGTTGAATATTTAGACGAAATGGAATTTAACTCCCACTCTGTCTGAAACCAAATTTAAGACCAAAATCAACGGGGAAACATGCAGAACACAAATGCATTCTCACTGCACCGGCCTGGCTCTTATCACCACCAATAGCTGAATTCCTTAGTTTGTTAAAGTGGCTTGGAGAAGCTTGGCATCTTGACATTTTTCAGGACAATGTTGACAAGTGTCCCTTCACAAATTACCCTAGAAGCCATGCGTTGTCTGGGTTTGCACTCCAGTTGTCCATGTCCTAGTTAGTTACCATGGGTACCTTTTTGAAAATTCTCAAAATATCACTCTTGACATGTTTTCTTTTAAATTTAAACAATGATGAGGTCCTGAAGAGATGTCTGCCTCCCCAGAACTCAATTTCCCTGGGATAGTGATAAGAGAAGAAAACAGTGGCCTTCCAGCAGCTGGTATGTGGTTGGTATGCGATCACAGACAGCAGCAGGGGTCAGGACTCACAGCCACACAGCCTCTAGCAATGCTTGGTTGAGGTCTAAGGTCAGGAAACCCTGCGTCTGCAGCAGGTGCCAGGCACACATCTGCTCTTTTCAAGCAGACTTCAGGCCTACCAAGTGGCAAAGACACCAAGCGGCGGAGGAATGCTCCTTCCATTGGAGAGTAGCTCTGCTCAAGGACCTACCCGGCGTGCTCATCAGGGAGGCATTAATCCCACACCAGGACCTTCAGCTGTCCCTCCATGAGGTAGTCATCATCCCCCTCAGCTATGTCCAGTTTGTACGTCCAGCAGAATGAAGAAATGTTCTTAACGAATATAATATTAGATGTATCTCTCTCAAATCTCAATATCATTTTATAGAATTAGTAAATGTAACCAACATTTTAGCCAATAAATCTGCTTATTCTGAAATAAGTAGAAATTTTAGTAGAAAGTATACTCATGCATCCTGAAAAGTGAAACCAACATGTGTTAGTCATCTATTGTTGCATAACAAACTATCCCCAAACATAGTAAATTAAAATAGCAAAATAATAATTTATTATATCATGGTTTCTGAAGTTCAGGAATCCAAGCACAGCTAAGGTGGGTGCCTCTGTGTCCAGGTCCCACACCAGGATGCAGTCGGGTGGTAGCCGAGGCTGCAGGCCTGTCACCTCGCCATGATCATGCTCACTCACGCTGTTGGCAGGTCTCATGTGCCTGATCTCTGTTGGTTGCAGACGTCAGCTTCTTGCCACATAGGCCTCTGTGTGGGGTGATTCACAGCACAGCAGCTTGTTTAACCCAGAGCGAGTGCTGCAGGAGGAAATGAGAGAGGGGACAGAAAATGGAAGTTAAAATGTTTAGTAATCTAATCTCAGAGGCGACAACCCCACATATTCTTTTCCTATTCTATTCATTAGAAGCCATCAAGTTCAGCCCACACTCAAAGGATGAGGATGACATAAGGGAATGAACAAACAGTAACAGGCACTGGTCATGGGTGCCATCTTAGAGGCTGCCCATCACGCCACATACTTCCTTCTCCCATATCAAGCAATACTGAGACCCTGCATGCTCTCCTTACCCCATGTGAAACAGTTCTGGGATGGGGCATACTTTCCCTACACTAAACAATACTGAGAACAAATACTATTTACAGGCTTGCTCCAGGAAACACCTGCTCCTGGAACATGAGTGTAAACTAAGATCATTTACTTAGCAAGACTAACATCTTGCTTATCGAGGCTGCTTCAAGACCCTCACCTCACAGCACCCACCGAGCCAGAGCTATGATGTCACAGACTCTGCCCAATCACAACTGGTTTCCTACCTGGCAAGATTCATCTTAAAATCAATTAGCTTGTACATACAACCCTATAAATGTCCTCCCCTAGCTTCACATTTTCAGACAGTACTAATACTTTGCAAAAGTGGTGTTCTCTCTTAGTGCAGTAGGTTTAATAATAGTGTTGCATGAGCAACAAATATTTCTGTGGGCATTTGAGAGGTCAAGAGTTGATAATATTAACTATAAGAATAATTATTTCCATTTTTAATTACCAAAGAAATCTTGGCATTCTTTAATGACCCATTGTCACTGTAGAATGACAAATTATTTTAGTAAAAACTCCCCCTGAAATAAAAAGGAAATGAAATTATAATTATTCCCCAAAAAGTACTAAGGCTTGGCTACACTTTCAACTGTTATGTCAAATAATCTTAAAATTACAGATTGAATTAGATGTATGAGTATCAAAAGATCCAAACTGTCCCTATTTTCTTCACATCGTTCTATTTCTTAACTCTTTATTGGTGGTGGGGTTGTTGCTGCCCTTCTTTTCCATTCCTTCAACAGGGAAGTTGTAAAATTACTTAAAGTATGTTTTTTCTACACAGGCAAAAATTTCCATCATTCACACGATAATATTTTCTCACATCTCAAAATGTTAACGTAATGTTTCAATGTTTATAAACTAGTCTTTAATGTATTTAGTTTCCTTCTTGACTTTTTTGGGATGAAAAATTAAAGCAACAAGCTCTCTTTTCTGTATTCAGTGTCAAAAGCAAACAGCACTGTGATTCTTAGCACTTACTCTATGGCATTTAATTAATATGAAAGTGTTTTGTGGGGTGGGATTCCATGCTGTCATTGTTAGTTCATGAAAAGTAATGGTGCTACTCATGTGAAAATCATGGTTGATACTTGGAATTTTAATATGATCGTGGTATCCAAAACAGAAAATAATATGACTTCTTTCCACTTGTTTCTCATTTTTCAGTTTTGTCTCAGAATATTCATCTTGACTTAACAGCAGGTTTTCTTCTACCTATATCTCTCCTTATTCCCATCAATACTGTTCAGTGGTAACAACGGAGAAATGTTTTTAATATGTAAGAAAGTTATCCTTATATGCACTATTTGCCTTCTAATGATGATTAATGCTACTAATCTGGTGATGCTCAATTGAATTTATGAATTTTAAAGTTCGGTTATTGTTTAAACAGGCACATAGGCCACCAGTGTAAAATAGTGTCTGTACAATCAGCCATGGGAAATGGAGGAACATTTGTCTGTGGATGATCAAGCATTCAATCAGTTAAAAAGAAATACACATTCTAACGTCTTAACTTATAAAATGTATGTAGACAAATGGGAGCCTGGTTATTTATCTAAAAGTGGGCACTTTTGATCAAATACACAAAAGAAAGGTTTCATCATATTAGTATCAACTTAGACCTTCCTAAGATAATTTCCCTCTCATTTTAGATCCAAATCATGTCCTTACAGCTCAGAGTACAAACCCATTAAGACTTTGGGATATAGCCAACCTTTTTAATAAAAATCGCTATATTTTTTCAAGTCCTGGGGTATTTTAGTCCTTGTATCCTAATGAGTAATTAGTACCACTACCATACCATTAATCACACATATGGCTGCTTTAATAAGTAATGTTTCTGTGAATATAGCTTAAAGATTATGATTGAAATAGAAATGCCCCTGCTTTATCAGCTTATTGATATTCTTGATGAATTAATTCAAGCCCCATGTTTTCATGTATTTGGAATTGGTTTCACAAAATAAATTATGTCATTTTTCATAAACGTTCATACTCTTTAATGTTCAATATTCAATCTGATCAAGCATTATAATATGAAATATTAAGATCCAGTGAAAAGTCTGGATGTCAACATGTAAAGAGATAAATCATTTTAAAAATACTAATTTTTATTTTCACAGGAATCATTTTTTAATTTACAATTATGCCTCTAGACAGCATGTTATATAGATATTAAATATCTGCACATGTATAATTCCTTCACCTACAGAAATCCTGGCCTACCAGACTTTAGTCATCCTGGCTTCCAGCTGAGGAATTTGACAGCTGAAAGAACAGAAACAAGTTCTAGTCCATATCTCTTTCCAGAACTGAGGATCTAAAAGACAAATTTCTTCTTTTTTCCTCTCTGAGCTAATATTTATCTGCTTAACCATCACCCTTAGGAGGAGAAGGAATTGCTATAGAAATGAGAAACTTATCATTATAATTTCTTTCCACTGCCAACTTTCCAAACGTATTTATCTGTCCAATTCATAATTGTGAATCTAAATCATCATTTTTAATTTATTATTTTTCAATTAATTTTAAAATTGAAAGTAGTAGAACTTTGAGGAAAAAATAAATTAGACATTCAAAAAAGTTCATGAAATAAGCATTGGAAAACATTGTTTAAAAATAAAGCCACTGAAGGATACAAGCTTAAAGTTATGAGACCAATAAATTCTGGGAACAAATGCACAGCATGATGATTATAGTTTATAATGAATTATGTACTTGAAAGTTGTTAAGAGAGTAAATCTTAAATATTCTCACCACAAAAAAGAAATGCTAATTATGTGACAAGATGGAGGAGGTAGCTAAAGCTATGGTGGTAATCATTTTGCAATACGTAAGTATTAAATCAACACATTGTAAGTATGAAATCAACACATTGTATACCTTAAACTTATACAATGTTGTATGTCAATTATTTCTCAATAAAGCTGGAAAACATAAAAGGAAATAAAGCCATAGTTGGAGAGTAAACAAACAATGCATTCAATTCTAATTAAGGATTAGATTTAGTGATTAGTTTTACTATCTGCCTTGAGGTAGATAAATGACAAGATCACCTATCCTCTTGAAAGATCTGTAACTGATCTTACAAAAGTAGAAAGCCACTCAGAATTTCACAATTTCAGATAAGCTAGTACCATGCTGGCCACTCATCAACAAAGCTGGACAAGCTAAAACATACTTGAATGAGTAAACTAAACATAAGAAGGTGGGTGGTACTAAATGAAGAACTAACTCTATATGTGAAGGTTGTCCCTAAGTAGCTGATGTGACATTTTTCTTTGTAAATGTTCTTTGGTGTTCTGTGAAGTCTTTACAGAAACCCCTGCACCCTGACCTTATGTCAATAGTGCTCATAACAGAGTATTTATCACACTGTGTTTATGACTTGTGTACATACATTTCTCCCCATGGACTGCATGTGGAGTTTGTAAAGAGACCATGTGACATGGTTTTATGCTAAATACTCTCCAAGAGCTTTGATTTTGCTCTCTACTTATTCTGTTTTTATGTGAGGACTTAAGAGATTGACAAATCATGTTCCCCTGCTGGAATCTTCCCTTCACAAAACATTTTTCAGTGAAAACAAAGGTAACTTACAAACAGTATACACCACAGGATCAGTAAGATACCAATTTCTTTAAAGAGCATATACAAGTATGCTTCACTATCCAAATTTGCTCTCAGTTAATGGGAGCTTGCACAGCAAATTCAGATAACAAGGGATTCTATATTATCCAAAATCTATTTGGTGGAAGCAGTTTGGATAGTGAAGAAATTATCAGAAAATGTATTCAAATCTATTTGTCTCCTGTTCAAATAGGGAATGTTCACAATGTAATTAAATATTGGATGTTATGTCTTTTTGACTCTTTTTTTCCAATCATGGTTGACATACAATATTATATTAGTTTCAGGTGTACAACAGTGATTAGACATTTATATAACTTACAAAGTGATCACCCCAGAAAATCCAGTATCCACTGACACCATACATATTTATTATAATTCTACTGACTATATGTCCATGCTATAATCTATATCCCCATGACTATTTTGTAACTACCAATTTGTACCCCTTAATTTCCTCCCCCCCTTCACCCATGCCCCAACTCCTCCAACCCAGCTTAATCATAGTCATGAAAAGATTTCAGAAAATTTGGGTGATTTTTACTTTCTTCTCTATTCCTTTATGTATTCTGGAAATTTTCTAAATCAAAGTTGAGTGTTCCGTTTGTTTTAAGAAAATAATTTGAATAGTGACTCACCCTTTAACATTCTTTCAGGAAATAAAGATCTAAGTCAGTATCAATGTGAATTGTCTGACCATCAGATTGTTGCTCAATCAACATAAAAAGGAACTCACAGTGAGAGGCACCTGCTTAATCAAAATAAGCCTTGTAATCATCGGAATAAGAAAGAAATCTCCTAAGAAATGTGTTTTCTCACTGCCCTGAAACTGTTCTGTACAATGCTAAATAAAACTCATCATCTTCTTTACTTACTATATTAAGCCAATAAATTTTTGAAGGAAAAAAGAATCTGTAATGAAATAGGAAGTAAAATTACTTTTCTTGTAACAACTAGTATGTTGTTTAATCAGGTCACTGTGAACTTAATAAAACCAATCTCTTTTTGCTCTGTCTGCTTTGTTGAGATCAATTCTTCCATTACAAAAGCAATAAAAAAAAAAAACACAAGTTTAAAAATCTGAATTAAAATCAATATAATTTATTCCAGAATCCGCTCCCATTTTCTTGAATTGATGTACTTAGGTCTTTAAAGAATCCCTGCATGTCCACTGATGAGAGTGTAAAAAAAAAAAAGAAAGAAAAGAAAAGAAAAGAAAAAAGCTCATCCTAAATACAGAACTGTAAATATAGCAATGGCAGCAAAAGCAAAGAGGCATTAATTGAGTTTGTATGGTGTGTGGGGGGCATTATGACAGGCAGTAGAAATGTAAATGTCTGATATATGAGTCTGTAAGACATGAATTGTATGTCCCAAAAGCTTGCTCCCATATACAGGTCAGATGGAGCATTTATTTGCACAAAAATATATCATTTGGGGCAGATCATTAAAATAACGACCCCATAAGGAAACGCGTTCGCCGTGCCCATGCTCCATTGTCACTCCTCCTATCAATAGGCCAAGACTGGTTCTCAACTCACTTGAATTTTACTAGCCTCATAACTTTCCTGAACACACAGAACCTGGCTAAAGTGACTGTGTGCATGTTCCAAAGCCTAGGCCTTGACAGGCATGGCAGCTTCTGCTCACACCCTTTTAAGCCCTGAGCCCATCGTGTATGAAGAAATGAAATAATATGAAATCAAAGAGAATGTGGGCAGTGAGGCCCCACATCGTGCCAGCTGCCCCAGCCATGCCCACGCAGGCCGGAAAGGAGAACTGCCCACTCTCCTAGGATGTCCAGACAAAGAATAAATGGGATATGGTTTCAGCTACTTAGTTTGGGGGTAGTTTCTTATGAAACAATAAGTAAAGTCCTGTTTCAGCTATTTATTCATTTAATACCTAGTTACTGAGTGTGAACTCTGAAGCAGTCACTGGCACTGGAAAGACTGAGGGGAACATTGACAACGGTCCCTATTTCCAAGGAGTTTACATTCTGGTATTTAAAGGTAGGAAAGGGGAAGATAGATGATTAAAAAACAGTGAAATAAATAATAATTTCACATACAAAGAGGCAAGTGCTGTGATAACAATAAAGCAGGATAAAGTGATGGAGGGTGACTGAGATAGGCAAGGACAGAAGAAGGCCGTCAGAGGCCTCTCTGCTCGAATGACATTTAATAAAAAACCTGAAGTTGAGTAGAAAGGAACCAGGCAAAAAATATGAGGGAACAGCATTCTACCAATAAATGTAATAGCTGTGATATAGGCTCAGCCTGCCATGCTTGGGGGGCGGCAAGGTCAGGGGCAGTAGGCCGATGAACTGGGGGTGGGCTGAAGTGGAGGTCCATGAAGAGGTGCTGAAAAGATCTTGTAGGCCCTTGTGCACGATAAGAAGGTCTGTTATATTCAAATAGTGAGGGTTTTCTTCACTTTCAACATGGAGTTATCCAGAGACACAAAAACACCTTGCTATAAATAATTCAAGTGATGCAGCAATAAACTCTCCCCTGTCCCCCCAATAAGGCCAGCCTGCGGCAATGACCATTTTCTTCCTCAATTAAAAAAATAAAATCTGCATTATGATGAGCTTTGGAAGTTGTCTGTTGCCTGGATCCAAATTTGATAAGAAAAATTTACTGCTGGGAGTAATGTCCCTAAAGTAGCTTGTTTTACTCCAGGAATCCTTGACACGAAAGGGAAATGAATTCGAATTTGGGTTCAATTATTAGGAGTTTAGAAAGGAGGTATTGTGAGGACAGCTCTCCAACTGAAGATGCTGTCACAGGTCAGAAACTCAGAGGGAAACTGAGCCAACCCACAGAGCCTTTTCACTGCTCCTCCAGTCGGGCACTTGAAACCGTGGTTGATTTTACAGTTAATAAAGCACTAAACTGAATCTCTTAAGCTTTTCATATTAAAAGTAACTGTAAATTGAATTTGCTAAAACAATAACTTAAAGAGACAAGACTTGAATGTTGTTGGAGCAAATCAAATGATGATGCGGAAATTAAAGAGCCACTGAAGCAAGTGTCTTCGAGTTCCGTATCGATCTGCCAGAAGCAGCGACTCTACCGGAACTTTGCTTGGCAAGTGGAATTATTGCACATTGATTATTCATCTTGCAGTCAGGCTCAAAGTCTCTGGCTCCAGGTGGGCCAGTCATTTACATGTCAACACTTCTGACTCTGAATAAAGATAACCTACCTTGGAAAAAGAACAGGGACACAGTATCTCACCTGGGTTCAGAGGCTGAAGCTCACCCATTTGCAGGAGGGAAAGGGGATGAAAAGCAACTGAAAAATTTTAAATTACCTCTTTAAAAGAAAAATCCAGTTATGATGGACCATGTTATGAGTCACTGGGGCTACCATAGCAAAGTAGCACAGACTGAATGGCTTAAGCAGCAGAAATGTATTGTCTCACAGAAAGTGACAGCAGCCTTGGATCCTTCTGAGGGCAGTGAAGGAGAATCTGTTTCATGACTCTCACCTAGCTGCTGGTAGTTTGCTGGCAATCTTTGTCATCCCATGGCTTATAAAAGCATCATCCCAATCTCTGCCTTCCTCATCAGATGGTCTTCCCCTATGTGGGTGTCTATCTCCAAATTCGCTCTTTTATAAGGACACTAGGTCATATTGGATTAGAGCCCATTCTAATGGTCTCATTTTAACTCGGTTACCTCTGGAAAGACCCTCTGTCCAAGTCAGGTCACGTTCTGAGTTACAGCAGGTTAGGATTGCAACATGTGAATTTGGGGGTTGAGGGGAGTCAAGGACACGATTCAATCCATGACTGTGATATATTGAAAGGGAATCACTTAGTATTCTCAATCTTGGCTATGTCTCACAATCTCCTAAGAAACTTTGAAAAGTAGCTACGCCCAGATCCCACCCTCACTGATTTTGGTTTAACTGGTCTGGGTAAGGGTCCATACATGAGAATTTTAAAGCATATTAGGTAGTTCTACAGTGCAGCCAGGTTTGGAGAGGACTAAAGCTCTCATTCACTAGAATGTTTAAGAATAGGGCATACGATTAGTCAGAAGGGAAACTACTAAATAGATCCATTATTTGAAGCACTATGAAAGCAGAGACTATCTGCACTGATCATCAATACATACCTTGGATTTAACAGTGTCTGGCCAGTTGTGGCTGTTCCATCAATATTAATGCAAGAATACACAGATGAATAAATACAAGTCATGTTAAATAAGTATCTACTATATATACATATCTATGTGTACATGTATACCTATGTATATGTATACATATATAAACATATATACATATATAAATATACATAAAGCATTACATTTAGCATTGAAGAAATGTAAATGTTTTTTGAATGAATGAAGGCATGAGAGCATATTCAACATTCCCCTCTGGTCCTCTTATAATACATAATGGAATATTACAATATAGGATTTAGCATTTTATTATGCTGGAGCTAAAATATTTGACTAAAATATTTACTTAAATGATGTAAACAGTCTGCTTTTGCCTAGAAATTATTTATTTACTTGTGATGGCTCTTATATAACTAAACGTTAAGGCCATCCTCTTTTACTAAGCATATAGACACTTATAAAACATCGGATGCATTTTTTTAAAAACTTATTTATTTTTTTCAGTTAGAGTTGCCATTGAATATTATTTAAGTTTCAGATGTACAGCATGCTGGAGAGACTTTTATATAATTTATGAAGCGATCCCCCAATTAGTCTAGTACTCACTGACACAATGCAGAGCTACAAGATAGGACAATTAGGTTCACAAACTTGTTGCAACAATGTTGCTAACCTTTTTTGATATCAGAAGGATTATTCATTATGAATTTGTACCAACTAGACAAACAGTTAACCAAGTTTACTATTTGGAAGTGCTGAAAAAACTGCATGAAAAAGTTAGATGACCTGAACTTTTCGCCAACAATTCATGGCTCTTGCATCATGACAATGCACCAGCTCACACGGCACTGTCTGTGAGGGAGTTTTTAGCCAGTAAACAAATAACTGTATTGGAACACCCTCCCTACTCACCTGATCTGGCCCCCAATGACTTCTTTCTTTACCCAAAGACAAAGGAAAAATTGAAAGGCAGATATTTTGATGACATTCAGGACATCAAGAGTAATACAACAGCTCTGATAGACATTCCAGAAAAAGAGTTCCAAAACTGCTTTGAAGGGTGGACTTGGTGCTGGCGTCGGTGCATAGCTTCCCAAGGGGAGTACTCCGAAGGTGACCATAGTGATATTCAGCAATGAGGTATGTAGCACTTTTTCTAGGATGAGTTCACGAACTCAATTGTCCAACCTCGTATTGCAACATAATTGAATATATTCTCTATTCTGTACTTTACATCCCCGAGACTAATTTGTAACTACTACTTTGTATTTATTACTTTTTTTATTTTCATTTTCTTTCTACATAGATTTTTGTTAAAAATATAGCTAACATACAATATTACATGAGTTTCAGGGGTACACCGTACTTATTTAGCATTTAGATACCTAAACAAGTGATCACCATGATAAGCCCAGCAACCATCTGACACCATACCACGCTATCACAATGCTATTGACTATATTCCCTATGCTGTACACTACATCCCATGACTTATTTGTTTTATACCTGGAGATTTGGACCTCTTGTTCCTTTCTTCTTCCCCCCTTTTTAAATTTATTAATTGCACTTGACATTCAATATTATTTTATATTAATTTCAGGTGTACAGCATAGTGGTTAGACATTTATGCAATTTAAGAAGTGGTCCCCTCACTAGTCTAGTACCTACCTGGCATTATGTAGTTATTACCATATCATTGACTATATTCTCTATGCTTTACTTTACATCTCCATGACTATTTGTAACTACCAATTTATACTTTTTGATCTCCTCACATTTTCCTCCTACCCCCCAACCCACGCCCATCTACCACCCAAATAAATCTAGTACACTTCTTACACCATACATACTTAGTACAACATTATTGACTATATCCCTTATGGTATTCTGTACATCCCCATGACTACTTTGTAACAACCAATATGTACTTCTTAATCCCTTCCCTTTCTTTCACCCAAACCCCCAACTGCCCTCCCATCTGGCAACCATCAAAATGTTTTCTGTATCTATGAGTGTGTTTCTCTTTTGTTTGTTAATTTTGTTCTTAGATTACAGATAAAAGAGAAATCACATTGCATCTGTCTTTCTCTGTCTGACATTCTAGTCAGCACATTACCATCCAGCTCCATCCATGCTGCTGCAGATGGCAAAAACACATTCTCTTCCACGGTCAAGCAACATTCCATTGCATATATGTACCACCTCCTCTTTATCCATTCTTGCCTCGACAGGCACCCAACCTGCCTCCATAACGTGTCCATTGTAAACAATGCTGCAGTGAACATATGGATGCACAAGGCCCCTTATACTAGCATTTTGGGTTTCTTCAGATAAATACTCTGAAGTGGGATTACTGGGTCCTTCCTTATCTCTTATAGCCTTTGTTTTAACGTCTATTGTGACATATATAAGTGTTGCTATCCCAGCTTTTTCTTTTTACATTTTCATTTCCATGAAATATCTTTTTCCACCTCTTTACTTTCCTTCTGTGTGTGTCTTTCAATCTGAAGAGACTCTCTCATAGGCAGCATATGTAAGGGTCTTGTTTTCTTATCCATTCATCCTTCCTATGTCTTTTAAGTGGAGTATTTAATCCATTTACATTGAAAGTCATTGCTGATGGATATGTAACTATTGCCATTTTATTATTCATAATTTTGATTTTTTTATAGTCTTTGGAACAATTGTAAATGGAATTGCTTTTTTAATTTCTCCTTCTGATGTTTTATTATTGGTATATACAAATGCAACTGATTTCTGAATATTAATTTTGTATCCTGCTACTTTACTAAATTCATCTATCAGCTCTAATAGTTTCTTGGTGGAGTCTTTAGGGTTCTCTAAATATAGTATCATATCATCTGCATATAATGACAGTTTTACTTCCTCCTTACCGATTTGGATGCCTTTTATTTCTTTTTCTTGTCTGATTGCTGTGGCTAGAACTTCCAGCACTATGTTGAATAGAAGTGGAGAAAGTGGGCAACCTTGCCTTGTTCCTGATTTTAAGGGAATGGTTTTAGCTTTTCCCCATTGAGTATGATGTTAGCTGTGGGTCTATCATATATGGCCTTTATTATGTTGAGATATGATCCTCTATTCCCACTTTCTTAAGGGTTTTTATCATGAATGGCTGCTGAATTTTATCAAATGCTTTTTCTGCGTCAATTGATATGATCATATGATTTTTATTTTTCATTTTGTTAATGTGGTGTATCACATTAATTGATTTGCAGATGTTGAACCACCCTTGCATACCAGGGATGAATCCCACTTGATCATGGTGTATGATCTTTTTAATGTATTGCTGAATTCTGTTCGCTAGTATTTTGTTGAGGATTTTTGCATCTATGTTCATTAGCGATATCGGCCTGTAGTTTTCTTTTTTGTGGTGTCTTTGTCTGATTTTGGGATCAGGGTGATAGTGGCTTCGTAAAAAGTGTTTGGGAGTCTTCCCTCCCTCTGGATTTTTGGGAAGAGTTTGAGGAGAATAGGTGACAATTCTTTGTTGAACGTTCTGTAAAATTCGCCTGTAAAGCCATCTGGTCCAGGGCTTTTGTTTGTTGGGAGATTGTTGATTACTGATTCAATTTCCTTGGTTGTAATCAGTCTATTCAGGTTTTCTGTCTCCACTTGAGTTAGCCTTGGAAGGTTGTATGCATCTAGGAAATTGTCCATTTCTTCCAGGTTGTCAAATTTGTTGGCATACAGTTGCTCATAGTAATTTCTTAAAAATTTTTGTATCTCTGCGGTGTCTGTTGTCACTTCTCCTCTTTCATTACTGATTTTATTAATTTGGGTCCTCTCTCTCTTTTTTTTAATGAGTCTGGCTAAAGGTTTGTCAATTTTGTTTATCTTCTCTAAGAACCAACTCTTGGATTCATTGATCTTTTGTATTGTTTTTCTGGTTTCTATTTCATTTATTTCCGCTCTGATCTTTATTATCTCCTTCCTTGTACACCCTTTGGGCTTATTTTGCTGTTTTTTTTTTCCAGATCCCTTAAATGTGAAGATAAACTGTTGATTAGTGATGTTTCTTGTTTCTTTAGGTAGGCCTGTAATGCTATGAACTTCCCTCTTAGGACTACTTTCGTGGCATCTCATAGATTTTGGGTCGTCGTGTTTTCACTTTCGTTTGTCTCGAGATACCTTTTGATTTCTTCCTTGATCTCCTGCTTGACCCATTCATTATTTAGTAACATGTTATTAAGCCTCCATGAATTTGTGTGTCTTCCAGTTTATTTTCTGTAGTTCATTTCTAATTTCATAGCACTGTGGTCAGAGAAGACAATTGGTATGATTTCAATTTTCTTAAATTTATCCAGACTTGCTTTGTGGCCTAACATATGGTCTATCTTGGAGAATGTTCCATGTGCGCTTGAGAAGAACGTGTATTCTGCAGCATTGGGGTGGAATGCTCTGAAAATATCGATTAAATCCAAGTGGTCCAATGTGTCATTTAAGGCTGTTGTTTCCATATTGATTTTCTGTCTGGAAGACCTGTCCCTTGTTGTCAGAGGTGTGTTGACGTCCCCTACTATGATAGTGTTACTGTTGATCTCTGTCTTTATGTCAGTCAATATCTGTTTTATATATTTAGGTGCTCCTATGTTGGGTGCATAGATGTTTACTAAGGTTATGTCCTCTTGTCGAATTGATCCCTTTATTATTATATAGTGCCCATCTTTGTCTTTTAATATTTTCTTCATTTTAAAGTCTATTTTGTCAGAGATAAGTATTGCAACTCCAGCTTTTTTCTCATTTCCATTTGCATGGAATATCTTACTCCAACCCTTCACTTTCAGCCTGTATGTGTCTTTTGGTCTGAGGTGAGTCTCTTGTATACAGCATATACAAGGGTCTTGCTTTCTTATCCACTCAGCCACCCTATGTCTCTTGATTGGAGCATTTAAACCATTTACATTTAAAGTGATTATTGATAAGTACATAGTTATTGCCATTTTTAAATTTGTGGTTAGATTGTTTTCATCTTTCTTCTATTTACAGAAGTCCTTTTAGTATTTCTTGCAATGCTGGCCTGGTGGTAATGAATTCCTTTAGCTTATTCTTTTCTGGGAAGCTCTTTATCTCTCCGTCAATTTTAAATGATAGCCTTGCTGGATAAAGCAACCTAGGTTGTAGGCCTTTGTTTTCCATCACTTTGAGTATCTCCTGCCACTCCCTCCTGGCCTTCAATGTTTCTGCAGAAAAGTCATTTGATAGTCTTATGGGAGTTCCCTTGTATGTAACCCTCTGTCTTTCTCTTGCTGCTTTTAGGATTCTCTCTTTGTCTTTAATCTTTGCCATTTTAACTATAATGTGTCTTGGAGTGGACCTGTTTGGGTTTATCCTGGTTGGAACTCTCTGCACTTCCTGGGCTTGTATGTTGGTTTCCTTCATCAGGTTAGGGAAATTTTCAGACATTATTACTTCAAATATGTTCTCAATCCCTTGTTTCCTCTCTTCATCTTCTGGTATTCCTATGATGTGCATGTTGTTGCGCTCGATGTTATCCCAGAGGTCTCTTACCCATCTTCATTGTTTTTTATTCTTTTTTCTTTCTGTTGTTCTGTTTGGGTGATCTCTGCTAACTTGTCTTCTAAGTCGCTAATTCGATCCTCTGCTTCATCTAACCTGCTGTTAATTCCTTCAAGTGAGTTCTTTATTTCGGTAACTGTGTTCTTTAGTTCTAACTGGTTGTTCGTTATGATTTCTACATCCTTCTTGATGTCCTCTCTAAGCTCCTTAAACATTCTTATCATCAGTATTCTGAACTCTGTCTCTGATAGTTTGGTTACCTCTGCTTCATTTAGTTCCATTTCTGGAGGTTTCTTCTGTTCTTTTATTTGGGATATGTTTCTTTGTTTCCTCATTCTGGCTGACTCTCTGTGTTTGCTTCGATGTATTAGGTAGATGCCCTGGAGTTCTTAGTTCTTGCTGGATTAGTATGTAATAAATGTCCTTTATATTTCACTTGCACTACTTCATTCTTCTCCCCTGCGTGTGCTCCAAAAGTGACTCTTGTGTATATTGTCCTATTAAAGAAGATCCTTAATTGTTTTTTGCTTGTGAGTAGGTGGGGTTAACTCCTAAGCTGACTAGTTGTGAGACTTGGCTCTGCCCACGCAGGGTGTTCTGCTGCGTGAGGGTTGACCGCTTAGATGTGGTTTGGCCTCTATGTGCCTGTAAAGAATCCCCCCGGGTGTGTCACTTGTAGGTCAAACCTGGTAGTACTCTGGCTTGGTCTGGAGTTGGCCGCTGGGTATGTTGAATCTTGTGCCTCTTAAGCTGGGCCCTGGTAGGGCAATTACAGAACAAAGCAAATCACCAAGCACAACAACAACAACAAGGAAAAAATCAAATACATTCACATGTAAAAAACAATCGACAACCCCCACTCGACACAGGCAAAGATGTCAAAGATATAAAGACAAATCAAAACAGAACAAAAAACAGCGCCAGTTGTGGCTTAAGCGCACCAAGTAATCTCCAGGTTGTCCTCTGCTGTACCAAAGAGTCCCCTGCGTATTGTGCAGGTAGAGCCGGTCACCTGGTGCCCAGAGTGACGTTGGGGCTGCAGCTTTAGATGCGTGGGGCTGAGGGGTCTGGACAGTAGTTTTTACAAAGCCAGTGCAGTTTCTGCCCTTGCCTGCACATATGCACACTGAGAGTAGCACCACCAGCCCTGTGTCCAGTTCTCCTGAGTCTTAGGGCACCTCTTCCCTGTGTGTGTGTGTGGCGGGCGGGAGATTCCTCAGCTGCTGAAAGCTGAGAGCTGCATCTGCCACTTACTGCTGATCCCTGGGAGTGCCTCCGCCGATGTAATTGCCCCGCCCCAGGCAGGCCAGAAAGGGTGAGGGCTGGGGATGGAAAGAGGGGTCGTCTCTTTCCCAGACCAGCTGTGTCACACCCCACCCGCAGGCCAGAAACGGTGGTGGCTGGGGATGGAGGAGTCTCCTGTCTCCTAGGCCAGCGCAAACCACACTCTTCTCAGCCTCTTCCCTGGGCCTGAGCCGCCGGCCAGTCTTCCCAGGGACCAAACACCAAGGCTCCTCTGTAATCTGACACTGCTCTTCAGATCAGGAGCCAGTTCAAGTCTCTGGAAGGGTGGGGGTAGGACTGGAAGAGCAGGGGGAGGGGCCCAGGTGTGGAGTTTGTGTCCTTTGTCCAGACTGAGGCCCAACTGGGGGTATCAGCTGAGGCTAATTGCCTCAAATGCCAGACATGCTGCCTCCGCGGGGGGAGAGGTCCGCTGTGGGACGCAGAGCAAAGAGTCTGCCACCTGGCTTTTGCATTCTCTCTCTTGTCCTGGGAACCCCCGTGTCTCTGCAGCTGGGGATGTGGTTGCCCCGCCCTAGGCCGGCCAGAAAGGGTGGGTGCTGGGGATGGAAGGAGGGGTCTTCTCTTTCCGAGCCCTGCTGTCTTACACTCTTCCCGCAGGCCAAAAAAGGCGGTGGCTGGGGACGGCAGACTCCCCCCTCTCCCAGTCCAGCTCCCAGCCTCTTCCCTGGGCCAGAGCCGCCCGCCCGCCCTCTGGAGCCTGGGCACCAAGGCTCCTCCGTAATCCGCCACTGCTCCTTAGTGCAGGGGCTAGATCAAGTCTCTAGAAAGGCGGGGGTAGGGTCAGAAGAGCTGGGGGGGGGCACCCAGGCACGGAGTCTGTGTCCCTTGTCCGGCCCAAGGCCCAACTGAGGTTATTAGCTGAAGTTATTGCCTCAAATGCTGGATATGCTGCCCCTGCGGCGGGAGAGGTCCGCTGTGGGACGCAGGGCAAAGCGCCAACCTCGTGGCTTCCGCGCTCTCCTCTGTCCTGGGATATCCTGCATATCTGTAGCCGTGGGTGTGGGCTGGATTTTCACAGGCACAGGTGTGGAGCAGATTTCCACAACCCAAGGGTGGGGGCCGAATTTCTACCGCCACAGGTGTGGACCGTGATTCCAACCCGCGTCCCCACCGCCGCCGCAGGTGCAGCGTGTCTCCGCTCCGCTCCCTTCCTTCTTCCCCTGCTCGCCCAAGTTTTTCCCCACCTGCAAGTAATCCCTGCGCGAGTCTGTTCGCTGTTCTGTGTGATGAGCAGAGAGTCCTTTGATGGGTTATAAGCTTCCCGTTTCTGATAAGATCGGACGGAGAACTCAAAAAGTGCGCCCCGCTGCCGCCATTCCTGTGACGTCACTCGATTTTTTTTTTCTGTCTTAAGAAGTCCCTCTAAGATTCTTTGTCATACTGGTTTGGTGGAGATGAACTCCTTTAACTTTTTTATTTTCAGAGAAGACCTTTAGCTGTCCTTCGATTTTAAATGCTAGCCTTGCTGGGTAGAGTAATCTTGGTTGTAGGTCCTTACTTTTCATCACGTTGAATATTTTCTGCGAATCCCCTCTAGCTTGCAAAGTTTCTGTTAAGAAATCAGCTGACAGTCTTACGAGAGCTCCTATATAGTTGACTGGGTACCTTTTTCTTACTGCTTTTAGGATTTTCTTTTTGTATTTAACCTTTGCCATTTTAATTAAAATGTGTCTAGTCTGGGCCTCTTTAGGTTCATCCTGTTTGGGACACTCTGCACTTCCTGGGCTTGTATTTCTATTTTCTTTGCCAAGTTAACAAAGTTTTCAGTCATTATTTCTTCAAATAGGTTCTCAATCTCTTGCTTTCTCCTCCTTCTGGTACCCCTATGATGCACATGTTGTTACACTTGTTCTACCAGAGGTCTCTTAAACTATCCTCATTTTTGTATATTCTCTTTTATTTTTCCTGTATCCAATTGGGTGTTTTCTGCTACCTTGTTTTCCAAATCACTGATTTGATCCTGTGCTGCATCTAGTGTGTTGGTGATTCCCTCGAGTGCATTCTTCATTGTGGCTATTGTATCCTTCACTTCTGACTGATTCTTTTTTGTGGTTTCTATGCCCTTTTTAACGCTTGCTATCTCTTAGTTGAAGTTCTCACTAAGTTCCTTAAGCATACTTTTAACCATTGTTTTGAACTCTTTATCTAGTATGTTGCTTGCTTCCATTTCATTTCGTTCTTTTTCTGGAGTTTTCTCCTGTTCTTCCATTTGGGATGTATTTCTTTGTTTCCTCATTTTGCCTGACTCTTAGCTTGTTCTATATATTAGATAGATTTGCTATGTCCCCCAGTCTTGGCCAGGTGGCCATATGTAGTATGTGCCCTGTGGGACCCTAGCACAATCTCCCTGGTCGCCTGTTCCACGTGCTCTAGGTGTGTCCCTTGTGTGGGTTGTGTGTGCCCTCCTGTTATACTTGAGCCTTGATTGTTATTGGCATGTCGATGGGTGGGATGTACCCTCAGGCTGATAGGCTGTGGGGTTTGGCCCCATCCACAGCTTACAGGCTGCTGTGCAGGGGGCTTACCCACTGAGTGGTATTTACTCCACCGGGCTCTGGTGCCTGTTGATACTGCCCTTTGCTGTGCTACTTGTGGGGCTAATTGGGTGGTGCTCTGCTGTGGTCTAAAGCCAACCTGCAAGTATGTTGGTTCTGTGGCCTCTTGTGAGGGGCTCCGGTGCAGGCCCAGCCACCCACTGCCTGTGACTGGCCAGGGACTACCTAGTAAGAACTACAAAGTGATCTGTGGTTGTTCACAGCGTGTGCTATCCCTAGAGGAGTGTGGGAGGGGTCACACTGGAAACCAAGGACGTCTGCCACCAGTACCAGGCCTGGGATATCTCCACAAAATACCAGGACACCCTGAGCCCTTTTGCCACCTGCCCTCTCCTTTAAAGCTCAGCTACTGATAAAGCTTTGTGTGGTGCACAAGTCGGGTGAGGCAGGGTCTCAGGTAGTCACTAGAGTGGGAAGGGTTGTGTTCACCAAGTTAATGTAGACTCTGGTCTGATGCTAGTGCTGAGCCTGGAGCAACTCAGCAAAAGTCTCAGAACACACTGAGGTTACTTGCCCCTCACCTGGTGGATTCCGATAGTTTTTCAAGAACAGTGCAATTAGGGAGGGGCTGGCTGCTCTCAAAGAAAGTGCCTCCACTGGTTGCATGAGTTGGATGGGGTGGGGTCCCAGCTGAGTCCACAGGGCAGAGCAGGGGAGCTCATCAGGCCAGTCAGATTCAGATTTGGCCAGTGGGGCTGAGTTCAACATAGCAAAGACGGTAACCGCCTGTTGGCTGAAAGGGAGGAAGTTTCCACACAGGGAAAATAGCGACTGTTTTCCAGTCGCTCACCTGAAGTCACACACCTCAGTCTGCCCCCTGTATGTCTCTAAGTCTCCACAAGTTATCATCCCTCCGCTGGAGACCAAGGTGAGTGCCTCGGAGCAAATAAGTCTATACACGAGCCATTTAAGAGGACGTCTGGGTTTCCTGCAGCCTTCTGTCCCACCCGAGCAGTCAGAATCCCCACTGTTTTTCATAGCCAGATGTTGTGGGGTCTCCTCTTTCTGGCACCAGTACTCCAGGCTGGGGAGCCTGCTGGAGATGCTAGGGTCTCTTGGTCCTCCAGGGGGGAACTTCCCCAGCTGAGATATCCATCCCTCCTGATTCTCAATCACCACAGGGAGGTTTGGGCCTGTTTCACGTCTCCGCCCCTCCTACTAGTCTCAACGTGGCTTCTTCTTTATATTTTCAGTTATAGCACTTCTGTTTGCCTAGACTTTAAATGGTTCGCCAGGTTAATTGGTCTATAATTTAGTTGCAATTCTAATGTTTTCATGGAAGTACACAAGCACAGTGTTTATATACTTAGCCATCTTGGTTCTCTCTCCCAATTTGTATTTCTTGATACATTCACCTTTTTCACCCAGCTCCCCAAACCCCTTTCCCTCTGGAAACCATCATATTATTCTCTAGATCTACGAGTCTGTTTCTGTTTTGTTTGTTTGTTTATTTTGTTCTTTAGATTCCACATACAAGTGAGATCATATAGTATTTGTCTTTCTTTGTCTGATTTATTTCCCTTAGCAAAATAACCTCTAGATCCATATATGTTGTTGCAAATGGTAAGATTTCATTCTTTTTTATGGCTGAGTAACATTCTGTTGTATATATGTACCATCTCTTCTTTATCCGGTCATCTATTGATGGACACTTTTGTTGCTTCCATATGTTGGTATCGTAAGTAGTGCTACAATGAACATAGGGGTAAATATATCTTTTTGAATCAGTGATTTGGATTTCTTTGGATAAATACCCAACAGTGGAATTACTGGGTCATAAGATAGTTCTATTTTTAATTTCTGAGGAAACTCCAGAACATTTTCCATAGTGGCCGCACAATTTGCAATCCCACCAACAGTGCACGAGGGTTCCGTTTTCTCCACGTCCTCGCCAGCACTTCTTTGTTGATTTATTGATGATAGGTATTTTGCCAGGTATGAGGTAATATCTCATTGTGGTTTAATTTGCATTTCTGTGATGATTAGTGATGTTGAGCGTCTTTTCATATGTCTATTGGCCATCTATAGATCCTCTGGAGAAATGTCTATTCAGGTCCTCTGCCCATTTTTTAATTGGATTTTTTGGTCTTGAGTTGTGTGAGTTCTTTATAAATGTTGGATATTAACCCTTTGTCAGATGTATCATTGGTGAATATCTTCTCCCATTCAGTAGGCTGTCTTTTTGTTTTGTTGATGGTTCCCTTGGCTGTGCAAAAACTTTTTAGTTTGATGAACTTCCATTTGTTTATTTTTTCTTTGTTTCCCTTGCTCGAGGATATGTATGAGAAAAAAATGTCAGAGAATTTACTGCCTATGCTGTCTTCTAGGGGTTTTTAGGTTTTGGGTCTTACGTTTAAGGCTTTAATCCATTTTGAGTTTATTCTTGTATGTGGAGTAAGAAGGTGGTCCAGATTAATTTTTTGCATGTACCTGTTTAGGTTTACCAACAAAATTTATTGAATAGATTGTCTTTACCTCACTATAAGTTCTTGCCTCCTTTGTCAGAGATTAAATGGCCATATAGGCATGGGATTATTTCTGGGCTCTCTATTCTGTTTCCTTTATCTATATGTATGTTTTTATGCCAGTACCATGCTGTTTTGATTATTATAGACTTGTAGTATAGTATAATATCAGGGAGCGTGATATCGCCAATTTTATTACACTTTTTCATGATTACTGAGGCTATTTGGGTTTTTTGTTTGTTTGTTTCCATATAAATTTAAGATTATTTGTATTATTTCTGTGGGGGAAAAGATGCCATAGGTATTTTGACAGTGATTGCATTGATTCTATAGATTGCTTTGGGTAGCATGGACACTTTAGTGATGTTAATTTTTCCTATTCATGGGCAAGGTATATGCTTCCATTCATTTGTATATGCTTCTTCTATTTCTTTCTTCAGTTTTTTCTAGTTTCCAAGTACAGGTCTTTTACCTCTTTGGTTAAATTTATTCCTTGGTATTTTTGATGCAATTATAAATGGTATTGTTTTATTAATTTCTCTTTCTGATAGTTTGTTATTGGTGTATAAAAATGCAATGGATTTATGAATATTATATTTGTATCCTCCTACTTTACTGAATTCTTTTAAGAGTTCTAATAGTTTTTTGGTGGAATCTTTCAGGTACTCCTTGTATAGTATCATGTCATCTACAAATAATTACTGTTTTACTTCTTCCTTTCCAATTTGGAAGTCTTTTTTTTTTTTCCCTTGTCTGATTGCTGTGGCTAGGATTTGCAACACTACGTTGAATAAAAATGGGCATCCTTGTCTTGTTCTTGATCTTAAAGGGAATGCTTTTAGATTTTCCCCATTGAGTATGATATTAGCTATGGATTTGTCAAATATGGTCTTTATTATGTTGAGATATATTACTTCTATTCCTACTATGCTGAGAATTTTTATCATAAATGGATACTGGATTTTGTCAGATGCTTTTTCTGCATCTATTGATATGATCGTCTGCATCTATTGATTTTATCTTTCATTTTGTTGATATGGTGTTGATATCTTTCATTTTGTTGATATGGTGTATCACATTGATTGATTTGTGGATATTAAACAAATGATGCTTCTTAGTAATATATACACCTGATCATGGTATATGATATTAATATATTACTGAATTCAGTATGCTAATCTTTTGTTGAGGATTTTGACATCCATGTAAATCGGGATATCGGCCTATAATTTTATTCTTTTGTAATGTCTTGTCTAGTTTTGAAATCAGTGTAATGGTGGCCTCACAAAATGAACTTGTAAACTTTCCTTCCTCTTGAATTTTTTGGAACAGTTTGAGAATGATAGGTGTTAATTCTTCTTTGAATGTTTGGTTAAATTCACCAGTGAAGCCATCCAGTCCAAGAATTTTGTTTGTTGGGAGTTTTTTTTTTACTATTGACCCAATTTCATTAGTAGTAATCAATCTGTTCAGATTATCTGTTTTTTCTTGACTCAGTCTTACAAAATTGTATGCTTCTAGGAATTTATGCATTTCTTCCAGATTGGTGAATTTGGTGGCATATAATTTTTCATATTTTTCTCATAATCCTTTGTATTTCTGTGGTGTCCGTTGTCACTTCTCCCCTTTCATTTCTGATTTTATTTATTTCAGTCTGCTTTCTTTTTTTCTTGATGAGTCTCATTACAGGGATATTAATTTTGTTTATCTTTTTAAGGAACGAGCTCTTGGTTTCACTTATCTTTTGTATGTTTTTCTTTTTTTCTAACTCTATTTTGTTTATTTCCGCTCTGATCTACATTAGTGCCTTTTTCCAACTCCCTTGCATTTTTTACTAATTAATTAATTAATTTATTTATTTATTTGTTTGTTTGTTTGTTTGTTTGTTTTTGCTATTCTTATTCTAGTTCCTTTAAGAGTCAGGTTAAATTGTTTATTTGAGATTTTTCTTGTTTCTTGAGTTAGGCCTGTATTGTTATGAATTTCCCTCTTGTGACTGCTTTCACTGTGTCCCATAGATTTGGGGCCATTGTGTTTTCACTTTAATTTATCTCAAATTATCTTTTGATTTCTTCCTTGATTTCATTGCAGACCCATTCGTTATTTAGTAGCATGTTACTTAGCCTCCATGCATTATTTTTCTTCTAATTGGTTTTTAGTGTTATACCATTGTGGTCAGAGAACACACTTATTATTACTTCAATCTTCTTAAACTGATTGAGACTTGTTTTATGGCCTAATGTGGGCTCTATCTTGGAAAATGTTCCATGTGCATCTGAAAAAAATGTATATTCTGCTGTTTTGGGGTAAAATGCTCTAAAAATATCAATTGAATCCATCTGATATAGAGTGTCATTTAAGTCCACCATTTCTGTGTTGATTTTCTGTCTGGAAGATCTGTATGCTGGGGTCAATGGGGTGTTAAAGTCCTCTACAATGATTGTATTACTGTTGATCTCTCCCTTTATATCAGACAATATTTCTTTATATGTTTAGGTGCTCCTATGTTGAGTGCATAGATGTTTACAAGGTTTATATCCTCTTGTTGTATTGATCCCTTAATCATTATGTAACATCCCTCTTTGTCTCTTATTATAGCCTTTGTTTTAAAATCTATTTTGTCTGATATAAATATTATTAATAGTATCCCTGCTTTCTTGTTTCCATTCACATGAAATACCTTTTTCCATACCTTTACTTTGAGTCTGTATGTTTCTTTCAATCTGAAGTGGGTCTCTGGTAGACAGCATATGCATGGGTTTTGTTTTTCAATTCATTCTGCAACCCTATATCTTTTGATTGGAATATTTCATTCATTTTTATTTGAAATGATTATTGATAGGTACATAGTTATTGCCATTTTATTGTTCACCTTTATGTTCTTCCCCCCCACCCTTCTTTTTCTTAAAGAAGTCCCTTTAACATTTCTGGTAATACTGGCTTTGTGTTGATGAACTTCTTTAGCTTTTTTTTGTCTGGGAAACTCATTATTGGTCCTTTGATTCTAAATGATAGTTTTGGTGGCTAGAGTAATGTTGGTTGTAGGTTTTTGTTTTATATCACGTTGAGTATTTTGTGTCAATCCCTTCTTTCCTGCAAAATCAGCTGACAATATAGGAGTTCCCTCATAGGTAACTAGTCGCCTTTCTCTTGCTACTTTTAGTATTCTCTCTTTGTCTTTATCCTTTGCCATTTAAGTTATAATGTGTGTTGGTGTGATTCTGTTTAGGTTCATTTTGTTTGGGGCTTTCTGCACTTCCTGGGCTTCTATGTCTATTTTCTTTGCCAGGTTAGAAAGGTTTTCTGTCATTATTTCTTCAAATAGGTTCTCAATCCCTTGCTTTCTCTCGTCTCCTTCTGATACTCCTATGATGTCAATGTTGTTATGCTTGATGTTGTCACAGAGGTCTCTTAAAATATTGTCATCTTGGGGAGAGCGGGGTCCTTTTTTCTTTTTGCTGTTCATATTGGGTGTTTTTTGCTACCTTGTAATCTAAATCATCTGATTCATGTAGGCTGCTGATGATTCATTCTAGTGCATTCTTCTTTTCAATTATGTATTCTTCCCTTCTAACTGGCTCATTTTTATGGTTTCTATATCCTTTTTGTGCTTTCTATTTCTTTGTTGAAGTTCTCACTGAGTTCCTTGAGCATCCTTATAACCATTGTCTTGAACTCTGTATCTGGTAGATTGCTCACCTTCATTTTGTTTAGTTCTTTTTCTGAAGTTTTCTCCTGTTCTTTCACTTGGGACATGTTTTTAGTTCGTTTCCCCATTTTGGCTGTGTCTCTCCATTTGTTTCTATATATTAGATAGATCTGCTGTGTCTCTCAGTCTTGGCCAGGCAGCTTCATGTAGTAGGTGCCTGTGGGTCCCACAAGAAAACTTGTCATGATTCATGAGTCATGAATTGTTGGCAAAATTTTCAGGTCGTTTTCATCTAACTTTTTTGCACAGGCTGTTCAGCACTTCCAAATAGTAAACTTTGTTAATTGTTTATCCAGTTGGTACAAATACATAATGATTTATCCCCCCTGATATCAAATAAGGTTAGCAAAATCGTTGCAACAAATTTGTGAACTTAATTGTCATACCTTGTAAGGGCCAGCCACTGATAGAGCCTCATGCAGTATGCGAGTTTGGTGAGACATGGTCTCCAGGAGCCACCAAGGTGGGATGAGTGTTCACCAGGTTAATGTAGATTCTGGTTTGGTGACAGTGCTGAGCCTCGAGTTATTCGTCAAAGGTGAAGAAACTAAAACTGTGGGTTCTTCTGTCAGCATTGCCGATGAGGTAAACAGCTACTAATCCTTGATATATGCATCACTTTGCCTTGAAGCCAACAAACTTTTTCAGTAAATCTGGCATACACCCTTCCAAGTCTTTCTTTTATGACCAATTTTTTTCTTCACTGATTGATCTCTGCACAGCAGTAAGAAAGAGGTTGTATTAATTAACAAACCCATTTTATGGGCAGCATCAATTTAATATTACATGGTAATGTAACAATTTGTGACTGCCCAGTTTCCATAAAATTTCAGATTTGATCATTTTATGGTAAGGCTGTCAGTCTACATTCTGTTTCTTTTTTCAGTTGCTTACATTTTCCTAGTGCCTTAAGGCTCTCCTTGTAAGTTCCTACTCAGCTAAAATAACATAAAATCTAATTTGAAAAATCCAGTGGAGTTCAACTATAAATTATTCTGTGTTATATTCAAAGACTAGAGGTTTTGAAATTGAGCACATCAGCAATGTTTGGCTCTAATTGCATTACGTTATTTGGTAATGTTCTAGCATACAATTTTTGCAGAATGTTGCTTAAAAAGATAATTCTTTGGAGTGAATGGAAGTGTCAGATATTGAACATGAAAGGGAACTGTCAGCTTTTAAATCAGTTATAGTTACACATAGGGCCAAATTAAGTGCCTTGTCAGACTATACATTTGGCATATATCACTGCAACTCTGTGGACTGGGAAACAGTATTAATGAGTTTTTATCTTAATTCTGTCTTGCTATCTAAATATATTTTAGCAATATTTTGAAAAATCCTTGAGGATAAATTAAACTGGGCTTACCTTTGCATCTCCAGCACATGGTCTATGTCCAGTACATACTAGGTATTCAAAAGCCATTTAAGAGACAAATGAAGAATAATGATAACTTATTTGTATATACTGAACTCTGTGCAAAATGTTGTATGTGAATTTTGTCATTAATTCTTCACAATAACACTGTGAAGTCATTACCAGTATTAATTTTATCGATGACAAATAGAGGCTTAGAAAGGTAACACAGCTAGTAAAAGATAAAGAATGGGTCTTGGTAGCGCTCAGGTCCCCATTCTTAACTGCTACTTTACACTAGATGAGTGCGTAAAACATTTAAGCAAAGACTGTCTGGTGTGTGACTCTTCACTTGTACAGTGTGACCACGCTGTAAACATGGCCATTGGAACCTCTCTAGGAAAAATAATTTGTGTGTTTTTTCACTCAGAGTCCCAACACTTATGATAGAAGATGTGTGGGTATTTTCCCCACACCAAGCAATTCTCTGCAACACAAGCTGGGTGTCCTACAATTCAATTCAATTCTGACCCTACCTGGTGTTAATATAGACTCCACAAGTTAAGGATTCAGTCTCCTAAGACTGTCCGCCACTTCAGATGCTGATCTCAGGTCCCATCTTTTCACCTGCATCTCTGACCAACAGACTATAAATAAGAGGGTCCCGTGACTTCCTTTTAGGGTTTAATCATTTGTTAGAAAAATACACAGAACTCAGAGAAATACTTAGTTATAGGATTTTTATATAATAAAGGGTATGATAAAGTATATAGGTGGACAAAATAATTTAATACTCTAATAGCCATTATGGAATACCTTTATTTTAAAGCCACTTCAAAGACCCTCCCTTAAAGAGAGAATTATAAACTTCTCAGGGACAATGGAATGCATTCTATGATTGATATCAAAAGCTTCTAAAAAATAAAATGAGTTTAAGGGTGGCCAGTTTGCTCAGTTGGTTAGAGCACAGTGCTCATAACACCAAGGTTGCCAGTTCAATTCCCACATGCACCCTCCCTAACTAGTTTGAAAACAATGACTTGACTTGGAGCTGAGCTGCACCTTCCACAACTAGACTGAAAACAACAACTTGACTTGGAGCTGATGGGTCCTGGAAAAACACACTGTTCACCAATATTCCCCTAAAAAAAATAATAAATAATAAAATAAAATTACTTAAAAAAATAAAAAAAGAAAGAAAGGAAGAAAAGACAAACTCTAAACAGATCCTAAGAAAAACTTTGGTAATCTGAACAGGTAATTAAAATCAAGAGTATCCTGTAATAGGTTAATAAAAAATTAAAGATACAAGAAGTACCTAAAAAAAAGACTAGAAGACCAATTGGTTTTTTATCCTTTCTCTCCCAGAGATTGTTACTGTCTCTGTCCTAGGGGCTTGGCTTGACTTTTTGCCAGCCTAGGACATGATGGTTATTCATTCTTTCTTTTGTCTATCAGAAGGAATGACCTTTGCATCTTCTTGAGTTCACTAAACTGTTTAATACTGCTGGAAAGACCATTCTCCCTGCTAAAACCTGATATTTTAAAGAATTTAATAAATCTATGACCATAAATTGGCAAAATTGGAAGCTAAAGATTGAAAACCTGATAGGAATGTTAAAAGCCTTCTCTCCTAAGCTAAAATAAACTATGTACCTAGAGGGAAAGGAGAAAATTAAGAATGAAATAGAGAATGGAATCTGGCCAAGATGGTGGAGTAGGCAAATGCTGTGCTTACCTCCTTTCACAACCACATCAAAATTACAACTAAATTACAGAACAACCATCACTGAGAATCACCTAAAATCTAGCTGAACTGAACACCTATAACCAAGGATATACAGAAGAGGCCACATCAAGACTGGTAGGAGGGCCAGAGATATGAAATGGGCTGGACACTCACACATGTGACTGTTAAAAACCGGGAGAGATATCTCAGCTATGGAGGTCCATGTGGAGGAGCGAGGGGTCCCACCAGGCTCCCCAACTCAGCATTCCAGTGCAAGAGGGAGAAGTCCCCATAACTTCAGATTCTAAAAACCAGCAGAGATTTTGGCTGAGTGAGACAAAGGCTGCTGGAGTCCCAGGCACTAGTCTTAATGGGCCTGTGCATGAACTTACTTTCTGACAGACTCACTCAATCTGAGTTCCAGTGCTGGAGCAGCTGCTCCAAAAGCACCAGGGACATATGGGGAGGAACTGAATTGTCTGGCTTCAGGGAAAGGGCTGACAGAGCAGCTTTCTCCAGGACAGAGGAGCTGAAAGAAGCCATAGTTTCTTTGTTGAGGCCTCACCCCTCCTGATTTGCAGATGCAGGTGGACACCATATCTAAGTTTCCTTGGCTGTACAAACACTTTAGTTTGACGTACTCCCATTGTTTATTTTTTCTTTTGTTTTCCTTGCCAGGAGTTATATCAGAAAATATATTACTAAGAGCAATGTCAGAGAGTTTACTGCCTCTGCTTTCTTCTAGGAGTTTTATAGTTTCAGGTCATGCATTTAAGCTTTTAATCCATTTGAGTTTATTATGGTACACAGAAGAAGAAGGTGGTCCAGTTTCCTTCCTTCCTTTCTTCCTTCCTTCCTCCCTCCCTCCCTCCCTCCCTCCCTCTCTCTCTCTCTCTCTCTCTCTCTCTCTTTGAATGTATTTCTCCATGTTTTTCCAACACCTTTTATTGAATAGACTGTCTTTACTCTATTTTATATTCTTGCCTCCTTTGTCATAGATTAAATGACCATATAGGTGTGTGTTTATTTCTATGCTCTCTATCCTGTTCCATTGATCTATGGGTCTGTTTCTATGTTAGTACCATGCTGTTTTGATTACTATGGCCTTGTAGTGCAGTTTGATATCAGGTAGTGTGATACTTCTAACTTTTTTCTTCTATGTCAAGGTTTCCATGGATATTCAGGGTCTTTTTTGGTTCCATATACATTTTAGGGTTATTTGTTCTAGTTCTGTGGAAAATGCCATTGGTATTTTAATATGGGTTGCACTGAATCTATAGATTCCTTTGGGTCATATGGACATGTTAATTACGCTAATTTTTCTTATCCATGACTGTGATATATGCTTCCATGTATTTGTATCTTTTTCTATTTATTTCTTCAATGTCTTATAATTTTCTAACTACAGGTTTTTAACTTCCTTGGTTAAATTTATTCCTAGGTATTTTTTGATGCAACTGTAAATGGTATTGCTTACTTAATTTCTCTCTCTGATAATTTGTTATTGGTATATAAAAATACAACCAAATTCTGAACATTAATTTTGTATCCTGCTACTTTACTGAATTCATTTATTAGTTTCGTCAGTTTTTTCATGGGATCTTTAAGGTTTTCTACATATAATATTATGTCACCTGCAAATAATGACAATTTTACCTCTTTCTTTCCAATTTGGATGTCTTTTATTTCTTTTTCTTGTCCGACTGCTATAGCTAGGACTTGCAATACTATGTTGAATAAAAGTGGTGAGAGTGGACATCCCTATCTTGTTCCTGACCTTACAGGGAATGCTTTAAGCTTTTCCACCTTGAGTATGGTGCTAGATGTGGGTTTGTAATATGTGGCCTTTATTGTTTTGAGATATGTTCCTTCTGTTCCTACTTTGCTGAGAGTTTTTATCATAAATGGATACTGGATTTTGCCAAATGCTTTTTCTGCATCTATTGATATGATCATATTATTTTTATGTTTTATTTTGTTTATGTGGTGTATCATGTTAATTGATTTATGGATATCGAACTAACTTTTCATCCCAGGAATAAATCCCACTTGATTGTGGTGTATGATCTTTTTAATGTATTGCTAATTCTGTTTTCTAATATTTTGTTGAGGATTGTTTGCAACTTGTTAATCAGGGATATTGGCCTATAATTTTCTTTATTTTTAATGTCTGTGTCTAGTTTTGGAATCAGGGTAAAGCTGGCCTCATAAAATGAGCTTGGGAGTGTTCCCTCCTCCTGAAATTTTTGGAGTAGTTTGAGAAGGATGGGTGTTAATTCTTCTTTAAATGTTTGGTTAAATATAGCTGTGAACCATCTGGTCCAGGATTTTCATTTGTTGAAAATTATTTCATTACTGAATCAATTTTATTAGTAGTAATTGGTCAGTTTAGATTTTCTGTTTCTTTTTGTTTTAGTCTTGAAAGATTGTATATTTCTAGAAATTTTTGTATTTTTTCCAGATTGTACAATATGTTGGCATATAATTGTTCATAATATTTTCTCAGAATCCTGTGTATTTCTGTTGTTTCAGTTGTCACTTCTCTTTTATTCCTGATTTTATTTATTGGGGTCTTTTCTCTTTTTCTCTTGATGAGTCTGGATAAAGGTTTATCAATTTTATTTATCTTTTCTAAGAACCAGCTCTTGTTTCATGGTCTTTTGTATTTTTTTAGACTCTATTTTGTTTATTTCTGTTTGGATCTTTATTATTTCCTTCTTTCTACTCACTTTAAGTTTTGTTTGAAGTTCTTTTTATAGTACTTTAAATGTAAAGATAGACTGCTTATTGGAGATTTTTCTTGTTTCTTGAGTTAGGCCTATATTACTATAAATTACCCTCTTAGGACTTCTTTCCCTGTGTCACATAGATTTTGGGTCATTGTGTTTTCACTTTCATTTGTCTCAAAATATCTTTTAATTTCTTCCTTGAGTTTATCGTGGACCCATTCATTATTTAGTAACATGTTGCTTAGCTCCATGTGTTTGTGTGTTTTTCAGTTTTTTTTCTTGTCATTGATTTCTAGTGTCATACGTTTGTCATCAGAGAAGATGCTTGATATTATTTTAATCTTCTTAAATTTCTTGAGACTTGTTTTGTGGCCTAATATGAGCTCTAGATTGTAAAATGTTCCATGTGCCCTTGAAAAGAATGTATATTCTGCTGTTTTGGGGTGAAATGCTCTAAAAACATCAATTGAATCCATCTGGTCTAGTGTGTCATTTAAGGCAGCTGTTTCCTTGTTGATTTTCTGTCTGGAAGATCTGTCCATTGGTGTCAATGGGGTGTTAAAGTCCCCTACTATGTAGGTCAATGTTTGCTTTATATATTTAGGTGCTCCCGTGTTTAGTGCATAGATGTTTACTTGTGTTATATCCTCTCGTATTTATCCCTTTATTATTATGTAATGTCCCTCTTTGTCTCTTATTATAGCTTTCATTTTAAAGTCTATTTTGTCTGATTTAAATATTGGTACCGCTGCTTTTTTTTTTTCTTTGCTATTTGCATGAAACACTTATTTCCATCCCTTTACTTTCAGCCTATGTATATCTTTCCATCCTAAGTGGGTCTCTTGTAGACAGCATGTGTATGGGTCTTGTTTTCTTATCCATTTTATTACCCTATGTCCTTTGATTGGAGTATTTAATCCATTTGCATTTAAAGTGATTGATAGGTACATAGTTATTGCCATTTTATTATTTATATTTATGTACATATTTTTTCCTTCTTCTTAAAAGTCCCTTTACCATGACCTGGTTTGGTGGTTACGCATTTCTTTAGCCTTTTCTTTTCTGGGAAGCTCTTTAGCTACCCTTCAGTTTTAAATAACAGCCTTGCTCATAGGTTGTTGCTTTTTCATCGCTTTGAATATTATGTGCCAATCCCTTCTGGCCTGCAAAATTTCTGTTGAGAAATCAGCTGAGTGTCTTTTTGAGAGTCCCCTGTAGATAACTAATTATTTTTCTCTTGTTGCTTTTGAAATTCTCTCTTTGTCTTTAACCTGTGTCATTTTAATTATGATGTGCTTTGGTGTGGACCTGTTTGGGTGCATAATGTTTAGGACTTTTTGTACTGAATTTTTGTTTATTTCCTTCTCCAAGTTAGGAAAGTTTTCCGTCATAATTTCCTCAAATAGGTTTTCAATTCCTTGCACTCCCTCTTGTCTTTCTGGTACTTCTATGATGCAAATGTTATGCTTGATGTCCCACAGGTCCCTTAAGCTTTTGTTTTGTTGTGTTTTGTTTTCACTTGGGTGTTTTCTGCTGCCTTGTCTTCCAAATCACTGGTTCCAGCTTCTGCTTTACCTAATCTGCTGTTGATTCCTTCTAGTTATTCTTCATTTCAGTTATTGTGTTCTTTATTTCTGACTCTTCTTTTTTATGGTCTGTATGTCCTTTTTAATGCTTACTATCTCTTTGTTGAAGTTCTCACTAAGTTCCTTGAGCATCCTTGTAACCATTATTTTGAATTCTGTTTCTGCTAGGTTGCTTTCCTCTATTTTGTTTAGTTCTTTTTCAGCAATTTTCTCCTGTTCTTTCATTTTTTTCCTTATTTTGTCTGCCTCTCTGTATTTGTTTCTTTGTATTAGGTAGCTCTCTTATGTCTCTGTGTCACAGCCTCCTATGTCAGTCTGTGCAGTTGTCCTTATACAGTAGGCATCCTGTGTGGCCCAGTGGTGCAATCTCCCTGTTCGCCTATGCCATGTGTTTCAAGTGTGTCCCTTGTGTAGGTTGTGTGTGCTCTCTTATTGTAATTGAGCCTTCATTGCTGTTGGCATGACAGTAGGTGGGATTGACTCTCAGGCTGACTGGCTATGAGCATTTGCCATGCCCACATGATATGAGTTGCTCTTTGGAGGATGACCCCACAGAGGGCGATTAGCCCCAGCTATCTCATGTGCCTGTTGAAACCACCCTTTGTGTGTGCCTCTTGTGGGGCTAATCAGGTAGTGTCCTGGTGTGGACTGAAGTCAGCCTCCAGGTTTGTTTGTTCTGGGGCCTTTTGGAAGGTGTTTCTTTGCAGGCCAAGGTCAGCCATTGCCTGTGCCTGGCCTGGGGCTACCTAGTAGTAGCTACACAGTTATCTGTCATTGGTCACTGCCTGTGCTGGATGTGGAGGTGCGTGGGAAAGTCCACTTTAAGAACTGAGGCCAGCTGCCACAAGTACCAGGCCTGGAGCGGCTTAGCCAAAGGCCCAGGGTTCCCTGAGGCCATCTGGTAGTTCCAATAAGGCTTAGCTGCTTTAAGAGCCTTGGCATGTGAGTTGCATAAGGCAGCATCCCTGGTAGTTACCAGGGTGGGGTGAGTGTTCACCAGGTCAATACAGATTCAGGTTTGGCACTCGTGCTGAACCTGGGGTCACTCCTTAAAATGCTCAGAGAACACCAAAGCCAGCTTTTGCCCACCTCGGGCATGCAGACACCAGAGAGTTGTCTACAAAAGGCTGCAGCATGGCTTGGGGCTTGTTGCTCACCACCAAAAGTGCTCAGGCACTACACAATTTGAGGTTGACTGGCTGCTGCTGAAAGAGCTTCCTGAGGTTCATGCGGGCAGGGCTGGTTACCTGGGGTCAAAATTGTGTCTGACAATGCTTCAGGAGTTGGTGGGGCAAAGTCCAAGGAAGTCACCAGGGTGGAGAAAGCAGAGTTCACCAAGCCAATGCAGTTTTAGATTTGGCTGTGTAGAGGAAGGCTCAACACAGGGAAGATGGTGCCTGCCTATAGGCTACATAGGAGGAAGGCTTAACACAAGGACAGTGGCGGCTGTCCCTCTAGCCATTGCCCTGAAGCCACACAAGCCAATCTTTCCCTATATGCCTCTGGCACCCCTGAACCACTGTCCTTCTGCTGGAGCCCAGGGTGTACCTGTGAGTGAGTGAGTTTGTGTGTGGGTCCTTTAACAGGATGGCTGGTTTTCTAGTAGCGTTCCATCTCACTTGGTCAGGTGAAATCTGCTGTTTTTCACAGCCAGATATCATGGGGCTCCTCTTCCCAGCACTGGAACCCTGAGCTGGGGAACCCAGTGTGGGGCTGGGACACCTCCCTCCTCAGCAGGGACCTCCAACACTGAGATATTCCTTCCAATGATCAACCACCACACATGGGTATGGGGCCCATTTCACATCTCTTCCCCTCCTACCAGTCTCCAAGTGGCCTTTTCTTTTTATCCTGAGTTATAGGAGTTCTGTTCAGCTGTTCTTAAGATGGTCCTCCAGGATGATTGTTCTATAATTTAGTTGTAATTTTAATGTGTTCATGGGAGAAGTCAAGCACAGCATTTACCTACTCTGCCATCTTGCCCCAAACTCTAGAGTTCAAGTAAGTTAACTAAGGTCACACAAATACGAAGTGACTGAAGTGGGAATTGAACTCAAGATATCAAATGTGCAAGCTAACCTTCAAAAAATGTTGGTTAAAAGTAAAAAAAAAGGTAAGGGAGGGATGGAGAAAAGGGCAAGAGAAGAAAAAGGGAATAATGAGATAAAAAGAAACAAAAGTGGGGGGAAGAAAGAGAAGAGTGGGATACAAGGAGGAAGGATAGAAGAGATGGAAGAAAGAGAAAAAGAAAGGGAAGGAAAAGAATAGAGAAAATATGCCAGGGTTGTGGTGCCGTACAAATGAGATATAGTTATAAAATATTTTGAGATGCATAGAGAAAGTTAAATGTGCAATGTACTATCACCTAACAGTATTGTTACATATCAGTAAGCACTGGGAATTAAATGTTAATATCAGTGGAGGAAACTAATGTAAATTAAGCACTATAAAGTGAAGTGAAACAATGACTTGGCTGGTAATTTACTGAAATTATAGGCAAAACACATTCTCCTAACCCAGTTAGTGATACAGCGATGAAATCCTCCTTTGTCTGCTGAATGTAGAGGATGAATGTGATCTAACAGTAGAGATGTTTCTTCCTGAAGCCTAATTTATGGCAAAAAGTGCCAGCACAGAGGACCTGGCATGAATCCATTGATATTAAACAGATTTAAGTATTCTAATTTCTGAAATAGCCACAGAAAGCAGTTATTCAGCTAAGTTTAACAGGCAGTTCATTCAACATTGGGGTACCCAAAATAGCCCTCCTATTTCCTCTCTGCCATTCACAACAAAGAAGATAAACAATCAGGTTTCAAAGATTCGTTTGGAGATACAGTAGGTGGCTACAGGTGAATAAATATATTTCACACAAAATGATTTACCACCTACACTACAGATTCAACACAGGGAAAATGGACCATTTGGAAGCAGTAAGTGCTGAAAAGAAACTCAGTCCTTAGAAGTTACATGGGTGGTGAGCTTTGTATCCAGTGTGCTAAGCAAGATTTCAGAAGTGATCCTGAAACAGTGGAAGAGTCACCTAGATGTTGGGAGAAAGGACCTGAAAAATTCATTTTGTCATTTAAGCTGCATTTTAAAAGCCACTTCATCAGAAACATATTTTTTGATCTTCTGTCTAGGCTAGATCTTCTGTATACACTCTCAGAACACTCAGTTCTTCTGCCTCACAGTCCTTGTAGTAATTTTAACTTTTTAAACTTTTTTGTTATAACACATTTTAAAATACTCAAGAACCTTCTTACCCAACACTAAGATTCAACAATTATCGTAGTTTTATTACATTAGCTTCATCTACCTCTTTCCTTCTCTTTCTTCTTTTACGTTGGTGAAATATTGAAAGCAAAACCCAGGCATCATGTCATTTCACCTCTAAATACTTCAATATGCAAGTCTTAAAAATGATCAATTTTTCATAACCAGAATTTCAGCCTGGGTTCCCCCTGAAAAGCATGGCCTAAAACAAGAGATGGTGTGCAAGTTGTTATTTTGGAAAGTAATCCCAAGTAAGACTATGGGGCTGCAAAGAGTGAAACGGGCAATGAGGGAAAGCCATTCCAAGGGTCAGAGGATCAGCCCTGTGAGTGCCTGGGGCTTGATTCTGTTGAGGAACCTCTGCAGAGCTTAGAATTTTATTCCAATTATATATGGAGAGACCCAAATGGAGAGTGTTACCCACTGGCCCCCAGAGGGTGGGAGTGAACTCTCCCACATTCCCAGGTTTGCAGTAGAATGCTTCCGAATGACACAGAACAGCGGGAGAAGGTCCTATAGGTGTCCTGCAGAAGGCAACAGAGAATCCCAAAGCAGAAAGTGAGAGCTCTAGAGTGCATATTAGGGGAGGTACTATCAGGTTTCACCTGCACGACTCTGGGTACAAGAGCAAGAGTTGGAGTAAACACTGGGCTGAGAGAACCAGATCCGGTACCTGACGCAATTTAATGCCATTGCCACAGATAACCAAATTTATTCCGATTCCTTGGTTCATCTGGTATTCAAAATCAATTTTCTCAGTTGCCTCACAGGTGTCTTTTTAGACCAACTTTGGTCTAATTAGGATGCAAACAAGGTCTACAAATTATGTTCTTAATAAATTATGGTTATCATGTCTTTAAATCTCTTTTACTCTAGAGCAGTCCTCTCTTCCCTTTGTATATGCCATTGATTCATTTAAAAAAAAGTCAGTTGTCCTGTAGACTGTTCTACATTTTGACTTTGTCCCATTAGAGAGTCATTTCACTTCTTTCTCTATCCTCAATATTTCTTGTAAACGATTATAAGTTCTACAGGCTTTATTAAACTCGGATATAACTTTCATAGCAGGAAAATACTGTAAATGTTTCACAGCACATTCCCCCAGAAGACACATGTGGTAGAAGGAATGGTGACCCCAAAAATATGTTCATATCTAGAATTTATGAATATTACTTTATATGGCAAAAAATATGATTAATTTAAGGATTTTAAGAAGAAGAACATATCCTAGATCATAAAAGTAGACTCTAAATACAATGATATGTATCCAATAAGGTGAGGCAGGGGAAGTTTTGGGACAGTCCCCAGGGACTGTGTGAAGATGGAGGCAATGATGTGGCCACAAACCCAGGAACTCCAGGACGGCAACAAAAAACTGGAAGAGGCAAGGAATGGACTCTGCTACAGTCCCTGGAGGGATGGCAGCAGTGCTGGGTTTCCGACTTCTAGCCTCCAGAGCTCTGAGATAATAAATTTCAGGAAACAGGGATGTAACAGCCTGACCTCTTCACTGTCAAGTTCCCCATGAACTTTCCTTTTAACCTTTCCCACCATGAGTGTGGCTTGTAATCATTATTATTTTATAATAATAATTATATTATATTTAATGAGTAATAAAACTAAAATGGGTGATTTGTGGGTTCTAACACTCCTTTCCCCTGTTTTAGTTAGAGTTCTTTCATAAAGAACTTCCCCTTATCAAGTTGGGTTCTTTGCATATCCTAAAATGTAGTTCATACAAGAAACATTAGGATAAATACTTAATTCTTCCCTTTTAATTGCTATGTTCTCAAATAAAGAATTAGTCATGATAGCAATTTTTTTAAAAACAAATTTTAAGACTGCTTTTTTAGAGCAGTTTTAAGTTCACAGTAGAATTGAGCAGAAAGTACAGACATTGCCTATATATGCCCTGCCTCCTACACAAGTGCAACTTCCCCCACTATCAACATCCCCCACCAGACGCTACATCTGATACATCAATGAATGAACATTGTCAAATTATCATCACCCTAAGTCCATACTTTATTTACATCAAGTTTGTTCTTGGTGTTGTACAGTCTATGGGCTTGGACAAATGCATAATGGCATATATCATCATTATCATATCACACAGAATAGTTTTATTGCCTTAAAAACACTCGGTGATCCACCTGTTCATGATAATAATTTAAATCCTTATTTGTGTTATTCTTTAATATCTGTCTCCCCATCTAGAGTCTAAGCTCTGTGGAAGCAGAAAGCCTGTAAACCTTCTTCACTGTCTAATCCATGGTGCTTGCCACAGGAAAGGAGCACACCTAAGATATTTTAACAAACAAGAAATTCTGGGGTGGCTGGTTGGTGCAGTTGGTTAGAGTGCAGTGCTCATAACACCAAGGTCACCAGCTCGATTCCCACATGGGCCACGAGCTGCACCCTCCACAACTAGACTGGGAACAACAACTTGACTTGGAGCTGATAGGTCCTGGAAAAACACACTGTTCCCCAATATTCCCCAATAAAAAAAAGAAAGAAAAAAAAAAAGAAATTCTACTCTCCCTGAAAAACCCAGAGTATCAAGAGGAATGTGGAGCCCCTTTCCACTCACCTTGTTCTTTGATCACAAAGCAGTGAAATTATATCAGGGGATTTCTTTTGCCAAGCCCTAAAACAAGGAAGCAAAATCCTCTCAGGCAATACCACCAACTCTGTAAAGAGAACAAACCTTGGAAGGGAATGGATCTCAGAGCTGCTTCAGTGGAGTCCCGGCATTATTTTTCTCATGGGAACCATCTTCTAGAATGTCAGCGAGGAGGGGATTTTGTAATCATCTGCCAAGTGCTTTTGAACCACGCAATTCAAAACAGCTACCACTATACGAATAACCATAACATTAATAATAATGGTAATAATCACAAACACATCATATGAATCCCTAGGCTCACTCAGTCAACATTTCAGGATCCAGCTCAGGAGTCTGCATGTCAGGCTCCTCGGGCAATTCTAATGTAGCCTGCCTGTAACCCTGGGCTTGGAAAATGCTCCTATAGTTGCAAGGTTTTCACGTTGATGTTTAATGACAGAAGCTTTGGTAAAACTTCAGCAGAGATCCAATATGTTTTTAAAAATTAATTCATCCTAAAAATACTGAGCGACTACTAAGAGCCAGGGACCGTTTTAGAAACTATGGATACAGAAGGTAGCAAAAGTGAAAAGGTCCTTCTCTTCATTGGGTTTATCTTAGGAGAGAGGAAATGCGCAAATAGATAAATAATAAACATACTCATATCCACACATATTTTAATAACCCCACCTACGTTCCTTGGAGATCTTCGGGCTTCCTTGGGCACAATATGAAGATGTCCCCTGTCTACAAGCACATGGATGTTCAGGAAGAAGGGAGTTACACAAGCTCACAGTTATAGCCTGGTCGAGTGGAATAACTGCAAACATTACCTTGTTCTTGTCTATACATGGTTCTTATCAACACAGGACCACGATGGTTTGTCTGTTCACTTGGCTTGAGTTTTCACAAGTTAATGACTCTGGGTAGAGGACGACCACAACTGGACAGGAGAATAGAAATATAACCATCATCCAAGCTGGACAGCTCCTCTCCAGACCAGCCAGGAGGCACAGAGTTTCAGGGGCAGGGATCTTTCTGGAGGGCCATTTAGTTCAGGGTTTCCAAATTGAATCATTATTAACTAAAGAGACTTTTCAAATGACTGAATCCTAGAACTTTGTTCCTGTATATTCTCCTTTGGTGGGATGGGAGTGATGGCTGGGAATATGTATTTTATGAAACTTTGTATCAGAGAGGTTTTCTGTTTTTCGCTTTTGATTCAAGCGACAAAAACCAACTCTAACTTACCTAAGGCAAAAATAAATATTTTGGAAGATTATGGTGTAGCCCACAGAATCAAAGGAAATGTCGAAAATATAGGCCTTGAAAAGAACAAGAACTGGGACAGCTCCAGGGGCCAAGAATTAAAGAGTGGTTTCTCCACAAGCCTTAGAAGGAATTGGCCCCTATTGTTATCCACCCATGTGTCACTCTACTTAAGATTACATTAAAATGGGAGAGTGTTACCAACCTAACTTGGGTTACATTCCTACATCTTGGCCAGGGAAGGACAGACACTTCAGTTGCCAAGACCACAAATAATGGAGTGGTAATTGATACAAGACAAAAAAAAAGTAAGGTGTTATTACCAGAGAAGAGGGCAAGGATGCTGAAATATAAGGAGAGCAGAGGTCCACTGAAACTCCTCCAGTGATACTGAGGCACAGCCAGGTTTAAAAACCAATGGCTTAGTTCAATCCCCTGCTCCCCACCCCACACACCCGGTTTTCTGATTGTCTCTGCAACAAACATCAACATGCTTGAAAATAACCTTCCCAAGATGATCCTAAGATCTTTCTTTTTTAAAAAAAAATTATTAAATTTATTGGGGGTGATATTGGTTAGTAAAATTATAAAGGTTTCAAGTGTACCTTTCTATAATACGTCACCTATACATTGAATTGTGTGTTCACCACCCAGAGTCAATTCTCCTTCCATCACCATATATTTGATCCCCTTTACCTTCTTCTACCATCACCCCTTCCCGTGTACCCTCTGGTAACCATTAAACTATTCTCGTGTCTATGAGTTTTTGTTTCTTCTTGGTTTGTCCTTTTCATTTGTCACTTTCAGTTTTATATCCCACATATGAGTGAAGTCATGTAGTTCTCCACTTTTTCTGTCTGACTTATTTCACTTAGCGTAATAAGCTCAACATCCATCCATGTTGTCACAAATGGCAGTATTTCATCTTTTCTTATGGCTGAGTAATATTCCATTGTATACATGTACCGCATCTTCTTTATCCAATCATCTATTGAAGGACCCTGTGGTTGTTCCCATGTCTTGGCCACTGTGAATAATGCTGCAATTAAGATAGGGATACCTATATCTTTACAGATAAATGTTTACAGAATTTTTGGGTAGATACGCAGAAAAGGGATTGCTGGGTCAAATGGTAATTCTGTTCTTAATGTTTTGAGGAACCTCCATAATGACATAATTGACAATTACAGAGCCTGTCATCCTAGAACCCCAGACTATACATTCTTTTCTTGTGTACACAGAGCATCCTCAGGGATAGACGATATGTTGGGACACAAAACTAGCCTCAGCAAATTTAAGAAGATTGAAATCATACCAAGCATATTCTTCGACCACAGTGCTTTGACATTGGAGATCAACTGCAAAAAAGAAAGCTGGAATGACCATAAATACGTAGAGAGTAAACAACATGCTAGGTGTGAAAAAAGATTCTATAGTCAAATAAGCTAGACGACTTCTAGATTAAAAGAAGTTAAAAAAAAAAAAAAGGCCAATTGTTTTGGATTATCTGGATGAGTCCAATCTAATCACATGAACCTTTAAAAGCAGACAAAATTCTCCAGCTGGATATAGGAGTTATAAGGCAGACTCAAAGCATGAGAAGGCCTTGACCTGTGATGCTGACTTTGAAGATGAAACCGTCACAAGGCAGGGAAAGGAGGTAGCCTCTAAAAGTTGAGAATGATTCCTGGCTGACAGATAGCAAGGAAACGGAGTCCTCCATCCTCCAATCTGAATGAATCTGGAAATAGATTCTACCATATGCCACACACCCCTCCACACAAGGACTCCAGTTAAGAGCCCAGACTGGCCACCACCACCTTGATTTCAACCTGGTGAGACCATAAGCAAAGTATCTGCTAAGCCCACTGGACTACTCACCAGAAGGACTTTGGAACAGAGGTGTGAGACGTTAAATAGGTAGTATTTAAAATCATTATGTTTGTGGCAATATGTTGCAGCAGCAATAGAAAACAAATACCATAACTGATCCAGTTTTGGAGGGGAAACAGTGTCCAGTGGAACAGACTTTAGGAAATGCTGCTCTAAAGAAATGTACCAACATATTTGCAGTGCTAATCTATTGGTGATATTTCAAGAAGTTTCCATTTTTTTCTTCATACTGTTCCATATTATTTACATTACGCATAAGATACACTTGTTACTTTCATAAGAATGAAGGATTTTTTAGAAATAAATATTTATTGTGGGAAACTCAACAAAAGAATAAGACAAACAAAAGAAGAAACAAAAACTCATAGACACAGACAATAGTTTAGTGGTTACCAGAGGGTAAGCGGGGAGGGGAGTGATAGATGAGGGTAAAGGGGATCCAATATATGGTGATGGAAAGAGAACTAACTCTGGGTGGTGAACACACAATGGGATTTATAGATGATGTATTACAGAATTGTACACTTGAAATCTATGTAACTTTACTAACAATTGTTGCCCCAATAAACTTTAATTTAAAAACAAATATTTATTGTAGGAAACTCTATAGGACAGAAGTCTACCAGGTTTAGTCAATGAATAAATTTCAAGAAAAATAAATGAAAAAAACTTATAGATTAAAAGAGATTTCATAGATATCAATTGACTGCGAGTTATGGGCTTATTTGAACCTCAAATCAAACAAATTTCAAATTAACTAATTATATATAGTTATATATAATTATAGTTATATGGTGTTTATCAGGCAATTAGAAACTGAATTATTGATGAATTTGGATATCGTGGATTTTTCTTAAATGTGTCTTTATCTCTCAGAGATACCTATGTAAATATTTATGAAAACAATAAATTGGAAAGATGTTTAGTTCTGTTGTGGCTGTGTGGTGTGCCTCCCAGATACACCCCTCCCAGGACGGAAGTATTCATTCCCTCCACTACTGAGAAGGTTGGCTTCTGACAGCTCACAGCTCAGGCCCCTCTGAGCTGTGAACCTCTCCTCTGACAATGCTGCTTGTTTCACTTCCCAACAGGTACTGATCCCAGAGGAGCATCCAATAAACTGCCGGCACACTAATCTGTCTCAGAGTCTGCTGACTTGGGAAACCAAACAGCAGTGATGTCAGTAATAACATAGAGACTGTTTCAGGGCATATCACAAAGAGTTCCAGGGAGGATTTTCTTGAGTTTCTTCACAGAAACTGGCACAAGCAAAAGCAGAGTCTTGGAGCCAAGCTTCTCACCCACCAGTTTGGCAGCCAAGCTCACAGCTTTGCAATGGGCTTCCAGGACACAGAAGGAGTTGAATGGGAGAAGGGTTACTATGGGTGTGTGAACAGTAGGGAGTGAACACACTCCAGACACAGGCAGGCTCCAAAGTGGGACTTTGCAATCGGGGTAGTGGATTCTGGGCTGTACCAGGCAGCTTCCTGAATGATGGCAGGCTGCAAACTCCTGCAAATGACCAGCTCTACTTGTTATAATGAAGTGCAGTTTCTTCGTACACACTCTGAAGCAAAGCTGTTTGCTGTATCAGATCACTTAGATGAGTAACTGAGATCATGAGCTCTGCATTAAACTAGAACATAGCTATGTTATGCTGTGTTTACCACAGAACTGAACAACTGAATGCCAATGTCTTAGGGCAGGCCCAAGTAGAAGAACAAAAGGGTTCTATTTAGGTTACACCTTTCTAATTTACTCAGTCCTTCTCTTCCATCTCCCTGATTTCCTTCCTATATTTTCCTGTGTCTTCTCAGGAATCGGCCAACTACAGCCCATGGGCTAACTCCGGCCAGCTGCTGGTCTTTAAAAGTCATCAAAGGAGGAATAGTTTTAAATGACTGCACTTTAAACAGTTATGTAAATCCCTATCTAATGGCCTAAATTTTGCCTCTTTGCCTATAAAGCCTGAAGAATTTATGATCTGGGCCTTCAAGAAATGCTCTGTTGACCCCTGGTCTGGCTCACAAAGCAGCATTCATGAAGAAGAAAGATTGCAAGTGAGTATCCATTTTTATTACAATAGAATTTTTTAATGTCTGTCAAGGACCATATAGACCAGATAGGTGTCCAGATGTGATCAAGATGGAATCATGTCTTATGCTGAGGCCTCACCACGGCTCCTCTTTCTGAGCGGGTTCCAGTAGGATGTCTCTTCTTAGGATTCTGAGCTCCTGATGGTTCTAGAGCAGGTCATGGCTTTTTCTTCATCCACTTGACGTGTTTGTGTTGGGTGCTGAGTAAAGATGGGCCAGGCCCTGTGACAGAGGCTGTGTAGAACATATACAGGCAGGGCCTTGTGGAGATTGCAATCCCGTCAGCCTGTGCAGGTCATCCAGATATATGTGATCCTCACAATGGCCTATGAACCAGCAGCATTAGCAGCTCCTGGGAACTAGTTAAAAATGCCAATTCTTGGGCCCCACCCTAGATCTGCTGACTCAAAAATCTTTGGGGAGGGGCCCAACCATCTTCGCCCTTGCCAGACGTCCAGGTGACTCTGATGCATACTCAAGTCTGAGAACCACTGAGCTAAACCAATAAGGGTTGTGCTGGGACAGAAGTTTTATGAAGCAGGTTTTAGGAATATAATTAGCTATTTACAATGTCCACATTAGAAGGTACTTTACCCACCTTCCAATCACCAATCATATGTTTTTGGGTTTTTTTGTAAAGTTATAGAGAAAAGATAGTAAAAGCACACTATAGAATGTATAGGGTACTTAGGATGTACAGAACACTGAGTTGGGCTCTGCAGTGAATGCTAAGGAAATACAAGCTGCTTGGTACCTTGCAGCCTCCCCAGTGAAAAAGAAAATGAACCATAGCATCAGCATCATTATATAACAGGGCTCGGCAAACATTTTCTGTAAAGGTCCAGATAGTAAATACTTTAGCCTTTGGGGGGCATATGGTCTCTGTCGCGATTGCGTAACTATGTTGTTGCAGCACAAAAACAGCACACCTATAGATAACACATCAATGATGGCATAGCTGTTTTCCAACATAACTTTATTTACAAAAACAGGTGGCAGGCCCAGAGGTTATAGTTTGCCAACCCCTATTATATTCCATCATATACCGTACCATTACATATGATGCCGTAAACCTTCCTATATGGTTTAGTATGTACTTCATCCTGATCAAACTTTTTACACAATTCTCCCTGTAGTTTTGTAATATCTGATCACCTAACTTTGACCTTCCAAAGCTCTGTTAATATCCTGTTTGTGCAAAATTTGCTTAGAGTAGTAGCCTTCAAGATATAATCTAACTCCAATGAAAGAATATACCCTACTTGTTTTTTATCACAATACTAACTACTGTGACCAAAAAAAAAAAAAAAAAAAAAAAAAAATCCCTGAAGTTAATATGATTATTTTATAGATTAGAAACTAAGGTTTAAAGAGGTTAAGCCAATTATTGAAATCCATACATGGTAGGTTTTGGAGCTAAGGCTCATACTCTGTTTTTTCTGGCTCCAAACTTAGATGTTTAGCTATTACTGGATACTGCCTTCCTTTGCACTGAATAGCCAGTATGTGCTTAATGTCTAACTGGAAATTGGGTTCCAGATGCAAATGCAGCCTTTGTGCTTGATGGGCTATTTCTCTACTTGACTGTTCTATTACGGTGGACTCACTTTCAAGGCAATTGATATCCTTTAGTCTCAAGACAATCACACTGATGTTACAGGTAGGACATAATCCAAAGTTAAATAATTCTAGAATACTAAACATTTAATAGCTCAATCACTACTACAGTATCACATACAATATACACTCACTTATCTAGGATCTAGCTCTCTATGGGATCATTGGCAGGTCTTTCCCCTCCTTGAATGTTCATTTTCCCATCTGAAACTGAGGGTCTTTATATATTATCAAGAAGGCTATCTTTGAATTCAAAATTTTAATTCTATAATAATATAGCATCCTTTCTCTAAGTTTTCCCTCTTATGGAGACAATCTCATGTGTTTTTCCATGGTTACAGAATGCACACTTCTTCTGTTGATACATATGTCAAACCAAATGTCCAACTTCGTGGGATTTACAACCTTAAAAATTAAGGAAAGAATCATTGCAACACGTGGAAGGAGAAATGAATACCTATAGCCCTCATCATTTCTAAAGAAATCATTAACAAAGCCAAAGATGATAAAAATTTTTCGGGTGTTCATCTGTGATATTCTGAAAATAGGAAGAGAAAATGAAGGTTGATAAAAAATAAGTCATATTTAAATCTGAGAATACAAGAAGATCTGTACAGATGGAAACATCAGTGAACAAGCACCCATATGCGTGTTTTCAGGTCAGATGGAAAGCCACCGAAAATAGATCAGAAAGTACCACAGCCTGACAAGGATGCATTCGAAAGAGAAGAATTTAAACTCAACCTCAGTGGTAGGAAGGGGGGGGGAAGGCTCACCATTATCCTATTTTCCTGATAAGACATGAATCTGACATGCTGATCATGCATAAAACAAGAGGAGCTCAGAAAAAGGAAAGAAACGTGGCTTTAAACAAACATATCATGAAGAAAGGGGATGCAGGTTTTCCTGAGGATTCATCAGTTCAACCAATACTTGCTTTGGATGAATTGCTTTTACCATTCATAGTGACATGAAAAAAAGTAAGAACTTTTTTCCTAAAGCTGCATTTATTTCATTTAAAGAATAGTGTTTTTTCTTAGATTATGTCCGTTTTTGTTGTTGCTGTTGCAAAAGTTTATTTCCTTTAGATGAGCTGATGAAAGCAAAGGATAGTTGCATTGGCTTTCTTCTTTGTTATCTTCACTTAATGAGATAAAAGTTTGTAAATTTCTATCAGTACCATCAAAATAATTAGAATTATTTCAGTTCATGAAATCCAAGAGACTAGGGGACTTGACTTGTTCTGAGATATTTGGGTGCTGTCACTTTGTGGATCCTCGCAATAGCTGCATTGTTGAGGGTCTGTCTAAATCAAAGACTTTACATTTGTTATTTGAAATTACCTCCAGTTTTGCAAGACGTATATTGATATTCACAGTTTACAAATGAGGATGCTGAAAGTCAGAGAAGTCAAGGGACAAGCCTAAGATAAACCAGCTATTAAAATGGCCATCCCACATCACATGTCATCAGGGAAATGCAAATTTAAACAACAATGAAATAGTGTTACATACCATTAGAATGGGCCAAACCCAGATCACTGACAACACAAAATGCTGGAGAGGTTATAGGGCAACAGGAACTCTCACTCATTGCTGGTGGCAAAGCAAAATGGTGCAGCCACTTTGGAAGACAGTTTGACAGTTTCCTACAAAACTAAACATATTTTTACTATACGATCCAGCATTCATGCTCCTTGATATTTACCCAAAGAAGTTGAAAACCTATGTTCACACAAAACCTATACCTAGATGTTTATAGCAGTTTTATTCATAATTGTCAAAACTGGAAAGCAAACAAAACGTCCTTCAGTATGTGAATGGATACATAAACTGGAACATCCAGACAATGGAATATTAGAGCTAAAAAGAAATGAGCTAGCAAGACATGAAAAGACCTGAAGGAATCATAAATTCATATTACTAAGTGAAAGAAATCAGTCTAGAGAGGCTACATACTATATAATTCCAACTATATAATTCCATACTATATGGCATTCTGATAAAGGCAAAACCATGGAGACTAATGTAAAAGCATCAGTGTTTGCTAAGATTAGGGAGGAGGGATGAATAGGTGTAACACAGCGGATTTTTAAGGCAATGAAATACTTGTATGACTCCATATTGATGGGCACATATTATTATACATTTGTCCAAACCCATAGAATGTGCAACACCAAGAGTGAATCCTACTGTAAATTCTGGACTTTTGCAAATTATGATCTGTTGATGTAGGTTCATCAATTGTAACAGATGTACCTGTTTGGCTGGATGTTGATAATGGGGGAGGCTGTGTATGTGGGGGCAGGGGGCATATGGGAAATCTCTGTACCTTCCCTTCAGTTTTGCTGTGAATAAAACTGCACTAAAATATAAAGTATTATTTTTTTTAAAAATGACAGTTCCCAAGGGCTCTGTCTGTTCTCATAGGCAATTCAGCTTCAGATACCTGATTATAAACGACAGAAATCTCAGTGGAGGATTATTGAAAATTGGCAAAACTCATTCTTACCTTCAAAGGAACACAAACAGCAATCAACAGATACACACTCATCTTTGCCAGCAACCTCCACGACTCATATGTTAGCATTTCCCTCAAACAGCAAAGAAGGTGTAAGTGATTTTAAATGTTTATGTGTCTTAATGTGGCTCAATCTATCAGATGCTCCGTAGCATTTTGGACATACTCCATTTTGGAAGGATTGGAGAAACAGTTGGCAGCATTTTGTGCATTTCATTTTAATTTGGAGGGGGGATATTTGAGATCTGCAATTAAAAATAGGTTTGGCTGTGATGAACTAATGTAATTCACAATTTAAACTGATTTGAGGAGAATAACAACAGTCACTTTTGCCAGGGCAGGAAATGGGAAGAACAACAAAAGGGGCAGGGGAAGGGACCAGCTTGTTCATAGTATTCAGATTGGGAAATAAAAAGGCAGGGCAAACATCCCTGGACAATAATTTGACATTTTATGTAATAGAATGAAGACTTTGCTTAGCAATATTTTCAAAGAAGCTGATACTGAGAGCCTGTGTGCAGCTACACCCTCATGATGGGTGGAGTATTGAAAGAAGGGAAGACTTCACATTGAATTTTTCAATCAAGAACGTGAACTGAAGAGCTCAGTGACACGAAACATGTGGAACCAGTAATCTTAGAGGGAAGCCCTCCATTCCGTCCTTTCTGAGAAAACTCAGAATTCTCAAGGCTTGAGATTTCAAATCCTGGGAAAATTATAAATGGCTGGGTTTACTCCGTGAGTCATTCTGGGTTTGAAAAACTAATATTTACCCATTGAGTGATTTTCGAGAAAGCTTATGTCCTTGTGAAGCTTACTGCAACATTCTCCCTCTGAAAAATCCTCTAGCATTGCAGGAGAAAGAGAAAATGAAAAAACATGGTCCCCTTCCATGTTTTGGGGCCATGAAAAGGAGAATAAATTTAAGTATTATTTCCCATGAGATGAACTCTGGCTATGACTCAATGTTTTTCATTTTTCATTTAATCAATCAACACATATGGAGGGAATGATAGTTTGAAATATCAAACTGTATTTTGCTTCGCGGGAGGAAGTTGGTTTCCCCCATCTGTAGCCCTTCTGCCACAAAGATTACGCCAAAAAGCTGAGGCATATTACCCGAGGGAAAGAGACAGGTATGACATAAGACCAGATCTTTCCAGGACTGAAACTGGGAAGCCCTTGCCATGCTGACAGGAGGAGTCTTGGGGGAGACAAGAAAAAGAGGGTAGGAATCCAGACCCTTGTGTTTTCAAAACCGTACCTAGTAGATACCACCTGGGACACCAAGGTACCAGGTGAAGCACACTAGATACAGCTAAATCCAGAATTAAGGATTTTCACCCCAAATACCAGAATGATATTGGAACTCCCCAAAAGGGATCACTCCAGGAAGAAGGGCCAGAGAAGTGGGAGGGAGAGAATCTAGAATATCAATGTCCAATAGGAATAGAATGCAAGCCATATATGCAATAAACATTTCTCTAGCAACCACATTTTAAAAAGTAAAGGAAGCAAGTAAAAATAATTTTAGTAATATAGTTTATTTAACCCAATATGATAAAATATCGTGTTGATGTGTAATCGATGTGAAAGTATTAATCAGATATTTTGTATCTTTGAAATGCAATATATATTCCACTGAATTTTATTTACAGCACATCTCAATTCAGACTAGCCTCACTGCAGATGCTCAGGAGTCGTGCGTATTAATCACACAGATCTACAAAAAACTGACTGCAAATCCCAGGGTATTTTAAACCAAAAGAAACCAAGTGACCTTGACTGGACAATTCTGTTTACTTATTTTTCTGCTACAAATCTGGAACAATGGTAAAAGAGCAAAGAGAGATTTGTATTAGGTCATCTTTTAAAGCCATGGGATTATTTAATTTGCTTATTGGATTCTACTGAGGTGTCACATAGAAAATCCAACCCCACTCCACAGAAATCTGTGGAGTGTCTACCATGTGAAAGGGACTGGATGGGACTGTGGAAATGCAGCAAGGAATGAGACACTGAATTGCTCATGATGCTTAGGGGTGGGCCCAGATTAAAACATAAAGATATAATGTAAACAGAGACAAAACAGCAACAGTGTGGGACTCAGGAAAGGGAGTAATTAACTTTTCTGGATTTCCCTAGGCTGTAAGCTCCATGAGGGCTGGAACCATATCTTCCAATTCACTGTTTTCTCAACAGTACCTGACGTAGGGCTCAATAAAACTTTGTTGCGTGAGTGAGCCAGTGAGTGAGTGAGTGAGTGAGTGAGTGAGTGAGTGAGTGAGTGAGTAGGTTAAAAACAAACAGATGAGGGAAAGCCTCACATTTAACATGATGTTTGAATTTGCTTTTGAAGAACTAACTGATCTTCACCTGGGAGAATAGAACACAACTCTTGAGACCAAAAGATCTGAACATTCTGGAAGATGAATATTTAGGGCACATTCAGTTAATGGTGTTTGATCTTTTGAGGCAAGAAAGTAGATGGGGACAGAAATGAGACGGGAAACGTAGATTGGAGCCAGATGGTGGAAAAGGTAGAAGGCTTTTTATGAATTATTTGCAGGATTAGTCTCTTCTAGCCACCTGCTGATAGCACCAGTGTGGTAAAAATTCCCGCAATGCTAAAACAGACTTTTGCAGCATATTGATCTCCCGTTTTTAGAGCTTTCAGAAAGCAATCAACCATCAGACAGCCAAATGGGGGCAAGCGACAGTATACCTTCTTTAGAGCCTACTGTACATTGCTATTGAATTTTCCCCATCTCAGTTAACTTTTTATTCCCTCCTGAGTAAAGTTACTGAGAGAACAGTATAAGCAGGGAATAAAATGAAAATGTGCTGAGTTACATTTCACCCCAAAATAATAGAATGAGATTTTTTTTAAATGGGGCAAGGAGTGGCAATCTTTGTTCACTGTTATCATCAAGCCTCCCTTCAAGGATTTTTTATCTACTGAAATAATATCAAACACACCATCCAATCGGTGATATTAATGCATAAATCCTAGGAATACATCTGGAAATGTTTGTGCTATAAAAAAATAGAATGTTCCTGGCTAATATGGTACTTTATAAATTCAATGTGCATATAGCAATAGCAAGTTTAGAGAGTAGCAATAAACAAAACAAAAAAAGGAGGAGGGAAGAATAGTTTATGAACATTATAAAGGCATTTATCCCAGCATATGGGTAATTGGAAATTTGATTATGGTCAACACAATTTGGGGACATGTTAAAAGAGAGATGGTGCAGTGTGACAGTTAATAAAATGAACATTGGCGTCAGATAAGCAATGATTCCAATACTGTCTCCTTTTCTTGCTGGAAAGTGACTTACCTCTCTGATCCTCATCTTTTTCTGTAAAATGAAATGATAAAAATAGTACCTAACTCTGAGGGTTGTTATGCAAATTAAGTGAGATATCAAAGAAATGTCTGATGCTCACTAAGAGCTCAATAAATCGTAGCTATTGTTTTATCGTTTGTTCATTGAACAATTATTGAGCAGCTATAATGCGTTAGGTTCTGGAAATTCAGAGGTGAAAAACACCTGGCTTGAGAAAGTTAAGTATCTAACCTAACACATATTTTCTATAAAAGCATGCCTTATTATATAGACTTAGAATATATGTTCTATATAGTAATGGTGATGGTTTTTTCATGCTGTTTCATAGAGTTGAGGGTTTCTCAATCTCAGCACAGTTGACCTTTAGACTGGATACTTGTTGTGGTTGGTTATCTTGCACATAGTAGGATGTTTAGCTACATCTTTGGCATCTACCCACAGGATGCCAGTAGCATCCCTCAGTCGTGACAACCAACAATGTCTCTAGACATCACCCAATGTCCTGTAGAGGGCAAAAACATCCTTCGTTTAAAACCGCTGGCATAGCCTGATGGTGAATGTGTTCCCAAATAGGTAGGTATAAACTGACAGAAATTAAAATAGAAAATATTTTATCATCTAAGTTAGGCTCTTAATTCTCAGTTGTTAAAGAACCATTGCCTAAAGCAGCCTGCAGTTAAGGTTTTATTTAGTCACCCAAATCTGACTCCACATCTCCACATTGGTGGTGCGACCACTTAGCACTGGTGTCAGCTGACTCTTTCCCCTCCTCTGTGTTCCAACCACCTCTTTCCAAATTCAGGCTTCTTTCATCTCTCATCACAGTCTTTGTGCAACTTGAGCTGGTCTCAGAGCCTCTTTTCTCTTCCCACTCATCCTACATATCTTTTATGACATGCTTTCCTCTTCAAAAACCTACCTTGCTCTGGGCAGTAATTTCTGTTTCACAGGCAGTGAGAGAGTGGCTAGTTTGTGCCATTTTGCTTGGGACTTCCCCAGTTTCAGTGTTTTAGCATTGGAAGACTGAGGGAACACCCTTCCTAGACAAACTAGAGTGATGAGTCACTCACAACAGTGAGCCCATTTTATTTCCAGAGAATTCTGTGGAATTCCAGAAGGTGTATAACGGACAAATCTTGGGTGAAATTTGTCATACTTTGTTTTTATAATTTAAAAAATAATTTAGCTTAATTTCTGACTTCTGTCATTTTTCTGACTGTCCCTCAGTTTTGCAGGAGGAAAGAAGCCCTCAGTCTCATCTGTGACCAGTCCCACATTTCCAGGGTGGAGCCACCTAGGTGGGGTCCTACGCAGAGCCACCAAGCTGAGCGGCAGAGAGGCTTCCCTGGTCCTCAGTCATGCGTGGATTCCAGAAAGTGGCTGCTGAGCTCCCCACCAAGCCTGCCTACCTTGCCTTTTCCAATGCTAAGGATCCCTGCTGCATCTGTGCCATGTCTGCCATATCTAGCCATTGTTTTGAGGCCATTCTACCTATCCCCAGGTGGGAGAAATTCAGGGGCCTTCTAAATCCTCACTTTGGTCCTTTCCTTCCCCACCAATCTGAAGGAACTCTCCCCATTTTAGGGCTTCGGAAGGAGAAATTGCAATCTCTCCCATACTTCTTTAGCATATTTTTGTATACCTATAAATTTCATTCCTTTTAATTTTCTGCCACCATCTTCACCCAATTCTTCCAAAGTTTAGCCCAGAGTCTTAATCATGTGGCACTTGGGCTAACTACAGCCCACAGTCAAGCTTTGTGTAGCTGGCACACTGTTTTTATTTGTTTGTTTATGTTTAAATTTGAATTCTTTGGAAGAGAAAAGTGCTCTTCAGTTTAGTACAGATCTCATCATTCCTTGGTTTGTCTGCACCTAACCACTCAATCTGTTTACATGACATGCCTGGTCCTTGTAGGCAATTTGAAGTTTCCAACACCTGGCCCTCACTATGGCAAAACAAAGTAAGCAATGAGCACAGATAAAACAATTTATTGAGTGGAGGGAAACACAAAGAGGAAAAATATCATAGATGCATATCTCAAAGTACCTTCTTAGCTACATATGGAAAGAAAAAACAGAGGGGCTGCAGCTGAGGTGTAGACAGGCTGTCCAGAGGCCTGAACCCAGCCTCCCACATTTAAAAACCACAGGTCTGCTGAATGAATACAGATCTTTACAGTGATACCCTAGCCTGCTCATCATAAAACAACCATCACCTTTTGTTGTCCCATGGTCCTCTGAGCCTCAGCAATCACACCGTAACTTGCTCTTCCGTACATCTGCCCTGCTCACTTTGTCCTGAATGAGTTGTTAGCTCATTATTTTTTCTCCATCCCTGAACGTCCTTCCTACTGATTTCTAGTCAGAAGCTTAATTATCCTTCAAATAAGAGCTATACCCCCTTATGCGGTTTCAAGAGTTTCTTGTCACCTTTTCAGGCTTATCCTCCCTTTTCTACCAGCCCATTCCCTGTAGGGACTGCTCAAGGACTCTACGTCCTCTTCCTTTATCATGCTCCATGGATAATCTCATCCATGATCACAGCTTCAATTATGACTTATACAGACGGACCACGCATACATATTTCTAGCCCAGCCATGACCACATATTTAATTACCTTTCTCACATCCCTTTTTTGGATATGTCACAGGCATCTCAAGGTCAACATGACTTAACCGATGATCTGTCTCTACTAAACCTTTTCAGTGATGGCCCCCACCACTTAGCCATTCTATTAGCAAACCAGAAACCTGGCAGTGATCTGGGATGCCCCCTTCTCTCTTACACTCCATATGTAAACCATGGCCATTGTGGCTCTTACAAGAGGGGGTTGACCTGATCAGGCCCACTCAAAATGGTCTTTTCCACTCTTGTTTCTCATTGTAAATGACTGGCATTTTTATATCCTTCTTCAGTGTTTTTGGAAGTACCACTCATCAACTCTGGAGTATCAATTGTTTGACTATCAGAATCGGTCAGGCTGAGAACGGAAGTGCCCTGAACTGTAATGATTCCCCAGGATAAATGTCACCATGTGAAGATCTGTCTGAGTAGCCCACCCATTATCCCAGGTTGCCACCACTGTGAACCCGCAGCTGTATCAGCCTAAGTTCTGCAGATAAACAGAACCAATTGGGTGTATGTATTTATACATTCTATTTATAAAAATTTATTTATTTGTTTGTTTGTTTGTTTATTTATTTATTTATTTATTATAAGTTATTGTCTCACATGGTTATGGAGGCTGAGAAGTCCAAGATCTGCAGTCAGCCACTTGGAGACACAGGAGAGCTGATGGTGTCGTTCCAGTTCAAATTCAAGGGACTGAAAACCATGAGAGTCAATCAGATAAGTTCCAGTACGATTCTGATCCTGAGTCCAATGGAAAGAGAAGACTGGTGTCCTACTTCAAAGAGTCATACAGGGCCTTTTGTTCTATCTATGCTTTCAATGTACTAGATGAGGCCCACCCACACTGGAGAGGGCAATCTGCTTTACTCAGTCTACCAATTCAAATGTTAGTCTCATACAGAAATACCCTCACAGATACACCAAGAAGTAATGTTTAACCAAATTCTGAGCACCACATGGCCCAGTCAACTTCACACATATGAATGAGTAAAATTAACTGTCACACAATAACTTTGCCGTTTTCCTTACCTGGCCTGGCCTTGCTAATTCATCCACTAAATGAGCATGCATCCCTTCTCCTCTTAATAGGAACAAGGTGTGCCTGTTCCTGGAAGCAAATGCTATATACTGACCATTACCCTTCCTCTAAAGGAGAGGAGAATGTCATTCCAAATGCAGCATTTCCAAAGTTAATTTTAGGGAACACCAGTCCCATAAGATATACTGAAGAGAAAAAAAAAGAAAGAAAGGAAGGAAGGAAGAAGGAAGGAAGGAAGGAAGGCAGGCAGGCAGGAAGGAAGGAAGGAAAGAAAGAAAAAGAGAGAAAGAAAGAAAGAAAGAAGGATTTCTTAACAACTAAGTTTTATATACCGTGTTTCCCTGAAAATAAAACCTAGCTGGACAATCAGCTCTAATGCGTCTTTTGGAGCAAAAATTAATATAAGACCTGGTTTTATATTATATTATTATATTATACTATACTATACTATACTATATTATATTATATTATGTTATATTAAAAACCCGGTTTTCTATTATAGTAAAATAAGACCGGGTCTTACATTAATTTTTGCTCCAAAAGACGCATTCAAGCTGATTGTCCGGCTAGGTCTTATTTTCGGGGAAACACGGTACCTGCATTAGTTTTCTATGCTATGTAACATATCATTACAAACTTAGGAGCTTAAAACAACACAAATTTACTATCTTACATGGGTCAGGAGTCCCAGCCTCGCCTAGCTCAGTTCTCTGCCCAGATTCTCACAGTGGTGAAATCATGGTGCGGGCTGAGCTGTGTTCATTTCTGAACTTAAATTCTCTTCCAAGCTCACGTAGTTGTTGCCAGAATTCAGTTCCTTGGGGAAATTGTACTGAGGCGTCAGCAACTAGAGATGGCCCTTTGCACAGGCAATCACACATGGCTGCTTGTTTCTCAAGGTCAGCAGGATGACCTCAGTCCGTCCCTCTTTTAAGCTTTCATATGATTAAGTCAGACCTGCCCAGTATAATCTTTTTGATTAACTCAAAGTCGACTGATTTAGGACTCTTCATATTTGCCACATAATGTAACCTCATCATAGGGGTGATGTCCCACCAATTTCACAAATCCCACCTTCGCTCAAAGAGAGGAGATTATATAGGATGTGCACATCCAGGGGTTACAATCTTGTGGGCTATCTTTGAATTCTACCTGCGAAAATCCAGATTCAGTTTGTGAATTAGAATGCGATGGGCTCTGAAAAACCCTAGAGTAAAGAAATCACCTATTGTTCTTCAAATTAATTTGATCTACATGAAAACCTTACTTTCACATAACACCGTTCATCATCCATGAAATTAGTGTTCTGTGTCATCCATGTTCTGAGATACAGTGGAACAGAAAAAACCTGGGTCATGCAGTTAGACAGCCCAGGATTGAAATCCCCACCCTGCCAATGCCCAGTGGCTTCTGCTTGGACAATTTCCTTAACTGTGCAGAATGTTGGTGAAATGACTGTGAAATGTCAGTACCTGCTTCTCAAGGCTACACATAACCCTTTGGACATGCTTCTCACAGGTTAAAGATCCAAAATAGTAAAAAAGCATGTTGACTCCCTCCCTGTCTGTTTTCATATGAAATTTTATAAACAATTACAAAAATGATACTCTATTAATATTAGGGTATAAGTTTTCAGATATCATGCTTGAAGGTTCATAACACCCTTAAACTAAAAAACCTAAAATTTAAATTTAAGAGGAAGTATATTTATTTATTCTGTCCATAATTAATTTATGTTTTAAACAGTCTTTCATGAATGCTATCAGACCACAGTAAATCCAGAAACGAATCATTAACATATGTATATCTGTGCTCTTCTTACCCACCAAAACAACAAAAAACATGAAGATTTTGATTTCATTGTTTAACTTGAATAGATTAAAATTGATTAAGATGTCACAGAAATGTGAACTACCATTTCTTTCATGAAGTAAAGTAATATAAAAAGCCTTCAACTACATAATGTAAAGCATAAACTACTTAATGCCTTTGGAACAAGTGCTAAGTTTTGGAGACAAAATATTTGACATTTACACTAACCTGAAGGTTATCAGCAGTGTGGCAAGCCTAAACAGGACTGACTATAAAGGTACAAAGTGACAAAACTCGTGGGTATTACTTAAACACTGTAATAATTGTGTGACCTTCAGCTTTGACTTTTCTAAGATTCGGTTTGTTTACCTAAAGAATGGGTACAGGTAACCCCCGTATAACATGGTTGATAGGTTCCTAAAATGCCGTTGTGGGGGCAGAGCCCCAGAAAGTAGTTTACAGGCTCTCAGCCTCACGTGGAGGGGTGCTGGCTCGGGTAGTAGATGGCCATCAGCTGGGGCTGGTTGGCCGTCAGCTGTAGCCATTGAGCCATTAGCCACTAATATAACTGCTGCGGCTACGAAGGAGAGCCGAGGAGAGTGGGGGAGAGTGAAAGAGAGTCGTCGGTGGGTTGCAGACAAAACGGACAGCAGGTCGCACGTCCAGTGAACCCAGCCTCCAGTGAGACCGTAGTGGTATGACTCCCCTACCTATGGCTCTGTGGGTGTTCCTTTTTGGCCTCACCATATCCTGCGTTCTTGTATGGGGAGCGGGAGCAGAGACCCCGCAGGCCTCCCTGCATGACAAATGGCGCAGCGAGCAGGGTATGGTGTCGGCTGAAACTCTCCGGAATGTACCGGAGCAGTTTACACGTATAAAAGCTCAGCTTCGTAAGCAGAGTGCGGTGCCGGCCAAAACCTACCAAAGCATGGTGGAGCGGTTTGTTCGTGTGAGAGCCCAGCTTCGGGAGGCCCATGAGGAGCGACACCGGGAACGGGAGGCGCGGTCTGCCTGGGAGACTCGAGCCTCCAGCTGGCACACCACCTGCTTGGGCATAGAAGGCGGTGTCCTCCTTTTGTTGATCTGCTGCGGCCTTATGATCCGAAGCTTGTGGATAGCTTACAAGGAGGCCTCCACCCACTCAGACACCTGGCACGGTGAGCAAGATTCCGACCAGGTAGGAATGGCGTCTGACTCTGGGCAGGAGGATGTATGGCCCCCACACAGTATATGGTGTTCAGTGGCCACTGTTCTCAAGAGTTGGACCCCCAAGGAGGGGTGGGAGGAGATGGACGGCTCTCCAGCCAGCGTGGAGAGGGCCCTGCAGGCTCTGGCTGAGCGGTTGCCGGAGGAGGAGAAGGCTGCAGCCGGCCGCGTGGGCTGGATGTTCCTCACGGCTTTGAGTCTCAACACGGAAAATGTGCTTAATGCAAGGGCCCAGGTGCCTGACCAAGTGTCCCGGTTGGACGCGCTGGAAGCCCGGGTCCGCCAGTTAGAACAGGGGCCCCAAGGTGGAGACTCTGAGGCAGAGGAAGCAAGTGGAGAAAATGTACCTCCCAACCCCCAAGCCCGGCCCATCATGAAGCACAAGGTAAAGCATGAGCAACCTTTGGGCCCCGGGGGCGTTGATGCCGGCAACCCAGCTGTGACTGAGTTCACGACCTACACCCCATACACTCCCACTGAGTTGCAGGAGCTGGGGAGGTGGTACAGACAGCGCCCTGGAGAGCCAGTCTCGGCTTGGCTATTACGTTTATGGGATGAGGGAGCAGACAGCATTCTCTGCTCCCCAGGCGAGATGGAAAAGCTAGCCTTCGTGACAGTGCATCCGTCCCTGCGACAAAGGTTACAAAACTGCCATAGGTTGGCCAACAACCAGGGCAACCATTCTCTAATGGCGTGGCTCACGGCTGCGGTACGCACCATATGGGAACAGGCTGGCGAGCTGCCAGACACTGTGAGTCAATGGCAGTCATATACAGAACTTACGCAAATAATCCGTGAAATGGGTATGAGACATGCTATTTTTAACCTCAACATGCAGGGCCCAGATGACGAGCTTTTTACTGCCAGCATGAGAGATCTGGTTTTGGACACTGCACCTGCAGGTGCTTTTGGATCCTTGGTTGCTATTCTTACACCGTATGTAGGGCGACGGATCCATGAAGTTACAACTGCCATGGCCACCCTAGGGGATGTTGAAAGCCGGAGGCGAAGGAAGTTAAGACAGGAGGTCCGCACAGTTGAGACCTGGAAGCCCACACCAAAGGTAAAGGGGCGAGGTCGCGGGCCTCAGAGAGTAACACGCGCACAGATGTGGCGTGATCTCGTGGCAGCAGGGGTTGATCAGGAAAAAATAGACCAGCAACCCAACGCACTCCTGCTTGAACTTTGGAAACAGTTGCGTCCGGAACAACAATTCCAGAGAAACATAAAGGAGGAGTCTGGCAAAGCATGACCCGTGTCCCTCCAGGACTTCATGCAGCCGCTTGAGGCCAACTCCTTGCAGCTTGATTAGGGGTGGGGCCAAGGTACCCGGTCAGAGGGGACGAGCAGGGACCGGAGGCCCCACGTGGAACTGTCCATACATTGGTCCCCTTCGAATGTACAGAGGGTTTTGGCTCTAGTTGACACTGGTGCTGACTGCAGTCTGGTTTATGGGAACCCAGAACTGTTCCCCGGACCAGCAATCTGCATTGATGGCTACGGGGAAAAACTGTGACTGTGAAAGCCATTTCCTTACCACTGGGTATAGGAAGGCTCCCTCCTTGTACCTACAAGGTTTATGTCTCCCCCGTTCCGGAGTATATTCTAGGGGTGGACGTGCTACATGGCCTCAGCTTACAGACGTCGGTAGGAGAGTTCCGTCTCCGGATCCGGGTGGTGAAAGCGGTGACACGCGGGCATGCTCACCACCCTCCTCAAGCGTTGCCACAGCCCTGGCGCGTGGTTACAGTGCGACAGTATCGCCTGCCAGGAGGACAGGAGGAGATCGGTCGTACAATATTGGAATTGGAGAAGGCACATATTGTGAGGCCAACGCACAGTCCCTTTAACTCCCCAGTATGGCCTGTCAAGAAGCCAGATGGGACCTGGCGAATGACTGTGGACTATAGGGAGTTAAATAAGGTGACGCCACCCTTGCACGCTGCAGTGCCTTCAATTCATGATTTAATGGATCGTCTGACTGTCCGCCTGGGGACATATCACTATGTAGTGGACTTGGCCAATGCTTTTTTCTCCATTGACATTGCACCCGAGTGTCAAGAGCAGTTTGCTTTTACGTGGGATGGGCGTCAGTGGACTTTTCAAGTCCTTCCACAAGGATACTTGCACAGCCCCACTATCTGCCACGGGCTTGTGGCCCAGGATTTGGCACAGTGGGATCACCCATCCTCTGTGGCCTTGTTTCATTATGTTGATGACATTCTGTTAACCTCAGATTCTCTTTCTGATTTAGAGCAAGCAGCTCCCTCTCTTCTCTGCCACCTGAAGTCACGCAGCTGGGCGGTGAATGAGGAAAAGGTCCAAGGCCCTGGCTTATCCGTCAAGTTTTTGGGTGTTGTGTGGTCGGGTAAGACAAAGGTTATACCTGAGGCAATCATTGACAAAATACAAGCCTTTCCCCGGCCGACCAAGGTCTCCCAACTGCAGACGTATTTGGGTCTGCTAGGATATTGGCGTTTGTACCCCATTTAGCACAAATGGCAAGGCCCTTGTACAATATGATAAAAAGGGGCCTCATGGGATTGGACTGAGGCTATAGAGCAAGCCTTCGTTGCCACAAACGGGCAGTGCAGCAGGCACAGGCTCTGCAAGTAGTGGACCCAGGCCGCCCATTTGAACTTGATGTTCACGTAACCCAAGAGGGGTACGGATGGGGCCTCTGGCAACGGCAGGAGCGTCTCCGGTTGCCAGTGGGATTTTGGTCCCAATTATGGAAAGGAGCGGAGGTCCGCTACTCTCTAATAGAGAAACAGCTGGCTGCTGTGTATGCAGCCCTAGTGGCCACAGAAGCCATCACAGGAACAGCACGCGTGTTGGTTAGAACAACGTATCCTGTCCAGGGGTGGGTCCGTACGTGGACCCAGGAACCCAAAACGCGGGTGGCACAGACCACCACCCTTGCCAAGTGGGGTGCCTACTTGGAGCAGCGTAGCACCCTTAGTTCAAGCCCTTTGAGCACAGAGCTACAACAGGTCCTGGGGCCTGTGGAGCTTGTAGCCCAGGCTGAGCCAAGTGCTCTGCCTAGAGGGGAAGACTTGGAGCCCTCGCCCTACAAAGAAGGACAGTCCCCAGTACCTGAGGATGCCTGGTTTACCGATGGTTCTAGCCAAGGGGCTGCAGCTGTTTGGACGGCTATTGGTGTGCAGCCCAAAACAGACACCATTTGGTTTGATACTGGGATGGGCCAGAGTAGCCAGTGGGCTGAATTACGGGCTGTGTGGATGGTGATCAGCCACGAGCCTGGGCCCCTAGTTATTTGCACTGACAGCTGGGCGGTGTTCCGGGGCCTAACGCTGTGGCTGCCTACATGGAAACACCAAAACTGGTTGGTGGGACACCGTCCACTGTGGGGTCAAGCCATGTGGCAGGACCTCTGGGACCTAGGGCAGAAAAAGGAGGTGACCTTAATGCATGTCACAGGTCACTCCCCCTTAGTGTCCCCAGGTAATGATGCAGACGCCCTAGCACGGGTACGATGGTTAGAGCAGGCTCCTGCCACTGATGTGGCCCATTGGCTGCATAGGAAATTACAGCACGCTGGAAGCCGAACCATGTGGCAGGTGAGCAGACGCTGGGGCCTGCCTTTGAAATGGCAGGAGATAGCAGATGCCTGCTATGACTGTGCCGTCTGTGCCCAGGACAGCCCCCAAAGGCGGAGGCTCCCCTGGGAGACACAGCAGATTACGCGAGGGAGGGTGCCCCTCACTTGCTGGCAAGTGGATTACATTGGACCCCTGCCTAAGGCCCGCAATGCGATATATGCATTTACAGCAGTGGACACTGCTACGGGGTTGATGTTTGCTTGGCCCTATCCGGCTGCGGATCAGCAGCATACAGTGGTCGCCCTTACACGGCTGTGCGCCCTCTATGGGCGCCCCCAAGTCATTGAAAGTGACAGGGGTACCCATTTTACGGGGCAAGAAGTGCAGCGCTGGGCTGCCAGGATAGATGTGCAATGGTTGTTTCACACCCCGTACAATCCGCAAGCAGCTGGCATGATTGAACGTTATAATGGTCTTTTGAAGCAAGGTCTCCGGGTGTCAAAACACCCTCCCACGATGCGTGACTGGGCCTCGCGTCTATGGGACGTCCTGAGAGTCCTGAATGAGAGACCACGGAAGGGAGGGCCCGCACCAGTAGAAGCTCTGCTACATCGAACGGCCGCTCCCATTCAACTACAAGTTACCACCAGTGAGACTCTGTTAAAGCCAGGCTAAGGCAGAAATGGGAACATTTTGCTGCCAGCACCCACATGCTTGAAAGCAGGGGAACGGCAGCAATGGACTTGGCCCTGGCAGGTCAAAAGCCCCCACTGTTGGTGGTTGGGTCTGATAGCCCCTTGGGGGGCTGGTTTGACTCATGATTTGCAAGTGACGCCAGGGGTGGTGGCTGAGTGGCCACCTCAAGTGACTGTAGTATACAGAGGTCCCGATACCGGGATGATTTTGCGAGGAAACTATGTGCTGTCACTATGGCCTATTATGGGGTCCCCTGTTCTGTTACATGTTGAAACTATGCAAGGGACCCCAAGCACTGCCATAAAGGTTTGGTACCACAAACCGGGAAAGGTGCCAGTGGCAGCAACCCTCCTTTCCCAGGACAAGAAGCTGGCATGTATCCTCCCAGATGGAAGGGATTTGCCATTGTTGGTTCCTAAGACTACCGTTTCTTTTCGTCCGTAGGTGTCAGTAGCCTAATATGACACAGGGACCCTCGCGGAAGACGCTTGTCGCGTAGATTGTGAGGCAAGAACCTGTAGGGGTGGAGTGTGGGGGCAGAGCCCCAGAAAGTAGTTTACAGGCTCTCGGCCTCACGTGGAGGGGTGCTGGCTCGGGTAGTAGATGGCCATCAGCTGGGGCTGGTTGGCCGTCAGCTGTAGCCATTGAGCCATTAGCCACTAATATAACTGCTGCGGCTACGAAGGAGAGCCGAGGAGAGTGGAGGAGAGTGAAAGAGAGTCGTCGGTGGGTTGCAGACAAAACGGACAGCAGGTCGCACATCCAGTGAACCCAGCCTCCAGTGAGACCGTAGTGGTATGACTCCCCTACCTATGGCTCCGTGGGTGTTCCTTATTGGCCTCACCATATCCTGCGTTCTTGTGTGGGGAGCGGGAGCAGAGACCCCGCAGGCCTCCCCGCACGACAAATGGCGCAGCGAGCAGGGTCCCCCGCATGACAGTATAACATACTAATAGGTATTAAATAAAGTTTTCTTCATCATATCTACCAAGCTTTTATTATGTTCCATGTCGTTTGGGGATTTCCCTAATTCTGAATGAGATATTTTTTGCTCTTTAAAAGCTCTTATTACGCTCCATGTTGTTCAGGGATTTCTCTAATTCTCAAACTGTGTTAGAGTGAAACAGTTTTCTAGGATGCCGTGTTGTACAAGGGTTTCCCCCAGTTCTCGAATAGTGTTAGAGCAAACCCGTTGTCATGCGGGAGACCCTGCTCGCTGCGCCATTTGTCTTGCGGGACGGCCTGCGGGGTCTCTGCTCCCGCTCCCCACACAAGAACGCAGGATATGGTGAGGCCAAAAAGGAACACCCACGGAGCCATAGATGGGGGAGTCATACCACTATATTCTCTCTGGCGGCACTATACTCTCACTGGAGGCTGGATCCACACTGTCCGCAAACCGCCATCCACACTTGCCAGCCCAGCCACCATCTTCTTGCTAGCCCCCATTCTTCTCTCTCCTCTATAGCCGCAGCAGTTATATTGGCGGCTAATTGGCTAACTGGCTACAGCTGACGGCCAATCAGCCACAGCTGATGGCCATTTACTACCCGAGCCAGCACTCCTCCACGTGAGGCCGAGAGCCTGGAAACTACTTTCTGGGGCTCTGCCCCCACACCCGTGTTATAGAAATGCTGTGTTATATGGGGGTTACCTGTACAATAATAATACCCTGTTTCCCCGAAAATAAGACCTAGCTGGACAATCAGCTCTAATGCATCTTTTGGAGCAAAAATTAATATAAGCCCCGGTCTTATATTACTATACTATAAGACCAAATCTTATCTAACATAAGACTGGGTCTTATATTAATTTTTGTTCCAAAAGATGCATTAGAACTAATTGTCTGACTAGGTCTTACTTTCGGGGAAACACGGTACCTGCACCAGCGCATCAGAAACATATTGTAAAGAAAAAATAGATAAAAACTAAGTGTAATATATGTTACTTATTAAGTGTAAAGTTAATTATTGTACAAATTTAAGCTATCATTAGATCTCTACTATTATTGTGTTGTGCTGTTAAATCCTGGAATGAAAAGTTGGTGCTGAATTCTGCGAAACTCAGAAAACTAGTATATGTTGGACCTCTTACTAAAGGAAAAGGAAAAGAGCATGCATGTATTATTCACTGTCATTAGCCATTAACAGAGGGGAGAAAAGCACAACAAATATATTACTCATAAGCAAAATTCTTTCTAAATGGAATCCTTTGCAATGTATCCCATGAGGTATCTGTAGGTCTTTGGGGACACAAAACAATTTATTGGAACTTCTCTGCAAATTGAAACTCATATTTGGAGCAATGCATTAAGAATCTACAGATCATTTATTCATGCTCTTCACTGAAGGAACTGCAGAGATCACTTTTATTATACAAATGCTCCTTCAGCGATTAAAATTCCTTCTCTCTGGCATATGGATGGAAAAGAAATAGAAGCAAGCGAATAAGAAATGTAACCTGTTCTTATAAATAAATTGCATATACTCAAGAACCAGGAAAATAGTGTGTGTGTGTGTGTGCGCGTGCGCAAGTGCACGTTATCATATTTAAAAAATAAAATATATTGGGAACTCCTTGAGTTTTTTTCCTCAATAATGAGAGGCATGGAATGAAAATGTTCATTTATAGTATGTAATTTCATCAGCACACCATCAGTGAGACCAGAAAATAATGGTAGGCAGAAATGTGAATAGGGTATCATTTTGATATTACTTCTGCAAACACAGCTAGGAGAGCTAATGCTCATTTAAAACTGGGTATCAAAGCGTCGAAAGAGTCACAACAAATAAAGAAAAAAATCCTTGCAATTTAACTATTTTTTTACCAGAGCTGCAATGTACCCAGTCCTTTCCTAGGCACTATCAAACATATAAGAAAAAAGGTATTGACATTACCCAGAGCCACCAGGCGGGCTTGTATTAACTGAGCACTCCACAACTCCTGGGGGCTTGGCCTGAGTGCATGAAATAGAGTTGGAAGTCACTCAGAGCTGGGGAAACCTGACTGCCACTTAATGTGTGAATTTGGGTCTGTTTTTTAATTGTTCAAAGACTTAATTTCTTCATTCGTGAAATAGGAATAAAAATACCCACTTTTTACATTCATTATAAGGATTGAATGGGTTAATGTTTAGAAAGCACTTAACCCAAAATACTGCAAGATATGCAACAGTGGTTATATTACCACTTTTCTAGTTAATGTCTTTGTTTGGCTTTTCCCAACAGCAGCCTCTTAGATTTGGGTGCAAAAAGTTTATTTGGGAAGCAATTCCAGAAAGTACAGGTAAAGGAGATGGGAAGTAAGAGGGAGAAGGAAAGACAATCACGGCATTTATTGAGCAGTGACTATTGCAGGTAACTGGGAAACTCTGAGACACTCATAAGTAGAACAGCTTCGGAATTATCCCTCCCACGACGCAGGGAGCTGGGGTATTTTTTCCACCAACTCTCCATCATTGCTTGAGCATTGTCTCTGGGGCATGAACCTTCCTGTGCTTCTGGCCTGTTCTGCACGCTGGCAGAGCCTGTTCCCAAAGTCAGACAAATGACCTCAGGCAGAGAGAATGAAATGGATTTCAGTAAGTGGCCTTTGGAGCAGAGGTGAGCACTGAAAGGATACAGGCAGACCTCCAAGCGGATCTGCTGCACTCTGCAAACAAGGCTTTGGTAATCTCCCCCCACCTCCACACCTGCTCCTCAGAGCCCTAGCTCCTCAGCTCTCACTGCTCTGTGAGGTTAGTGTAATATAGGTAAAATCTTTTAAACTGCATTCTTGGGTGTCTTCTCACCTAAAGACTTTAGGTGGTCAGGATTTGAGTGCATACCCTCTGGGTTGAGTGGATTTAGAACGTTGAACTTGGTCATCCAGACCTTATACAGGATTGTTTTGGTACATGCTCTCAAATAGTCTACAGTTGAATTGAGGAGATTGGTCATAGACACAAGTAAAAAATGTAAATTTAAAATTTTGAGGTGCCAAAGTATGTGCAGTGATGTTTTCTAAGAGGTGAGTGAGATGTGAGGTTTTGTTATTGAAAAAATCTGCTGAACTTCCCAGTGCTTTTCTTTAGTAGCATTTCCCATTTTACTGTGAAACTACAATGCATCTGAATAGGATGCACATTGAGTGCTGACTTCTGAAACTATTAGCTGTTTAGCTCAGAAGTGAAACAGACAGATGATTTGGGATAGCAGAGTGAAAATGACCAAAGAGGGGAGATTGCTTAGGAAGCGTCCTACCGAATTGTTGTTTTATTGTTACAAGGAAAGAGAGGAGGAAATTAGTTATTTCTCAGTTGTGGCATGAAGGAAGCATTAAAGCTGAGGGCAAGGCTTTTAAGTAAGAGTATAAAATTGGAAAATTAGTATGTAAACTTGCTAATTAGAGTGGATAGCAATTAGTGTCTAATTTGTGTTCTTAGAAAGGTGGGGAAAGTAGAAAAAAGCATAGGCTTTGCTGAAGCGAAAACCTGAGATCTAAGTTCTACTGATTATCAGCTGAGTAATCAGGTAACTTAGTTCACTTCTCTGAGCCAAAATGCCTGAATTGTAAAATGGGCATAAGACCTACCTCACAGTGCTGCACAAAGAATATGACATATCTATGTAATATGATACATAAAAGTGCTGGAGTCCACCAACTGGCAAATAGATTAACAGATTGTAGTACATCCTCGCAATGGAATGCCATTCAGCAATAAAAAGGAATGAACCACTGATGCACAAAACAACATGGATTGATCTCAAAATAATTATGCCAGACCGAAAAACAGAGTATTTAGTGTAGGATTCCATTTAGGTAAAATTCTAGAAAATAATCTATAGTGACAGAAAGCACATCATTGCTCGAGGGAGGGGTGGGCATGATGGACTAGAAAGGGAAGCTTCTGGGGACATGGAGATATTCATGACCTCAACCACTGTGATGGTTTCACGGGTGTATGCATGCGTCAAATATTATCAAAGTTACACTTTAAATACTGGCAGTGCCAAAAAAATGTATACAAGTGGACACTTTGGTCGACGTTGCTCAAGCAGTAGTTCGCTGTAATCAGAAGTGTCTGGACGCTGATGGTAACCACTTTGAGCACCTCTTGTAATTACAGAAGTCAAACGTGACTTGTATTCATCTTTTGTTATCAGTATATATTATTACAATTTTAATACAGTTTTCCTTTCTTAAAATGTGTTTACATGTTTTTGGCACCCTTTATATGTGCAGTTATTGTATTCTAATTATATATCAATGCAGCCGTTAACAAAAATAGTGTTAGTGACACAGTAGGTTCTTACTAAATGCAATTTTTCTTCTCTAAATGTGTATTTATCTGACCTTAACTCAACCTGCTTGGACTCAAGTTTGGGGAGTCCAAATGAGTTGAAGCCATGTGTTACTGACATTGATTACTCTGTCTGCCCATCCCCTCTTTCTTCTTCATGTAACAGAATCTTCCCTCTTTTGGTAAATTGTTCTTCTTTGGTTCAAAAACATGGTTCTGGTTGGGGTTGCCAATCATAGAGACCCAACATTTTGGCCACTTAGGGATGGGCGTGTGCAGCAGACATGGGTGCTCCCCACCTTCTCTGAGTTTTGCTGCAAAAGGCTGGTACCTGCAACCTTCCTCAGAGGTTGGCCGTTGGACTACCACAGTTACCTCACCTCCAGGGAGCCAGAGCTGAAAGTGCAGAGAAGATTATATCCCCTCAGGGCAACCTGTAGCTGATCACGAGTGCAAAATCCCAGCTCTGTTGCTTGGAGATGGAGGCAAACCCTGACATGCAATGTATGCTCCAGAGACACCCATGGGATCAGACGGAGGCTGGTACTTCATCTGCAACTGCAGTTTTGATCTGCTGTTTCCCCTGCCTTGTCCTGTTTCCCCCATTCCCTTACCATCCACCAGGAGAACTTCCTGAATAAAACCACTTCTACTTGAATCTGATCTAAAACATCATGGCAGGCCTCTTTCACCACAGAGATTTGTCCAGGAATGGAACTGGAATCCCAGCTGGCCTCATCAGGGTTTTTTTTTTTTACATATTTTTAGAACTTGAGCTAAGGAATGAAGTCTCCCTTTCCTCTATAATTAAGTGGATGTAAGAATGTGATACTGGAGCTATTAGTACCCAACTTTCTTATTTTGTAAAAAAACAAAAAATAAAAATACCAAACCTGTTTTAAGAGAAGAAAGCCACGCTGAGAGCAACTCAGACCAGAGAAGAAGAGCGAAAGATTCCCCATGATATTTGGGTTTATGATGCCAGTTACCTTTATTACAGGCACTCTTTCCTTCCGGGGTATTTTATGTCAGTCAATAAATACTCTGGATTTGGCTTCCATTTCTGTCACTTGCAACAAAGGGATCCGACTAAAACCCCTGGCACGCAGTGGAGCTACGATGCTTTGCTCTCGCCAGGTGATATTAGCCAGATGGACAGGTTAGAACAAATGGCATCACATGAGTGAAGTGCTCTTATTCACTTAGGCCACAAAAAAATAGCCAGTGTTGAACTTTTAAAATTGTGCCTTTCAGAATTCGAGCTCAAATAGATTTCTCTTTTTGCTGGGTTAGAAATACAACTTATATTTTGAATTATAATCAAATACTTTATTTTATTTATAATCAAATACTTTATATTTTCCATACTCCTAGGTCAGTTATTTTTAATCATTTGAACTGAGTGTCTTACGAATACCAAACTCACCTTTTGCACAAACTAATGATACAAAATCATGTGGGGTGAATTTTAGATTTCTTCCATTAAAAATTATACTTTTCCCTGAAACACAAAACAATAACAAAACTTATTTTAACAAGGAAAAAAATGATCTTAATGGCACAGATTAATGCTGATAGCATTAAAATGACTTCCTGAGAAAGCTTAGCTCAAAAACACTCTGAACCCTTACTAAGTCAAGTGGAAAGCAGGACCATTAACTGCTTGGAGAATTTTCAAGTTGAAATTTGCTATTTCATGCAGGATATTAGAATAACACTTCCTCAGCTTGGCTAAAATCAGACTAATGACATGAGAATTACTATTTTAATTCATTTAATGATTTCTTGAGGACTTAAATTTTTTTTGCTCCCCTTTTGTTATGATTTTTTTAAAGAAATTTATCTACTGAAGGATGAATGCATAAAACGTACAACATTTTATGCACTAATCTCTGTTGTTTTTAGTGGGTTTTTTTTGTGGGAAGATATATTGGGATTATGAAAGTGCATAAAAAGGGAAATGACAATATTATTAAATTTCTGCGCTAAGGACCAATATTTATACCAACGGTATAAATATTTATACAAGGGGGAATTTTGCTCCTTCTCTCTCAGTCCCATCTCAGGGACATTCGGTAATATATGGAAACATTTTTGATTGCCACAGCTGGGGGGAGGTGAGGAGTGTTTTCTACTAGTATCTTGTGAGTAGAAGCCAGGTATGCTGATTTACATCCTACAATGTACAGGACAGCCCGGCAACAACAAATTATCCAGTCTCAAAGGCCAATAGTATTGAGGTTGAGAAACACTAATTTATACTCTTGCTACCAAATGTTCCCTTTCTTTCACAACTTCTGAGATGTACACTGCAGTGCTAAGGATACAACCTCTGGATTGGCCTCTGGATTCAAGTCAGTCCCGCCACCTCCTACCTGTGTGACCTAAGGCACATCGCTTTGCCTCCATGTGTGTTTTTCTTCTAAGTGTGTGTTGTGTGGGAGACCCTGCTCGCTGCGCCATGCAGGGTTACAGGCGGGGTCTCTAGTCCCGCTCCCCACATAAGAATGCAGGACATGGTGAGGCCAAAAAGGAACACCCACGGAGCCATAGACAGGGGAGTCTATGAACCACTATATATATATATATATATATATATATATATAACCAGGGGAGTCATAGACCACTATAGTCTTGCTGGCGACTGAATTGGAGACACAGGAGGCAGGAGCCACACTGTTTGCAACCCTCACTGTGCTGCTTGCAGGCTCAGCCACCATCTTCTTGCTAGCCCCCATTTGCTGCTAGCGTAGCGACGGCAGTTATATTAGTGGCCAATGGCTCACTGGTTACAGCTGACGGCCAACTAGCCACAGCTGATGGCCATCCCATCACAGTTGATGGCCATTTACTATCCGAGTGAGCACCTTTCCACATGAGGCCAAGAGCCTGGAAACTGCACTCCTGGCTCTGTACCCACAGTGTGTGACAGAGCAACACCTCATAGGGCTATTTTGAGAACTGAGTGAGGTAGACACTCCTGGTAAGTGTATGTAACACAGAGCCTGCCCGTAATAGAGACCCAACTCAATTTAGCTATTGCTGTTTTTACTACTAACAAGTGGACTTTCTTGCAGGTATAGGGAAGAAGCAAAATATTGTGTTTGGTCTGTTTTTGATAAGGCCATTTTGATACTAGAGATATTTGATACTACCCTAAAAAAATAAAGCACTAGAATTTCATTTTTAAAACCTCTGGGTAACTCCTAACACAGACATCCTCAGTCCATTCTTAATCCTGTCCTCCCCCTTAACTCCAGAACCTCTTATCCATCCTCCATTCTCAGCCTATCCTACTCTTGAACCTCAGTTAACAGTCCCCTGCTCCCCCTCTTTCTGTATCCCTGAACTATACAGACGTTAAGGAAAGGTTCCAAGCAGTTTATATGACCAGACAATATAAACAGCAGAGCAAATCTTGTCAGCAATTTTGTCTTTATTTGGTCTACCTTTAAAACAAACTTATTTTTTTATATGACTGTCTTTAGATGGAACATGTACATATTGGCATAGTCCCCAACTCCTCGTTCCACTGTTTGGCTTACTTTATTCATTTAGGATTCCTGCTTTGTCTCCTACAGGCAACTGGGTTTGCCACTTGTGACAGTAGATGCTCTAGAAGGACAGAGGGCAAATATGCAGCTGTGAGAAGGACTTACGAGGTCTGACAATTACGTTCGCAAACTTGCTACAATGCACATACATTGGCAGCACTGTACAAACAGTTCGGTAAGGTTTCGTAACCTTGGTATATCAGCGTCTCACAGCTGTGTTCATGTCGACGTGTGGTGGTGTCTTGCTGAGTGGTGTTCATTATTGTTGTTGCGTGTTTTTGTGTGCTGTCATGAGAATGTCTGAGCTTGAATTAGAGCAATGAACAAACATTAAACTTGGCAAGAGTGGAAGTGAAATAAGGGTCATGTTAGTCCAAGTTTATGGGGACAGTGCCATGAAGAAAACTGCAGTGTACAAGTGGATTAAATGTTTTTCTGAGGGGAGAAAACGTGTCATTGATGAAGAGAGGTCAGGACAGCCAGTAAAGAGCAGAACTGATGAAAACATTGCAAAAATTCATCGAATTCTGTGTCAAAATTGTTGGCTTACTTTGCAAAGCATAGTAAACCAAATAAATATCGATAAAGAAACAGAAAAATCTTAACTGAAAATCTTGGCATGAGAAAGGTGTGTGCAAAAATGGTCCCGAAGGAGCTCATCGATGAACAAAAAGCAAAAGAGAGTCAAAGTTTGCCAAGACCTTCTGGAGAGGCAAGACAATGTTTTGGGCCATGTTATTACTGGTGATGAAACATGGGTATGCCAATACAACCCTGAAACAAAGCATCAAAGTGCACAATGGAAATCAGCCAATTCTCCACAACCAAAAAAATTCCATCAGTCCAAATCAAGAGTCAAAACGATGTTGCTACCCTTTCTTGATATCAGAGGGATTATTCATTATGAATTTGTACCAACTGGACAAATAATTAACCAAGTTTAACAGCTGGAAGTGCTGAAAAGACTGTGTGAAAAAGTTAGACGACCTGAAGTTTTTGCCAAAGATTCATGGCTCTTGCATCACAACAATGCACCAGGTTACATGGCACTGTCTGTGAGGGAGTTTTTAGCCAGTAAACAAATGACTGTGTTGGAACACCCTCCCTACTCACCTGATCTGGTCCCCAATGACTTCTTTCTTTCAATAAAGGAAATATTGAAAGGAAGACATTTCGATGACATTCAGGACATCAAGGTAATACGACAACAGCTCTGATGGTCATTTCAGACAAAGAGTTCCAAAATGGCTTTGAAGGATGTTGATGCATAACAGGTGTTGGTGCATAACTTCCTAAGGGGAATACTTTAAGGGTGATTGTGGTGAGGTATGTAGCACTTTTTCTAGGATGAGTTCGTGAATTTAATTGTCAGACCTCATAGACAGGCTGTTTAAAAGAGTGGCACTTTGGTGCGTGGGCTCACTAGAAGGTAGTGAGAAAACCCCAATAGATCTAATACCCATCTGACATCATACATAGTTATAACAATATTGACTATATTGCTATACCCTACCCCACATCCCCATGACTACTGTGTAACAACTAATTTGTACTTCTTAATCCCTTCCAATCTTTTACCCATACTCCCAACTCCACTCCCATCTGGCAACCATCAAAATGTTCTCGGTATCTATAAATTTGTTTCTGTTTTTTTTGTTGTTGTTGTTGTTTGCTTATTTTATTCTTTAGATCCCACATATCAGTGAAATCACATTGCATCTGTCTTTCATTGTCTGACATACTCCACTCAGCACAATACCCTCCAGGTCCATCCATGCCACAGCAGATGGCAAAAACCCATTTCCTTCCCTGGCCAAGCAATATTCCATTGTATACATGTATCGCCTTCTCTTTATCCATTCTTCCACTGACAGGCACCCAGGCTGCCTCCACATCTTGGCTATGGTAAACAATGCTGCAACGAATATATGGATCCACACATCCCCTTGAAGTAGCATTTGGGTTTTTTTGGATAAATACCCAGAAGTGAGATTACTGGGTCCTTCTTTGCCCTTTGTTATAGACTTTATTTTAAAGTCTATTTTCTCTGGTTATAAGGATTGCTATCCCAGCTGCTTTTTTTAGTTTGTTTCCGTTTTCATGAAATATATTTTTCCATCCCTTTCCTTTCAGTTTGTGTGTGCCTTTCTATCTGAAGTGAGTCTCTTGTAGGCAGCACATGTAAGGGTCTTATTTTCTTACCCATTCAGCCACCTTGTCTTTTGATTAGGGAATTTAATCCATTTACCTTTAAAATATTTTTGATATATATGTAGTTATTGCCATTTTATTATTCTATTTATTTATTTATTTATTTATTTATTTATTTATTTATTTATTTATTTTTGTCTTAAAGAAGCTCTTCTAAGATTCCTTGAAGATCTGGTTTGGTGGTGATGAACTCCTTTACCTTTTTCTTGTCTGGAAAGCTCTTTATTTGTCCTTTAATTCTAAATGATAGCTTTGTTGGGTAGAGTAATTTTGGCTGTATGTCCTTGCTTTCATCACTTTGAATATTTCCTGGCAATCCTTTCTGGCCTGCAAGGTTTCTGTTCAGAAATCAGCTGACAGTCTTATGGGAACTCTTTTCTAGGTAACTAACTGCTTTTCTCTTGCTTCTTTTATAATTCTCTCTTTGTCTTTAAGCTTTGACATTTTAATTATGATGTATCTTGGTGTGAGCCTCTCTGGATTCATCTTGCTTAGGACCCTGCATTTCCTGGGCTTGTATGTCTCTTTTCTTTGCCAGGTTAGGGAAGTTTTCCATCATTATTTTTTTAAATCAGATTTCAGTTCCTTGCTCCTTCTCTTCTCCTTCTGATACCCCAATGATGCAAATGTTGGTATGCTTGATGTTGTCCCAGAGGCCCCTTAAACTATCCTCATTTTTTTTTTTAATTTGCTTTTGCTGTTTTGTTTGCGTGTTTTCTGCTACCTTATCCTCTAAATCTTTAATTTGATCCTCTGCTTCATCTAATCTACTCTTGATTCCTTCTAATGTATTCTTCATTTTAGTTACTGTACTCCTCATTTCTGACTGCTTGTTTTTATGTTTCCTACCTCCACTTTTATGTCTCATATGTCTTTGTTAAAGTTGTCCCTGAGATCATTGAGCACCCTTATAACCAGTGTTTGGAACTCGGTGTTTAGTAGATTTCTTAGTTTAGTTCTTTTTTCTGGAGCTTTGGTCTATTCTTTTATTTGGGATATATTTCTTGCCCCCTCCCCCCATTTTGGCTGCCTCTTGTGTTTGTTTCTTTCTACATATTAGGAAGGGCTTCTATACCTCCTGGTCTTAGTAAAGTGTCCTTATGTAGTAGGTGTCCTGTGGGACCAAGTTGTGCAGTCTCCCTGGTCACCTGAGCAAGGTGCTTCAAGTGTGTCTCTTGTGTGGGCTGTGTGCCCTCCTGTTGAAGTTGAGACCTTGTTGCTGTTTGCACATCACTGTGAAGGATTGATCCTCAGGCTGATTGTTTGTGAGGACTGGCCATGACTACAGTGGAGGAGCTGTCATGCAGGGACTGACCCTACTGAGCAGGATTCACTTTAGCAGGTCTCTGATGCCTGCCCAGTCTGCCCTTTGGGTGTGTCATCCTTAGAGGTAGCAGGGTGATGCTCCTGGGAGGAGCCTCACAAAAAGCTAAGATAAGCCCCAGCCTGTGCCTTCCTGGGGCAAGTTCTTCTTTGATGTAGTTAAGCTCTTCTTAGCCTCCATGGCCAGCCATTTTCTCAAACAGAACTTTGATGACATTCATTTTGCCTAGAACATCAAGAGTACTCCACATTCTTTCAGCTGAGGGTTGCAGGGACCAGCAGCCAATCTAGGTCAAGTGGTTAGAACTCTACCCTGCTTTCTTTGCTGAATCGAGTGCATCTCTTGCTAAAGCTCATCTGCCTCTTTGACTTGGTTTTCAGTCGATTGACTTCTATCATAATTACATGTTTGCTTTTCTGAGAACTCAACAAAGCTTGATATGAGAGGAGGAGAAATCATTATTTGCACCACTTCTATCTACTTCTGCTGTAAAATTTAGGTTTTTAGTAGGTTCTTCCTGATCCTCTTTTCTTGCTGCCTCTAATCTTTTTTATGTATTGTATGTCAAATAAAAAACAACTAAACAAAGACTTTCTGGAATACTTGAGTCTCTTTATGTCCCCACTGAGAAAGTGCACGGACAGTTATTCTTTGACTACATTGAGGGGCCCAGACTGCAGGGATGTTTAGAGCATCCATGCTGTACTACAAATGATACTGAACAGGATCCAATTCAGTAATTTAGCTGGTCAAGAAAATGACAGGAGCACAGTTTAGTTCTGTGGTTTGGTAAGTTTTCTCTTCTTTTTTTCTTTCTTTTTTTTTAATAGCAAAACCCTTCTTACCAACACAATTTCAAGTGCCCTTCCTCGCACTACAGATAAAATACTAATATGAGCTAATCTGTCAGTTTAAAGTGAGAGGCAATATAGTTTTAACTGACCTGTATCTACTTTATCTCCCTGGAAGTCAGCTGCAGCTTTGCAAGACAGTCCCTGCCTCCTGTACCTGTGTCTTTATTTAGCCACAAAGACATGACTGTCTTTCAGGAGAGGCAGGATGGAAGTATGGGAATGCAGAGTGGTGTGTGAATTCCCCCAGGTGCAGACCTCAACCAACGAGGCCTGGGAGTTTGTAGACAAACATGACCATTTCTTCACCCTTCGATGGGACAATTATGAGGTGTCTTCTATAACAGTCTCTCAGAGTGTTCCCGGAAAAAAAAAAAAAATCCCAACTGCCCACAGCCAACGAATGCAGCCTTTATGAGTTTACTTGCCTTGTCTCACTTCCCACTCCCTCATCTGCTGTCTAGATTATCCCTTAAATAAGGTACTTGTACCTAAATCTTTGGGAGGAACCCAATTATATAAATAGTGTGATGGTGCAAAGGTTGTACATCAGTTAGATAGCTTAGACCTGTGCTAGTCAATACAGTAGCTACTAGCCATGTGCAGCTATTCAAAATTAAACATAAAATAATTAGTATTAAGTACATTTTAAAATCAATTTTCTCAGTTCTACTAGCCATGTTTCAAGAGATCAATAACCATATGTAGCTAATGACTATCCTACTGGAAAGCACAGATATAGAAAGCTTTCATCATTGACAAAATTTCTATTGGATAGTTCTGACCTAGAATCAATCCCAGAGTGACTGGGATTGACCTCCTCTTATTTATTACCTCAGGCAACTTACTTTCTGCTATAAGACTCAGTTTGCACATCTGTAAAATAGGGCTTTGGTTAGGATTAAGTGATATAACTTCTGTATAGATTTGAGAAAACACATAATATGTGTTCAATAGGACTTTCAGTCATGATGGCACAGCAGATAAATGCTGTGCTCACCTCCTCCCATGACCACATCAAAACTACAATTAAATTATAGAACAACCACCAGTGAGAACCAGAAGACTAACTGAACACAGTTCCTATAACTAAGGATATAAAGAATAAGCCACATCAAGACTGGTAGGAGGTGTGGAAATGCAAAAAGGGCAGGTCCCATACCCATGGTGTGGCAATTAAGAAACATAAAGAATATATTGGCAACAGAGGTACCCCCTGAGGAATGAGGGGTCATAGCCACATACTGGGGCACCAATGGTAGGAAGAGGAGTTCCCACTACATCTAGCTGTAAAAAACAGCAGGAAATGTGTCCAAGAAAGACAAAGGGCTGCTATAGACCAAAGTGTTGCTCTTAAAGGACCCACAGACTCACTGCTCTAAGCTCTAGCACAGGCACAGGAGCATGAAAAGGGCAGGAACTAAATTGACTAACTATACAGCACAAGGGCTGAAGAGGCAGGGGGAGGGCAACTCTCTCCCAGGCTGAAGGTGCTGGCAGGCACCATTGTTTCTCTGTTGAGCTTTCCACCCATGAAGGCAGGCCTGCACAGGGGGTGCCAAATCTGAGCTCCTCATTAAAATTGCTAATACTGTTCACCCCATCCTGGTGATTCCCTGAAACCTCACCTCACCCAACTCACTTTCCTGACTGGAGCCTTCTCCAGTGGCTCCTCAACAGGAGCAGCCTGCTTTGGCTCATGCTGTGGACTCACTCAAAGGACTGCAAACCTCACAAGAGTGGTTGCTGCCCTAGGCTTCCTCGTAGGTCTGCAAATACACATAAGCAGCACTCAGGCTCAGCATGCATTATAGCTCCTGCCAAGTGGACCCAAACCTAGCACAAGTGGTGACCAGTCTCAACTTGCATTATAACTCCCATCAGATGGACCTAAACCTGACATAAGCATTGGCTAGGTTTGGCCTGTAATGTAGCTCCAATTAAATGGCCTCAATAACAGCTTCCAATAGAGCCTGGATGTTGATTTCTTGCATTTGATACTGTGTTGCTCTCGAAGCTGACTGAGCTCTGGAGGGGTGTGGAGGAATTCAAGTATTTGTTGCAGCGACCTCATCAGCCTGCTGAGATGGCAGCGCAAGCGGCCAAAAAGGTGAACATTTGACTTCTCCCTGAAGTAAATTGGATTTTGCATGTAAGAAATTTGCCCTACAAAATCAGAACTGGAGAAATACAGTTCTGAAAACGTAAGATCTGAAAATATAAAACTCCCAGAAGAAAACATAGGCAGTTAACTCTTTGACATTGCACTCAGCACTTTTTTTTTTTTTTTTGGATGATGTCTCCCTGGGGAAGGAAAACAAACAAAAAAACACATACAACTTAAGACCAAAAACAAACAAACAAACAAACAAAAACCCACCAAACAATCCGATTTAAAGATTGGCAGAGGAACTGAATAGACATTTCTCCAAAGAGGACATACACATGGCCAGTAGACATAAAAGATGCTCAATGTCACTAATCATCATAGAAATGCAAAATAAGATCACAAAGAGATATCACCTCAACGAAAAAGTGTTGACAACAATATGGAGAAAAGGAAAGCCTGTGATCTGTTTGTGAGAATGTAAATTGGTGCAGCCACTCTGAAAAACAGTATGGAGGTTCCTCAAAAAATTAAAAATAGAACTACCATATGACCAGAAATTCCACTTTTGAGTTTTTATCTGAAGAAATCCAAAACACTAATTCAAAAAGATATATGCATCTCTATGTTTCTTGCAGCATTATTTATAATAGCCAAGATGTGGAAGTAACCTAAGTGTCTATCAATAGATGAATGGAATGGGTAAAAAGAGGTGGCATATATATATATATATATATATATATATATATATATATGTATATGTATGTATATATATACATATGTATATATATATATGTATACATATGTGTGTGTATGTGTATATATATATATATATATATATATATATATATATATATATATATATTTATCAGCCATAATAAATAATGAAATCTTACCATTGGCAACAGCATGGATGGACCTAGAGGGTATTAAGCTAAGTGACATAAGTCAGACAAAGATAAATACCATGTAATTTTACTTATATGTGGATCTAAAAAACAAAATAAATGAACACAGAAAACAGATACATACTCATAGGTATAGAGAACAAATTGATGGTTGCCAGATGGGATCGGGCTCTTGGAGAATGGATGAAAAAGGTGAAAGGGATTAAGTACAAATTGCCAGTTATGAGAATAGTCATAGGGATATAAACTACAGCATAGGGAATAAAATCAATAATATTGTAATAACTGTGCATGGTGTGAGATGATTAGACTTATCAGGATAATCACTTGGTGAGGTGTATAAATGTGTAATCATTATATTGTACCTCCTTAAACTAATCAACTGTAATTGAAAAACAAATATAAAAAGTGTTCAATAAATGTAAAGTGGAGGGGGAGAGAGAGAGAAAGAAATGAGGTAGATCTCTAAGGCATCTAAGAACCCTGAGGAACAGTGCATAAAACCACTAGTGTAGTGTGTGACAGTGGGCAGGTTATTTCTCACTACGGGCCTCAACATCCTTTCTTGTTGAGGGTACTGATAGATTTCTAGACATTGATCACTCTTCGAATTTTCCTACTAGGGTGATTATTGCATCAGCTTCATCTTCATTTATTTAACCTTTCAGTTTTAGGCACTGTACTAGTATGTGCAAGATAATAACATCAGAGAAGACACCAGTGCTTGTCAGTGCAGATTTTACAGTCCTAAAGGAAGAAGCAAATGTAGCAATTGCCCTGTGATAACCAATGAGATGCCCCCCAGCCTTGATGTTAGGGAGTCTTCCTGAAGAGGGTGACTGGAACATAAGGGATGAGAGAGCCTGAGGCTGGTAACCACAGGGAAGGGTGTTTCAGGCAGAGGGAACAGTGTGAAGACTCCTTGTGGAGCCTCATTCCATACTCTGCAATCTCAAGTAGTAAGTTAGATTTTAGATTTTGGAAAGAGAGTTTAAGGAGGATAGTAGGAATTGAAAAGAAAATGAGAGAGAAAGGGGAAATTTGATGATCGCTGTCCTTTCCCTCTAGGCTTCTCAAAGTCCCACCTTCTGGGTCATTGCTTCTCCAAACTTGAACCATGGACCACCTACAATAAAGGTGATGGGGTGGGAAATTTGCTTATAAAAATGCAGACCCCCCTGGGCCCCAAAATCCACCTACTAAATCAGAACATCTGGACACTAAGGCCCTAAAGACATTTTTTAAAAGCCTCCTAAAGGGATTCTGTTAAGAACCACTACTTTGACTACTGACTTCCTAATGAAGCAGGACGTTTGAAATGTCATGTTCCTTTAATTTTTATTTAAAATAAGGCTGTCAAAAATAGTGAAAATGCTAAATCCATGGTTTCCAGTTGTAATGGGAATGTAGGTTTTGTTTCTGAAGGAAACTTCTTTCCCACAATCTGGTGCCATTTTTCTCTCTCAGTCTATCTCCCTCCACTGTCCTTTGTGTAAATGTTCTTCCTTTTGCTTTTACCATCTTCTTCATCTATCTCCGTACTCCCTGGCAACAGAATGCTATCACCCTTGTTTATATCATTACATCTTGTTCTCCACTTAATCTTCTCTGCTACTTTGTTCCTGACTACTCCTTGTATGGGTTTATGATCTTCCTTATTCTTCATTCCTTTTCATCTTGACTTAGACTGGTTACCAGTGCTCTAAACTTGTTTCACCTGAATTCTCTCCAGGATTTAGAGAGCATTTCTCTTGAGCTCCCTGAAGACACTTTTAGTTTTAGATCCCTTTTCTTCTGGGCACCTTATAATTTAAATAAGCTGACAGATGCCATTAAAATTAATCAGTTTATTGCATATTGAAGAGGGAATAAATAAGTTTAGCACAATGGAAGTTCTTTCTGTGTCAGTGGCAAATAACATAACTGAAGCACTGGTTAAAATGGCTGTCACTAACAGCAACAGAGATATTACCTATGTACATAATAAAAGGCCAAAGTTTCTTTGCCTGTAAATTCAAGAAACCTATTATTTATTAGAAAAACAACCAAACAAAATCCACGAAGTCTCTTTATGTCAGCATTGTAATAGTGACTTTCATTGCTGACACGTAGCAGAATGAACTCAAATATGTTATTCATGAAAATTAGAGGTTTTTTTTTTCCTTCTCAGCTCTGTGGGTTTTAATGAGTTTGTATTTGGCAAATGGTTTTTATGCTTAAATGAAAAGATAATAATAAACAACCATTGGAACTGCTAGATGCACTACCCCAGCTCTAAGTTTCATGACATGAGTCTTTGGCAAATCAAGGCCCCTGGAGAAATCAATGTGTATATGAAAATTAGCACATTATTTCACTGTTAACATGCACCGTTAAGAGGAAAGAGAAGGTGTGTGGGTCTACTGATGTTCTTATTTTCCTTCCTGGAATGATTAACTGAATAAGAAACAATATAGTCAGGGGGTTTTAAATCCAAAGTTTGATCATGGAGTTTTAGGAATTAACACCTCCAGTGCATTTAAAGTCTATGAGAAGTGCTATGTTATTAACTACCAGTTCAAATAAGATGCTGTTATACCTGGCATTCATTTTACTAATGGGGAAACTGAGGCTCACAGATGTCGATACAGAAAAGAAAAATGTAAATATGAAAAACGATTTCTTAAGCAAAGAAGGCATGGTGGATAACAGCCACTGGGATCTCAAGCACTTGACAATGTAGCTCATTGGTAAAAATAGGTCCTATTATAACCCCCCTTTCACAGATAAAATAATTGAGGCTGTGAAGGAACTTACCCAAGATCATGGAGCTTTCAAATCACAGAGTCAAGACTTGAACTTAGTTTGTCTGATGTCTACTTCTGTGCTTCATTCAGACAGCACAGAATACTTCTGCTAGTGCTGTCACCTATGGCCACAGTCACTGCTCGAGCAGTCCATAACTGCAATTCTGACAAAGAAAAAGCATAGAAGAGCTATGTGTTCACCGTCAGCCAATGCTTCCACATGTCCCAGCTGACCTAGCTGCTGGTAGAAAACGGGTTTTGTACAATGTGTCAAGGTTCTTTAGAAGCAGTATTTAGTCATCACCTGTATCTGCAATTTATGAACTTTTCATTTTTACATTTAGGAACCCAGTGGAGGAAAGCAGAGTAACTTGTCTCTTGATTTGCCAAGAAACTTCTTGAGAGTTTGACTCTGGTTTAGTTTGTGTGCATTTTCAGTTCTCAAAAATAAAGAACCTTTGGAGAAGATTATTTAAATGCAGATCCTAGATCCCATCCTAAGTGATTCTCATTCAATGGGACTACAGTGGAGTCTAGGAATCTGAAAATATAATAGTTCAAAGCAGGCTTGAGAAAGAAGAATAAAGCTGGATGTATCCCATTCCTTGATTTCAAACTATACCACAAATCTATAGTGATCAAAGAAGTATGGTATTGGCATAAAAACAGACACATGGATCAATGGAACAGAATACAGAACCAAGAAATAAACCCACACACAGATGGCCAATTAATTTATGATAACGGAGGCAAAAATATACAAGGGGGAAAGGACAATCTCTTCAATAAATGGTGTTGGGAAAACTGGACAGTCATGTTCAAAGAGCAAACTGGACTACTACCTTATACCAATACAAGAAAAAACTCAAAATGGATTAAAAATTTGAATATAAGACCTAAAATCGTAAAACTCCTAGAAAAAAAAAATAGGCAGTAAGTTCCTAGACATCACACTTAGTGGTTTTTCTTGTTTGTTTGTTTTTTGGATGTGACTCCAAGGACAAAGTCAACAAAAGCACAAATTAACAAATAGGACAAAGTCAAACTAAAAAGCTCTGTATAACAAAGAAAAACATCAACAAAACAAAAAGACAGCCTCCTGAATGGAAGAAGGTATTAGCAAATCATTTATCTGATAAAGGATTACTATCCAAAATATATAAAGAACTCATTCAACTCAATAACAAAATAACAAACAATCCAATTAAAAAATGGGCAGAGGATCTGAACAGACACTTTTCCCAAGAAGTCATACAGATGGCCAACAGATATATGAAAAGATGCTCAGCTTCACTAGCTATGAGGGAAATGCTAATCAAAATCACCATGAGATATTGCCTCACACAAGTTGGAATGGATACTATAAAAAAGACAAGAAATGATAAGTGTTGGCCAGGGTGTGGAGAAAAGGGCACCCTCATGCACTGTTGGTGGAACCGTAAATTGGTGTAACCTCTATGGAAAACAGTATGGAGTTTCCTCAAAAAATTAAAACTAGAACTGCTATATGATCCAGCAATTTCACTCCTGGGTAGCTATTTGAAGAAAACTAAAACACTGATTTGAAAAGATATATGCTCTCTTATGTTCACTGCAACATTATTTACAATAGCCAAGATTTGGAAACAGCCTAAGTATCCATTGTTGATGAACAGATAAAGAAAATGTGATAATATGATAAGCAATAAAAAACAATGAAAGCTTGCCATTTGTGACAACATAGATGGACCTAGACAACATAGTGAAATAAGTCAGATGGAGAAAGATAAATGATCTCATTTATATGTGGCATCTAAGAAACAAAACAAAACTCAGACTCATAGAGAACAGATTGGTGGTTGCCAGAGGGCAGGAGTGATGGTGGGTTGTGAAATGGATAAAAGGATCATACTTTCACTTATAAAATAAATAAGTCATGAGAAGGTAATGTACAGCATGGGGAATGGAGTAAAAAATATTGTACTAACTTTGTATAGAGATAGATGGTAACTAAACTTATTGTGATCATTTCACAATGCATACAAATGTTGAATCACTATGCTGTACACATGAAACTATTATTGTATGCCAATTATACGTCAATTAAAAAATTTGTAAAAAAATGAATAAAAATATAATGGTTCCATGACCACTACCCTCCACTCTCCTCCTGGAGGCAACCACTTTAGACACTTTTAATACTTTCATCTGGAATTTACTCATCTCCATAGTTCTCCAATGCTATCATTATAATTTTCCAAGTGCCTGGGGCTTCCAACTCACATCTCTGAGTGACTCTAGTGTTTCACATTAGATAACAATCAAATATTTATCAGGAACCCATTAGAGGAAGAAAAATAACATTAATTAAGCCCCTACTAGGCACAAGGTCTTTATACACAACGTCTCATTGAATACTTACTACCCCACTGGGAAGCAGGTACTTCTCTAGGCCACAAGTTTGTAAGGGGTAGAAGTAGCTTTGGAATCCAATCCAGTTTGACTGAAAATTCAATGATTGTCTCAGTATAGAGCACAGTGAAGAACTCTGTGACCTTTATTTGGAAAAAAACAGTAGAAAATAGGGAGGAGTTTTTGGAGGAACTCAGGAAGTAGGACTTATCCTACGTGTGTTAACTGCGTATTACTTCCTCTAGTCCTGGCCCTGTGCTAGACACTGGAGATAGTGTACGGGTGTCCTCTTCCATCTCCCCTAATGCCTTGTCTGCAGAGAAAGCAGAATGACAGAATGTGGGTGAAGACACTGAGGAATTGGTGACACAAGACTTGGGCCCCAAACCTGAGGAATAGGCAGTCTTCCAATTGAAACAGGAAAACTCCCACGATGCTAGCCAGCCTGGAAACTCCCCATTTATGTGCTAATAGACAGTGAACCAATTAAAGAGCACCAAATGTACTTGAATGACAACCGGAAAGTCTCCCCACTCCCCTTCTAAAAATCATGCCCTAATAGAAAAACCTCATTCTAATAGAACACTAAACCAAAGACTGTCTTTAACACCTCTCCTTTCTCTTTATAAAATGCACTTTTCCCAAACTACTTCTAGTCTCTGCTGGAAGAAAAGTGATAGTAGCTGACTCTCTTACCATAATAATGTCTGAACATACAGTCTTTGCTTAATTCTACAGGTGGTCTGCTTCCTTCTGCATGCTCAAAGCTCTCACCAAGTTTGAACATTCAGTCTATGAACAATAAAAGTCTGTGCTCCATCTTGGCTAGATGGCAGCCCCAGTGGGAGTAATGATGGAGGAGATGGGAACTCAGATATACTCATGCCAAGGGGAGGATGTGTAGTAAAAGTGGTTAGATTACAGCTTTGGGTCTGATGCCAAGCTGTGTGACCCTGGGAAAGTTACATAATCTCTCTGTGGCCCAGTTCTCTCTCTGGTAAAATGGGAATAACAGTAGGACCTACTTGAAGGGTTCCTGTGAGGATTAAATGACCCATATCCAGAGGCAGCAATAAGATGTGTATGCAATATGAAGAGCATAGGTTTGACACTGAATAAAAAGGAATCCATGAGTCCACACTGATACAAGTGAATACAAGAATAAATTTAAAAGTGTGGGAGAAGGTAAAGCTCTTTTTAGAGTAGAATGTAAACTGAAAAATGTAGAAGAGGATGGAATTAGACAACCACCATTTTACAACCATCATAGTAATAACAGATTCAAGCAGTAATCACCAACAGATGCTAAATCTAGCAGTTAAAACTGTGATGAAGAATGGGTTATAAATCTATGTATGTATCAAGAAAAGGAAAGGGAGCAAAATGTAAATGGCGAATCTGGGTGAAGGCTATTTGGGCATTTGGGGGTGACATTGTTTGTTACAACTTTTCTGTAAATTTAATTTGTCAAAATAAACTTTTTTTATTTTTATTTTTTAAAAGGGAGATAAGGAAACTAGCAGCAATAGTTGCCTAGTTTTGTTACATAGTAGCTTTTCTCAAGATTACACGCTCAAGAATAAGTAAGGTTAAACAAATCTAACATACTGCTTGATGGGGTGTGGAGAAGATAGCATGGGTTTGAATCTCTTTTCCACTCCTTATTAAATCTGTGACCAGGAACAAGTTCCTTAACCGCTCTGTGCCTCAGTTTCCTCTTCTGCAAAATGTGGATTTTACATTGTGCTTACTGGAAAGGTTGCTACGGAGCCTAAATTAGTTCATATTTTAAAGTACCTGGTATGTATTAAGCAGTTTTGCTATAGTCATTTGTGTTACACATAGTGTTTAGAATCAGTCAACTCCAGATGAGTATCTGCTCTTATTATGGTGATGACCGGGCTTAAACTCCTTCAATAGCTTTACATTGATCCTCAGTTAAGGACAAAACAACAACAACAAAACCTTAATGAGATGTAGAAGGGCTTCCACCAACCTCACCAGATTCACTTGCCTCTCCCTCATTCTTGTCTCAGCTCAAACAAACATCGCTATGCTAGGCATGCCTCTGTGACCCCAGGGCTAGACCACTGTTAGACGGCGCCAGCCCCGGGGGTCGGTCTTTTGAGCACTCACTGCAATGACTAATATTCGCTTGTCTGTTGGCCCACCGGTTCAGTTTAAGCCCCGTGAGCACAGGGCTCTGTATCTGTTTTTGCTCCAAAACAATAGTATCCCCGAGTAGTACAGAGAGAAGCCCAGCAGGCCTCTGAATGCTAAAGCCGAACTTGGGGCCAGAGTTGGACCCAGGGCTTGGCGGCTCCCGTAGCGCCCGCGGGAGGGGGACCGGCCCTGGAACCGCAGCCAGGTGCTCGCCCCGCGGGCACAGCCGCGTCCCTCCGCCCCCAGCACTGGGCAGGGGGCGGGCCCGGGGGCCGCCGGGGCCCGCCTCCTCCCCTCCCTCTCTTCCCCCTGCGGTCTCGCTGGCCGGCTCCCCCGCGCCGGGTTTCCTGTTTAAGATGGCGTCCCCCGTGGCAGCTCAGGCGCGGAAACTTCTGCGAGACCTGGCGCTCCGGCCCCCGCTCCTGGCGACCAGGTCTCAGGTGAGCGGGCCCCGAGGCAGGGCCGCGGGCAGGGCGCTGACTGGGCGCCCGCTGGCCCGGGTCCTCCTGTCCCTCCTCCTTTTCCTGTCTCTCTCCTGGTCCCGGCTGCGCCACCGCTCGGGCGCTACACCTCTGGAGGCGACGCGCGGTGCTGCGTCGAGGCGCACGAGGCCCTCCCGCGCCCTCCGTTCTCTCGGGCGTGGAGCCCGGGCCGATGGGGAACGACAGCCCGGCCTGTCTGTGAAAGTGAACCGCACAGCTGTCGCAGGTGTCGGTTCCCCGAGCCCGCGTGGAAGGCGCCTGGCTCTGCACCACGCTCTGCGTGCAAGTTCAGTAAAAGTTCTTCGAACAGGGTTTTGGAATCCTGAGGTTTTATTGTATCAGCTTTGCCAGTTGTGCTTTTCAGACATCCCTATTCCTGAGCGCAATTGTTAGGCCACGTGAGGAACCTACCTAGAGACCTAATCTAGCTGGTGTTAATTAATAGCTCACCTCAGAGCGTGGACTTTCTGCAGGCTGCCTGCTTTGGTAGACTTTGGGAGCGCCTGAGTTGGTGAAATACGGGGTCAAGGAGAAAAGTGGGAACCGCACTCGCTTCTCTTTTCAATGAAAAATCAGTCCTGCCACTAAAACACATAAGAGCATTGGCCCTGTCCACTTTCTCCTTGCTTATATGTAGGGAATAAAAGCCCTGGCGGTTTTTTGGATGCTGAATATCAGCTATTAGAAATTGGCCTCTGGTAGAGTTTACCTTCTGCTGATGGCAATAGTGACAGCAGTCAGAAGGCCTGTGGGGAGGCAGGAGTTGGTGATGACTTTTGGAGAAATCGCTCAATGATTCTTCTCTGTAGATAGACTCCCCTTTTAAAGAAAGGGCAGTGTGGGGCTCAGGCACAGCAGAGCAATGCCATTGTCCATTTTCCCATTTTTAATTGAAGAGATGCAAATTATCACCCATGCAGTTTTAAGCAGGATATGCATAGTACAGTTTTTAAGGAAATTTTAAAGATAGCTACTAATGATTTTTTGAGTTACTATAAGCTTTGGTTAATTATGACATCTATGAGTTTTTTTCCTTTTTCTTTTTTTCTCCTTTCATTTCCTGACTTCTCATTTCTCCCTTTTTGTTAATGTAAATTTAAAAGGTGCTAATACTCATTACGGTAATATTCTCAATAGGCACTTGACTGTATGGTGGGATAGCAAAAGGAATGACGGTTTTGTCTAATTAAAATCACTAATAACTATTGTAATAGAGTGAGGAGAATACCTCCAGGTGATCAAGTCCTATTCATTATTTAAGTGTGATGAAAACAAGAATTGTGGTGCTAACTATGACTAGGCTTGAATTGATGAGAAACATGGGGCTGACGATAGTGAAAACTCAAGCAAAGGAAATAATTGTACAGAGAAAGCCAAGTGTTTAGCCGAAGTATGATAGGGCTTCTTGCCCAATCAAGAAATGGGAGTCTGAACGCAACACTAGAGAATCGGGGGATAGATAAACCCTTGGTTTGGCAAGAAGACTGGGTGAAAGGATCTCTTACCTCATTCCATCTGTAAAGCTTGATTTACGTATTTGTGGATGATTTCTTATCCTGTAAACAGAAGGTTTAGAAGATGAGAATACTTTTTTAAAGCCAAGAATAATACATAGGGTCCAAGAACTGGAAAATGGGCATTAGCAAGCATCTAGTCCAATCAGCTCATTTCACAGGTAGAAAAATTGAGGCCTAAAGAGGTTCCATGACTTGTTTAAGGTTATAAAGAGAGTTTGTGGCAGAGCTGATTCCACAATAAAGGCTTACTTTTAAGTTTCCGTTATACCAAGCTGTAGCTTTGTGAATATAGATTTGCTCCTGAAAATATATTATGCCAGCATATAAGTTAGTCTGCATACTAGGAGTAACTATATAACATCCAAGACATTAGCACTACTACCCATTTTTGCTTTATAAAGGAATCTTAGAATTGGTAAAAAAAAAAAAAAAAAAGAAAACAAAATAGGTGAGTATTGCTTGTGACTTACAAGGAACTCTTCAAATTCTTGGATGTTTCTTAGTATCTGCTTCATCTAAGCCAGCTTGGATGTTGTACCTATTGACTCCCATGCTGATGGCAGACATTGCAATGGAATATCACCCACTTTTTTCACAAACCTTAATCTTCACCAAGTGTCTCAGAAATCTGTTGCCACTCTGGGCTCAGACCTATTTTGTACCAGGCCTTGAGCAAAACTGTTGGATGTGCAGAGATAAAAGACCCAGTTCCTTCTTTCAGAAGTAATGTTAACCATTCTCACAAAGGTGCACATAGAATGACACTCTAGGCCCTCCCCATAGTTAAATTACATTTGACACATCTCCTAATGCTTAATGTCATTGACATTTTTTATTTCCTCTGCTCTTGGCTTCACTGTTTTGATTTTTGATTGCTTTTATATCCTTAAAGGACCCACTTTAGCTGTTTCTTATTTTCCATACATTTTTTTATTCAGCCTGTATCAGAGCAGGACTGTTCCAGGTGCTGAGATTTGGGGGTGGTCAGCAAGTCCTCAGCCACATGATACTTTGTTTTAATGGGAGTGGGGAAGGGGCTGGATTGTACATACGTAAACAATAGTGAAGGTGATTTCAGCCAGCGACAAATGCTATGAAGAAAATAAAACAGGGTCAGGGGATGGAGAATGACTAGCTTAGCCAAGAAAGTGGTGTAGATTAGGTCAAGGAAAACCAATTTGACAAGGTTGTTTTTTGTTTTAGTTAATTTTTTTATTGTAATAAAGCACTCATACATATAAAAATGTATATATTATAAGTGAGCAACTTGCTGTGTTTCCACAAACTGAACACATCCAGGTAACCAAATCCAGATGAAGAACTGAATCATTTAGTTCTTCATCTAGTAGTAGTAACCCAGAGGTTCCCCAGATCTCCTTTCACTACCTCCACCCTGAAAAGGGTAACCAGCCCCCTGACTTACACCACCGTTCACTGGGTTTGTTCCTTTTTGTCCTTAATGTAAATGGAATTATTCAGTAGCACTCACATAACTGCTCATGATGTTTATGGGGTCTGGCGGGGACTTTTTGACATTTGAGCTGAGACCTGAGTAATGACAAGTAGCCAGCCAGGTGAAACTGGGGAGAGCATGTTAGACAGAGAGGACAGCAGGTGCAAAGGCCCTTGAGCTCAGCATGTCAGGCCGTCAAAGGTGGGGAAGTGGTGGTACTAATAATAATCTGAGGCGTCAGCAGGGTCCAGAGCATGTGGGGACTTCCAGGGTCTGATCAGGTGTTTCTAAGAGCTTAGAGTGGTTAAGTGACTTGTCCCAAGTTACTTAGCTGGTAAACAGCAGCTGGGTCTGAATTGCAATCCTGGCCTCGGAAGATCAGGCATTTCATTACTGCACTGTGCGTTCTATTACAAATCTAGACTGGTCTTGAAACTTGGGAGGGGGGGTAGTGTTGGTCAGTGACCTTAACACTCCAGTAAAGATCTGCATTGTTAGGCGTTTTCTCCCACCCGCAGATTCTGGTTGATGGGCCATGTTGCTGTAAGCAGATAGTCAGCCAGGAGCACAGGGCACTGTGGAACATGGCAGTGTAACAGCAGGCACAGCCCTGGTGGGCAGAGACCATTCCACTGGTCACATCATAGGGAAATCCACAGGGCTGAGGGCGCCGAATTTAATTAAACAGGTTTATAGTAATTCCATGCACGGTATCGTTCCCTTTTAGTACATTTCCCCTCTCATAATGGCTGCGTGAAGTTCACAGAGCTCTTCCTTTGTAAGAGAAGCAGAGATGTGGGAAACACTGCCCTACAGGCCCTCTCTATAGAATCATTGTGTGGTTCTTCACAGAACCCAGAGCATCTGTCCATGATCTTGGAGAGAAATGTACATTGTTGAAGGAAACTGCTTAAACCCATGCCCCTGCTATTGTATACTTCAAAACGGATGGCGCCAGCTTGGTTTTCTGCTCTTTCCGGAAGTGGGAGGAGAAAGATGGATGTGTGCCTTTTAGAAGTGAAGGACTAAAGGTTACGTGCAAGTTCTTATCAGCTAAATGATTCTGTGAAAGCTGCACTGGAAGTTGTGACTTAACCTATATCTGCCTTCTTAATTCGAAAAATAAATATCTGACTTTTTTTTTCCCAATGAAGTACAGCTGCAATTTCTGCTGTTAGAAAAGGAAATCCATCTCAAATAATTTAGATGCTAAACTGTTGACCTTCTGTGTGGGGAAGACCTCTAATTGATCGCTCCTGTGCCAAATTCGTTTTGTTTACTGTAAATGAAACATTCCTTTTGTGGGTGGGTGAGGGGTGGCCATACTCACAGTGGTGAGGGCTTTGCTGCCCTTGTACCCTGCCCGAATTCTGTAGGCACAGCGCCCAGAAAATCACTGCAATACGTCGTATTCTGGGAAGGGAAAGGAGTTACACAAGTAACCTCAGATCAGTTGTCCTTCAGCTCTCTGTAGTACTCAATCTGAAATCGTCATTGATGCATCACTTTTTGTTATTTGATGGCAACATTTTGCCTTAGGAACTTGAGAGACTGGTGCATGTTGAGCAAATGGTAAAATCAATATACTGATGAAATTTTGGGAAATGATGCCAGGAGTTAGTCTGGTGAAGATGGAGGCGAGGAGAGTGTTCAGTAGAGTAGACTGCATGCGAAGCCGAGGGGAGAGAATGTGGGGAGGCTCTAGGAGCCATTGTGGACAGTCTGGTGTGGAGCGGGAGAGGCAGGTAGCAGGAGGAATTGAGGGGCGGGGATCTTCCAGGCAAATGAGGAAGGAAGGGCAGGGCGCAGCGTGGCACAGGCCAGCGTAACTCAACATATTTTCTGAGCACTTAGTGTATGCCCAGTGCTATTCCTCGTAAACTCCCGAAGGCAGAGAATTATTGATATAGTTCTTCCCTGTACACCCAGTGCTTAAGAGGATACTGAGCATCTAGATGCACTAACCAACGAGTGCTGTGTGACTGAGTGAATGCAGAAGGGAGATACACAGCCCCTACCCTTGAGGGGTCTCAGAGCCTAGTGGCAGAATTGATGTGTAAAGCAGTAATTACACTGCAGCACTAGAGGTGCAGTGGAGGAGGGTGAATGGCAGCGGCAGACTTTGTCCAGTCCTTTAAGACACCACACTTGTTGCTGCATCGGGGCACCTGCTGTTCCCTCTGTCTGAAACACTGTTTCTCTGGTCTCATGCCTTGTTTTCTCCCTTCATTCAGGCTCTCTGAGTCAATGGTAAGTCTTCAGACAGGGTTTTCCCTAATTATCTGACTGCCCCTCGCCCCAGGGGTTACGTTCTATCCCTTACAGGCTTTATTGTATTCTATAAAACTTTACCTGGTGGTTTATTGTGTGTTTTTGGTTTGTTTGTTGTCTGTCTTTCTCCCTCTCCCACAAATGTAAGAATGTCAGCTCTGTGAGGGCAGATTTTTCTTACGCATGGTGTTTTCCCCAGCGGGCCTTGACTAGGTATTCAGTAAGCTTTTGTGGTCTAAATGAGTGAGCGTGGTACATAGAGAAGTGAGAGGCTGGTGACTAATAGGAGAGGTTGAGGTTTGATGCATATGGTTTAGGCAAGCGAGGGAGGAAGGGGCTGTAGAAAGTCCAGTTGTGAAAGAGCTTTCATAATAATAGGACCATTCATTTCATGTGACACACGCTGTGTAAAATTACTTCTGTGTATTATTTCTTTAACCCATACATTACTGCAAGAGAGATTGTGTTGCCTTCATGTTGCATATAAGGGAACAGGCATGAGGAGTCACAGTCACTTGCTTAAAATCATACTGTGAACTAGTCACTTTCCTCATGCTGATAAGCCCCTTAAGCTATTAAAAGATTAAGCTGGATTGCCGCAGGATCCTGTTTGGGCTGACATCTAGTTACGCAGACTGCTTACCTTTCCCCCAAGTGCCAGGCACCTTTGGTCCTTTGGGCGGTGCTGATTCAGCTGTACTAATCGCCACTGGACAGTTATCCTCTCCAGGCCCTTACCCGACTCCCTCCTTCTGGCTTTGGGGTCTGGGAAACAGTGACAGAGGAGAAAGGAAATGAGTTCTGCACTCAGACAGAACTAAGTTCATATTCTGAGTCTGCCAGTTTCTTGCTCTGCAAAGTATTGAACTTGACCAAACCTCAATGTATTGTTTTCTGAAAGAGGATAATTCTCACAGATGGTTGCAAAGGTTAAATAAGAAGATATATATGACATTGGGCATTATGATTAGCTGTGGGCCCATAGTGGTTATTTCTCTTGCAGTGAATTTGAAGCTAAATTTACTTGCATTTTTAAAGACTTATTAAGCTAGAATAATTTTCCTTTTCCAGCTTTGATAAACATTTATTATTTGCTGCCGTCTCAGGGGCATATGGTTTGGGGTTTCCATATGTTTTATTTCATTTAGTCCTTGCAACCACCATGTGAGACAGAGGTGGTTATCCTCAGTTTACACCTGGGACACCTGTGGCACCTGAGGCACAGAGGCCTGCCTCCGGGGTGCCAGTCATCTTCACTATTCCACAGATGGGTAAAGGTTGGTGAGGCCCAAGCTAGCAGAGGGGAGGGTCACACGGGGAGCTCAATTGCCCCATCCTGGATGTTGCTCATTCCAGAAATGGTTGCACATCTTGCTGTTGACTTAGTCGTGATGGCTTCTGGACCTCATGTGCATCAAAGATGTGAGGTGAGGGGACATGTAAATAATAGACTGTGGTCACAACATGTTCCAGAGGACAACTGGCACATTCCCTAGAGTCTGTCAACCCAGTGCAAAGTGCTGCCTTTAGGATTTCAGGAACACTGGAGAACCTGTGAAATTGCATTGCCTTTGCAGGGTGGACTTTGGGTGATGGTAATGGAGGGGAGAGTGTCCTGGCCTCCTGACTTCAGACTTCTGTGGCCAGCTTTTGCCTTTTTCTAGAAATGACTCCAAGTGAATAGCACATAGGCACTAGTCATGAAGGCATTGATTTCTAACATTTACCTCTAAAACTTCTTTTTAAATGGGAGGGATTTGCATGAATTGTTATTGGAGACATGGCAGAGTACAAAGCATAGGTCTGTAGAAGCTGGGGTCTTGTGAGCTGGGGTTGGGGGCTGGCATCTCTTTTTCTACCCCTGTCCCTTTCTCCATGTGCTTGTCCCGTTTCCATTCTGGGCTTAGTTCCAGGGTTGTGACTCCAGGGCACTGAGGCATCTAGGAGGCTGCCTTGCGGAGTTTGAGGTGGGGGAACAGTGAGAGATAAGGTTGGGGATGTCAGCAGGGGCAAAATTCTGATGCTTGCAAGTCTGTTAATGGAGTTGAGGTTTGCTATTGAGGGTGGTGGGGACCCACTGAAGAGTTTTAGATGGTGGGGTGGCAGGGGCAGTGTTATGTTTTAGAGTACTCTTTCTGCGTGTAGTGGGAAGAGGGTTGGAGGAATGAAAGATGGGAGATCACTTGGGAGGCTGTTGCAATGACTTAGTCACATTAATAATTATGCCAGGATAATAGGCATTAACCAGGGCTGGAGTCAGACTGCCTGGGTTTACATCTTGTCTTCAGCAAGGATCACCTTTGTGTTCTCTGAGACTCATTTTATTACAAGACTCACTTTCTTCTTTTTCAGATTTCAACATCTCTGAAAACTGAATGTGTTTGTACACTTGTGTCATAGATTGGTTGACAGATTATATATATATATATATATATATATATATATACACACACACACACATATATATGTATGTGTATATATATATATATATTTGTGTCATAGATTGTGTCATAGATTGGTTGATAGATACATATATATATATATATATATATATATATATTTATATTTGTATATATATATTTGTTCCCTCCAATGGTACATAAAATGGGAGAAGATGGAGGCTTGGACTAAAATTAGGGTGAACACATACTTTATTGCCAAATTGGGATACTTTTGAGTGTGAATTGAGCACTGTGAATAATTACACCAGGACAACAGGTGTAACGAAACCAAGAATGTTCCTGGAAAACAGATAAAACAGAGATATGAAAGCGATGGACTAAAATGGACTAAATGGTGGCAGTGGGGACAGGAGGGAAAGACTGGCATTATTAAGGAAATAGACTGCACAGGACACATGATTTCCCTGCTGTGTCCCCATTGCTGGCCACTCATGTTCTCTGTCATATAGCAAAAAGGTGAGAAAGACTACTGTCCCTGAGCGAGCGAGTGTGAGGAGACCTGCTTGTACTTACCTCAAGGGAAAAAAAAGATTTATCGAAAGGGGCACATACTGGAACTCAGGACTAATCTTCCTTGGTGTTGGCTTCTCCACGTGCCTTGTCTGTTCTGTTAACTGGTCGCTTGCTCATGGGAACATCTCTTTCTAACTTCTACCTGCACACGATTTTGTCTATTCCCATGCCCACTCTAGCCTCCTGCCTCCAACACACCATCCAGCTTCTGTGTCCCAGAAAGTTATGGTCCTAATAATAAGAAAATAGCATTGGTCTGTTTCATCCTTTTGCACTCAGGCCTGGGTCACTGGGCAGCTGAAAGATGGGCTGGTTTTGTTTAAGGTATTCATCTCCATCCTTCCACCTGTGGCTGAGGTGGGAGGTCTTGGAGCACAGTTACCCCGGGAGTGAGGCTCTGCATGCAGTGTTGGTGGGGTGGCCTGATCCATTTAGAGCACCAGGATATTTTCTGTCCTTCATGAGCTGCTGCTAACCTGTCTTCTTTTCTCCATGTCTGCATGTTTGTGGTTGCTTTATTTCCTTTAAATTTCTGAAGATTCTATTACTATTCACTTTTCTGGTCTGTGCTAGACTAATTTACCAGAAGTGAAGGTGATAGCAATAGGCCTTGTTTTAGGCCATTTTCTTTTGATCACAGTATAAAGTAATTCTCAGGAGAGAAATATTAAGTGGGAAAATAGGATGTCATGGGAAATCAGCTCATCCGTTTAAATAGCCAAGTGAGTGTTTCCAACCAAATGTAGACAGCAGATTTCATACAGGCCTGGGACGCTTCCTCAGCTTTGCTGGGAACGATACAGTCTGGGTTGAAATAACCCAACTTCTCTTGGTTCTCCTTCACTTTGAGTTCCCCAAAGTGAATTTGTTTGGCTCCTTTTGCCACCACTCAGTAAGGAGCTGGTCCACTGGGCAGAGCTCCTGCAAGCCACCTGCAGAGGCTGCAGGCTCTCACGTCGTTGTCCCTGGAGCCATTCGCTGGGACCACGGGGAGGGTTCTTTTCACTCAGACCACGAGTAGCAAGACCTTATTTTTATCCTTAAACCTGGATCACGTTTGGGAGTAAAGAGGAGCACTGTTAATAATTATGCCGAGATACTGGGCATAAACCAGGATTGGAACCAGACTGCCTGGGTTCAAATCTTGCTTTGAGCACTTTAGTAGGTTTGTGATCTTGTGCAAAGTACATATTTTATAGTAAGACACACTTTTCTTCTTTACATTTCAACATCTCTGAAATCTGAGTGTGTTTTACACTTGTGTCATAGATTGATTGGCAGGTTTTCCCCAATGGTATGTAAAGTGGTGCAAAAAATTGTTGGTTCTTAAATTTGATGACATTTCCCTGTACCTCAGCTTCCTCGTCTGCAGAGTGGGGACAGCACAGCACTTACTCCCAGAGTTACACTGAGGGTTAACTGAACTCATGCACATCATCTCAGCACTGTGCCCTAAATGATCAGTAAATAGTAGTTATTGGGTTTGGTAGTACTATCACTAACTATAATCAGAAAGGCTTTATTTTCGTAAAAAACCCCCCTCTTTTCCCTGCCTTCCTTCTAAAAATCCACACAACTCCGCCACTTGCAGGAAGATGAGCAGTGTAAGCGCAGGTTGGGAATCAGAAGAGTCGTGGGTAGAAGACATGGAAGGAGAGAGAGAGACTCCCTCTCCTGCCCTGTGTGTGCTCAGGAGTGAAGGAATAAAATGAAATCTCTTGGGAAAAGGCCTTTCTTATACTTGGCACCGATTGGGAGTGGAGACCAGCATTTTAGCCTATCAGAAAATATTACAGTTTTCCCCTTACCGTGGAGATCTCTTCACATTTTAATCTTTCACCTGATAGACGTCATCTGCTCAAGCTGTCCGGATTGCTGTGGAGATGCTATGTTACAACCTCCTGGACTTCGAAGGACTTGTTTGTGTCAACTTACCTTTGAAAAGATGGGGAGGAAAACCACATTTAATATGTACTCTCATTCCAGCCCTAGGGCTTACCTTTCTTTGATTAAGTAATATAAAGAAAACAGAGTTATTAGTTTTGATTAAGAGACTAAACTTAATGGTGAGTGTTTCTTTAAGATTCAGAATTCTTTTTAAAATTATGTATCATTACAATTGAAAACCAATAATACAGGGAAAAGAAAAATGAATTTTTCAGTTTTTCAGTCTATAATTAGCATGAAAAATAAATGTGCTAATTGGCTAATTTGAAAAACTGGATAACTTTGATATGGTGAAATTGTAAACAGATTATCCTCACTAATTTAAAAAGATGAAGAAGGATTGAATGGCGGAGTATTGAGTAGGTTAGTTTGAAATGAAAGCAGAAGTCTTATGACAGGTCCTTGGGGACACTGAGCCTAAGGGTGTAGATTCTGATACCAGTTCCGATTATGGGTTTTCCAACATCATCAAGCAATTTTCTTTCTGGGCAACGTACATACAATTCAACTGAATTCTGACACTATTTACCTGGAGATAGTGTCGTCTTCCACAGGTCAGTCCTACAAGATGTCCCCAAGCCCACCTCTGATGCCAATCTCAAATTCAAGTTGTCACCTGTGCTTCTGACCAACCAGCTATAGAGTGCACATTCCCATGATGCACGCCTTCTTCGGATTTGTTTAATTTGCTAGAGCGGCTCACAGAACTTAAAGACACATTTTACTTACGAGACTACTGGTTTATTATAAAAGGATATTACTCAGGAATAGCCAGGTGAAAGAGATGTGTAGGACAGGGTGTATGGGGAGGGTAGAGGAGCTTCCATGCTGTCTGAGCATGCCACTCTCCTCAGATATCTGCAGAGTCACCAGGCTAGAATCCCTCAGAATCCCATAGTTCAGGGATTTTTGTGGAGGCTTCACTTCATAAGTATGATTCCCGAATTCCATGGCCATTGGTGATGGAATCTCTAGCCCCTCTCCCCTCCCTTGAGGTGAAGAGATGGGACTAAAAATTCCAAGTCCCTAATCCCTGGTTGGTTCCTTGGCAACCAGCTCTCCTTCTTAGTTTACTTAGAGGCTTTCCAAAAATTGCCTCTTTAACATAGCAAAGACACCTTTATCACTCTCTTCACTTAGGAAATCTGAAGGGTTTTGGGGGCTCTGTACCAAGACTAAGGATGAAGACTAAATGTGTATTTCTTACTGTAAATAATATCACAGAGTGCTTTTAGGACTGGAGTACAAAATCCCAAACTCCTAGCAGGGCATGCTGTGAGTGTAATGGATGCTTTCTTTTTTGTTTAATATAGGTTCATGGTGAGGCTTTTGTGAGTGGTATAAAATTGATTTAATAACTATATTGTGGATGAAAAAAGGGTGCTGTAATAAATCGTACATTTATAATTGGGCAGGTCATGTGGGCATTCATGCCCCAGGCCTGTAACTTCTTTCGTGAAAGGTTTTTAAGCAAGCCCTGTCCATTGGTCTTGAGCATCTAGGTTAATACACCTTTGAAATGCCAGAAGCAATACCCCTGGAAGGTGTAACCACCCACAAGAGAGCACATACTTTTGTTAACTATCCTGTAATCCAGTCCCCACCTTGCTTTCTCCCACCTTCATGTATGAGGTGTGATCAAACAATAGGGTGAATGTTTAAATAAAAAAATATTATTACAGTAAAAGACACATTGCCATTAATCTCCCGCAAAATACTCCGTTTCACTTCGAACACACTATTGTTATCCCATTGTTACCTCATTGTTCTGGCTACTTTCTGAAGCAGTTCTGGATGTCTTCTTTCATGAGTGTCTTTAATTGTGCTGTCGTGGCTGCCTCGATGTCCTGAATCATTTTCACTTCAGGGAAGAGCCAAAAGTTTCACGGTGCCAGATCAGATGAATAAGGTGGATGAGGACACACCAAAATGTTTTTATTTGACAGAAGTTGCTGTTATCAGAAGCGATGTGTGACATGGAGCGTTGTCATGATGGAGGATAATTTACAGCACACTGTAAAACACACATTGTCTCAACCGTAGCTCACACCCAACTGGCTGCACTGAGTAAGTTGAAACTTGTCTCACACTGTTACTAAGGTTTGATGTACACTTCCTGTTTTGAAGATCCCTGCCTTTCCGTTGGATGGCACTCGGCAGCAGCATTCACTGTATTTTGTGATCACAATGGAAAGGCTCCTTGTCACACATCGCTTCTGGTACAGCAATTTCTGTCAAATGAGAACATTACGGTGTGTCCTCATTCACCTTCTTCACCGGATCTGGCATCATGCGACTTTTGGCTCTTCCCTAAAGTGAAAATGACCATGAAAGGTAAATGTTTTGAATTGATTCAGGACATCGAGGCAGCCACAACAGTGTAACTAAAGACACTCATGAAAGAAGACTTCCAGAACTGCTTCAGAAAGTGACAAGAATGATGGGATAAGTACATTTGAAGCGAGGGGGAGTATTTTGAGAGGGAAATGTGTCTTTTACTGTAATAATTTTTTAAAACTTAAACATTCACTATATATTTTTTTAATCATACCTTGTATTCTTCCTTATGTACCCTCCTTAATTTCCAATGAATAAAAGAAACTGCGGAATGTATTATCTGGAACATTTGACATATTGCTTCCTGGCAGTGTCATCAGTTTGGCTCAAATAAACTCTTATATAAATTCTTTATAGGTTTGGACATCTCTTAAATTTACAATATTTTATATAAAATATAATTTTAATGTGGGGGAAAACTTACTGAGTTAAACTTTAGATAAAGATGAGAGGAAATTATTAAATTTCCTTTTCCATTAAATGGCCCCAAGTGAGTATGGCATTTAATTTCTCTTAACATTAGCAGTGTATCAATAATGTTATGTTTATAGTAATCCATGAGTTACAGTATTTCTTTCTCAAAGATATTTTGTTCTGTGCTATAAGGTGAATCATTTTCCCCCAAACATACTTCAAAGTCTTTTTTAATAGGTCAGAAAAGAATTCCTTTCCTGGAACTTTGAAGTTTTAAATAAGCAAAATTGTTATAATCTAAGTAAAATTAATTAGAAACACAAAGCAGTGTTTTTGTGATTGAATTTTGGGATGTTGAGAGAAGTAGCAAAGGAACTGTTTTCGGTTCAAAGTTTGGACCAGCAGATTCCTTTTATGTCTATAAAACCTTGTTTTAGCTCTTCAAACTTCTAAAGGTACTAAAAATATGAATGCATATATTTCATTTAAAATTTATATTTTTTATTGTGGTGAATTATTCGTATCATTAAAATTTACCATTTCAACCTTTTTTAAGTGTACCTTTCTTTGGCATTAAGCACCTTCACAGTGTTGTGCAGCCATCACTGCCACCATCTCCAGAACTTTTTCATCTTCCTTAACTGAAACTTTGTACTCATTAAACACTGTGGGGGAGGAAGAAACTTTCCTCTACCTTTAAGTTTCTTCTGGCTGGTCTAACAGACACAACTAATCAAATAGACAGGAGACAAATTAGCAAGAGAAAATAACCAAATTTAATACATGCATATGTATAGGTGCCCTGCATATGTGAGAGTCAGAGACCCCACATGCATGAGAGGTTCAGAGACAGAAAGTGAACATGTATAAGACATTTTGAGCTGGGGATGAGGTACAGTGCCTTGGGGGCTTCAGAGGGTCATTGCAGGGTGATACGAGCAGGTGTTTAGTAAATAGAAGTTGGCCCTGCCCTATAGGTGGATTTATGTCTGATAATCTCTTATTATGGACAAGGCCCCTAATTGACATTCTTTTAGGTAGTTAAGGGAGGGGCAGAAGGCTCTCTTGGGCCTGAGGCTAAAGTTGCCCTCAGCTCAAAACATTTGCACACCGCAGAGGCACATGGTAGGCTGACTTGTGCTGAATCCCCACAACATTAACTCATTTCCTCATCCCCACTGCCCCTGGAAACTGTCATTCTACAGGAGGAATCATACAATGTTTGTCCCTTGTGACTGGCTTATTGCACTTGCTAGCATAATGTCCTCACATTTCTTCCATGTAGCACATGTCAGAATTTCCTTGCTTTTTAAGGCTGGGTAATATTCCACTGTAAGTACGTATCACATTTTGTTTATCCAGTCATTCATCAGTGGATACTTGGTTTGCTTCAACCTTCTGGCTGTGGTGAATAATGTGCTGTAAACGTGGGTGTACAACGAATATATGTTTTATGTTAATGATCACCTGAGTAGAAATGTTGTCTTGTGCATAGTTTGGGCTACATATTCTGTTTCCCAGGTCTGATTAAAATGTCTGTTAAAGATACCTTTACTGTTAATGTCCTGTTAATATTCCTGTTCATTCATTCTTCTAGAGGGCATTTGTTAAGTGCATAGCAGATGCGCCCTTAGGCCCAGAAGATAGTGGGTCGGGGGGGAGGCTTGGGCATGTATGTGGCACAGTTGCTGCCTTTGAGGAACCTACAGGCCAGTCTGGTGGACCCTGCCGAGAAATGGGCAATTATAGGCGGAGGTTTGTGGTGTTTGGGAGGGCTTCCCAGGTCTCTGGGATTACAGCTGCATAGTTTCTCTTGGATTCACCGACACGGTGGCGATGAAAGGTGTCTGGATAACCTGACACTGGGTACATGTAGAAAGACACCTGGCATTTTATCAAGCACGTTCCCATGGGCCACTTGAAAAGCATTATGTCATCCAGTCCTCATCGTGACGTCGGAGGTCGGCTTCCTTATTGTCATCATTTTATCCATGGTAAAGAGGAGCAAACTCTGGCTCAGAGACTTGAAACACTCCCCTGTGGTCACGGCAGCTCCCCGCACGACTCCAGGGGGTGTAGCTCACAGTGGTCGATTCAGTTGTGCCTGGTAATGGGTTGGATTGTGTCCCCTCCAAAATTCCTGTTGAGGGCCTAACCCGGAGTACCTTAGAATGTGACCTTATTTGGAGATCCGGTCTTTGCAGAGATGATCAAGTGAAAATGAGGTCATTAGGCCCTAATCCCAGGTGACTGGTGTCCTTATAAAAAGGGAATCTTGAGACTCAGACATGCAGAGTCTGAACATGAAGACAGAGATCAGGGTGATGCTTCTACAAGCCATGGAATCCCAGAGATCACCCGCAAACCCCCCGTAGCTAGGGGAGAGGCCTGGAATATACTCCCTCACACCCTCGGAGAAACCCACCCGAGGGCACCTTACACTCGGTCCTCCAGCCTCCACAGCTGTGAGACAATCAATTTCTTGTTTCAGCTTCCCAGTCTGTGGTACAGGCATACGCCGTAGTCATTGCGCATTCGGCTCCAGACCACTGCCATAGAGCCAATATTTCAGGAAAGTGAGTCATACAATTTTTTTGGTTCCTCAGTCCATGTGAAAGTTGTGTTAAACTATACAATAGTTTATTGAGCGCAATAGCCTTATGTCTAAAAAAAATAATGTACATACCTTAATTTATAAAATGTTTTGTTGCTAAAACATGCTCATCATCTGAGCCTTCAGTAAGTCATAATCTTTTTGCTGGTTGAGGGTCTTGCCTTCAATTTATAAAAACACAATGTCTGTGAGCACAATAAAGTGCGATAAAACAAGATGTGCCCGTAGTTTGTTATGGCAGCTGTAGGAAGTGACCACAATGGCCTTGCATTGGGCAGCCTGCTAGCTGCTTCGCTCAGTGTGAGCTTTTCCACCTAGACGGACACTTCTGGAATCTGAGCTTATCCTAGAGATGCACATCTTTTATAGCTGCTTGGAAAGCTGGCTCTTGAACCACGGCCACCAGTTATACTGTGTATGCTTCTTTCGTATACTTGTTTTTGCACCAGAAATTGGTTTCCTACTATATTACCTGGGTTTGAGAAACTCCGACTGTTTCTGAAAGTGGAATTTATTTAAAGGAAGAAGAGTTGCCGTTGAGAAGAATATTCCAAAGAATGGGGCACAGGCTTTGATACCATTTCCCAAATAGGAGTTTTAGAAATATTTTGAGCAGTAGCAAGAGATTGGAATAAATACAGAGCCTTGCTTATTCAAATGTGTGAGTTCTGGTATTTTTCATTTTGCTTAAAAAAAAAAATCCTCATTATTTTTTGATCTCACCCAGTTCTTAACCAACCATTCATTCTCTTTATTCAGACAGCTCTTCCAAGGTTAAACAAAAAAGCTGCATTTTAAAATGTGTTACAGACCTTTTAAAAAAACAGTTACATAACTTAATCCAGCTGATTTTGTAATCAGAGCATAACACCACGCACTGTTTCTTTTCAGTAGTATAAAGTTGAAATTTAAGAATAATCAGCATGCAATCAAAAGCTGATTATAAATGAACAATAATGAACATAAAAGTGAAATCAATTCTGAGGGTTATAATGAAAGAAAAAAAGGAGTAATAGCAGTAGTTGAAAAAGGAGAGTGATAAAAAGAGGGTATGGTTATGATAATAGGCAAATAGTGGATGAAAATCAGCCAGCAATGATGTTTGATAGAATTCTCAGAGTTTTGGATAGAATGGGGGAAACAAACATAAGAGTAAAAAAACTGTGTGTATGTATAGATTTACTGCCATAGATGAAGTCATCTGGGAAAAGTCATAGTGGGTTTTGAGGAATGAATCACATCTCTGGTTTAGATGCTGGCAGATGGCACAGAGCGAAAAGGCTCAACTGTGTCTGTTTCTGGCCCCCAGAACAACTGTGTGGCTTGACATAGGATTCTCAACTTCTGTGAGACTCAATTTCCTCATTACACTGTTTAACACTTACTGGACATGCGTTATGTACTAGGAGTTGTGCTGTGGGGTAGATACGTGCACAAATTTGCAAACCAGCTCCTAAAACATTGCTTTGCAGGGTGTGGGGTACAGACCATCGGTGGTACACGAGAATAGGTGATACAGAGATGCAGCATCAAACACCGATGAATCACATAGTGAGGAAGTGAACTATTTTAAATATCTTTGAAACCTTAAGATTTTTGTCAAGGAGAATTTTTCGGTTCCGTGCTAGTGTGCTTTTTAAGATCTTCAGTTCAGGGACTTTTTACCTGGACTATCTAGAATTGAATCCTTTATTTTTAAATTGTATTTGATATTGCCTTCAACTTATGCAAACCACATATGCAGTAATATAAAGTATTTTTTTAAAATAAAGTTCTTCAAGTTAAAATGAGCCACACAAAGAAGTTGATAATAGTGTTTTGTAGATGTAGCAAGTATTGTGCGTGAGTGATTGTCATTTTGGGAACTTTGAACCAGACTTAACGCTTAGATTTTTCTTAGTGTGTGTTCTCTGGTGGCAGATCCTGAGAAAGGGGTTTATGTGAATATGATTTTTGGGGGAGGTATTCCCAGGAAACTGGAAGGATATTGGGGAAGTTGAACCAGTAGGAGAAGGAGTCTGAGAAGGGTGTACCAACAAGCTGAGTCTCATGGAGGGTAAATTTGCTTTAATTCCACAGGGCAGCTTTGGAGCTGGTGTACATAGGTTACACCTCAGAGTTGTCCCCATCAGGGGCAAAGGAGTTGGGGTATTTATACACCCTCATCCCTCCCATTGGGATGTGAATTCCCAGGCACTTCTGCTTCTTCCTGTTTTAGGGCAAGTTGGCTTCAGCATCTCACATAAAGGGCCACAGGGGCTGGCTGTTGGGAATGACAGCACACAGGGAGTCTGTGCAAAAATGGTGGCGGGATCAGAGGCCATGTGGGTGGAGCGCCGATAGCATCTGCTGCAAGGCGCTTCCATACTTAAGTGACATATGAGCCACTTATTAGGTTTGTGACATTAGTTTGACCCTTCATGTTTCCTCTTCTAGGTTAGAATAACAGAAGGACTTATCTCCAGAGTTTTGTGATGTTTAAATATCAGTGTTATAGATTTACTATTTGTCTTTTAAAATTACTATTTTTAAAACATTTAAATCTACATTTAAGCCTCATATTAAGCAATAATATCAATGATATTATGGGCTTGATAGATAATTCACACACACACACACACACACACACACACACACACACGGTGCCAAAAAATGTACATATTTTATGAAAGGAAAAAAACTATTAAAATTGTAATAATATGTATCAATAACACAAGATGAATATAAATCACATTTGACTTATGCAATTATAAGAGGTGCTCAAAGTGGTTACCATCAGCGTCCAGACTCTTCTGATTACAGTGAACTACTGCTTGAGGAACGCTGACCAAAGTGTCCACTTGTATACATTTTTTTTTTTTTTGGCACCCCACTATATATAATTTTCCCCCCTAACATCCATTAATAAAATGCACACAGAAGAGAATCCTGACATAGAGAAAGCACTCATGTCAGAACTATTATCTGTTAACTGAAGCCATGTCTCTTTTTCTCCGGACACATGGTTGTATTACATTTCCCAGCCTGCCTTGCGCCTGGGCCTGGTCATGTGACTGAGCTCTAGACCAATGAAATGCGATGAGAAGTGCTGTGGGTCAGGCTAGCTTATAAAGAGCTCCTGTATGGTTCTTTTATGCTCTTTTGCCTTCCTGTTTGCAGAGATGGTGATGGCCAAGGCAACTTGGAAGCCTTGTGGTCAAAATAGCAGAGGCTGTGTCACCTGGGTCCCTGAGCAACCCCTGTAGAGGAGAACAACCTTTGCTACCTGTTCGCCCTCCCAGGATTTTGACTTTAGTAAGAAGGATACTTTTGTTGTGTTGAACAACTTCATATTTGGGCTTATTTGTTACCATAAGGTGATACAGAGCTCAAAAAAATGTTGGCTAAAAATCATACCAATTACTTTGAGCAAATCAGTTTACCTCATTTGTGCAATGGAGATTATTAGTGTGACTTCAAGGGTAGACTTGAGAGTCAAAATAGAGATGAATGCCTGATGGACAGTGAGGAGCTCCACGAAAACACAGGGTTATTGCGGGCTTTTACCTTGTGGCTTGAAAAGGAGGGACTGAGGGCTTCTGTGCCTTTCATTGGAGGGCAATTACTTGGCTGCCATTTCACTTCTGAGATTCCTCTCAAACTTGCCGCGTATACAGGGCTCCTGCTTTCAGTGACTTCCTTTACACTGGGGGTGGTGAATTGGAGGGGCACAAGAAGTCAGCATGTGCTTCAGTGTGGTACACGGACAGCTGGTGGCACCTAGACTGATTTTAGGGTACCCGGGTGGACATTTTAAATGTTAATAGTTATGCACTGTATGTTAGAAAAACTATGTAACTAGCACTCTTAACTTGAATTTTATAAATATCATTGCTTAGGATGAGGCTAAAATAGATAAATACAATGTAGATAGCAGTTAAAAATTTAAGTAAATAATTGTACTTTTGATAAGGAACTGTAGCAGAAATTAAGGAAGTTGGTATGTTGGGAAGTACTATAATGGGCTGAGCCCCATATACAGAGGGTGCCAAAAAAATGTATACACATTTTAAGAAAGGAAAAAAAACTGTATTAAAATTGTAATACTGAATATATACTGATAATAAAAGATGAATACAAGTCATGTGTATACATTTTTTTTGGCATCCCCGGTATACAGTTCAGTGGGTTTAAAACACAGGCCCAGGGATTGGGGGATAGAGAAGATAGGGAAAGGTTGGTAAAAAGGTACAAACTCAGTTTTAAGATGAATACAGTCTGAGGTTCTATTTATAACATGGTGAGTATAGTTGATAATACTATTGTATAATTGAATTTTTCTGAGACAGTACAACTTAAATGTTCTCACATGGAAAAAAGGGTAAATATGTGAGGAGATGGAGATGGATATGTTAATTAACTGGATGGAGGAATCCTTTCACACTGTATATGTATATCAAATTATCACATTGTATACTTTAAATATTTTAAAATTTTATTTGTCAGACCTCAGTAAATCTGGGGAAAAAATAAAAATTGTGCAATAGAAAGGCAAACAAAACACATCCTGACATAGAGAAAGCACTCATGTCAGAACTATTATCTACAAGCTCTTAAGACAGACCCCTGGATTCTAGTCCTAGACATGCCCTTCCTAGATCTATGTTCTTAGTTAGGCAGCTTAAACTCTCAGGACTTTATTTTCCTCCTGTCAGTTGAGGAAACATGGCAAGCAGCTTGTGAAGACTGGCAGAGGTAGAGACTGATGGGCATATAGTGCACTCAATAAATGGTGGCAGTACTAGTACTAGGTGTTTTCTTAGGAATGATAGGAATAATGTATTCTGATTTTCTGTTTAATAAGTTGGACATTTTCTTAACATAGCAATTTATATATGGGCATCCTGTAAGGTTGGATCATATGGTATGCTTTCTTAACATAGCAAGCTAAATAACTTAGGATAAATACTACACACTTACCAGTTTGGAAAGTAAGAACCCATTCCGATGCTATTCCCTCTGGATCGTCAGCAAGTCTTAGAGAGTAATCTTGGTACCACATTATATATGGACAGCCTTCACTTTTCCTCTTCCAACCCACCATGGGCCTCATTCTCTTCTCTCCTCCTCCGCATAGCCTCACATGTAAACACAAACTGCCATGTTTGTTCCACACTGAACTATGGGGTTCCTTCAAACAGTGGACTTTGATACCCGTGTGCTTTTGCACATTATGTTTCCTCTGCTGGAAATGCCTTTTTCTAACAACTCTCTTTGTTGTCGTTGAGAGTTAGCCCAAATGGCACTTTCTCGTGATGTTTTATGTGTTTCCAATGTTGTCTCTCCCTCCAGTAGCTGAGTCTCTTTCCTCTTTGTATCTCCAGCATCTAGCACATGGAGGTTCTGTAGAATCAATATGTCCAATTGCTGGTTAACAGAAGCTTACAGTTAATTGAAGGCAAGGCGTTTTCTGCCTTTTTTTTTTTAAGATTTTATTGGGGAAGGGAACAGGACTTTATTGGGGAACAGTGTGCCCTTCCAGGACCTTTTCCAAGTCAAGTTGTTGTCCTTTCAATCTTAGTTGTGGAGGGTGCCTTTCAGCTTCAAGTTGTTGTCCTTTCAGTCTTAGATGTGGAGGGTGCAGCTCAGCTGCAGGTCCAGTTGCCAGTTGCTAGTTGCAGGAGGCGCAGCCCACCATCCCTTGTGGGACTCGATGAATTGAACTGGCAACCTTGTGGTTGAGAGCCCGCTGGCCCATGTAGCAATCGAGCCGGCAGCCTTCGGAGTTAGGAGCATGGAGCTCTAACTGCCTGAGCCACCGGGAAGGCCCAGTTTTCTGCCTTTTGATGAATAATTAGTAACTTTAAATTATCAAGGAGAAAGTTTGGGTATCTGGATGGCATCATCAGTACTTGAAAAGGTAAGAGAATAATTCTATTTCTTGTTTAATAAAAAAGTACCCATGAAAACCTGATAAAAATTTAATTGAGAGAATAATTGTATATTGCTTCCAGGCATCCCCCCGCCCCCCTGTCCCATGTGAAAAACCAATTACTTCACCCTTTTACCTGAGGAGCTCTTTAATCAGTGTGATTTGGAATAGATTGTAAGGGAGAAGTTACGAGTTGATGGTTTAATATCTGTTTTTAATTTTCAGGGCTGGGGAGCTTTGCGGTGTACCTCTAGTTGGCACTTTTCTTCTATATTATTTACAGTTATTAACATGCTTTTCAGTGCATTAGAATTTATTATACTAAATGGCAATATTGCAAATAAACATGGGCATAGTTGGAAAAGCTTTTGGTTCTAACGTGAGGTCAGCTACATAGAGGATAGAATGTTTGAATGCTCATTTTGGTTGTGGTTCTAATCCTAGCTTTGTATTTAATTTCCAGAATTTACCTGATTGCTACTGGTGGTTTCATTTATTTGTGGTATGAAATGAAGGAATGAAAGACTCAATAACCTAAGAAACTATTTGAGGGGGATAGCAAAGCCAAAATCTGGTCTTTTTAAAAATACTCATTTAGGTATTAAAACTATTTCAGGGAAGCCCTTTTGATTAAAAATAAAATTCTTATTTTGTTATTATCTGGGTATTTTATGCCTCTTTGCCCAACGATTTTGGCTTTTCTTTCACTGGTCTGTTAAGATTTTATTAACCATCTCAAAATAGGATGTCATCTAACTTGACAAGTAGCAACTGGCATTATACTGAAACCTCATTCTGCTTGGAATTTGAGAAGACTTTTAAAAACCTTTTGTGACAAATAATATTTCAAAGATAGCAAGTGGCTGACATAAAGTGACTGACATAAAGGCATGGTCTTGGAAAAACACCTATGGATATCAGATATTTTGGATGTCTGGTCTAAACAGGTAATATATGTCTTTGCTAGTTTTGTTTCTGAATAAGAAAATTAAGCTTGCGCTTACTGTAAAAAACTTAGAAGCCACAGAAAAATATTAACAGGCCGTAAAGATCCTCTGCAGTCATCTGTGCTCTACAGAAAGCTGTTGTGAAGAACAATGTGCACGTTTTCATTATTTTGCACATATGTGCATTATGGATATGTATGCATCTTCTTTTAGATAAAATTAGGATCATACTAATTAGATAATTCTGTTTGTCATTTCCCTCCCACTTGACATCAAATCAGCAGTACTAATTTATGCATTAACATTTTTGCAAATATTCCTGATGCCAACGAATATGGAGGAAAAGGAAGCTGCTCTCACAGAGATGTCCTCGTTTGCTTACTAGTCGGCATTTGTGTTACTTTTGATGTCCCACTGCTTTAGTGTTTTGATAAATATTCTTGAAGATAAATTTCTGTTTACAAATCAAATACGTTCTTGAGACGTTTGGTCAGATTGACCTCCAGAAAGGCTGTACAAATTTATACTCTTATTCACTTAATGGTGATTAATAACAACAATAATGGTGCCTACTATTTATTGGCAGTTTAGTATGTAGTATATGCCACATCCTATTCTCAGCACTTTGTGTGGGTTAATTCAATTATTCCGCACAAAATACTAGCCTCCTTTCAGAGATAAGGAAATCAACATGCCTTATATGAGAATGTGTTTTCTAGTACCCTGAGCAATATTAAATATGATAATTTAAAAAAAGTTTTCCTTTTTATTATATGGGAAATAATTTCTCATTGTTTCAGATTGCATTACTTTGATATTACAAAGATTGTACATTTTTTTCATTTGCTAAAATACAAACATTATCTTTGTCTTAGGAAGAAATTTGTTCCTTAAAATCTCCTAAGGCAAATTCTAAATTCTCATGAATCAAAAATACAGTTACTGTTAATTTCAATAGGAAATTTTTTTAATGCATGGCTAAATGCCAAAATTAATACCAATTTATGGTAAACAACATTGAATCCTGTTAAAATGGATACAGATTCTTCAGGAGTTAAAGTCAGTTATTGTAACATGACATAACAAGACAGTTTCCTTTTATTAGTTACCCTGTAACACATCTGTTACTCTGTTCCTTCAGCTTTTTTTTTAGCTTTACATATAGTGCACTTTATATTCTACTTACCAAGTATTCATTGATACTCAGTGTTTATGTAATTGAAACTTGAATGCAAGCCCCATTCAATAAAACCATAAAGCATACAGAAAAAAAATCAATGAAAACAATGCAAGCGATACTCTAGATAATCAGTGTTATGAACTAGCAAACCATGAGCCCATGTACATCAAATCAACAAATATAAGATTACTCGCCTGATGTTTTTTGTTTCTCAGCTTTCAGCTGCTCACAAGGCATAAGGTGTTGAAAATGATCCTTGTAAATGCAAATAAATGCCATGTAAGTCAAACTAGGTTTATTAGATGAAACTCCTCATTAAGTTGAATTCTTGTAACCTGATGGATACATCGCAGGGTCTTACTGTATTATAAATAATTGGGATTGAGGAGGGCCCCTGAAGGTTACTTCATGTTGTGTTGCTCAGTTAAGCATTTTAATTTTGTTTCACCAGTGCAGGGTTTGGAGAAAGAGGCCATGTAATTAGATTTTAGTTTGCAAAACATCACTTTGGCTGTTGGATGGAGAGTAGACTGTAGATGTGAAAGGGGAGGTCGTGAAGCCAGAGTTCAGAGGCTGTTCGGAGAGTCAAGTGGAAAGATCCAAGTGGGATTCTAAGACCACCTGCTTCAAGATTACCTGGGGCTCTTGTTAAAAATAAAGACGACTGGGTCTGCTTCAATATATACGTCCTGTGATTAGAAAACCCAGGAGTCGGCCTTCTAACCAAAATCTTCCCCGTTAGTGTTTGAGAACCACAGCGCTAGTGACCTTTAGGGTCCGTTTTGGCTCTGGCATAGGCAGCAAAACAAAACAAAACACTAAGTTTTCTTCTATGAATTTTTGAATAAAAGAAAGTACATATTTTAATATCTTTTCATGAGAACTCATTTTGAAAGTGAGTTTTGAAAAAAATGGGGACCATTTATGCATACCAGGCATTGTCCTAATTGCTTTAGATAATTTTTTCTTTTTAGTTTTGCCTACACCTTCCACAACTGGGCAAGCTCAGCCATTAATAATCCAATTTCTAGATGAGGAAACTGAAATCCATAGAATCTGAAGTAATTTTCAGTTAGAATGCTTTTGGCTACAAGTAAAAAAAACTTTGACTTAAACTGGGCTAAGTAATAAAGAGTTCATTATCCCGTATCTCAAAGACTCCAGAAGTAGGGTAATGCCCCAGGTTGGGTAATTTAGTGACTCATGCATGTTATTGAGATTCTAGAATCTTTGGGTCTCTGTGCTGTGAAAGCTGTGGCATTGGTTTTACCTTTACTATGAAGCTGAGATGACTTCAGCATTTTTGGGAAAGAGACACATCCAGAGGAAGACCAGAGAGCATCTCTTTTTGTGATTCTCCTTAGGCGGGAGGAAGTCCTTCCTGCAATCCTCCCATCAGCCATCCCCTCACTTGTTGCTGGGAGGATTAGGTCATGTGCTTGTTGCTGAACGAGTCCTTATCAAAGAGGTGGACTTGCCATCATTAGCTGAGACTGCTGAATGGTTTAGAAAAATATGGGGGAGTCACTTACAGTGTCTGCTGTAGCCACGTTGCTGGCGAGTGGCCGAGCTAGGGCTTGAACCTTCTAACTGAGAATCCAAAGTCTTTATGTTTTCTCCTGTACTACGTGCCTCCCTAAATATCTGTCTCCTTACTATAAAGGCTTCGAGTTTCCCCTTCCCTCACTGGTTTCCTGGTGGAGTTAGACTGACAGCCCGAGACCCCAAACATGTTCAGGTCCAGTTGCCGGCTTTCCTTAGGGACTAAGCTGCCCATCCCGGGCCGTGAGGGCGTCTGCTGACCCACAGAGCTCCTAGGTGAGGTAAAAGGACTGCGTGTGCAGTGAGCTGCCCCATGGCAGTTTGAACAGCTGTACACTGTCAGCTAGGAGTAGCCGCAAGCTGGAAATGTGTCCATGTGCATCAGCTTGTAAATGGTGCCAGGGGTAGTGTCCGAGCCTTTGCTGGGACAGCCTAGCCCACACAGGGCCCACTAAATGCTAGGTTAAACGCTCGCCCTGCATTTCCTCCTTGACACTCACGGCTATCTCACGCAGTGTGTGCTGTTACTGTCATTATCCTCATGTCATGAAAGAGGAAACTGAAACTTAGGTTAAGTAGTTTGCCTAAATTCACTCGACTTTTAAATGATAGAGTCTAGATTTGAATTCTGCGCTATGGGACTTCAAAGCTTACACTTTAAAGCTTTTTAAAATTGTGAAATGCAGCATAAAACACTGAAAAAAATCCAACAATGTATGTGTAGTTTCATGTATGTGTAACTATAAAGTGAACATCACTCCCCAGGACCCAAATAAAAAGTTACCAGTACCCCAGAAAATCCTATGCTCACTCTTCCTACTGATGAACCGACACTGCTCACTTTTGTGGTATTCATTCAGTTGTGAAACTTCTGCTCTGATTTGCTTTGCCTAATTAGTCTCCTTAGCAAGTCATGATATGGTACAGGGCAAAGCTGTATGAACCAGAAGTCAGAGGCATAGATCCCCTTCTGTAATTGTATTTTCCTTGGGCAGGCCATGCCTCTGAATAAGACAGGCATAAGGCCAAATAACTTCTGAAAACTTCAGCCACCATTATCCAGATCAGGAGTTGGTTAACTGGAACATGGAAATCAGGTTATAGGGTAGATTTTGCTTGCTTTTTCTTTGTTAATTTAGTAGTGTAGTTATAGAAACCCTTAATGATTTCGGTGACAGACTTCACTCATTTTGAATAGCTCGTATTTTGTTCATCTGTGTAAGTCAGTAAATTGCCCTTACACCTTATTGATTAAAATGTCCCAGCTCTTGAAGGACTCACAAGTGTACTTTCTCTGAGACAGACTGTACTTTCGTTTTTTAAAACCTACTGTTGAGATCTGTGCATGATAAAGTGGAACCAAGTGGTTATTAATTTTTCATTGGAATCTTCTGAATAAGTGTTTTCTCTTGGTTGGTTTCAAAAGGAGTCATATTCCTGAATCTAATTAGAGGCAATTCATGTACTGTGGGTTTATTAAGATTCTAGGCACTTTTTTTTATTTTGGCCTGTCTGATATCTGTTTTTAATTTCACTTAAATTTGAATTACTCTAAACATCATCTGGGCATATTGAAGATACTGTTATTAATATGATGTGGACGAATCGGTCCCATCCTATTCTCATGTTCCATAACCTTATTCTTGACTCTGGCTTGTGGCTATGTGGGGCTGGGCTGCCCCCTCTCTTCCTGTGGCAGACATCAGTAATCAATCCTGACACTATTCGGGCGAGACCCGACAGAGCCTTGGAGACCTTCACGAAGCACTCCGAGCAGCCATGCCCACAGGGTTCGAGTTAGCAGGCTCCTTGCTAGGCCTGGTACTGGTGTTGGTTGCCATAGGTCTCGACGGGTACACCCCCTTTCAGGACCTCTTGAGTAAGTTACATTATCAGCTGGTTGTTTTTTCTAAATTTCTGCCTCAGATTCCCATTTTTCTACCTCTCTGTAGTCCTTACATCCCAATGTACTCAAATCTCTCAAACTGCCTGACTAGTGTGTGCACTCAAGACAAACCACTGGACTTATTCCTTGACCAGTCTTTGGCCATTCCTGTAGCGTTGTTCCTGGAAGTGGCTTCCTGTCTTACGGTAAGGACTCTTTCTTCACATACGAATATGAACTCTGAAAGTACTATCTCTGCTAATGAGTTCCCTGGCTATTTGGAACGGAAAAGAACATGTCTGCTTGAATTTCTCTTGAATATGTGTCAGACAGGCTCTGTTTCCAGGGTGGCCATGTAAGCTCTTAACACACTAAACTTTCCAGAGCGAGTAACTATATGCTCTGGACAAAATACCAAAACCAACTACTTGGAAGCTCTGGAGAGTGAACAAAAGCAGGGAGCTCCTCGGAGGGTGTTGAAATTGAAAGGGACAAGCATGTACTAAGTTTCTAGGTTTTACTTCCAGTTTTTCTCCTGAGAGCGGGCCACTGTGCTGTCTAAAACTCCAATAGAAAACCTATAGTCTTTCTGCCCCGAAGAACCAGGATGGAGTTCGGGATAACTATAGCAGCTGGAAATTGAAGGGAGTATCCTGGAAAGGAGAGAGACAGAGAGGATGAGTCCTGGATTCCGTGTATAAACTGCCCAGATCAGACGGTAACCCTTGGAGGATACGTGCAGGGGGCTGACTGCAAGTGGCCCAGCTAAAGTAAAAAATAGTTGAACTAAGATTTGAGCTGCTGCCCAAGAGGCAGAGTTTGCAGTGTGAGTCTGAATATGTGTCACCCGTGAATCACTCTTCACTGAGCACTTAGCTATTTTCGCTTATGTCATACACACAATGTAAATATACTCTTTCTCACCGTTCAGTGCCCTGTCTGAGTTTCATGTGCTTCATTCACAGTTGTTGGGCTGAGAAGGCAGGCGAGAGGTCTAAAATCTTCAGAACTAATGCAAAGCCTCAGCCAAGAGTTTGATACCAGATTTTAAGAATGATTCTTAAAATCCCTGCTTCTTTTACACAATTACTGGTGTGCTGTGAAGATTCCCCTCATGCATTCTAATGTCACTGGATACCTCATGTTGCTTTGTTGGCTCTTCAGCATGATGTGAATATTATTTAAAAAATCACAGTAATAAATGATAATAGCTAATATTTTCTGAGCTCTCATTACGTGACAGGTCTGTTCTAAGCACTTTACATGTGGGAACTCGTTTTATATTCATGGTGACCCTGTTTTATTATTTCCATTTAATGGTCGAGGAAATAAAGGCCCAGAGAGGTTGAATACACAGCTATAAAGTGGTAAAACCAGGAGCCAAGAGGAAGAGGAAGCTAGGTTAGTATGGTATATACTTATATACACACTCTCAAAAGCATGGTTTGAATTGGCATATAGGTATTGTCTGGACTGAGTTCCAGTAGATTCCTGAGCCAGACAGAGGTGAATGATACTGTTTCTGCTACTGTGTCCTCTCAGGGAAAAGAAAGGTTAGGAAATATTAGTGTAGGCCCAGAGATTAAACCCTAATTTAGAGGAATAAATAATGAGTGAGCAGTTAGCTTATCTCAGATGACTTAGGAAGTTGTTTATTGATTCTTGTGACTAAAATGCCACTGAAATTTTCATTTATGTTGAGAAAATTATTAAGTGTAGTCAGTTTACTTTCATAGTGTACTTTGAGATTTTATAGTGTACTTTGGCCTGGAATTCTTGAAATTTGCTTAGAGTCCTACAGGCTCTTGATTGTCACCTTGGTAATGGTAGTGGTTGTGGTCAAGAATTGGCAAAAGAAAGAGGAATCCCTTCCTATTGTGGCACCAAAGAGCTTTTAATAATCACCGAGCACTGCAATGTCCTGGTTAGATGACACAGATCTATGCAGATACAGAATGAAGTGGTTAGAGTATTGGGATTAGATAACGTATAGAGAGTATCCAGGATACAGATGTGATGTTTCTGCTCCGTCCATTTTGTTTAGACCGCATGTGGAAATTTGTCCTTTCTGAACAGCACAGTTATAAAATGGACACTTTATTCCAGTACTGGAGTAGCTCGTATTAATATTAGACTAACAGATAACATATGACACAATGATAACCTCTGGACGAAATATACAAAATATGAAAAAATTTCAAAAATATTAAAATATTGGAAAGTGTTGGAGAGTAACTGAAATTAGCCAGAAACTGAAGAGGATTGAATGAGATCCATATGTATTCAGTGTTTCTTTAGGGTCCTTTTCAGCTGGCACAGTACATTACACAACTGTCCATTGAAACGTTATTTTTCCTTACTTGCCTAATGAAGTTTAGGCTTTACTATTGCCAGGAAAACTTGTTGACACAGACAGGATGCAATCTTTTTTTTTTTTTTAAGATTTTATTGGGGAAGGGGAGCAGTGTGTACTTCCAGGACTTTTGTCCAAGTCAAGTTGTTGTCCCTTCAATCTTAGTTGTGGAGGGTGTCATTCAGGTTCAGTTGCTGTCCCTTCAGTCTTAGTTGTGGAGGGCACAGCTCAGCTCCAGGTCCAGTTGCCATTACTAGTTGCAGGGGGCACAGCCCACCATCCCTTGCGGGAGTCGAACAAGCAACCTTGTGGTTGAGAGGACGCGCTCCAACCAACAACTGAGCCATCCCAGAACTCAGCGGCAGCTCAGCTCAAGGTGCCGTGTTCAATCTTAGTTGCAGGGGGCAGACCCCACCATCCGTTGTGGGACTCGAGGAATTGAACTGACAACCTTGTGGTTGAGAGCCCACTGGCCCATGTGGGAATCTAACCGGCAGCCTTCGGAGTTAGGAGCATGGAGCTCTAACCGCCTGAGCCACCGGGCCAGTCCCCAGGATTCAATCTTTTTAAAGTGGTATTTACTACAACAAGATATTTTCCTGGCATTTCATTATGGAATATTTATTTAATTTCACGTATACTTGGAGACTTACGAGATCTGTCAGTTAAGTTCACGAACTTGCCATCTTTCGCTTACAGTGGCAGCACTGTACAAACAGCTCAGTAAGGTTTCATAACCCTGGTGTATCAGTGTCTCACAGCTGTGTTCATGTCAACGTGTGGCGGTGTCTTGCTGAGTGGTGTTCATTATTGTTGTTGCATGTTTTTGTGTGCTGTGCCAAGAATGCCTGAGCTTGAATTAGAACAATGAACAAACATTAAATTTCTTATTAAACTTGGCAAGAGTGGAAGTGAAATCAGAGGCATGTTTGTCCATGTTTATGGGGGTAATGTCATGAAGAAAACAGCAGTGTACAAACGGATTAAACGTTTTTCTGAGGGGAGAGAATGCGTCACTGATGAAGAGAGGTAAGGGCGGCCAGTAACAAGCAGAACTGATGAAAACATTGCAAAAATTCATCGAATTGTGTGTCAAAATTGTCGGTTGACTGTGAGAAGCATAGCAGACCAATTAACATTGATAGAGAAAGTTAGGAAAATCTTAACTGAAAATCTTGGCATGAGAAAGGTGTGTGCAAAAATGGTCTCGAAGGAGCTCATCGATGAACAAAGCAAAGGAGAGTCGAAGTTTGCCAAGACCTTTTGGAGAGGCAAGACAATGTTTTGGGCCATGTTATCACTGGTGATGAAACATAGGTGTACCATTACGACCCTGAAACAAAGCATCAAAGTGTACAATAGAAGTCAGCGAATTTTCCATGACCTAAAATGTTCCATCAGTCCAAATCCAGAGCCAAAATGATGTTGCTAACCTTTTTTGGTATCAGAGGGATTATTCATTATTATTTTGTACCAATTGGACAGTTAACTGAGTTTACTATTTGGAAGTGCTGAAAAGGCTGCGTGAAAAAGTTCGATGACCTGAACTTTTCTCCAACAATTTATGGCCATTGCATCACGACAATGCACCAGCTCACACGGCACTGTCTGTGAGGGAGTATTTAGCCAGTAAACAAATTATTGGAACACCCTCCCTACTCACCTGATCTGGCCCCCAGTGACTTCTTTCTTTCAATAAAGGAAATATTGAAAGGAAGACATTTTGATGACATTCGGGACATCAAGGGTAATACAACAATAGCTCTGATAGCCATTCCAGAAAAAGAGTTCCAAAATTGCTTTGAAGGGTGGACTAGGTACTGGCATCAGTGCATAGCTTCCCAAGGGGAGTACTTCAAAGGTGCCCATAGTGATAGTCAGCATTGAGGTATTAGCATTTTTTCTAGGATGAATTCGCGAACTTAATTGTCTGATCTCATACGTAATTTTACAGGTTATAGGACATGAGGAAATGAAATATAGAATGAAAGAGTTAGGATATGTGTACCATATGGGTTTTGGTTTAGAACTTCGTTTTTGTAAATGTGCAAAATTCATTTGCTCTTTCTGTGTTTTAAAGATTTGACCTCTGTGTAAATGACTTCAATACAGAAACTGATTGCAGTGTACTACAGTGTTTATGAATATTGATATAATAAATGTTTAATGGATACATTTTGCTAGTGAGTACTTCATCTAGCATGGAATTAGAGAAATTTTACCTGAATCACTCTGTGAAACAGCTGGAAAAACATAATCACGTCCTTTTGAATAACCTTAAAAACATTTTACTTTTCATTATTAATTTGTTCTTGCTTTTGGTTTCTGGCTTAAGCACATTAATTAAAAAATGCAGTACCTGTACTTTCATCCTTCTACACTTGTGGGTTCTAGAAATGAGGATGGTCGAAATGCAAAATCAGATAAGCTTAGATTTTTATTTCAATATGAAGGATTATGAAATATCTGTACACGTTTGTTAAATTTGTGGAAGATCAAATGGCTTCTTAACTGTCTAGATGATTATGGGGATGGAATAGTTACAGTGATGAAAGCATTTATTGAGTGTCTGTTTTGTGTTAGGCACTGTGATGCATATTTCAAAGGAAGGATTTCACTGATGACAGATGATAACCTGGCAGTATAGTGATTAAGGTCATAGGCCCCAAGAGTTCACTTTGAATCCTTGTGACCTTGGAAAAATGTCTTTGTCTCTCTGAGCTTCAGTTTTCAAAATGTCTGCAATTGGACAAATTAATCCTTTGCCTACCTTGCTATTTCCAGAGTATGACACCAGGATGGAGAGAGCCTCTCCTGGTCCTCTCTCATTAAATGGTCATGCTCGTTATCATAGTGGGGCCAGGACTCAAAAGCAGGCTTCTGTCTCCAGCATCCATGCTCTGAACCACCTCACTGTCTGTCTGAGCACGCTGCCTGGCGCATGCGTGGTGCTCTGGAAATGTGCTCTGAGCTATGTGTTTGTAGAGTTTGTATTTGAACTGGCTTGTTTGGCCATTTGTAGGTAATACATGGCTGAATACAGAAAAAAACTTTACAGCTTTGAAGTCTTAGAGAGAAATGATGGGCATATGGGCTGAAATCTCTATCATTCTAGAACTGTGAGTACTGAACTATTAGCCCAGGAAAGAGACTAACTGGCCTTGTCTACTATAATGTATTGTCCTGAGAACGATTGTTATTTATCTGCCATGAAGGCAGGTCACTGGCCCCAACATTAGATTGAAGGTCATTTTATCGGTGGTCTTTATATCTAATTAACTAATTAATTACCATTTAGCAAGTACTTCCGAAATGCCTGGTGCCTGGCAGGACTGTCCAGGCCTGGGGACACAGTGGTGAACATGTCAGACTTGGTTTGTTCCTTTGAGACCATGACAGTCACGTGGGATGTGCCAGACATCGAGGAATCACACAAATACATCATTGCACTTGCGAGGCAGCATGAAGGGAAATGACTTGGGAGTGGAGTGCTGGCGTGGGCTTTGGTGGGAGTCAGTGCATTTTTCCTATGAAGGACCATACAGTAAATATTTTAGGCTTTTGGACCTTGTATTCTCTGAAAGCAATGCTGGGCAATATGTAAGCGAGTGGGTGTGGCTGTGTTTCAGTAAAACTTTATTAACAAAAATAGGCAGGTGGGTGGGTATGACCACTGGGCTGTAGTTTTCTAACCCCTGATTTAGGGAGTCGGGAAAGGTTTTCTAGAGAAAATTATTTATTTGAAAAGGTAATTGAAGTCCTTGAGACAGAACTCAGAAGATATGTAGGGTATTATAATAAAAATGAAATCTTTCATGTTCTCCTGCCCTTCCTCAGAGGAGGGCACGCCTGTCAGTTTTGGGTGTAGTATTCCGTGTATATAGTTTATTTTATAAAACACACCTGTAAATTTGAAGAAGATATTAAGAAGCTGTTTATCCGGTCCGAGTTAGGCAGGTTTTGTGTGGGAAAAAGCTGGTGCTGCTGCTCCGGAGTCTGCTGCTATTCAGTGGTGGGGGGAGGCCAGGGAAATGGGCTCATAGTTGGTCCTCTTTATCAATCAATGGAACCCGACTTTCAGTAGTTAATCTAGATAAGGACTTGTGAAAATTAGTGTCTGAGACATTCTGATAATGATATTAGCGTGAGGAGAAGGAACACCTCTGGAATTGCCATAGAATGACTTAGAAAAATGAAATTTACAATCTGGAGCTTCTTATGCTGATTTCAGTTTTGTAATTTTAAAGAAGGAACTGTTCTCAAGTAAGCCAAGTGTGTGTCTGTGCCAGTCTGCTGAAAATGTGCTCAATACTTGGATTTGATAGCCTCTGGGTGAAATTTTCCATCTTTATTTCCTGTCATAGAATCACATGCTAATTTAATCCATGAGCTATTTTGCATATTCTCATAGTTGGGAGATAAAATAGCATAACCAGAACCTTCTCCCTTCCATTTTGTCCTGTGCCTCCAGAAGTGGACCAGCTCTTCATCCTCTTCTCCCATGATCTGAGTTGGTGAGAAAGGACACTCTGGCTAGCAGGGTGTTTCTGGTGACAGAGAAGCTCATCCAAGTGCATAGACTGTTTTTACTTAACAAAGCAATGTCTTTGGATAGCTGCACCGGGAGCCCACTAGGATGCAGTCCCTTAGCTAGTGACATAGAACACTCTGCTACGGGACTCTCAGTGCTGGTGACGGAGGAAATTAAGATGCAGTTGCCTCCTCTGGACTCTGGGGCATTGTCTCCATCTCTCTTAAATATAGATCGGGGGTCAGCAAACTTGCTTTTCAGATACAGTAGATATTTTGGGCTTAGCAGCCGTAAAGTCTGTGCTGTAGTACCCAGTTCTGCAGTTGTAATGCCAAAGCTGCTATAGACGATACATAGATGGGCAGGCATGGCTGTTATGATAGCACTTGCTGTTAAAAGCCTTCGCATTATGTTAGTTCAGAAGAATTGATTAAGACCTAGTATTCTAGATCCTATGGACTGAGTTAATTCTCCCACCCCCACCCCAAATTCTTATATTGAAGCCCTGATCTCCAAAGTGATGGTGTTTGGATGTGGAGCCTTTGAGAAATAATTCATTCATGAAGGCTATTGATGTAAGTAATGTCTAGACTTGTAGAGAATTTTTATGAGTTTATTTGAGCCAAACTGGTGCCCTGTGGCAAGGGCAAGATCTCAAATGCTCTGGAGAATAACAGTTTTAAAGTTTTTTTTATGCATTTGAAATTAAAGAGGGGACATAAGGAAGATTACATAGAGGCAAGAGAAAGCCAGGCAGGGATTGGATTACTGGAAAGAGAGTTAAGATTTGCTCTTTTGAGGGTGGTTGCATCTTCGAAGGAGATCTGCAAAGAGGCATTTTCAAAGACATGTTAACTTAAATGCACAGAAACAACAGACAGGGCTTGCTTTCAAACACAAGCCTCTCCCTAAAGAAGTTACACGCCTGGGCTGTGACTACCAACCATGACCTGCCCAGTTAGGGATTGGTGATCAGATCACCCTGTGAAGTTACTTTCCATAGAACCCCTTTTTTTCTACCACAAGGTGGAGCACTCATCGATGGGATTAGTTCCCATCTAAGAAGAGAGATGATCTCTCTCTCTCAGTCATGTGAGGGCACAGGAAGAAAGCGGTCATGTACAAGCCAGGAAAAGAACCCTCACTGGACCCTGACCCTGCTGGTAGCCTGATCTCAGACTTCCCAGCCTCCAGAACAGCAAGAAGGAATTGTTTGTTATGGAAGCCACTTAGTCGCTATGGTATTTTTATAGCAGCACGAGTTGACTAAGATGCTAGGCAAGTAGGTGTTAACCTTGTATCCCAACTCCACCCATGTGGGGCACTGTGTGATGAGGATTCTGGGGCCAGGGCCATTCTTTGGGGAGAAGGAAGCAGTTGACTAGTGATACCTGTCCTCAATCTGAGTGGGGGAGGACTGGCACAGGCTGTGCATCTGTCATCCTCGCCCCAGGAATCCCTCAAGAGCAGAGACTTTGCCGTTTATATATCAGATACTCAGAGTACAGTATGTAAAAGTTCAAAAAGGGTTTATCAAGATGACTGGACATCTAGCTTGAAGTCTTCCTACAAAACCACTTTTAAACTGTTTATATTGCGCAGTAAGTGCTTACTAAATGCTTGTAGCACTAATGTAAGTATCTTTTTTATTCTAATGGCTTTGCAAAGAAAGGGAATTCATTGTATTCTATGTTTAATATCTTTTGGCCATCAGTATTTTATCTTTCTACATAACAGAACCACCGAAGTTTACAGTTTAAATGATTTTCTCTAGTTCTATGCTTAATGCACTTGTGACTAAGACCTTTACAGTTTTTACAAGTAATATGAACAATGCAATGCAATTAGATGTATTAACGTTTCTTTTGAAATATATAGAATGAATAATTAAGAGTTATATTCCATGTGTACTTCATAAAATTGGTTTCATTCCTTTATAGTAAATAGAGTGTAGTACATTATATACTTATAATACTCTGAATCCCCTTTTTACAGGAATAATATACATTTCATTCCTGTGTCACAGAATTTCTTTTTTGTTTGTTTTTACAGTTATAGGATGAGAAGGACCAGAGAGCACGATAAGAGACTGCTGTAATTCCCATAAAATTGACTTTTCTACCACATGAATGTGTGGCATAATAAAAAATATATATATTTGGTCTTTGTCTCAGGTTCCTGGTACAGAGCTCCTAAAACCCTTGGTATTTCCTGAGTGGTGGGAGTGTCTTTCTGGTGGGCACTTAGATCGTTTCCAGGGAGAGGCTGGCCCTGCTTAGAAGGTTGGAACTTCTAGTTCCCTCCCTAACCCTACCTCTGGGTAGGGGAGGGGACCCAGAGATTGAGTTTAGTTAACAGTGTCCAATGGCCAATCATTTAATCAGTTATTCTTATGTAATAAACTTGGATTAAAACTCTGACACAAGGAGATTACAGGAGCTTCCAGCTAGGTGGACACATGTGAGTGCTACTTGGGAGGATGGTGTACCCCATGAGGGCACAGAAGCTCTGCTCACACCCCATACTTTGCCCTATGCATGTCTTACATTTGGCTATTGGTGAATTGTACCCTTGATAATAAACTTGATTGTAAGTAAAGCACTTTCCTGAGTTCTGTGAGTTTTCCTAGAGAATTATTGAACCTAAGAAGGATTCCATGGGAGCCCCCAAGTTTGTAGTCGGCCAGGCAGCCAGAGAACCCCATTTGCAGCTGGTGTCTGAAGTGGGGGTAGTCTTGTAGGACTGAGCCCTTACTCTGTGGGGTCTGCAGTAACTCTGGGAGTTAGTGACAGAGTTAAGTTGAATTGTGGACACCTAGTTGGTGTAAGAGAATTGGAGAATTGGTGTGGAAAAATAATATGTATCTAGTGTTAGAAAACATAACCCATAATGTCTGCTCTTGCCAGTGCTTAATATGGGGCTCAGCATTTCTCTTTTTTAAAAATTGCTTATTTTTTCACTTACAGTTGACATTCAATATTATATTAGTTTCAGGTGTACAGCATTGTGGTTAGACATTTATATAACTTATGCTGTGAGTTCCCCCAATTAGTCTCATATCTACCTGGCACTATGCATAGTTGTTGCAATATTGACTATATTCTCTATGCTTTATTTTATATCACCATGACTATTTTGTAACTAAAGTATTTCTTAATCCTTTAACCATTTTCATCCACCTGTTCTGCAGAAAGAATGTTCTTACACCAAAGTATCAATGAGCCAGATTATGCTGCAGGTTTTAGAGGGGAAATGTGAAGGCATGGCAACCCACACAGCCTACCTCAAGCATTCTTATAATATGTGTCTCTTCTCCCTTGTTCTCTCTTTCTCCCTCAGCCTTCCCCCATGCACTGAGAAGGTTCTCCTATGCCATGTGGAACAGTTTAACTTTACCCCCAAACTGTGTGTGCACACACCAAAAAGCCCTGCAGTTAACTAGACTACCTTCTCTTAGTTGGGGGTTTGGAGACCATTCGTGACTACTTAAAAATGCCCTTCTTGTATGTCATCCACTCACCCCAAATAGCTTATCAAAATATTCCTTTCAACTGCATATGGGAGTGTCTCTGAGACTAAGCAGACCTACCTTTGTCTATCTTGTGCATTCATACATGTGTCCACTCAATTAAAAAAACTGAACTGAGTACCTACTCTGTATCGTTCAGTGTTCTAAGCACCCAGCATTTGTCCAGGAACAAAGTGTTTGCCCGATGGAGCTGGTGTTCTCTGTCTCTGTAGGTGTGTAATAGTTACAGGCAAGAAAGAATGGAAGAGGGAGACATTGACCAAATTTCTCTGTATTCATACTTTCTTCTCCATTCCTGCTTTTGTCATCTGGGATCCAGTCAAAAATACAGAAATGACACCTGTTATTTTAGTAGGTATAGTTTAACATTCAAAATTGATTAAAGAATTATTGGTGGGTTAAAGATGTATTGGAAGGGCAAAAAGAAAGCTGACTAAGCAGATTGCAACTGTAATTGGAACAGTCTTTCTGCTGAAACAGCTACCACTCCTGGAATAAAAGGAAGCCACCTGAGCTCTCCAAGAATGTGAAACGTGGAGGTGGGGTTCTGCAGAGCTGGGATCCAGAGCATTAGGAAGAAGGGCTGCCTGGATGGTTCTGGTGATTCTGAGGCTGGTCTGGGAGTGCTGGCGGAACCTCTGTACCAGGGGTGTCTAAACTGCCGCCCGCAATCCATTTTTAATTGGCCAGCAGCAAATTCCAAAAATATATTTAGTTTACTTACATAAATCAGGTGAGGCAACACGTACTTCATCTCGAGTGAGTGGCCCGGCTATTTGTGTATTTTACCTCATATGGCCCTTGGTAAAAAACGTTGAAAAAAGTTTGGACACCCCTGCTCTATACTGTAACCAACTGCTACTGCCATGGTGAAGAGGTGTGGGCCAGGCTCTGAGTAAACATCAGACATACCAAAGGGGGCATGTGCTTCTCTGTCCACCAGCCTGTTAGTCTTCCTGTGGTGCCCCATATTGGCAGGACCTCATGGGAAGCCAGCAGGCACCAGGGAAAGTAATTTGCAGTTTCTGCTTATGGAGCGGTGACCATCTAAGGAGAGGTTTTGGAGCTGGTAGAAAATAGCTTACTAACTGGCACATCACTGATATGGCCCAAATTTGGGCCCTCTTCCTCTTTCTTTAGATCTACTGCAGGGTATCCCAAGGAGGTCGTAGAGCATAATGAGAAGACAAGTGTGGAATGCTCGAATAAACAAAAATACTTTCACACAGAGGTGACACAGCTCCAGTTTCCTTCTGTATGGTGTTAGGGTTAGTTGTGTACCTGTCTTGTTTTTTGCAGTCTGTGGCATTTCCCGAAGGAGTAACTAAAGCAGATGCCAATTGAAAATTGGCTTGGGGAAAACTGTGTTAAATAGATTTTTTAAATGGTTTTTTAAAATGACTTCTCAGGACCTTTAATAAGATAATGCGTATTGAGAATCTCTAAGTAAGAGAAAGAAAACTATTTCCCAGATATTTGACCGTGGGATTCCCTCCTCTGATTTCTAGGTCACTGAATTGTTTTCTGGTTATATTCCCTGTATTTTCAACCTATACCTTCTTGCCTTTATTTTTTTTTCAGACATCAGTTTTAAACTTTCAAGGTTCCTAGTTAGTTTTTTAAAATTAAATTATTGGGGTAACATTGGTTTAAATACATAATCTAAGTTTTAGATATACACTTCTGTAATACATCATTGATATATCGCATTGTATGCTCGCTACCCGGAGTCAGTTCTCCTTCCATCACCATGTATTTGACCCCCTTTACCCTCTTCATCTTCCCCTCACCCCTCTTTCCCTCTGGAAACCACCATACTGTTATCTGTCTCTGTGAATTTGTTTTTGTTTGTTACTTTCTGTTTTATACCCCCATGTGGGGGCAGAGCCCCAGAAAGCAGTTTCCAGGCTCTTGGCCTCACGTGGAGGAGTGCTGGCTCGGGTAGTAGATGGCCGTCAGCTGTGGCTGATTGGCCGTCAGCTGTAGCCAGTTAGCCAATTAGCCGCCAATATAACTGCTGTGGCTATGCTAGTAGAGAGAGAGAGGAGAGAGAAAGAATGGGGCTAGCAAGAAGATGGCGGCTTGGCTGGCAAGTGTGGATGGCGGTTTGCGGACAGTGTGGATCCAGCCTCCAGTGAGAGTATAGTGCCGCCAGAGAGAATATAGTGGTATGACTCCCCTACCTATGGCTCCGTGGGTGTTCCTTTTTGGCCTCACCATATCCTGCGTTCTTGGATGGGGAGCGGGAGCAGAGACCCCGCAGGCCGCCCCGTACGACAAATGGTGCAGCGAGCAGGGTCCCCCGCATGACACCCCATATGAGTGAAATCATATGGTTCTTATCCTTTTCCGTCTGACTTATTTTGCTTAGTATGATACTCTGAGGATCCATCCATGTTGTTGCAAAAGGCAGTGTTTCATTATGGCTGAGCAGTATTCCATTGTGTATATGTACTACATCTGCTTTATCCAGTTCTTCCATTGAAAGACATGTAGATTGTTTCCATGTCTTGGCTACTGTGAATAGTGCTGCAATGACCGTTTTGGTGGATATAGCATTCACTCACATCTGATGTATTACACTTTTTAAAGTACAGTTTTGTGCTATGTCTTCCATGAACTTTTTCCTCAGTGTTAGCTCTTTTGTTTGTTTCTCTTTCACGATGTTGATGGCCTCCATTGTTTAATAACTCTTGACATTGTGCTTACATCATCCTGCCATCAGTGCCTGTGGGAGTGGGGCAGAGTGTGTAGCCACATGGTGTATGTGCCTGTACCTTGTCTTCTGTCTAGGTGTCAGAAGCCACCTGGGGCACTGTGTCATCTCTCAGGCCACTTGCCCCACAATTATCACTTTTGTGTAGGAGCTTACTCTCTGCTACATGGTACCAGTTGTCCTAATGGTTACTGGCCCCTCTTCTGCTCCCTGTGAGTCTACCCTTCAAGTTGAAAGTATAACCAGAGCTCCTCACACTTTTGGTCCAGTCCTGTTCTGGGCTTTTTTAGTGCTGGGCTTCTCCTTCCGTTTTTACTTGCCTGCTGCCCCTCAGGGATTCCTCTCAATGTCTGCTTTACCAGGCGCACTCCCTTCCTCCTTGCTGGTTTCCCCAGCGCTGCTGTGAATATTTTGTTTAGAAATCTTGGAACAATCTTGTGCTCTTCCTTTCTGTGTTCGCACTCTGCCCAGCGCTACGTCTAATGCTGTGGAGTATGTGATTCTTACTGTTCAGTGGGTTGCTTTTTGGGAGGGGGCTTGGTCTCAAGGCCTCCGGTCATTTCTCCAGCCATCAGTGTGGCAGTATTTCCTTGGGGTGTTTCCTCTGCCTGGGGAGGGCCAGGTGCCTCAAAGACAGCGGGATCTATAGGTCAATCAGGGTATAGTGATCAATTCTGAGGTGACTACCGCTTCTATAAACAAAGGAAGAGGTCCTTAAGAGAAGAGAGTAAGGACCTACAGGGGAGAGTTACTTGGGCTTATTTGTCCTTGGGTAGCCATTGGGTACTGGCTGGATCTGGCCAGGAAGGAAGCAGTGGACACCATATTCCCACTGTGGTAGTATCTCTTGCCTCTCTGGGGTTGCTTCTTGATCCCAGGCCAGATTGAGATGTCACAGACACCTTTCATTTCATTTTTCAGCAACTTGGTGAGGTTGTGGTGGTTATAGTCCCATTTAACAAATGTAAACAGGATTAAGGTCACCTGCTAATGAGTGGCAGGCAAAGAAGACTTCTTCCTCACTCACTCTCTTAAGCCCATGTCTCTGTCAGCTCCTGAACCTGCCATCGTGACATCAACAAGCAATATCTCATATTTTGCTCTTTTGTGTCTCGTTTTCTCTGTTAAATTTTAGTTTGGACCAGTTGTTCAATTGTAGCAATGTCATATAGCATTTGACTATAGGTTCCTGGAAGAAAAATCATTAGGATTAAACTTCCTTGAGATTCTTTGTTCTTATTGAATCTTCTAATTTTAAGAGGGTATCCTATATTGTTTTCTTTGCTGCTTAGGCATTAAGTGTCAGATTGTCTATTTTACAAGGGTCCTTTTGTCTATGTGTGCTTTTCAGATTTTTCTATTATCAAGTGGACTTTTCAAATGAATGACAATAGTTCTTTCAAAAGTTTTCTGGAGGAAAGTGAATGGCATGTATCCTGCATTGTAGCACAAATTCTCTATTCAGGGATTATTTTGAAATTTCATTTCCACATTATCCAGTTTTCTGAAAGCTTGCTTTGAATTTAACTTCTATGGGCTATTCATACAGATATAGGTAGTAAGATTTAGTGATTCTCTCCCTCCCCTACCCTGGCTGAGGAAACTCAAATTATTGCCAGAGAAGAGATGCCTAATGTGAATTGAAAGATTTGGCATGTGCTTTGCTTTCAAAACTAGGACATTTCATGTGGAATATTGGGGAGGGCAATGGGATTTAATACTCTAGATTGTAATTTCTCCTATAAATGGGTATTGTGACAGTGGAAATATGAAAAAGGGACACTTCCTATAAAGTTATCTTTCTTAATAGAACATTGTAAGATTTAGTTTCCCACTGTAGTAATATTTTACTTAATAAAAAATTGAAGTCTCTTTCTAAACACAAAGAGTGGACTCGGAACCTCGCAGAAACCAATTATCATTCTGTACAGCAAGCCTTCAAAATGTCGAAGAGCGGATCTGGGGAATTTCCCCATCAAAGGTCCATCATTTACTACTCTCTGAGTCATTTCTTCAGCATGCCAGGTTGACAGGTGGACTTGTGAGATTGAGTTAGCTAGCTTGCTCAAAACTGCTGCTATAGAGTAACGACGAGAAGTCCATTTCCATCAGGTAAATCCTATTAAACTCAAATGTATCTTAAACTATTAAGTGCTATTAGAGTGTTAGAAGGAGCATGAGTGGGTTGATTGAAATAAAGTCTGTCCCTTGCAAGCTTCCACTGAATCTATTGGAAGGGACTTTGGGGAATAATTTAAGTAGGAACTAAAGGGGATGGAGGGAGGAATGGGACAGGGCTTTATGAAGGAGCTATATCTGATGCACAGAGTTGACACATTTAACCCATTGAAATGGCTATGCTGAACTCACATGTAACAAAACACCTTCATATAACTTGTCTGTTTGTATCCTGCCAGCATCCCTGGAAGGTTGAATATTCTGCTTTACTAATATCTCTGCTTCACTTGCTCAGTGTCATCAGCTCATTTGAGGTGGAGATCTTGAAAAACACCCTTGTAGGTCTCATAGTGGTGATGTATTTGGGCAATGTGGTTGAAGAAAAATAGTATTTTCCCTTCTCTATCATAAATAATCTGTTCTGCTGGCATGTGGAATGGTGTAAAATGGTTGGCTGGGTTTAGCTGAGCAATTAATGGCCCCAGAATAAGATTGAGCTTATGGCTGTTGTGTTATTGCACTGTTTTGGATTTGTTTTCAAGTGAGCACTTCACATGAAGACGATTCTTGGAACCCCAAACCCCTTTTGCTATGACAGAGACTCTCTCTCTCTCTCTCTCTCTCTCTCTCACACACACATTTTTATAAGATGAAATAATGACCAAATTTTCAGGAAATAACTTCTAGAATCATTCACTCATGTAAGAAGTGAGCAGAAACCAGTTTTTATGAACATGAACCTAACAAAAGACAAATCACTTGGACAAACCTTAGGCAATCCATGGATGAAAACCAGTACCCTCCCCTCTTTCCCTGAGCTCACTTCACTTGTTCTCCAGAGGTGCAGTGCTGGCATGCTGGGGGCAGTGCCTAGGCACATGGGTGCACACTGGGGCAGTGCCAGCCTCCAGCAGGCACAGGGACACCTCCAGGGGGCAGTTACTCGCACACAACAGGAGCTGTTGGCTCAGCAGAGCTCAGGTTTCTTCTATTAGGTTGGTGCAAAAGTAATTGCATTTTTGAAGTTATTTTTAACCTTCTAAACCGCAATTACTTTTGCATCAACCTAATCTGATTTTTTCACTTTTTCTGATTAAAGTTATTATTTCTTTACCTTGCCCTCTTTCATTTTATTGATTAATAAATTTAACTCCTGGACTTAAGTGTAGTTATTAAGTTAATTACATTAAGTATATAACTTTATATTTAGAAAAAATAAGAATATTGAGATTAATGTCACAATCATCTGTGTGTCCAATGTGAAGAAGTTCCAAATGTTGCTATTTTCTTGCATTTGCTCAGGTCCTTTTAAAACAAAAGACATAAAGCATAACCGATAAAGTTGAAGACCCTTAGAGCCCCTTCCTAAAACCCGTGCCCCTCTCTAACTCTCTAACATAGTCACTATCCCAAGCTTGACATTCACATTCCAAATTGTTTTACTATGTCAACTTATATTTGCAGGGGAGGAAAGACTGCTCCTCCGCCAGTCTTGGGTTTATTGACTGGGGTCCTGCAAACTGACTGACAAAAGGCAGATTGCCAAGAGAAAAACAAAGAGAAGTTTCAATAGTGGCTGCACCAATCTGCAATCCCACCAGTAGTGCATGAGGGATCACTTTTCTTCACATCCTCGCCAATACTTGTTGTTTGTTGATTTATTAATGGAGAAGATGAGGAGATTAGAAAGCACAATTGGTAACCACAAGATTGCCACGGGGATAAGAAAGTCAGTTTGGGGAATATTCCCCAATCAATAATGTTGTAAAGATTTGGGAGGGTATCTGATGGACACTTGTCTTATTAGGGAGACCACTTCAGGGATGATGTAGATGCCTGATCACTGCACTGTACACCTGAAGCTGAAGCGGAATAATAATGAATGTCAACTGTAATTTAATATGTATATATATACATAGTTATATGCATACGCACATATTCACAGGATGTGGAGTACAGCATAAGGAATAGACACAGTGGGAATGTAACGGCTGTGTGCCATGTCAGAGGGGTAGTAGATTGGGGGAAGGAAGGGGGTTATCGCTTTGTGAGGAGGTATAAATGTCTAACTATTACACTTTGTTTTGTACACCTGAAACTAATATAACAACAAACAAACAAAACACAAAAACAAAGAGAAGTTAATTAACAAGAGCATTGGGCTTATGTGGCATCTTACCAAAAGAGCAATACATTTGCAAAGAAATGAGAAGACAAAGGGAAAGGACTTTGAGATTCTAGAGGCAGCAAAAGGTAAACATGGGGACACTCATGGGAGATTAGGGCTGGCCAGTAAGTAAGATTTGTTACATTGATTCTTGCGGTGCTGCCTCTGGGCTAAGAGTATAGATTTGCCTCCTTGGACTAAGAATTGTCTTGCTCTTCCTGGTGGAGGGGTCAGGGGAGCAGAGAATTTTCCCTATATCTGTTTCTTTTCGGTTGCTTGCAGCTCAAAATAATCCTGTGATAGAGTGGCTATACATATATATTTATATATTTTTTGGGGGCATACTACGAACCCCTTCATTTGTCTCCAGAACATTGTTTAATATTTTTTTTTCCTGTTTAAGTATGCATACTCTTATGTGACCCTCTTCTCTGTCACATCCTTATTTTTCTCTGTTTTATTTTGGAAATATATCTGCATTGATATATTTCAAGAGCTGGTTCATCCTTTTAAACCATTTTAGAGTATTTCATTGGCTATGCCACAATTTACTAATCCTTATTTTTTATTTCTTTTTTGTTATTCCTGCATGATGTCTCTTTAATCCAGGAAGGCCTTGTGTTTTGTCCTTGGAGAAGAGCTGCAGATGGGCCATTGTAGCAGGATGAGGCTACAGTAGAGCGGTGTGCCTGTTGTCCTCTGGGATTAATATTAAGTAATGGAAGAAGGTTATAAGATCAAAGACCCAGCAGCTCTGATGTGGTGGAATGATGTACAGGAGTTTCAATAATTAAGTGTCATGCAAAGGCCAGGTTGGGCAAAAAATCCAAGCTTCAGATTATTTCTAAAGGAATGCTTTCTTGCGACACATACTGTGTTTCCCTGAAAATAAGACCTAGCTGGACAATCAGCTCTAATGCATCTTTTGGAGCAAAAATTAATATAAGACTCGGTATTATATTATATTATATTATATTATATTATATTATATTATATTATATTATATTATATTACATTATAGAATCAGTTTTATATTATATAAGACCCGGTCTTATAGTAAAATAAGACCGGGTCTTATATTAATTTTTGCTCCAAAAGATGCGTGAGAGCTGATTGTCCGGCTAGATCTTATTTTCCAGGAAACACAGTAAAATTCACCAGGTTTATATGTCTGTGTGAAGTGTGCATGTGGTGTGCGTGTGTGTGTGTGTAGTCTGTCTAATACTAGATTTCTTTTTATCTTAAACCCTACAGTATCTAATCCAGGAGTAAGCTTTGCATCGTCACTAAACTGTATCTAGAATTCCTCCATTTCTGCCCTCTCTATTGTTTAGTTGAGGGGTCTGCAAACCAAATTCGGTTTTTGTAAATGAAACTTCCTTGGAACTTGTCGCGTCCTGCATGACAAGAGCTGTGGGAAGCGAGAAGGGTGGCACAGGGTTAAGAAAGACCAGAGCCAAGAGTAGAGTACAATCTGGGCCAAGGGACTCAAACCCCAAGGACTGAGCCCCTGAATCAGCCAGCGTGGCTTTTATTAGTTAACAATTGAGGAGGTAAAGATTGTCAATCTCAAGATCTGTGAGTTATGTGCCTGCTGGCTGTCTAATTGAAAGTCCCCATTGTGCTCCATCTTGTACTTTGCCTTCACACACATGCACAACCCCAGGGTATCTGTTGGAGGGGAGGGACCGATGTGATTCCATAGGACCTCAGTTTGCTGAGACATCCCCTCAAGGAAGCTTCTCCAATCTCTCTTCATCAGGCCTCAGTTTGCTGAGGCGCACTCCCCTGTGAAATCCTGGGAAAAGTGGGGGAACAGTTTGGCAGCTGTAAGGCAACAGGAACACATAGCCCTGCCCATCATTTTATATATTATCTGTGCCTGTTTTATGCTATAGAGGCAGAGTTGGATTGTTGAAACAGAGACTATCTGATCTCAAAGCCTGAATTACTTAATGTTTTACTGTTTATAGGGAAAGGTTGCTCACTCTGGTCTGGTTTAATGCAGCTCTCTGGTAACCGGTTTCATTGTCTAAACAGAAGACAGACTGACTCTTCTAAAATGTGAATTTGATCTCATCCACCCTGCTTAAACAACTGAGTGAATAAAATCTAAAATCTGGCCCGTGGCTTACAAGCACCTGCATGGTCTCCCTGCTCACTTTTCCATCCTCTTACCTTACTCCCCCTACTTCCTGCTCATAAGAATCCTTTCCTCCCTCCGAGCCTTGGACAGTGTCCTCACAGCTTCTTCACATGTCCACCTCCTTTCTGTCTTCAGGCCTCAGGACAGATGTCACTGCCTTAGAGATCACCACTCCGTCTACAGTTGGCCTCCATAATTCGTCATGTGTATTTTATTTCCTTGATAGCACTTTCCACTGTGTCATGATAGTCTTCATGTGTGTGTTCATGTCCATCTTCCCTGCCGTCCCTCGGAGGACATAAACACCGTAACAGCAAAGAGCTTGTCTGTGCTGTTGACCGGCACAGCTCAGATGACAAGCACAGCGGCCGCCATGTTATAAATGCTCGGTGGAATACTGTTAAACGAATGGACAGGCTACAGGTCCTGCCAGATTCCTGGTAGGCGTTCAATGCGTGTATATGTTTATGCTACCTTAATTTGTTTCTCTGCTATGCGAGTGTATAAATAAATCTTGCCCACTTCTGTTCACAATATAAAATTAAAGTAATTTTCTTTTGCAACATAATTGAGCTGGCACACTCTCCAGTAGGGGACAGGCAGGCATTTTGAAATGATGTATTTTTAGTGCATTTTATACATTTATTTCTGCTGTTAACATACTAATATTTATCAAGGTTGTATTCTGCCTCCACCTCCTTCTTTCTTGTTGGCACAGCAGAAGTCTGAAGTTATGGAGTCAACTCTCCTTTGGGCATTTGCCCTTTCTACAAAGAGTTTTACATTTCTTTGCTCCATAAAAAATATATACTACTTTTCTGCTAACCCTAGGATAAAAAGAACAGGGTGGTGTCTTTGAGAATCTTAATTCTTTTGATTTAGTGAAACCCATCCGGAGCTTCCCATCCTTAGCCCCAACCCCCTGTTCAGTGCAGCTCTGTACCTCCCTGCAGAGAAATCTCTATACCGCCTCCAGCTTCTCTTCCTGCCCCAGTGAGTTCCACAGCTCAGGACCCGCTTTTGTGGGCTGGGAGGTGCTTGACCATTACTGTCTCATTGAAGAGCACAGACTCTGGTGTCAGGCACACCGCAATTTGAAATATGGCTCTGCCTCTAATGAGCTTTGTTACTCTCAACAAGCACTTAGCTTCTCTGAGCCTTAATTTGCTCATCTGTAAAATGGGCTTCTGCTAGTTTCTTCCTGGTAGGGTTGTGGTGAGAATTAAATGAGGTAATGCTCATCAAGTGTATAGTTTATGTAACTTCATGGTACTCATACATATTAGCTAGTATTCAGTTTGGTTTAAAAAACAATTAGACTTTGTCAAGGTAACTCAAGAAGAACTAATTCTAAAATAGGAAACTGCTATGATCCAATTTCTGGATAGTCTGAAAGATCAACTTTCAATTCTTTCCTGGTAGGACAAATTGTTTTATTTTATTTTTTAATGGATGCTATCCCCTACCTCCGTACTGCCTGGGGTCTTAGACAGAGAGTTGTGGTACTATCAGATGCCTTGTAAGTGGAATAAAAGTGGCTGCAAGCTCCTGGTCAGATCCGAGTCTGATTTCTTGCATAGACTTCAAGTGTTGTTTCTCTTGATCAGTAAACTTTAAAGTACTTCTCTTCTCTAGCCATCTATTCTAATTAAATTCCACACCCCATCAACACTGTTTTTTCAGGCACCACACCATCGTTATCAGTATTCCCAATTTGCAAGCTGCTTTTGTTTTCTCTTCTTTTAAATGCAAAACTGGTATTTTTAGGTCAGGAATGGATGTATAGTTTTTGTCTGGTGGCAGTTCCAGGTCCTTTTTATTGACATAGGATCACAGGTGGACCCAGAAAAATCAGTCAATTGATCAATCAGTTGGAATAATAGAAAGCTCAGGGGTTTTTTTATGCAGACTTGGATTTATATCTTGACTCTTACTTAACTAGCTGAGTGGCCTTAGATGAGTTACTTAAACTCTTTTCACCTCAAAATTTCCTCATGGGTGAGATGGGGATTTCATGGCTCATGAGATGGAAAGTAAATTTGCTTAGTACAAATAGCACATTTTAAGTTGCTTAGCAAATGCGAGATTGATCTGGCCTTTCCTGTTGTAAATTACTGTTCTGTCTCTTTTTATGATTGTTGAGTGATTTAAATGTAGAGATTCCACTAGTAAAGAGTTTAAAATGACCTCCCCAATGCATTTAAAATGAACAGCAGGACGCTAGGAGCACTTCTTTATCAGTTATGTGATGACCACCTGCTATTTTTATTCTAGTGATTGCTGAGTGTCTCCTTGTTACACTTTTTCTCCCCCTTTGTATTTCTGCATTAATAATAACTGACTTTTTTTTTTTTTTTTTTTTTTTTTTTTTTTTTTTAGTACTTATGATATGCTGGGCACTGTTTGGATTGATTTACATATATTAACTCATTTAATCCTCACAACAACCATGAAAATGGGCCTGTTAATTTCCTCCACTTTGGAAATAAGGAAAATCAGGTGCCTTTTCTCTCATCAGAGTATGGGTAGCCTCCCTCTGTACCCCTGCTAGAGTGTAAGAACTCAACCATTGTGGGTTAATTAACTGTTAATTAATTTTCTTACCGTGTGTAACGTGGGGATAACCTGAATGGAGAGGGGTCAGGAGCATTTTAGTTCTAGACATCAAGGAGTAAAACATCAAAGTGTCAATACCCATGTACCTGCTCTTCTATGTCTCACATTATTGCTTTTTCCTATCCATGGATTTAGGCTGCTAATTACACATTGCGTTGCTTTTCTTTGTTTCTTTAGCCTGTTTTCTTTATGAAGGAAGAGTTGATGTGCTGGCATTATCACATTAAGGGCCTAACAGAAAAGTACTATTATTTTTATTATTGTTATCATTATTATTATTATTATTATTATTTTTTTTTTTTTTTCTTCTTAAAAGCAGTATTCCACTTACTCTCTTTTGCAGAGTAACAGTGAAGTGGCTTTTTCATCAGAGCCTGTTTTAAGCAATCAGGCCTTTTATTTTGTGATACTCATAGAGATCTGTCTTTTCATATGTACCAACATATTTGAAGCCTAGTATTTCCTAGGTAACATGACTATGGTAGATTTATGGGTGCTAATTTACATACAGAATGACGTTGGCAGAAACTAAAATGTAACAAATACATACCAGCTTTTGGCTTGCCACAGCCCCTAGCATTTGCCTCTTGGCCATACCTGTAACCACAGGGATTCCACGTTGTTTCTGTTAAGATCTCAAAGTGAGGTTTAAGAGCCTCTTCCTATGGGGTGGCAGGCTATAGGAGAGGTGGTGGTTCTCTGGGACAGTGATTGGAAGCTTTTGCTCCCCACCTAGTTTTTACCCTGCTTTCCAAGAACCCTGCTACAGTTAAGTAAGCCCTTCGTTTTTCAGACAAGTCAATGCCTAGGTTTGATTACTTCCTTTCAGTGTTTTTAAATAGAGTGATTTTCATTACACAAATAATGAATGATTTTTTTCTATAAATTTAAAAAAAAAATATATATATATATATATATATATATATATATATATATATATATATATATATATATACACATACATACATACACATAGATTAGGTTAAATCTTCCTTTGATCAGCATCTTCCAGTTCTGCCCTCCTCCACTTTACTGGCATTAGGCTTGGTGAACTTCTTCTGGACCTTTTCATATACTTATACACAGCTCTATCTTGAAAAGATGCAGAATGTTGCTTTGTGTGTGGACATGTGTACCCGAAATAGAAATGTTATTCTACTTTATATGTTGAATGAAACTTGGTGTTTTCTTTCAGTAATGTGCCTTGGAGAACAATCAGTGTTAGGATGTTCATACTTATCAGACTAGACTGGTCGATGAGGCTATTACAAGTTATTCCCAAGATTTCAGTGGTAAACACATCATAGGTTTATTTCTCATTTCCTGCCAGTGTGGGTCAGGTGACTTGAAGGCAGAGGTCTTAAGGTAATAACTCAGTAATCCAGGCTGCTTCCACCCTGCGACTCCACCCTCCCTTCCAACAGCAGTGGCTGCCAGGTCCTTGCAGCCAACATAAAGGGTGCGGAGGGTTACACATGGTTGCTTAAAAGTTTTGGCATGCTAGTTATAACAGAACTGAGAATGGAGAGGACCACGTTGATAGTGGGTGCTGTTGTGTTGCCATAGATATTTTAAATGTCTCATATAGTTTGACTATTTGTGGTTTAGTTAGCCAGTCTATTTGATGGGCATTTTAGGTCACTTCCAACTTTACCCTCTAGTATGTACCACACTACACAGAAAATCCCTGTATGTATCCTCAGTACATGTGTGTTTTGCTAGGTCAGATCCAATACATGGATGGGCCAGACCAGAGGATGTGAGTGTTTTAGTTTTCATAAATGCTGTCTAATTGTCTTTGAAGGTGCTTACAGTGCCGTTTTATTTGCATGGGTAGGATATGAGAAAGCACAGTTTACCCTACCTTTACCAGTGACATTCCCAAAACTTTGGCAGAGTGGCTTCTCATGTTTCATTTTTGTTTTCCTGATTGCTAGTGAGTGTTTGGCTCTTCTAATGCTCCTTCATGCTGCTTTCCTAAGTGAAGCAGTACTGCTGTGGGAAGTTGTTACTGTAGGCAGAAAGAACAGGCCTTGGGGAGAGGGGGAGGAAGGGAAGGAGGAAGTGAGGGAAAACAAACTAGGGAAGAGACGAGATCATTCTTAAGAAGAGGTGCAGCTGCCAGATCAGCCAAAACCCCATTTCGGTGGCCTAGAGCAGACCCAGGACGCCATCTTGTCCCTCAGGGTGAACTTGAGCTAATTGTAACGGATTATAAAATTATTAGCATTACAGGGAGAGAATATCCTCCCTCCCTCCGTGTCACCATGACAAGGGCCAAATAAGACAAAAATCCCTCCTCCCGATGGGAAGGAGTGGTCAGCAAAGACCCACCTGGGAACGCCTATAACTCCACCCCTAAATCTTGAATATTTCACGTCCTCATTTTGAAAATAATTCCCAAGCCCCATCCCTCTTCGGCACAGTGGCTATCCTCCCAGCCTGCCCACTGCTACCACGCTGAAAGTGCACTGTCCTTCCCTCCTTCTTTCAATAAATTTACTGCTTGCTCGGCTTATTCTGTAGCCTTGGAACTTTCCTGCGGTGTAACCCAGGACCAGTTCTCTTGACAGCAAAGTCTGGCTGAAGGCAGTGAATGCAGATCACCTGTGGGCAGATGTGGCTCACAGATTCTCCCTTTGGGGACGCCCAGCTCAGTGACATCACTTTCTGTACTCGCTTTATTGATTTTATTTTCCCCTCCTGTGGTGCTATTTCAGTAGTTTCTAAACCTCTAATTTTAAAACCATAGGGTGAAGTATGATTTCTTGGTTGTGTCATTTTCTTTTTTTTTCTGTGTAGCTGTCTAATTTTGTGCTTTGATTTTTTTTTCCTTTTTGGTTTTGTGAGTTTTTGCCTGAGTCATTGTCTTTTTATTTCTTAGTTCTCTTTGTCCTTTCCTTCATTTTTAAATTCTTTCTTTTCTGCCTCTGCTCCCTTGTTCCCACAAGCTCTTAAATCCTCATGTGCTGCTTTTCTTTTAAGTTGTATTTTCTTCTTTTTTTTTTTTTTAGCTTAGAAATGGTTGGTCTTTCTAAGACATGGAAGGGAAGGGAACAATGGAAAGGTCCGTATACAGATCCACAGTAAACAGCCCAGATGCTCACCTGCGCCAGCTGTTTGGAGACCATGATGCTCTTCCTAATATGTTCATTTTGCCAAAGTCTGAATGAAAGAAGGAAAGAAAATTGGAATTAGACCGGTTCTCATTCTGCCTCTGGCTCATGATGCACGTTAAATGCTCTCTTTAGCCTCAGTGTTCCTGGCTTAAAATGATGAGGTTGGACTCCAGTGGTTCATACCTTGGAATCTCACTATATGAGACATGACTGCCTGGGAAACAAATGTAGACTAGGGTACCAACATTGCCTTCATAAGTGGGCTACTGCCATTTCCTTGCTCCTATGCTTTCAGGTTCTGTGGAGCACCATGTCTTTTAATAGAACTTAGCAACGGAAGGCAAATAGTTACGGAGGTGTTAGGACCATTGGAAAACAAACAGGGCTGGGGAGGCATCCCAGAGATTGGCAACAGCAGGAATCTTCTATCAGCCCAGGGAGTGGAAGGAGGTATGTTGTTATCAGGCCAGGGCCAGCTGATGGGTGCAGGAGTCATAGTGGGGGAGGTAGTGGGACTGGAATTATAGAAGAAAGGACAGTCTGGAGGGACCTGAGCTTCAGAGGAGAGGCAGCCACTGCCGGAGTTGTTGCCCAACTCAGAAAGAGGAAGACAAAGCCTGCTGTCTTCCTATCACTGTCCAGTCTCTGAACAGTCTCCAATTTAGGCAGAATCTGGTTGACAAAGTGTGGGGAGATCCCAAAGGCACGTAAGCAAGTAACTGGCAGAAATAATTGAAAGGTACTGTGTCAGATTATCTTTAGACTTCCTTCCATTGCTTACATTCCAGAATTCATGGATTTCCTGGGAAATCCTGACTTCTCTCCTGCAGTGAAGATATTAGTCTAGTCTTTTAGCAGGTAGCTCTCTTCCTAGGAGTTGAAATAAACTACTTCTACCATTATAATGTCTTAGGACTCACACCTCCACCTGCCTCCCTCCCAAAGCCTGGAGCAGTTAGTTAGTTTTCCTTACACTTGCTGTGGCAGTGTTTCTGAGAGTTCTATTCCTGGTAGATTTTTGGCCTTTTGAACAGGTACATGATCTTATTCATCCCGGTCACAGTCTTTATCACCAAGAGCCTCTGGGAATGTGGGGCCAGAATACAGATGCAGTGAACCAGCAGTACCACACAGTCAGTCAATACTGTTGATCAGAGAAGCTTTGCAGTTTGGCAGCTCCTGTGATCTTGAGCCAGTGGCTTAACCTTCAGCCTGGGCTTCCTAATTTGTAAGATGGTTTTATTAGTTAGGTGCTAATGATCAGTTAGGTTCTGCAACAGTAACAAATAATTCTCGGAATCTCAGTGGCTGAAAATTCACAAAAATTTATTTTTCACTACACAAGCATTGCCAGTTTCCTGGGGTTGTGTCGGTCCTCATTCTGGCCTCTGGCTGATACCATATTTCCTTGAAGATAAGACCTAACCGGACCATCAGCTCTAATGCGTCTTTTGGAGCAAAAATTAATATAAGACCCTGTCATATTTTACTATAAGACCAGGTATAATATAATATAATATAATATAATATAATATAATATAATATAATATAATATAATATACTGGGTCTTATATTAATTTTCGCTCCAAAAGATGCATTAGAGCTGATTGTCTGGCTAGGGCTCATTTTCGGGGAAACACAGTAGATCAGCTGCCATCTTGAATACTGCCATTCCCAGGTCAAGAGAGAACTTGGGTGACTGGGAGGTTGGTAATCAGTGTTGGCCCAGAGGTGTCACCCACCATATGTACTTACAACTTAGCAGCCAGAACTAGTTACATGGGCTAAGGCCAGGAATGCCTGGGAGAAGGAAGATTAGGAATATTTGTTGGATTGCATTAATGACAGCTATTGAGAAAGATAATAATACTTGACTTTTCATGATTGTTTTGACCCTTAGATACATGAGTGCTTACTTAGTACAATGCCTAACACATGGTGAATGCTCAGCCAATAGTAGATGGAACTATTAATATTGTTATTGTTCAGCAGTTTATTGCATCCATTTGCTTAGCAAATGTCTCGTCTCCTTTTTTCTTCCACCTGAACATACAAAAGTAGACTTAAGTTGTTCCTCTCTAGATCTATCCCAGCTTCTTAATAAATGAAGTTGAGTTAATGAAGTTTTAGACCCAGTCAGGGACTGTATTCTTCCAAGTTTAGGGTTGACAAACATAGGTGATTATTCTGTAAGATGGTCACTTTGTAGAGTGATAGCTTGGAATCAGCAGTGGCTTTGGAACTGGGTTCACTGTGTTAGTTTTCAATTTCAGAGCGACTGATTTTAAGCAGGCTTTCATTTGAGTCAATGCAGAAACCGTCAATATGTATTATATGTCTCTGAAGCTGGTTTCTGGATCAATTGCAATTAGTGTGCAGCAAATTGCATTAACATATCTAAAATTAATACAGTGAGTGTTCTGATGAAAAGGAATTGACCGTGACCACATTGTGGCTGTTTTTGATCTCTCTCAAGTGTTCTTTTCAACCAGTCTTTTTTTTTCTTCTTCTTTTGTTAATTGCTTTAAATTGATATGTCAACATAGACTTAAATCTATGGATTCTTCCCCATATTCCTTTTAAAAGTGGTTCCAGAATATGGTTTATATCTAATGTTTAATCTTATCTTTTTTTAAGGGGCTTTCACTAAATGCTTAAAACTTGAATATTTCTTGATATGTTATGTGATGTGCTATTAAGACTATTGAGAAGATGAATATGTTCGTTTTTGAATTTTTGTGTTATTTAAATTACGAATGTTTCATCAAAACTTAAAAATTCAGAAGAGTAACAAATCATATGCAGTTATACAGTATATAGTAAACGATGTGAGCATTATTTGCCTGGCAATTTATTTTTATCCCAGCATATGTGTTTCTAAAGAAGTGCAGGCAACTTCAGTATTAAAGCCATCATTACCAATTTTCATTAAGTACAGAACAGAGAGATATCTTTAGGTTTAGTCGTATCGAAATTTGAATTTTTTACCAGTGTGTGTAAATTACATCATGTTTATTTCAGGTCTAAAGGATTTTTACTTTTCTGTTTTTAGAGAAGGTCAGTTTCTGGGAATGAACAATGATCTACATCAGGGGACAGAAGAACAAAGGACAGGGGTTATTCACTTGGACACCTAACTGGTATTGTTTGAGTATCTTCAATATGCCAACCACTGTCATACTATTTATAAAGAGAAAAAGAAGTTGAAGATACACTCTGGCCTTGAGTAGAACTCCCTCTAGTTCCCAGATGCTGGAGCCACTTTGAAATGGCCCTTGTCCCAAGCTCCATGATTGCTTTGCAGCTTGGAGATTCCAAAAGAAAATGCCATTTTAAGGACACATTAGAGGTCCTGAAAGCTAATGGGTCCCTGTGGGAAAGGCTTGTGGACCTCAGTTTCTGGTCTGTGTGATAACTGCCTTGGACATCCACCGGGGCCCTTGACAGAAATCGCTAGGAGGTGACAGGTGATCTTCCGCCACCAGTCTTGTGATCCAGTTGTACGGCTGATGCTTTGGTTTGTTAGTCCATTAATGACATTGCCATCCTACCTCCTGTGAGTAGTGGTTCCTTTGCATCACGACTCTTGGATGAAAGTGAGCTTCACCTTAGGGTATTCATTTTTCCCTATTGTTTTTCCTTCTTTTAAAAAATGGTCTTATGGATTTGATAGGGAATGCTGTTGATCTTATTGGATAAAATGAGAAGAATTTACCTGTTCATGTCATTCTGCCCTTTGATCATTTTCTTTCAGCACAGATAGTAACAACTAAGTGATAGTGCCTATGGGGAAACCACTCCGACATGATGCTTAAGCAAGTTTACTTTAATACACAAATTTCAGTTTTTAGGAACTAGTTTCATAGTGACTCAGGTTACTGCACTGAACTTTGGTTATGAGTGATTATATAATGAGTATACGCAGACTCCATTAAAAACTATGGGAAAGAAATGGATTAGTCTGTGGCCCATTGACTTCAAATTTCCTGAGATACCTTGCAGTGATTAATGATGTGCATACAGGTATTGAAATAATGCTGTGAGCTTTATTTGTTTAGGGTGGGGGTTGGGAGGCATACGCTATATAATAGAGTCCTTAACATTTTTAAAAAATAACTTTTTATTTTAAAATACTTATAGACTCACAGGGAGCTGTAAAAATAGTGCAAGAGTCCCATGTATGCTTCTCCCAGCTTCCCCTAATGTTGACGCCTTACATAGTTTTAGTACAGTATCAAAACCAGGAAACCGGCATTGGTGTGTTACTGCTAACTAGATGACAGATCTTACTGAGTGTCTTGCAGGGTGTCATGCGGGGTCTCTGGTCCCGCTTCCCACATAAGAACGCAGGACATGGTGAGGCCAAAAAGGAACACCCACAGAGCCACAGATAGGGGAATCATATGACTATATCCTTGCTGGCGCCTGGGTTGTAGACACAGGAAGCAGGAGCCACACGATCCCGCCATCTGCTTTTCTGCCAACCAACCTCACTTGCTAACTGCAATCTGCCTCCCTGCAATCTGCAATCCGCAATCCGCCCTTGCTAGCTCAGCCACCATCTTCTTTCTAGCCCCTATTTGCTGCTAGCGTAGCCACGACAGTTATATTAGTGGCCAGTGACTCACTGGGTACAGCTGACAGCCAACTAGCCACAGCTGATGGCCATCCGATCACAGTTGATGGCCATTTACTACCCGAGTGAGCGAGCACCTTTCCACGTGAGGGCAAGAGGCTGGAAACTGCATTCCTTGCTCTGTCCCCACATTGAGTTGTCATAGTTTTTAAAAATTTGCATTTATTTGTGTGTGTGTGTGTGTATGTGTAGTTCTGTAACATTTTGATAAGAAAAATAATTAAGCATGAAGAATTAATATACTTTTTTTCTTTTGTCTTTCTAAAATCTGTGTTGCTGATGGTTATCTGAGGGTTCCTGTAAGACTGGCCATATAGGTTGACTGGTATTTCTCTTGTTATTAATAAGTGTTCTTGCTTTTCCCCCAATTTCTCTAGCCAGTGCAATTAACCTCCAGACGATGGCTGAACCTGCAGGAATACCAGAGCAAGAAACTGATGTCTGACAACGGAGTGAAAGTTCAAAGATTCTTTGTAGCAGACACTGCGAATGAAGCTCTGGAGGCCGCTAAGAGACTAAGTAAGCTAATTCATACCAGGTGAAATACGCTGGCTCAAATTAGGAAATTCACAGGTAGCTATTTCCCACTAGTTACATTGCTTTGTTGCAGGTTCTACTAACAGTGACAGATGCAGTGGAGAACTTTGAATTGCAAAGGCAAAAAAGCCCAATTAGGAAACCTTTATTCTCTTACATGAGAAAGCATCATACGGGATGTCACTCTATGGTAATTTTGTCCAAGTTTTTCAGTTTGGTTCAATCCATTTTACCCTGTTCTCTTCTCTGTGGTTTAGTAGCTGTGAGAAATCTGGTTGAAGGGTGTGGAGTGTCAAAGAGAAGCCCATCGTAGGGTAAATCAGGAAGGATAGTTGGCATCCTTTTTCAAGACTCTTAGAACATGGGGAAGTTCCCTGAATGACTGACTGGGGGAGAGAAGGGAGGAACACGCATTTGGAAGTCAGGCTGACTTTGGTTCAGTGTTCTGCCCTCCCATTTACTAGCCCCATAGCTTTTGTATGAGTGCCTTTTCCTTCCTGTGCCTCAGTTTTCTTACCTATTAATCGAGGCTGATGTGTTTATCTCCCGATGCTGTTGTGAGTCTTTGAGGGAGCCTCTATGTTGGTATGTGGTAGAACATCTAGCCAATTTCCCTATTTATAGATTAAGTAATTAGGAATCAGATTCTGCTGTTTTTCAGTGAACTTTCCTTTCTGTGGCATATAGACTCTTACTGTCGGGCAGGGTTAGCAGTGTACAATAGAAGTATAATGTGAGCCACATAAAGGTTTTTAAGTCACCTTAAGAAAATTCGAAAGAAATGGGTGAAATTAAATTGAATACTGTATTTTGTTTACCCCAATGTATTCAAAATGTGATTTTTTTCAACATGTAATATAAAACAATTATGAACGCGATGCTTTGCGTTCTCTTTTGTTTTTCCGTCTTTGTCCTCATCTTCACAAATCCGGTCTGCATTTTATCCCGCCAGCACATCTCATTTCATGTGCTCAATAGACGCTTGTGGCTGGTGGCTCCCATATTGGACAGCTCCGATCTGGACACTAGAAGCCTTTGCATGTACATTCTTTGCCTGTAACCTTCGAAAGCAGTCGTTTCCCATTGAAAATAAAGAATAGAGCATCTGTTAACTGGCCTTGCCCAGGCAGCGCAGCCAGGTTTGAGAGTACAAGACAGAAACGCCCCATATTTCAATTTTTCAATTTTTTATGCTCTTAAGAGTAAGCAGTGAGGGAGGAGCTACAGTGAGCAATTGGTCTCCTTTTATCTCCCTTTCAAAGTTCCTTCAAATACTTGTACACCAGATCTTTTCTATGTTACGTCAATTGAAGTGTATATTTATTCTTCTCTTCAATAAATATTTATTGATTATCGACCATGTATTAGGCACCATGGATGCAGCAGTGGGAGATAAGCAAGTCCTCTTTCTTCTTAGAACTTATATTAAAAAGAAATTAATTGGTACTTTACAGATGCTAAATTTAGAAACTGAGATCAACTGATATTTTAAGAAATGATAATTGGTGTCATTTTCAAAAACTGTCAGAATTGCTTTTTATGGTAAAAAAAACAAAACAGTAAAATTAGCCCTAAACCTGGATGAATATTCCTCAGTAAACTCTGATAATAGACTCAGTAAAGGTTAGTATTCCAACCTTTTTACTTGAAAGGATCACTTTTGTTTTATATTCCTGTGGTTTGGGGATTGGGTAATGAGAGCAAAGTAATGTAAAGTTCATGTTGGTCTTCATTTCCTCCGTTATTTTCTTAAATGTGCTGATATACTAGTATTTCAGGTTTAAGGGTCCTTCTTAAGGGAATTCTGGAAGCCGGCTGATTACCCTCCCTCAGGCACTGCACAGCTGAAGGGACTTATTTTTCAGATTTTCATGGAGCTTTGGACTTGCTGAACTAATTGGCTTCTTAGTCGTGGATTTGTTTTATAAGCATTTATTTAGCCACCACTTTGTGGTCGGGGATTGTACACTGTTTTTAAGACACCATTTTTGCTTTGGAGGAATTAGCAAGATGTCATTCATGTGCTGGGGCCATTAGTTACAGGGTGAAGGGAGGGAAAGAGACAGACAATGAAGCAAGTTTAAATAAAACTTTGAAAAAATGAAAATAAACTTTTAAAAAAGGCATTTTGGTTCTTGAGGAGTGTTGTTTTTTTTTTTTTTTTTAAGAAAACTCTTAACTGGGAAAGGGGTTGAAAATAACTTTGGCTGTGTGTCACATCCCTGTGACACTCCTTTACTGAGTGTAGCCAGGGGCCGGCCTCTCTGGTACTGCTTAGAGCCAAAAGAGAACTGAGAAAATGAATCCAGGCACCTGTTTGGTGAGTGAATGAGTAATCCGTCTCTTATTCAGTGAGCAGTTTCAGTAGAAGGAAAGTCTCCTCTGGTTTTGATCAGAAAGGATATTTATCGTATTGGAAGAGGAGATGATACCAAGTCTAACTGGGTGAAAATGAACCGAGTTGATAGTGAATATAAAAGGAAGTGCATATGGCACTGCGATTGCCTGAAGAAAGTGAAACAAGAAGAATCTGGCAAAACTTCATAGTATTTACATTCTTGTCACCCCAAGATTGACAAGAGCCAAGTGCACAACTGGAGTTTTACCAAATAGATTGGAGGTAAAGGTTGAAACTGAATCGTACATGTATCTTTCTGATTGTCCCAAAAATGGGAACTCCACCTAATAATTATGATATTTTAATGGGAAAAATTATATGGGAGGATAATATGCCTAACATATGTAAGTCCTATATGAGATTTTGTTGCTATCAGTATCGTCATTATCAGCATATAATTTCAGGGAGTCCACTGCTGTCATGATTCAAATTCATAGACAAATCTGAGACGTGATAATCAGTATCCTATCAGTCGTGTGTTATGAGAGTTCATATTTTAATTTAAAAAGTTTGTAAATGATTTATATGTATTTGCTCATCTTTCTACTTTATTTATATGTGGCTGTGTTTTAAAATAAAATATTTTATAAAGTATTTTGAAAATCGATGTTGCTTGAGACATGTGTTTGATTTCCAGGAATCTGCGTGTATGAGCTTAATAATCTCTTTGTGACAGAACCACATTCCTCGTTGTCTGCTGGCCATCCATTTATGGGTGTCTCCATCTCTCCTGGTCCAAATGGAACTTGTCATCTCTTGGTTGCTCTAAACCGTCTCTTCCTTTTATGTCCCTCTCCTTACCAAGCTGAGATCCCTCCAGATCATTTCTAATGCCTTTCATGTTTAACATATTCAATCAGTTGCCAAATACTGCCATTTTTAGTGCAGCATTGTTGTTTTGCAAAGCAAGGAAACAGGCAAGATAAGGTTAAAAACTTGCCAAGGTTGTACTGCTAATAATTGACAAAGATGGGATTTCTACCCAGTCAGATTAGATTTAATCTCCTCCCCAAGCATTTATCCTCTTTGTTAACTTGATGATGATATTCTTGGGAGACTTTTCTGTGTGAGTCAGCATCTTTAAGATGGAAAATACATATTAATAAAATTAGAAGATTAAATTAAACAGGATGTAGCAGGTTCTAAGGTACAATTTATAGAAACTGTGTAATCTGCAGATATTTTCTTAATGATTCATTTTATTATATCTCTTTGGACAATAGAACATTTTGCCAGATAGTTATGGAAAGCTTGTTAATTTGAACATTTGTTTAAAATGGGTAATGTAAACCTTTTGTTTCTGAAACACAATTCATAATGATAAGATACTGAGTGAGAGTCTCATTTTCTTGCACAGAAAATGGATTTATGTCTGATTGAGAGAGTAAATTTGGTTTGGTGAATTAAGTTTTTAATATGTGGATAATATTCATTTCTGTAGCAGTTTGTATGAGCTACCTTTTGTAATCATGCTTTAAAGAAGCAATTGTTTTTCTTGCCTACAGTTTTCTCAGGAGGTTTATTAACTACCTACATTTCTCCTCTGTGGACTAAATTTAATGTATACATTCAAAGATAATTGCAGAATGCCCACTGTGTGCATGTCTCATATTGATGTTGCCTTTCAGTTGTCTTTAAAGACGGATGAGGGGCTGTGTCCCTTACCTCAAAATGCCTGTCTTGATAGTATTTGCATATAAGCATAGATGAAACCATTAGAATCACCCCTTTTTAGTTTGTGGAATCTCCACAATTTATTAATTATTCATGTTGATATGAGATGCTCAAACATTTGACTCAGCAAGAAGATTGTATTTCAAAACCTCAGTTATTATTATTAGTATTTTTTTTTTTTTTTGCCAGGGAAGAAATTGAAATATGAATGGAGAAATTCATCTTCCCTGAGCTAATGACCTACATCCTAAAATGGAGATAAGGAGTTTTTATTGAACTTGTCTTGCTTTGGATTGCTTTTAGCTATAACATATTTTCATTCGTCAAAACGATAACTTGTTCTTTTCGTTTTATGTATAATCACATCTTAAGCCCCGTGAATTACACCATAAAGAAACTGTATTTTAGGCAAAAAGGGAACTGCTGATTGACTCGTACTATTAATCCTCTAGCAGTTACAAGCCTCCTAGACTATTGTGGCTTTGTCATATCACACTGTGTGGTCAGGACCTTGCCAAAGGTCTTACAACCTTTGTAGTGAGATGATGGTCATTATTGTCTTATAATGACAAGCAAGGATAACATTGATTTCTCTGTATTAAATCTTCATTTTACCACCATATCAGCTACCCATTATTTTGAATCTGGAGTCAGGAATGCAAAGAAGCAAATGGCACATATGGGCCATCAGAGGTTGTAGCAGTGTCTGCTTTCCAAAAATAATCGTGGTGTCCTCATGAGATAGATGGTTTCTGTGGTGAGATTTGATGCTGACTGCTGCTGGTTCCTTCTCATTTTCTGTGCCTCAGTTGCCCACCTTGTTGGAGTATGTGAACCTCCCAGTGTCTTTTTTTGTAACTTACTTAATGCTTATTTTAGCTAGAGTCAATTTCTATTGCTTGTTGCTAAAAACTCTGACTCTTCCAGACAGAAAGTGTTTATCATGGGTCCTGAGACATAGTAAATGCTCAATAAATATTGTTATTCAGAAAATTTTTACTTCTTAATGTTTGCTTACAAATTCTCCTTAAAGGAACACTTGAATTGGCATTAAAGGCTTTTCCTAACTGTATTCCTATTATATATATCCCATTTCCTATTGTATATATTTTTGTAAAGAGATCCCCTATTATAAAATGTTTTTGTCTCTTCTTGCGTCTGCAAATATACATGAGTTTCTCTGGTCCTCTCCGTAGAATCTCTGTGTGCTAGAATGTCTTTTCCCTCCTAGTTCTGTGGTGTTCACTGAACAGAAGCAGCAGGAGACCTATAGAGTGAAGGTGAGATCAAGGCAGGTTGTGGGCAGGCAGGCTTTATGGAAGCTCACATGTAGCTTCCTGCCAGTTTCCTTAGAAACGAATAACAATGCTCTCAAAATTAATGCCTCAACTTGAATTTTGGCAGTATACTAAAGCAAAGATTAATTCTTCTTTTCACACTTTAACCAATAAAAATAATAGTGGTTGCATTTAACCTTTGGGATCCGGCTGTGTGCCTGGCATCCTGCTGAGCATTTTGTGGGTGTGAGCTCATGTGATCCTTATGTAAACGCAAAGGAAGGCTTTCCTTTAGGGACTGGTTCTGAATATCACCAGATCTCTGCCTGCCCATGATTGTGTATCCACGGTAACTGACATCATTTCACTTTCTGTCTTTTCAGTGTATTGTTAATGGAGTTATTTATTAACCTGTATTTTAAAGCCACCTCATTGTGAAGGAACAAAAAGTTATGTGCATGTTCTCATTTTCCAGGATTTTCTTGTGAATTATTTTTCCCTGGGGTCTTTGATTCACCCCAGTGTACAGTTTGGTAGTTCTCAATGTCCACAGGCTACCTGCTGGGGTTGTAGGTGTAGACAAACGTTGCTTGGGGGTAAGGGGGCATGAGAGCTAGTTCCGTATTATCTGTCAGTCTGGATATATTGGCTATTAAAAGAAATCTTAAACATAAACAGAAATCTCTTCTGATTTTAAAAGGAGTGTGCTCATTATTTTGATTTTGGAAACTATGGAAAAGTACAAAGAAGTAAAAACCTCCTTCTATCCCATCATCCAGAGGGGACCTGACTTAATATTAACATATTTTCTTCTATTTTTCTTGCGCATTCATTCAGTCAGCAACATTAATTTCTGTGTATGTATTTAGGTAAATATAATTGAGAAAGAATGTTTTTATTTGGGAAAATACTATACATACACTTCTGTATTTTACTTTTAAAATTCTACATTATAACATGAACATCACCCAAATATTAATATTTTTTTCAAAAATGTTGTTTTAATGGTTGTATGGTAATCCCTAGATTGACTGTTATTTCCTATTATGACTTATTTAGATTGTTTTCTGTTTGGGTATGGTAGGTAGTGCTAGCTTCTGTAACCTGTAAACTGCTCATTCTCAGTAGCTTACTACAATGCAGTGATTTCTCAGTCACACAAAAGCCCAGGGTGGTATTCTTGATCTGCCTCTAGGTGATGACCCACAGATCCAGCCTCATTCATCATGTCACTCTGCTCTCGTCATCACGTGGCTCCCAGAGATGACCTGGGCATGTGTTCATCTCAGCCACTTAAGAGGAAACAGTATGGTGGATTGCATGTGGAGATTGCATGTGGCAGCAGCCAAATCACTCAGATCACATTCTATTTATTGGCTAAAATTCATCAGATAATCACAATGAATTGCAAGATAGACTGGGAATATAGTCTCATGCACACTTCGGGAGAAGAGGAAAGGGGTTTGTGATCACATAGCAGTCTGTAGTGTTTAGAATTTGGGGGAGTTTGTCCCTTTGCTTCTTGGCTTAGAAAGAACATGAACTCTACAGTAAGAACACAGGTCTTAGCCCTGTTCTACTTTAATTACTTAAGCTATAATTTACTGGACTGTAAAATTAAGGATAATGATGCATATTTCAAGGAATGATTCAGGTGAAAAAAGACAAACATAGCGCATGTGTCCTACAAACGAGGGACTCACCAGTTTACCTTCTTCTCTTCATTGTTTTTTTATCTGAGCTGAGTGAATATTCTGAGCCATCATAAAAGGAATATAATAACAACTATTGAAAACATCAACAGCAGATAAAAAATAAAAGTGCTTGGTGCTTTTGTAGTAACATCCAAGTGTTAAACTATGTTTACTGTGTTTCCCCGAAAATAAGACCTAGCCAGACAATCAGCTCTAATACATCTTTTGGAGCAAATATTAATATAAAACCCGGCCTTATATTACATTATATTACATAAGACCCAGTCTTATATTATAGTAAAATAAGACCGGTTCTTATATTAATTTTTGCTCCAAAAGACACATTAGATATGATTGTCCGGCTGGGTCTTATTTTCGGGGAAACACAGTATGTGCAACTTGTCAGATGATTTGATAATGATTATGTTACTTGTATAGTGTTGGTTGATATTTTGTAGGGTAACTGGGGTCCATGAAATCAAAAGTTACATAATTTTAAAAGAAAATGAAATCGTGCTTTTTTTTTTACATTGCAACAGAATAAGTACTACCTAAGGAATTTTGCTTTTAAGATGCTACATTATTCCCCAAGGCGGTTATTACAGGAGTTGGCAATGTTTAACAGATGTGCATAAATAGTACTAAGGTTCGATTTGACTTTTTTAGGTTACTGCAAAAAAATTCGGAAAATGAATTGAGAAAATTAAAAAAAATATGTTGCTTGATCTATCTTTAGGAAGAAGACCAGAGGAGTAAACAAGCTACCTCAATTATGTATTTTTTTTTCTTTCATTCAATGTGGAACAAGCTAAGGGATTTTGTGAGTCTGTTATTTTTCTCAAATTAAATAGGGGCGAAGTATTAGAGTTTTGTGTTTTTTGTGTGTGTGTTGTTTTTTTTTGTCTTCAGACTTTTGTTTGAGTGAATATACGAGTCACTTAGTGTGGGGAAAAGGAAGCAGATGGGATGTGGATAACAGGATAACTAACAGTGCTAAAAGTATTTGATATACAGAAATCAAACTTTTCCGTTTTCAGGTTTTAGATGTATCACGGAAAAATAACTTCACATAAATATATATTTTCTTTATAAATAACCTGCACATGAGGACTATAAACACAAGAAAATCTCACTCCTTTCATGACTTTCCGCTTGCTCAGAATTCCTCACTATGCTTCCCTGTTTAGCTGATTCAGCATAAGCTCTTATGGCCAGTCGTCCGTGACATGGTCGTGGTCTGCCTTGCCCACACTGTGCCTCTTTGTGCCATTTGCCAGTGTGTGGCCACATCAGTTCCCTTCCTGCCTTTGTCCATGTTCTTTCCTTAGTTAGAGTGCCTTTTAACCCAGGGAGATCTCTCTGGAGTTGGCCCAGTTCAAATACTGCATCTGCCACATGCTAGCTCGGCAAGTGATTTGACCCCTAGGATCCTCAGTTTTCCCATCTGTAAAATGGGTGAAGTATTAGGTTGGTGCAAAAGTAATTGTGGTTTTTGCAATTGCTTTTAACGTTTTAAACTGCAATTACTTTTGCATCAACCTAATAATACTACTTCTTAGGGTGCCATGAGAGTGAAATGAAGTCATGTATGTAGAAGGTGTAGCATAGTTGTATACCCTGAAGTCTCAATGATGCTTAGTTGGGATCATTATCATTGTTATTATTACCTTTTGGTCCAGCCTAACTTTTCCCCTTAGTGCTGTCTTCTGGGAGGTCCTGTGGTGTTTCAGAAGGTGGGCTCTGAAGGAGACTGCCTTGTTATCAAACCTTGCTCCTCCCCTTTATTAGTTGTGTTCAACTTCTCTAGGACTCCATTTCCTCATCTGTAAAACATAGGATGTCAGTTGTATCTACCCATGGATTTCGTGGGAGGAGTGACCTTGGTCTTAATACAGTGTCTTGCTCATAGGAAACATGGGTAGATGTTGTTGTGTGTATGTATGTGTGTTTAATTGAGATATTTTGACAGGTAACATATTAGTTTCAGGTGTACAGATATATGTATATATTGTGAAATGATCACCACAATATGTCTAACATTCATCACCATCCATAGTTACACTGTTTTTCTTTTTGCTGAGAACTTTTAAGATCTACTCCTACAAACTTTCAAATATGCAATACAGTATTATTAATTATAGTCACCACACTGTACATTACCTCCCCGGGACTTAAAATAAATAAGTCATGGGCATGTAATAACTGGAAGTTTGTATCTTTTAGTTCCCTCAGTCATTTTGCCCACTCTCCACCCCTTACCTCTGGCAGCCACCACTCTGTAATGTGTTATTTTTGGGGATTTTTTGCTGTTAGATTCCAAATATAAGAGATCATATGGTATTTCTCTTTCTCTGTCTGACTTATTTCACTTAGCACAATGCCCTCAAGGTCCATGCATATCAATGGCAGGATTTCCTTCTTTTTTATGGCTGAGTAATAATTCCATGGTGTATACAGTGTTTGTGTGTGTGTGTGTGTGTGTATGTACTGGAGGTGCCAAAAAATGTATACTAGTGGACACTTTGGTCACCGTTGCTCAAGCAGTAGTTCGATGTAATCAGAAGTGTCTGGACGCTGATGGTAACCACTTTGAATACCTCTTGAATTGCAGAACTCAAATGTGACTTGTATTCATCTTTTGTTGTCGGTATATATTGAGTATTATAATTTTAATAGTTTTTTTCCTTTATTAAAATATGTATACGTTTTTTTGGCACCATACACACACACACACACACACACACACTGCATTTTCTTTATCCATTCATCCATCAATGGTCACTTAGATTGTTTCTATATCTTTGCTATTTTAAATAATACTACAGTGACCATATCTTTCCGAGTTAGTGTTTTTGTTTCCTTTGGATAAATACCAAAACGTGGAATTGCTGTATCTTCTGGTAGTTCTGTTTTAATTTTTTGAGGAACCTCCACACTGATTTCCGAAGTGGCTGTAACAATTTACATTCCCACCAACAATGCAGGTGTTGTCATTATATTACTGTGGTTTTTGCTGTTATGGTAGGTGGTATACTCCACATTTCAGTGTTCATGAGGTGGGGGTAGAGAATAATTTAACCTGTATGGCCTGTACCCTGGAGGGAGGAATCACGTTCCTTATGAGATAGTTGTAGGCTGACCTCTCATACAATACTTTTCATATAAGAAATCGGTTATGTGTGTTCCTGTTAACCAGGGCAAGAGGTTTCAAGATTCATCTGGCATTTAAAGTTTTCTTAAGTGTCTGTAAGCTTAGATGACCATCCTTACTGGTTTGCCTGGAACAGACTTAGATACATCTGTTATTCTAAAACTATAATTAGTAGCAATCCCATTCAAAATTGTTTCCATTTAAACAAGGTATTTGGTCACCTTACTGAAAGAGTAACTTTAAGGATGACTCTTTGATAGCAACTGTCCTAAACATGAAGCCAGTTTAGTAGGACAGAATATGATAACTTTAAGTATTTTCCCATGATTTCATGCAGGTTTTAAATGAAGGATGAATGAGATGAAAGTCCCTTTCTGACACTGTTAGGAATGTCTGCAGGGAGCAGGGTATAAAACAGTTGGTTAGGACAAGGCTTGATTCTTTGTTCCAGGGCCAAGGCTGTTTCCCATTCATCTTTGCATTCCTGGTACCTCAAACATAGATGCGTTCTGTAAGTGGTTGCAGAATGGAAAAATCAATAAGAGAACAAACACCCCAGGGAACCTTCCATCTGGGTTAACCATTGCCAAGAAGGACTTCTTTGATGTACTCACCCAGTTGGGTTTTCTCTAATGCCCCGGGTCGTGTTCTTGAGCTTAGTTTAGGGAGAAGGTAAAACTAAGGGAGCAGCAGCCCCATTGGCCCTAGTGGGAAGGTGGGAAGTCATGAAGAGACACATCAGCTTGGCAGCTCTGCCTGCTTTCAGCTTTGTGGCAGAAATTGGTCCTGGTTCTCTTCAGGCTGGTCCTCCTCTTTACTGCCACAGAAACAGCTTTGATCAAAATGCAGGGATGGTCAAGTCTTCTGGTATTGCCAGCAATGAATCAACTTAGACAAGGAGCTTGACCTTCTGCCATGTTCTCTGCTCTAGCACGTCATGTTAATGAAAGTCCCTGGTCCATTGTGGCTTTTCATCCTATTTACATAAACGAGCTCTATTTTCAGTTATAAGATCTTGGATGTGTGTTCATTTCAGTTGAAAGGTAGCCCAAGTATTCTCATTTCAGCACATTTTAATCACTGGCTTCCCTGCTCTTAGAAAAAAATAATATTCTGCAGTATTGAATAGTAGGTTGTCATAATTTTGTGAGAGTGGTGTGTATGCTCTGCTTTGATAAAGTAAGAGAAGGGTCTATAAGGAAACCCAGGGAAGGCTCGAAACACGTGTGATGTAAGTAATCTTTTTTCTCCCTGGGTCTCATGGAAACGATCCCTCAAAATGATTGGTGAAAAATTGGCAATACTAGCTTTGAAGAGAGAAGTTATAACTTAGATTATTTTGCTAGTTGTGTGTCAAAGTAGTTATTTGTGGGAAAGAGAAGCATTCTGCCTGAGGAAAGTATAGATGGCTGCCTTCTGAGATAGATATCTGTGGACAACCCCTCAAAGGATACTGCTTTGAGTAAACCCAGGTCGTTCCTTGTTTTGTAGGTTGGGAAACTTTGGGTACCCAATCAGAATTCATAAGACTAAGGAGCTTAGACACTCACCAACAAAATTTATGAGAATGATGTGTAAACCAAAATACCAAAGTTCACATTTACAAAACTGAAATGTTTTTCTCATGACTAGAATGTTCATATCTACCAGCTTGATGATGTCTTAGAAGACAGATGTTTTACACGTTTGTGTCTTTTTTTTTCCCCTTTTCAAGTAGAAGAGCACACTTCAACAGAACCTGAGACTTGCATTTATTCATGCATTCAGCAATATTTATTGGACGCATGTGCTAGGTAGTGGAAAATGTAGCAGCTAACATTTCTATATGTTTAATAAATGCTGTTAAGTGCTTTGCCTCATAGAATCCTGATAAGACATTTCTGAGATATGTCATCCTCATTCCTAGTTTATAGAAATATCTAAGAGTCCCTAAGAGGTCCACATAGGCTGGACTGTGAGGTCGCATCTTCAGTAACAGCACTAGTGGGCTTCACAATTCCAGGCACAATGGAGCACCTCCGAGTGACAGAAAACAAAGTCAGGCGTCCTTTCCTTCTGAGCCCAGAGCCAAGGGACCAGAGCTTTAGCCTTCAGAGCCCTGCTCACAAGGTTGCTTACCTTCATTGAGGGACTCTGATCTATCTCTTCATACCCTCTTGCTCCCCAAAGCTTAGTGCAAAGCATCCTAGACTGGACAGGCTCCCCCAAAGCCCTCCCTTTCTGCTTGAAGCTACCTGACATCTGTCTCTTCTCCTCGTGGGTTGATTTTTATTAGCACTCTCAGGAGTCGTGGTAGCTCCCCCTCTCCTGCCGTGAATACTGCAGGCAGCACCCATTAGCTGAACCAGGAACTGGGTCTTTGTTGTTCACATTACAAAAATATTCCCAGTATAGAAACGTTCACATGATTCAGTGCCTTTTAACTTCACAGTGGTTGGAGTTTAAAGGGGTCTTTTGTGAACACTGAAGTCCCTGAAGGCAGATAGCTAAAATTTTCCACTTGGCCGGTGGTATGGAACTATAACTAATGATAGAGAATGATACTTTCATTGTTTCTGTTTTAACTTCTGTAGCTAACGGCTTGTAATTTCATACCAGGCCAAGCAACTTTTTATTTGTTCATCTTTCTTTGATTTAAGCAGTTATAGGAGTTTGATATTGAGATACTGTTTCATTTAGAAAGAATGATACAACTATTAGTCTGACATAATTCTCTCTAGTTTTTATCAGCTTGTGTCAGATAACATTTTTCCCCATTAAATCCCTTTTGAACTTTTAATTTAAAAATGTATCCGTGATTGATAAACATCATCTATAGCTCTACTGTGTTATCCATTTTCACCTTCTGTTTTCAATAGTAAAAATCGCTTACACCTCAGACCATGAGGATATCAGATTAACAGATTTTCTGGACCATTGGGCACCATTCAGCTGATATTTAGTAACTTACTGAGAGATTTTTGAATATTTGAATTTGGTGAGTATACAGAGTATAAACAGACAAATAATTTACAGATTGAGAAGTGCTGCAACGTTAATAAAGAAGTGGTAAAATCAGGGAGGACTTAGAATGGTCAGGGAAGTCTTGTCTGAGGTGGTGATTTTCAGCTGACATGGACGGATAGAAAGAGCCAGAAGTGAGGAGTTCTAGGTAAAGATGACCCAGGGGGTGAAGAACCTGCATTAGAAATAGCTTTGTCAGTTTTAAAAACAGAAAGGCTAGTGAGATTGAAATTTAGAGAAGGGCAGTGGGGTGAGATCCGAGAGGTGGGTGAGAGCAGGCTTTGTAGGCCTAGGTAAGTATTTTGGATTTTATTCTTAGTGAGATGGGGAACAATTTTGGTAAAATCCATATCAATTAGGCATCTTAACAGTGCTAGATGCCAAACCATCCCCAAGCCCAACGAGTCATTTGTTCTTGCTCAAATGTCTGTATATTGGCCCACCGAGGGCCTCCGGCTGTGGCTGCAGGCTGCTAGTTGGGTTCAGTACTCCTCCACGTGCATCTTGTCTTCCTGGAATAGGCATATCTTCACAGAGAAATGGCCAAGACATAAGAGAGCAAACCTAACCACAAGCGTGTTTCAAGCCTCTGCTTGCATCACATCTGCTGACATCCCACTGATTGAGCCATAAGTCAAGGGAACAGCACCTCTAGTGGAAGTGGAAGGAACTGCAAGGGCACATGACACAGGATGTTCATGGGTGGGGGGGGAAGGGGGTGAAGAATGGGGCCATGACTCATTCAACCACAGCAAGGACCTGATCTTACCTATTATATGAAAAGTTCACCATAGACTAGATGCCCAGCTATCCTGGATTGCCCAGGAGTGAGAGGTGTCCAGGATAGGGACTTTCAGTAGTTAAAACCAAGAAAGTTCCAAGCAAAGCAGGATAAGTAGTTCCCGTCATGAACTGTCCTGTGGTGAATGGGCTGCATGAAGGTTGTTGTGCAGGTGAGAAGGTGGTGGGTTGGATGATGAGGGTGGCAGAGGAGCGAGAGAAGTGGGTATGTACTCGTATATCTCTGGGATATCTTTGGGATCTATTTTGGAGGTAGAGCTCATGGGACCTGCTGATGTTTGGAATATGGCAGATAAAGAAGTGAGTTGCGGAAGTGTTAGACCTATTGAATATGTTATTGGCCGGAGTATGATAATCTGAATAACCCAGAGTACAAGAGCAAATTTTAATAATTACTACGCATGCATTCTATATTATAGTCACACAATATGCCGTTTCTCTTTGAGACCATGCCAAAGAAATCAGTGGAATAAATGTAGAAGTTGCCTATGTAGATCGAGTCCTATAATAATATAAACAGATTGTCTCAGAAAAACAATGACCACTCACACAGTGAGTCTTCCTAGTAGCCTGCAGTGGCTACCCCAGCTCAGCAAAGCACTTTGTTTCTGTGGCGAGCAAGAAAGTCATGGGTATTGCAAAATGGGTCCAGTTCTCCTCAACTTACTTTGCCAACAGCAGAAACCGTCATGAGCTACATGTTACATTTACATCATGAGTTTCCTGTATAGTATTTGGGCTGACTGTACCTGGTGTGGTGGGAAGAATATTTGAATGGAATTCAGAAGGCCTGAATCTGAGCTGTGGCTTCCATATTCAGTCATTCCCCTCCCCACTTTTTAGAGGTGGGATGGAGCACTATGTATGATTGTGATTAGATAGTGCCAGTTCCTTTTTGCCATTTGTCTAGTTGGGTATCTTGAATGACAAGGAGGACCTGTTCCCCAGACCATTCGGGGATGCTGGGTGAATGAACATTAAATTAATACCAGTTCACATGCGGTCAGTGCCATTGAACTTTTGTGACCCTGAATAACTTGCTTGCCTTATCTGAGCTCAGTTTTTTCCTCTGTGAACTGGGGATAACAGGTTAGGATGCTGTGAGGATCACATGAGAGATTGTATGTGAAAGTCCTCTGTGAGGTCTTATCAATAAGATCTTCCTTCTTCATCAGGACAGTGAGTTTCCAGGCCTGGATTCGTACAGTCTTTAGTTTTTTCATCCACTGTGCCTTGCACCCTTGTACGTGGTGGTAATAAATGCATATTTGTGGGAGAATGGCAGAAAAAGTGTCAGGTTTCTAATAGCCCTTGATGCTACCACTTACCTCTCTGGATTGTTGTGTTGGCTTCCTCTGAGAAGCCAAGCTTCCTGGGATTTCTAGTTTTCTGGCAAGTTACTTGACCCCTCTATGCCTTAGTTTCCCCATCTAAAAAGGAAGTCAAATTTTTTGCATCAAAGATTTGCTGTGAGTCTCATTATGTTATTGTAATAGCTCATTGTGTTATAATTAGTTAAGTGCATGCAAAGTAGGATGACTCAATAAATGTTAGCTGTTTTAATTATTACTGCTGTTAATATTTACAGGTAAGTTTCCTGCTGAATTTACTTGACCTATAGACCTGAGAGATGGGACTGGTTACATAGAAAACTGGAAAGTTTATGTCTAAAGGGTATTTTGATGTAGATTTTCCTTATTTATTTTTTGGTGATAGTGGTTAGTGTACCCCACTTGATGAGTTTGATGCAGTTCTAAAATGCAGTTCTTTTTGATTCTCAGTCCACCAAAATCTGATTTCATTTACGCTTGTCCTGGATTGGCCTGAGTCTGTTTTAACTTTTACTGTGCTCTTGCCAACTTGCCTCTCTTCCCTCTTTAAGTTTTTGAGTTTCTCTTCATTTGTCCTAGCTTCTTTGCATGTTCTCTTTGTGCTTTTGATTTATTAAATCTCCAAGATCATCCTTTCTCTGGAATGATAGGGAAGGCTTCAGGACAGACTGCCTGGGAGATCTGAAACAGCCTCAGAAGTATACTTCATATGCCATGTTCCAGCACAGCACTCGTGTGTGTTATGTGCTTTTCCTGGAAAATAGGGCTGTATTCAGTGGGCTAAATAGTAGAAGAGGCATTTTTCAGTTGGCATGCCTCTATAACTATAAATAACTATAAATGATTCTAGAAGGTTTTTTTTTTTGTGTTTTTTTTTTTAGTTTTCTTTTCTCTTTCTATTTCTAAACTCTTGGGGAGCCTGTTGTCTTTTTTTCTTTTTGGAAGAATGTGAAACTTTTCAGGGTAGAGAAATAATTTTATGAATACTTAACACTCTGAAAAAAATGAAATGGAAGGCAACACCCCATCTAGCTCAAACATTTCTCAGAAGCCACATGGCTTTGGTATCAGCAATGGAAATTGTTGTGGGCCTCCCTTGCTGGAATACACAGAGTGGCATGTGGAGAAGAACACAATACAGATATTTCAAAATTGCACTTTTTATAGATTATGTATGATCTCGTTTGTTCTTCATATATGTGGGGTATTGGGAAGACAGGAATTATTTTCTCTCTCCAATGAGGAAACAGATTTGGAGGGATTGATTGAGGACTCCCATGGCAGATAGGCCCACGGCAACATTTTTAGGATCAGTGGCAATAGTGCAAAGAAGCCCATGTCCCACATGTTCCAAATACAAAGTTATAAATCAAGCTAACAGTCTATCGAATAGACTAAAGTATGTATATCCCAAGTAGAATAAAATGTCTTACCTTGATAAACGCACCTTCATAATGACCTGGAAGACGTGGTTTGAATTTCACATTGCTGTATTTTCTCGAGTTTTGTGCAAAAGTGTGCAACATAGGGTTTACCAACCCCTGGCCTGTAATTCTTCTTTTAACCCCAGCCCCATCCCTTATGGTAAGGTGCCTCATGTGCATTCATGTCTAGATCCATCCACCTCTTCTGCAAATAGCCACTCCTTGGCCAGTCCTTTAGCCGAGAAGTATGCAGACGGGGCACCATGTTTTTCCTGGGGAAGGCCAGATCTTGGAAAGAGGCCATTTGGGCAGAAACTTCAAAGGGATGGTCTCGGGGCACCTTGGAACGTCCCCTTGGCCTCATGGATTCCTAATCCCATCCTATGATCAAGTCCTATTAGAGTCCAGTAGTGAGCAGAGTACCCAAGACACAAGTTGGATTCAACTGGATTGTTTGGCCATTTCAATCACATTGTTAGTCAGTTGGTGAAAAATAAAGTCTGTTCCTTTATTTAGTATGCTTTTATTATATTCGGTATGTGGTGCTGGAGATGTAGCTGTGAATAAGACAATTCTCGGGAAAGGCTTTAAGTTCTGGTAGAAGACAGAAAATAAACCTGTAAACACATACATAATAATTTTCAAAGGTTATCAGTGCTACGAAGAAAATAAAAAAGGATGGAGAGGTGGTGATAGGAGAGTAGGAGAGGGGCCGGGGGTGAAGGAAGGTTTCTCTGTGGAGATGACATTTGTGGTGTGAATGCTGAATAAGTATAACTAAGGGAAGAGCATTCCGAGCAGATGGAACTCATGGGGGATGGCCATGAGCTTGGCGTTTTCAGGAGCCAGAAGGATGATCACAGAGGCTTGGGTATAGTTGGTCAGGGAGTGGAAGGAGGTGAGGTTGGAGAGGTGGAGGTCTAGGAGGGCCCTGGGGCGATGGAGGCCCTGTCAGGGATTCGGGTTGTGTTTTAGTACGGTCTTTGGGAAGGCATTTCCTGCTGCAGTTCACAAGTCAGTGCAGCCTGTCAAAATTTTAATTATTTTGCTAATACTAAATGAATCCCCCTCCATACAAATCCCCCCAGTCTTACAGTAGTTGAATGTCATAGATATATTTTGTGGACATTTTGAAGAGTTAAACATTGGTGCTCCTAGCAAGTAATGTGAAAAAAGTGGCCATATATTTAGCTATCAAGTTTTATGTCCTTTGCTAAAAATATAGAACCAAGAGAGCTCTGAGCATAAATAGAGGCATGCTCTTGGTGTTGGTTATTTCATAACTATTCTTAGGTGCCAAATGTCTTCATCTTCATGTGATTTACAGTAATATAAGTAATGTGTTGGAGACTAACAAATCAAAATCTCATTTCAAATGTGTGACACTAATGTTGTGTTGACTTATTGTTTCATGTGTTAGATTTCTGATAAAATTCGTAAAACACCTTCCTGAAAGGAATACTAGGAAGAAACAATTGTGGTATCAGATATTCAGCTATGTGTACTTTCTCATTGATAAGAGATTGCTAATAAATTCTTAATTGTGTTAAATAGCATATTAGATTACCTCAATTTAGGAACACCCAGCAATTGAAAATCTTTTGATAGCAAAGGATTGAGAAATAGCTTGATGATTGTTAAGAGAAAACAAAGACCAATTTTAGTTTTTATTTATGATGATGATGTATTTTTTTACTATTAAAGATGTTTTCTCAATAATAACCAGATGTGTAACATAGAAACAGCTGCATGAAATTTTCATTTTTATGCCTAATATTAGGAATCTTAAACAAGGTTTATTATATGTTATGGAAAATGAAATGATTTTTTCCTAGTCTGAACAGCTGTGTAAAACAAAATGATAACATCTTCTCCTGTCTCCAAGTGACCATCTGTTTTTATGGGATTTGACAGGTAATTTATTAATTTTAAGAGGTTTGTTGTAGTGAAATGTTGGCAAATGTTCATGTAGCCAACTTTTAGGAAAATAGTAAAAAGCCCTGGAATTTTTTAGGGCCTTCCTAATGGTCTGGTGGAATCTTTAAACATCATTTTTCCTGATCTGTTTTAAAGTAGGTTAAAATATTCGCCAATGAATGATAGAGCAGGGACTGCCAGCATCAGGGGCCCATCTGACAGTCATTCATTTTTGGTTTGGCCAGATTTAGGGATATTCACTCTTCAATTAAGAAAGGTTTTAATGAATTGTTTTTTTTTCGGTGCCATCTCAGGTTGTTTCTGTTGTCTTTTTAATATAAAAAAATAGTAGTAAGTTGCTTTTTAAACTATGTCCTCTTTAACTCCAGCTGTCACTACAGTTGGCTAGGGTCCTTCTGGCATCTTTTCAAGTCTTTCAAGAGTTTTCAGCTCTTTCTCACATTCATCCGTCACTTTTAAGGTGTCAGTGAATTAGCCAGGCTGAATGCAAAATGGTAAGAAATGGCAGTTATTATGCTGACTGTAGACACAGTGTGGGAATTCTTTATGATCGGCCCTTACTCATGTCCTAATACTTTATTTATTCCAAGGTGCTCAGCAAGCCAGCCTGCCCTTGTTTTTCTCCAGGTAGATCAGAAGGCTGGGAACTGTCCTACCTATTTTCATTTGAGAAGCTTAAATATTTTTAAGATGAGTAATAATGCTAGGTGAGTAGAGTTGAGCTTCATCAGTTCTCTCTCTGCCTCTCCGTCACCGAGTGACGCTGGGAGACGTGATCATTTCTAGTTCAGTTCCGGATCTGCAAAATGAGGTTTGTGACATTTTCTTCTCTACTTTATTGGGATAGCATTAGAAAAATATGAATGAATGTGGTGATTATTTATTGGATGGCATTTGCTGAGTGTGGCTCGTCAGAGTTCAAGACTCGATTAGTTAAAAAACAGTTTTAATTATTGTCTATAATATGGTTTTCTGGTAGTGATGATGAGGATGAGGATGGTGTGGGTGGAAGGTAGTATAACAGTAAATGACAGCATATAACAGTATAAGCCTGGAAGCCGACTGTCTTGGTTCAAATCCTTCTGTCACTTACTAGTTGTGTGACTTTAGGCAAGTTAACTTAAATCTCTGAACCTGGTAAATGTCAGATTTGAGATTTGAACCTGTGCCCATCTTAGCCTATGTTCCTAACCATCATGCTGTGTTGCCTTTAAAACAACAAAATGCCCCGGTACATGTTCTAGAGCATTTGAAAAGGTTATCTAACAGAGCATATAAAAATAGGAGAAGGCAGAGATAGCCTTATCTTTTTTAAAATACTCACTAAATTAAGTTTTAAAATACCCCATGGAGTCATGGATATCAGACCAATTGGGGAAGGTGGATTAATTTGCTGCCTGAGGACTGAGATTAGCATATTGCACTCCACTACAAAGCTTGCTTGTTTCTAAACTCTCAAAATCAGTGAATCTCATTATTTAATCGCATGTTTGTTTTTCTAATGCAGCACTTCATTTGCAAAAGGAGAATTTTGTCCCATGCAATCTTGGTTGTTGTAGGGGCTTGTTGAGAAACTGTACAACAGCTTTCTGAGGTTGACTGGTACTGTTCTCTGAACTCCGAAGTGTCTGTTCTGTGACTCTGGGGATGGAAGATTTGGCTGGAGTAAGGGAAGAGCCTCTGCTCATCCTCAGTAGCTGTGGCGTCTGAGGAAATCATTGCGAGTTAAAGGTAGGATGCTCTATTCTCATTACAAACAGAAGAAAAAGAAAAAAAAGCGTGGTGCAAAGAGCAAATAATAATGTGTGCGGCTTTTTTTGTTTGGTTTTCTTTTGTTTTAATTATACTGCAATTTATTTCACACCGCAAGCAATTCTGATGAAGTAGGGGTAATTTTCGGTTAGTTTAGGATACAGGGTGGTTGATGTTGGCATTATTTCACAAATGTTGAGGAAAATCTATCATAGAAATAATTGAAACCAAGACTCACATTGGAGAAGGGAGTAAAAGTGGCAGCAGGGAGAAAGCGTTTCAGCATGGCAGTGACGTGCATCCTTGGTACATTCCAGCGGCTCATCGGCATCCGTGACAGCTAGAGACAGGTGATGAAGTAGCTCTGGTCCCGAGACTGTCCTTTGCCTGCTCTTTAAGTATCATAATGTTCAACTTGTACTGGTTTTCCACAGTGTGATCGTTTTTCATCACATATTCCCTCACACTGTGGGAGAGCAGAAGGGCGCAGTGTCCTCTTCATTGTCCTTCCATGGTCAAGACTATGTTGGTTCAGAACTGATTCAAGAAGCTGGATCCAAAGCAGTGATAGGCTAATTCAAAGGATTGGATTGATAGGATAAATTGGAAAAGGCCCTGAGGCCTGGAATGTGCCAGCATAGTCAAGGCATGGTAAGGAGGTCTGTATGACAGGAACAGGCTAACAGAGAGGAGAGAGAACACAGTAGGCAGTGATGTCGCGGGGGCCTGGGAATACAGATCCTATGGGACTTTGTAAGCAGTAGGAGGGACACGGACTTTAGATTTGCATGAAAAGAGGAACTACTTTGCAGTGGTTTTATTTGTTTTTAATTTTTAAATTAGAATGACTTTTAATTTATTGAGTCATATTTTACATGTCATAAAATTTACCCTCTTCAAGTGTACAGTTCGTGACTTTTAGTAATAAACTTTTTTTATTTAGTAATAAACAAACTGCGAGTTATGCAAGCATTATCATAGTCCAGTTTCAGGACATTTTCCTGCTCCAGTGTGCTCCCTCATGCCTGGTTACTGTTATCCCATGCCTGGGGAGGCACAGACAACCACTAATGTACTTTCTGTCCCTGTAGATTTGCTTTTTCTGTAAATTGCATTATACAACATGTAGTCTCTTTCTTGTTTCTGACTTCTTCGTATGGGAAGTACATGTCTCACTTAGTAGGACGGTCTTGAGTTTCATTCATGTTACCAAATGTATTAGTAGTTTGTTTTTGTGTTTCTGAATAGGATTCCATTGTATGGATATAGCACATTTTTCCTATTCATTTCCCAGTTAGTGGACATTTAGGTTGTTTTGAATTTTTGCCTGTTGTGATTAGTGCTGCTGTGAACATTTATGTGTAAATATTTGTGTGGAATGTCTTTATTTATCTTGGGTAGTATGGGAGGCAGGATTCTGGCTCCATGACCTCCCCCCCTGCTGTTGTACCTGTGAATATGTGACATTACATGACAAAAAGGATTTTGCAGGTATAATTAAGGTTACTAATCAATTGACCTTACAATAGGGAGATTATGCTGGATTCGCTTGGTGGACCCAATGTGATCACATGAGCCCTGAAAGGCAGAAGAGGAAGGCAGAGGAGTAATTCAGAGATGTAGCAGAAGTCAGAGAGATTTGAAGCATGAGAAGGACTTGATCCACTATTTTTGGCTTGAAGATCAAGGACTGTGTGTGAAGGAAATGGAGACCTCAGTCCAACAGCTGTGAAGAACTGCCTTCTGCCCATCACCAGTGAGCTTTGGAAGAGGACCCCAAATGAGTATCACAGTCTTGGCCAATACCTTGGTTTTAGCCTGGTGAGGCCCAACACAGAGGATCCAATCATCTTATACCAGACCTCAGATCTATAAACACTGAGATAATAAAGGAGTGTTGTTTTAAACCATTAGGTTTGTTGTAATCTGTTACAACAGCAAAAGAAAATGAATAGATCCTTAGAATGGAATTGCTGAGTTATGTGGTAAATTTCCCCTTTATGAAAGTTTGTAGTGGTTTTGAGTGGAGGAGTGACATATTTTGAAAGGATTCTCTGGTTATCCTGAAACTATTCTGTGGAAAGAACAGGGACGGAGGCAGGGAGAGCAGTTAGGAGGCAGACAAGTGATGATGGTGGCTCAACCAGAGCCTCTCTGCCCGAGATGGAATCAGGACAGAGCCATGGCTGACAGAGCCATCTGGGGCCAGTTTGGCCTACTCTCAGCAGTAGCGTGTGGGAGTAGGCATGGCGGACGGTGGCGTGGTCGGAAGGTGAGGGTAGCATTCAGAAGCTCTCGTTGATTGCACATCCCAAGACCACTGGTCAATCTCAGGTGGAGCCCGAGCCCTCAAAGAGGAGAGGGGTGGGTGTACAGTTGACTCAGTTGTAAAAGAAAGGGGTTGTAAGATATTTTCCTTTTTTATCGTGGCATATAAATAAACAACCCCTACTCACCACTCTGAAACAGTTGATTTACTGTTGAAGGTGATGTAAGTTTGACAGAGGAAAACAAACATCAAAATGAATAGACTAAGAGAATTGTCTTATGGGAGAAATATAATGTGTCCCGTAATAAAAGGTGGTTTTGAGGGTAGGGAGTATCATTCCACACAAATATATGTATGGTGTAGTGATGTTATGCACATTGCAAGATACCCCTAGTACTTACTATCAAGTGTTAAGTAAAAATCTTCCAGAAGACAGTTAAATTTGACCTGAGAGATAAGCAGACTTCCTAATTTGGGCATTGTAAGTTAATGTTCATTTTTCCAAGTTTTTTGAAGTGAATTGCTGACTCATTCATTCACCATTTTGACATATTAAATGCGGTGTTGATAGAAGTCATCCTTACCTGACTGAATCGCAGAAACTTCTTCAGTACATTTAGGTCTTTGCATACACATTATTCTGCCCTTCCTTTGGTATTTTAGTACTCTCCTCACTTCTTAGCTAATACTCCAAGAAACTTCTCTGACCTTCCTTGTTCAAGTTAAGTGTCCCTTTGAGATGCTGTCGCTCCAGGCACTTTACTCATCCTATGCTGTTTTGTCTTTGCTTTTTATCTGTCTCCATGACTTGATTTTGGGCTCCAAAAAGTTCAGGGCTTAGTATTCACCATTGTATTCCTAGTGCAAAGATCTTGGCCCAGGGAAGTGCCCAGTAAATATTGGTTGAATTAAAACAAAGAATTACAGCCATCACTTTATTGCATGCCCTCCTCTTTTAAAAATACTTATTTCTTAGAGAAAGAATGAGTGTTCAGAGAAAGTCAGTTGTGATTGACAGACCTCCCATTCCTTTTGACAAACAAATGTGGCAGAAGAAAGTACATTAGGTTGACCACAGACGTGTGTGTGTCACATCTGGTCACCGAGATCTTTTCAGCGTAAAGGAAACTGCTGTGTACTAAGCACTTTTGGTCTTGTGCCTTATTAACTTGTATCTTTGGGGTTTGCTCCTGAGAAAAGACTCCTGTGGCAAAATCTAAAGAATGTGTTACCAGCATTGATTACAGACCTCAGTAACTCCCCTGTCTCACTGCACAGGGATATGCATGTGAGAAATGTGTTTATCAGAAAAGTGGCTGGACAGTATTAAGGCATAAAGTACTCCTCAGAGGAAGTTAGCATGCTTTACTGTGTATGGTGTCATGCGGGGAGGGGGGGGGAGTGATTTCAGGAACACAAACTCAACCAAATACATGGCGTCTCATTTTCAGAGGGTCAAGCCCAGACTTCCTATTCACACATCCAGAAGTTCCTGCAAACAGTTCAATTTTATTTGACATTTATTGGGTTACAGTTGACATTTCCAAGTTCAGTAGATACTTTTTTCTTCCTGACAACTCAGTTGTGAAATTATGATTGACACTCTATAATGTTCAGCTCAATTGTGTTAAAAACTGACCAATGGTAAGTATTAAAAGACGAACCAGTTTCAAAATTTGAGACCCAGGGAAAACATTCTCACCCTGGATGTTGAGATAATATTAATATTTAATGAATGGCATGTCTCCGCTGGTGGTCTTGGGTCTCACATTTCATTTCCGGACTTGGAGCTTTGGCAGACTTTGTATGTCTCTCACAATCCTCTGAGGAGATACTCAGCAAATATGGGGTGAACGAAGAAATATAGCCACTTTGAGGATGTCTTTCATTATCGTTTAGTTAATTTTAGTACTTTTTTCCTCAGTTAAATAGAAAATATTAGTTGGCATCATTCCACGCAGAGATTTCTACTGTTGTCAGCTTGATTTATGGCCTTTCAGACTTATGTATGAGTACATATACACAGCCACAAAATGTGGCTTATAATGTAGCTACCAACCCATGTCACTTAAGACATCATGGCCCTCTTTACTTGTCAAGGAGTAGAGCTCTATATCATAAATAGATACAAAATCATTATTGAGGTATATTTTACCTTATTTAACCAGTCTTGTGTTCTTAGACATTTAAAATGTAGTTTTTCTCCATTATTAACAACCCTGCCATCCTTAGTCCATATATCTATCCTTGTTAACCTAGGTTGTTAGTGCTGCAGTAGTGGAATTGCTTGTTGCTAAGCATATGACTTTTGAAAGTCTTGATCATTACTGCCTGTGAAAGGTTGTATGAGTGTACACACTTAATCCAAGTGAATGATTAAATCATCTGAGTCAAGGTGAATCAGTGTTCTGTTTCTCCAAATCCTCCCTGAAGTTGTATATTGTCATTCATTTTGAGTTTTTATCAGCATGTCCACTATCTTTTGGATACCATTACTAATTCTGGTAGAGACATAATATATTGTAGCAAGCAGTATGATGTTATAGAGTTTAGTTTCTATTATTTGAGGCCCAGCCTTATGCTGTCTACTGTGACTCTTTGTAACTGTCAGTTTAGGTTGTAAGCTCCTTGAGGACGTGGATAGCCTCCTGTACCTTGTAGCCAGCATACAGAACAGTGTGTGTAGAGTTGTACACAAATAGATTCCCAATGGTTTCTTCTTCAAGGGAAGACATTTCACCATTTATTCTCCTTGTGAATGCTCCTGACTCCCACCTATAGGCATTCTTCCAATATCTGTTTTTAAAATTCTGGAGTTATCACTTTCCTACATGGTTCTGCTTGTTTCCACATGCTATTTGGCTGGATTTTTGACCCAAATTCCTTTTACATATTGGAGTTTGCTCTATCTTCCTGCCATTTATTGTCTTTATCCAGTGTATTTTATGCTATTCTGGAGAATTGATTCTCTCCCTCCCTCCCTCTCTCTCGCCCTCTCTCTTTTCCACTTTGAAGGGTCGCATTTAATTCATTTGCTTTGGGCATTTATTGGATTCTATTTGAGCAAACGGTGTGTCTGTATAATATTAGCTGAAAGTGAAATAAAACGTGGATATAGAAGTGATGATCACAGTTTTTGTCCCATCTCTGCTTCTTTTGGTGCCTTTGTGACTTGGGAAAGTCATAATACCTCTCAAATCCCCTCATTGCTATGTAATATTAGTAAAATAATCTGTCTACTTCATAGGGTGTGGTGAAGATGAAATGAAATTTCATGAATATAAAAACTCTATAAAAAAACTGTAAAGTAATCGAAAGATTAAAGGTTTTGCTTTCCAAGGGAAAAATAAGATCCAGTGAAGCTGTGGGCCAAATCCAGGAATGCAGACAACCAGGAAGCTGAAAACACAAAGGGTGGATCAAGCTGGGAGGCCGCAGTGTTACGTAATGGTTAATGGAGAGCTCCGCGGAAGTGAAGGACTAAGAGTGAGTAGGAAAAGATGGCAGACTTGCCTTATGGTTTGGAAAAGGGCTCGATCTATATTGCCTGGCCACAAGTATTTTGTCTATCTCCCTCTTGGAAATGACTGATGTGCTATGCGGTAGGTGGTTTGGGAGCCCTGTGTTGTTGAAATACTTGGCTGAGCTGAGAGCAGGTGGAAGTGGGAGGAAAGCTTACTTTCACTGAGGGTCTTTTGTGTGCCAGACGTCATATTAATGTAAATACCTTCTCGAACACCACTTCTTTGAATTCATGCAGTCTAATGAGAACACATTTTGTAGATAAGTACACGGGGTCACATTATTAGTCTCGGGTGTCAAAACAAATTATCACAAAACAGGTGGTTTCAAAACAACTGAAGTGGATTCTCGCACAATTCTAGAGGCCAAAAGTCTGAAATCAGGATGTTGGCAGGGTTGGATCCTTCTGGAGGCTCTGAAGGAAATTCTGTTCTGTGTCCCCCTCCAGCCTCTGGTGGCTGCCAACACCATGGTATTATTTGGTGTGCAGATGTGTCACTGCAGTTTCTGTCTCTGTCTTCACACTGCTTTCACCTCTGTTTCTCTGAGCCTCAAATTTCCCTCTGCCTTTCTCTCATAAGGACACGTCAATGGATTTAGGGCCCATTTGTACAATCCAGGGTGATCTCATTGGAAATTCCCTAACTTAGTGCAATGATTCTTTTTCCAAATAAGGCCACATTCGCAATTTCCAGGTGGACATATCTCTTGGGGAGCCACCATTCAACCCACTACAGGCGTTGACCTCAGGTAAAGTTCCTGATACTTTACAGATTTGAAATTTAACTCTTGGTCTTTAGATTATAAAAATAGAGCTGTCTCCTTGTCATACTCTGGGGGGAAAGCTTCTGCTCCAGGCTAGACGACATCTAGTGAAAGGAACAAAGCAGCAGCTACATACTTCCTACTTGCCAGACAATGTGCTGTTTTTACATACGTTATTTTCTTTAACCCTTATCCTGACTCTGTGAGGTGGGATAGTTAAACAAATTTCTACAGCATCCATTTTGCAGAAGGAAACAAAGAGCTTGGACAAGACCACACACTTACTAGTTGAAAATAAAACAAAGTTCTGTTTGACTGCACAACAAATGGTCTTAACCCCAGTGTGCTCTAAAGAACGGTAGCATGGTGATGCTTTAGAAAAGTCTGGCATATAGCTCAGTTGTGGGTTTACTGTGTCTGCCTGTGATACAAATCACGTATCAATGACACAGAGACAGGTGTTGATGTGTGCCTTCTCTATACTGCTCATCCTAAATATGCTGGAAAAAAAGAAAGATGGTGAGGAACATTTACTTTGTATTCTTTATTCTGCGAAGTTTGATTTTTTAAAAAACTTGCAATACATTCATATAGTAATAATGGAATTAAATAAGGATTAAATAAGATAAGGTCGGATTATATTATAAAACATCCACTATATTGAGATTTGCCAGAGTATATTCTAGTTCAATGGCCTCTCATTTCTTTCTTTCTTTTTTCCTTTATGCTGATTCTTTCACCACCCTTTTTAAAGTCTTACGATGTTATACTGGCTGACACCTATGATTTCAATATGTCTGTCTGTCTCAGAATAATAGGTACTACTTTACTTACTACTCAATGTCATGTGTTCTGTAAACAAGTTTAAAAAATGTATTAATATCATTTTTAGAGGTTGGCATTGTAATCTGATAGACAATTGACATGGCCTCCATTTCCCAGTACTGTGTACAAATTTACTTTTCTAACAACCCGATTTGTTTGAAAGCCTTTAAGTGCTATATCGACGGGAAGTAGTATCCACTTTGAATAGCAGCATGTTCCCAGAAAGCCTTTCGTATCAGATAGGAAGAGAAGCCAGGCCAGAGAGCCCCCTTGGAGGTTTCTTGGTTTGTGATTTAGCTTCAGGAAGCTTAATAAAATCTGTTTGGATTTCCCCCCTGATTTTATATTATAAACAGAGTGAGTGGTAAGGTTTTTTTGTTGTTTGTCTTTTAAATCATAAATAAAAACTGTTGTCCTGATGTGTAGGGTATTAAACTATGAATGCTGTGTTAGTCTCATCCAATTTCAAGTTTCATTGCAGAAAAACAAAGTTGTACAAACTCTTGGCATTAATTAAATATGGTGTAGAGAACTTATGCCTCACTTAATACCTCTTAACATTCTAAATTCTTCTACTCTTAATCTCATAATTACCTTATTGTTCCATGATTTATACGTTGTGAATTTGTACCATTTATCCTATTGAAAATTCAATTGTAAAAGGATTTAGTCATGATGAAATGAAATTGTTTTATTTTCAGCTTTATTTTAATGTAAATTCTGATATTGCATGTAACATACTAAAATTTGTAATTGCTTTTTAAAGGACATTTTATGATTATATAATGAAAATTTTAGCTTTTGATAATATTATCAAGTCCTAGCAAATATTTCAGATGTGCGCCAGTTTATGCCAGGCCAAGTACTCCTGGACTCTGGCACAGAGCTGCAGCCACCCCTGTGCCTCCCTCACGTTGCCGGCCTAGGTGAGCACCCTTTGTCTCCTCTGAGGCCCAAACTAAACCAAACCAGACCCTCACCTGAGGCTCAGGCTCCTCCCACCGATTTTTGGCAAACTGACCAGTGAGAGAAAGGAGACAGAAGACCAAAAAAGCCTGCACCCTGCCTTTTTGCCCCATGTTCTCCCCCCCGCCTCCCTCCTGGAGTCTTCTCAGACATAGTGGTCCCGTGTCCCCTCTGGAGACCTCCCATCCTCCGTGACTAGCCAGCCAGTATGTTGTCTGCTGAAGGCCTGGCCACCTTGGCGGCATTCCACTTTGTGTTCCTTTCCTGCCTGAGGGGCCGCCCTCTTCTCTCTCATTCTGGCTGCCCTGCAATTCCACCCTCAAATAAAGAATACACTTGGCATATCCTTTAACAAAATATGCTCTTGTTTATTAGATAAGCCAATCTGAGACATCTTGAAAACATACATTTTTCAGCATTATTTTGTCTAAATATTTATTAGGTAACTAGATAATTTCAGCAGGCATAAACCCTTATTCTTGAGTAGGTGCCATAATTTCTTTTCCTCCTCGATACAAAAATAGGCTTTTAAATTATATATAGGAAGTATATATATTACTATGTATATTATAATGTGTTGATTATATTATTGAATTGATACTATTTATTCATTTTGTTATGTATATTTAATCATCTTCGTGAAAAGCAGATGGGTTCTTTTGAAGTAGAAAGATTTTAAATTGTTATTTTATGACTAAATCAGAAAGAAAAGCACGCAGAGAAAAGAAGATATGAAATAAGCCCCTAGCCTTCTCCCGCCCACCCATTCTCACCAAGCTGTCTTCTGTTGGTTCATGGTAAACGATACTCTTCCCATTCCTGCCATTACCTGAAGAGAAAGATCTAGTCAACACAGGGGCTCTCATACAGCTTTTTGGGCTGTCACATTTTTGTCTTGAGCATTTAAAAAAATTTCTGTTAGATCTTCACTGATGGAAATGCCATCATGTTTTAAGTCTCTGCTCTATAATAATCGGAACTTTTTAATTTAGCATTTAGTAGCTATGAAAAGTTAATATTTGAATCAAATTTTCTTCTCACATGTCATTTCTTTGTTGTTTTTCACTTAGTCTAATTCTCTTACCTAGTGTAATTTTTTCCCCAGTCATGATTCTACTTTAAACTTATCAAACTGTGCTCTGAGTCCTAATTCTTTTGTAATGAAGACTATATCTTGCTTTCTTAAAAGTTCTTTTATTTATGACTTCAGCATGATTTTGGACAGCTCAGAAAGGAAACTTGTTTATTTTGTGCTCAGCATGGGGTATTGTATGAATCTTCTTTAATTTTCTCCTATATGAATTTGTAATTCTTTTCTAAATAGCTTGTTTTAATCACAAAGTGAACTTTACTCTTAACTACCCAGTTGAACTTAATTCTTTACGTATGTCATCCACCTGGGGCAGGTCAACCCATAGAGAGTTGTGTACACTGATGTGGCCAATCTATTTTGATATATCTATATCTGTATCTATATTCACTATATCAATTTTTACTGAGAATTGGAAGGGTTGATATACGTGTCAAGTGAACCTGTAGTATTTAATGTCTTCTCAACCTACGTGATTTCCCCCCTTAACTCCCTAGTTCAGTCCAGTTAGTCTGAGATATTTATATTTATTTGGCAGAGTGTACGTAGCTCTCAACTGAAATTCTCTAAAATCAACAGTTGGGGAAATGTGGCACTCAGTGAGGTTCTTTGAGTAGGTTTCTATTTTCTTTGAGATAATCTCCTTCTTACATAGCAGAGCAGTTTTCTCAAGCAGAGGGTGTTCTTGACATTTTCCCAAACTGTCGCAGCTCCTCAAGATTGCTCTGAGGATTTAAATATGTTTATCTAAATTCATCTATTTGCTATTTAAAGAGAAGAATGTTTCAACACACATGTGAATGGGAAATGCTTCTTAAAACTCTGTTAGATTCTGGATCAGGAAAATTTCCTAAGTCTACCATTTTTTCTGTTAACAATTATGCAGATTATTTACTGGCCCACATGAAATATTTTTGTGTTCTGCTTTACATAAACCATACCATAAGCATAACATGTCTCTCTCTTCAAAGAGAGTCTCTGAACAAACAACATCTCTGCAAACTGTCATGCAAGTAAGACTTGATCTGCGATTTCTCATGGGGACCTATATGAGGAATTGCGTCCTCTGTTTGCCACTCTGTTGATTGGTAAATAATTATATTTATAGTTATAATCTTGTCCACACACGGCTTTGGTATCCAAATAACAACACATCCTTTCCAGCGTGTCCGCTCAGCAGTAAGCCAGGTTAAGGAGGGCTCAGATGCCCATGGAAGTGGATTTGGAGTCAAGCCCTCTGTGGATGTTCCTTTATTTCATGAGAAGAGAGTGGCCTGATGATAACAGCCCAGTTGCTCTAGTTCAGTTCAACATGGACCCGGAGAACAGCTGACCAGAACCAACGAGACACTTGACTTTGTCATTCATTTTCTTCAAATCTGTCTGGATGATATTGTTTATTTATCCTTAAGTTTGATGTTATTAGCATACTTTTGATTATTTTCCAAAACCAGACACTTTACACTTGCATATTTCTCATGGACTTCCTGGCTGTTTTTATTTCATTTTTTATAAAAAATTTTTTGTTTGTTTTATTTATTCTATTTTTTTAAACATTTTAAAAATTAGTTTCAGGTGCACAAAACAATGTAATAGTTAGACATTTATCATTTATATCCCTCACATAGTGACAGCCCCCCCATCACGATCACTTTTTAAACAGCTTAATAGAGAAATATTTTACATATCATATTTTACCCATTGGTGACTTTTAGTAACTTTGTTGAGTTGTGCAACCATTGTCATAAATTAGCTTTAGAACATTTTCATCCACCACAATAAAATTCCTGATGCCCATTTATGGATAATCTCCATTCTCACTTCCAACCCCAGGCTACTTTATGTCATGTTAAATTTGCCTTTTCGGAATGTTGCATATAAATTGAATCATATGATATGTGGCCTTTTGTGTCTGACTTCTTTTGCTTAGCATAATGTTTTTGAGGTTCTTTCCTGACAGCATATGTCAGCTGTTCCTTTGCATTGCTGAATAGTATTCCATTGTATGGGTAATACTTTTGTCAATCCATTCACCAAGTAGACATTTAGATTATTTCCGATTTGGGGCTATTATGAATAAAGCTGCTACGAATATTCACATGCAAGTCTTTGTGTGGACATTTCTCATTACTCTTGGGTAGATACCTAATACTGGAATTGCTAAGTCAAATGGTAACTCTGTGGTTAACTTTTTGAGACATTACCAAACTGTTTTCCAAATTTACTGTTTTACAAATTTATTTTACATTCCTATCAGCACTGATAGAGTTTTCATATTTCTTTACATCCGCACTAATGTTTTTTATTTTTTGTCTCTTATAGCTATTCTACTTATTCTACTTATTCTACTGAATTCTTGGTAAATACTGGTCATACTTTTTGCCTATTTTTGATTGGATTTCATTTTCTTATTACTGAGTTGTATTGTTCACTTTAGCATGGAGGGTAGTGGAAAATCTAGACACAGAAGGAACAACTTAAACCTTTTCAGTTCTCAGATATGAAATGCACAAGACTGTGAGCTCAATCATCTCAAATATGGGGCAATTTGAAATTTTCTGGGGGATGGTCATAGAGGAGGGATTTCCTAACCGGATTGTTGAGTTTCAGAGGCGGGTGTGTTCAGCTGCCTGCCCAGCAGTGTCCTCTCTGGATTGCTTGGTTTATTTTCCTTTATCATCTCATCTGTAGTAACTCTCATGTATGATATAAACTTTGTTTCTTTGTAGAAAATGGACATGCAAAAAAGCTACCATGTGTGGTAACAATGGAAGGAAAGAGAGAAAAAAAAGGTCATGAGCAGAGAAGATAAATTTTGCCTAGAAAGAAATGTTTAATTCATTGGCAGCTCAGATTTATAAATTCAAGGAGTCATCTATTTGTTCTGCAACAATTCAAGAAAAACTAACCTGCTTTTACCAGTATTCTAGTCAGTGCAATTTTTTTAAATGTTTTTCATTAGACAAGGAAAATTAAGTGTTACAGAGCGAACATTTCAATGGTGCTTACTTTGGTCCAAATACATTGATAACTCATTTTACTATATTATTTTATTTCTTCCATAAACAATTATGTGGAGTAAATCCTATTATGAGTTTTATTTTACAAATTAGGAAATTGGGGGTGAAAAGTTTGAAAGTTTGTTCAATGTCAACCCAAAGTGCATTTTGTGGAGTTGGCATTTGAACACTGGCCCTTGCAATTCAGGATGCTTTCTTAATATTATACTCCCAGAGTTGTCATCTCAGATCTGGGTGTCCACCCAGCTGTTGTCAAGCTCTAATTCAGGGTTTCTTACACTTGATATTGTTGACACTTTGGATCGGATAAATTTTTGTTGTGGGGACTGGCCTGTGCATTGTAGGATGTTTAGTAGTATCTTTGGCCTCTACCCACTAGATGCCAATAGCAACCTTCAGTTGAGACCACCAAAAATGTGTGCTGACATTGCCACATACCCTGTGAGGGACAACATCTCCCTGATTTGAAAACCAGTGTAATTACCAGGGAAATTAGGATTAGGTACTGTGATATACTGAGAACAAAATCACGATTACCTGTTTTGGGTAGGTGGAAGGAATATTACTGAGATGGTGCTACCTGAGGTTTTATCCCTGCCCCGAATTGACCAAACTGCAAGGTTAGAGGGCACAGTCTCCAAGGCTGTCTTCACTTTTGACACCAACTTCAAGTTTCTGGGTTTCCAGAAACCACTGTAAGTTTCCATAGTTTGCTAAAAGAACTCACAGAACTCACTGAAAACTATTATATTCATGGTTACAGTTTATTACTGGGAAAGAGTGTATAGATTAAAATCAGCCAAGGGAAGAGATGCATAAAGCAGAATTTGGGAAGGTTCCATGCATGAGGGTCCTTTGTTCTTTCCCTGTGGAGTCAGGACACATTATCTTCCCAGCATTGATGTGTGACATGCAAAATACTGCCAACCAGGGAAGCTTGCCAGGGTGCAGTGTTCAGTTTTTATTGGGGTCGTTCCATCGGCATGATTGATTGATTGCCTATGTGGTGACCTCAGCTTCAGTGTGACTCAAACCCTCCACCCTAAATCACATGGGTGGTCTTTCTGGCACGGTCACCCCTTATTCCTAAGACTCTTGGGTGTGGCTGGGCCCACCTAACAGCCCTCACCCTAAACACTCTCTCTAGTTTGCTTCCCAGAAAATGAGGGCAAAAGCCAGAGTATTTTTTGGGTGTGGCCAAATTCTTTGTTACACAGTCCCTGAGCAAAAGAGCAGATGTCCACTTGCGCTTGAGGTAGCATGGTGTGTAGCCTTAGCCCGCAGCAGTGCAGGGATAGTGTAAATGACAGGCACATTGGTTTGCTATGGCTGCCATAATAAAACACCACAGACTGGATGGCTTAAACAAAATAAATTTACTTCTCACAGTCCTAGAGGCTAGAAGTATAAGATCGAGGTGTTGACAGGATTGATTTAATTCTGACTCCTCTCTCCTTGGCTTACAGACACCTATGGTCTCGCTGTGTCCTCACATGGTCTTTTCTCTGTGCCCATCCATCTCTGGTGTCTTCTTAGAAGGACACCAATCATAATGGGTTAGGGCTCCACTCTCATGACCTCATTTTAACATAATCACATCTTTAAAGACCTTAGCTCTAAATATGGTTACATTCTGTGGTACTGGGAGTTGCGACTTCACCATGTGAATTTTTTTGGTAGGGGGCACAATTTAGCCCATGACATTCTGCGGTCTGGTTCCCCCGCAACCCCCCAGATTCATGTTCTTCTTGTGTGCAAACTCTACTCAGCCCATTCCAACAATCTTAAATGTGTGAACCTATTCCAGCATCAGCACCAAGATCTCATCTAAATATCTAAATCAGCCATTATTGAGATTCTAAGTATGATTCATCTTGAGGCTATATTCCTCTCCAGCTGTGAACCTGTGAAACCAGACATGTTACCTGCTTCCAAATGAAAATGGTGCGCCAAGCATAGGACAGACATTCCCATTCCAAAATGCAGAAGTCAGAATGCAGAAAGGGATCACAGGTTTCATGCAAGTCTAAAACCTAGCAGGGGAAATTCTGTTTAATTTTAAGGCTCCAGAATTATCCACTTTGTTTTGGTGATTCTCTGCCTTCTGAGCCCACTGGGGTGGCAGCCCTGACTTCCGGGCTCACTGGGGCAGCAGCCTCACCCCCAAAACTCCTGGTCAAAGGAAATAAGATTAGATCTGTACAGGCAAAAGAGAAATATTAAGCCCCGCTTGGTCCACATATGTTTAGAGGTGATAGTCAAGATGGGGAGACAGACATCTACACAAATAGTTGTAACAAACTAGTTGTAATAAATAGTAAATTCTATGATTATGTTCTAAACATTTAGAAGTTTTGATACGGAACATCCTCAGGGATATTTTGAGATTTTTGTTTGCTTCATATCTTGTAAATCACGAAAGGAGAAAATTAATGCATTTGCTTTGGTAAGCTTGAGAATTTCAGGATTCCAGACGGGACTGGGGATCATAATTGAAAAGCTCAACAGTGCGGTCATCATTCCTAAATATGTTTCTAATATAGTTTTAACCTCCACAAATAATTTTAGCCCAGATATAGGAATATTTTCCCCAAATAGCGCTACATTTATTCTGAGAACTTTCAATATTTATTTTGAAAAAGCTTGCTGCTTTTGGAAGAAAGGGGTAAGATAATTTTAAGGAATCAAAGTTTTGTGTTCAGAAAATATTTGTGACTTTTCTTTAAAAAATAAGTCAGTCATCCACACAAAAATTTGCACACAGTTTACAGCAGCTTTATTCATAATTGCCAAAACTTGGAAACAACCAGGACATCCTTCAGAAGGTGAATGGATAAATAAAGTGTGGAACATGCAGACACTGGAATATTTTCTAGCACTAAAGAGCTATCAAACCATGAAAAGACATGGAGGAAACTAAATGCATATGACTAAGTGAAAGAAGGCAATTTGAAAGGACTGCATATTATATGATTCCAACTCTGTGACATTCTGGAAAAGGTAAAATTGTGGAGACAGTGAAAAGATCAGTTATCACGAGGGAGTAGAGGGGAGGGATCAATAGAGGGAGCGCAGATGGTTGTTAGGGCAGTGAAGTCCTTTGTATGATGCCGTGATGATGGACACATGTCATTATGCATTTGTCCAAACCCACACGATGTGCCCTACAAGGAGTGAATCCTGTGAACTATGGACTTTGGCTGATGCTGACGTGTCAGTAGGGGATGTTGGTAATGGGGGAGGCGGTGCACGTGTCCGAGCAGAAAGTATATGGGAGATCTCTGTACCTTCTGCTCAATTTTGCTCTGAATATAAAACCGGTCTATAAAATTAAATCTATTAAAAAACAAAAAAAGAATCGAAAGTTGTCTTTAAGACCAGGATGGAAAGCATTTGTTTTCTCACATTTTCTCTTTCTGTGTTGCTATGGAATCCCAGACTTACATAGAATCAAAGAATCATATTACTTGTTTGTCTTTTATTTATTTTTCATCCTTTCCTTACTGTGCTACTTTGAAATTTATCTGATGCTTTTCCTTTAGAGTTGTAGTTGGCTGGATCTCACCATTTGGTTTAAAACCATGCCCCTCAATCTTTTCTCATTGGAGGGAGTCTTATTCCATTGCCTTTTGTGAATACCCTTTTGTTTAGCACATTTAAACCCAACAATGAATTTTTCATAAATTGAAAAATATCCAGTGACTAATTACGGCAGTTTTTTTGATGCGTGGTCTCCCTCTCAGGCCCAACAAAAGTCACTCAAGACCTGTCCCCAAGGTGCCCGTGTTTTGCATTTTGGTGGAGTTTCACTTGTTCTTGGGAAAGCTAATCAATGCACGTCTTTATTCTTTGCTGAGGCGGCTTATGGAGTTGTCATCACCATCTTTTCTCTCTTTCTCCTTTTAGAGCTGAGTACAATTGAATTAACTTTCCCGACCGATAGTTTCTGAAAACATTTTCTCAAGAACAAAAATACAGAGTTTCTTTGTATATAAATAAAGAAGACGGTTGATGCTGGGGGAATGGAGAATCTTTTGATAAAACATCGCCCCTCCTCTAGTTTGGTTCAACTGGGAAAAATCAATTTTAGGTTCTTCAAGTGCAAAGAGAGATCAAAAAGAAAAGCTGACAGTCTCAACAGAGGGCGAGGCGGGATGCTTAGCTCGGGCTCCATCTCTCTGGTGGACTCGAAGCAGCCTCTTTCCAAATAGAATAAATTAAAGGGACTAAAGTTTTCTTCTGTGGGAGTGGGAATAAAGAGCCACTTAAATCAAAGGTTTGTCAAATGTTTTAAAATTACTATTTTTTTAGTCTTGAAACTCCTGACCTAAGAAGTATAATTTTGCCATATGAAAAGGTAGCATTACATTATATTTAAAAGTATGTTATTATTTCTATTGACATTTTTTCTCCCTTTCATCGGAGGTTAAGCATACTGCAGTTATGAGACATTAAAATGTGGAATGGAAGAGATCCACAATTATAAAGTAACCAATAATGTTTAAAATCCTAGATAATTATATCATTTAAATATCTTAAAAGTTCATTTTATTCACTATGGAGAGAAACATAATGGTTCATCTTTACTTCTGGTATATGTGTTTTTAATGAATGCAATTCAATTGAAAAAATAGGGCAAATATATTAGTGGAAGATAGTGGAGGAATTGTTGCTTTACAAAATCCACTATAAAATCTGTTAAGAAAATATACTTTCAACTTTTAGAAAAAAATAGAATTTCTGTAAGTAATGCTGGTCATAGTAGAAAAGTTGAAACCAGAGGGGATTAAAAAGAAGAAAGTAAACCTCATCCATTTAATTTGTCCTCAGAGAGAGAATTTAGCTCCCCTCCTTTAATACATTTTTTATGTGCAAATATGTATTTATATTAACTATTTTCATATGACCATATTTCACAAAATTGCTATCCTTCTTTTGTTGTAGTTCGCTGTTTTACATTAACATTGTGTGTGAGAATTTTCCTATGTCACTAAATACTTCTCCCAAATGTAACGATTGTATTAAAGATGAATTAGAATTTATTTAACCACTTTACTCCTGTGGAATGTTTAGGTTGATTTCTTTAAATTACTCTAAATTTGCAACTTGAGAAGTAAAGACATAACTTTATAAGGTCAAAGACATATGGGAATGTTCGCCATCTCAAAGAACCAAAAGGTTCATTAAAAAGGCTCATCGGCTGCCTCATGTGTGAGTATCTTTCTACAAATGCTTGTCTTTGAAAGCAGACCCTTGTCTTAAGGGGACAGAGGTGTGATCCCTTCTACTAGGCTGTGGACGGCTCTGTCTGATTGAGCCAGGGTTGTCACCACAGTAACTGGAATAGTGTACCTAAGTAAATCAAAGATAAGAGGAAGGAATGATTTTCAGATATGGTAGACAGCTGAGATGGACAAGAATTCTAGGGCATTTCCAGCTCAAGCAATGAATGTGATTTGTGGAACCTTGCAGAACTGAGTGACAGCTGCCTTGTCGTGTTAAGTTCACCCTCTGTCATAGATGCATTCAACAGACCTCTGTCGAGTGGCTGCAGTGTGCCAGGCGCTGGGTGGGGACGGTGCTGGTGATACATCACGACTGAGACATGGTTCCTATACATGAGGAACTCACAGATTGTGGAAGGTGACAAATAACTCTACTACAATGTTATAGTAGTAGAAATTTATAAATTATTGTGGGAACAATAATTTACAAATCTTACCTGAGGAGTCAACAGATTTCACAGGGGCACTGGGATTTCTCATGGTGATTAATTATGAAGGGTATTTGTATGCCAATGTAAAGTGGTTTGTACTCGAGCCATTGACCAGTGAAATGTGTTACGTTTTTGTATTTTAGTAGCTAATATTGGATTACTGAGTTGGGGTAAGACTGAAAGCATAAAATAACTGGATTTCATACAGATAGCCCCCAGACATCCTATAATGCTACTTACACTGTACACCTAATGAAAGGAAAACTACACTGTATTCAGTAGAGTTCTTATTACTCTTCATAAATCAGGAACTTTCATAGAGTATATATGACGACTTCAAATAGTTTATGAAATTATTATGAGTGACTTCCTCTCCCTCCAGGGAAAGCAAGGACCCTGTTCATTTTATTTACTCTGTGTTGCCAGCATCTAGCTTGGTGCTGGCATACAACACATATTTAATAATGCGTTCATGTCAAAATTCTATTTAAGAGAAGTTTTGATTGATTCCATTAGGTAGCAGTGTTGCTCATTATTTTGATTTTCAAATGCCATAGTTTGAAAATCCAATATATATTTCATTGTAAAAAAAATTCCAGTGGGAAGAATAGAAGTAATATTATAATACAAGGTACATTTAATTTTCACTGAAAAGGATAAATGTTGCTCTAAGATGACAAATAGCAGTATACGCTTATGTCAGTTATTTTTCTTTTTAAAATTATGACATTTTTCTACTGGAGTATCAGAATTTCAAGCTGTTATTGTTCTCTGTAGTTTCTAAAGCAGATATTTAAGACAGGGATTTGAAGCACCTACAAGAGAGGATTTCATTTAGGAACTGCTGTTCTTTATGGTAAATATAGAAATTATAATTGTGGTGTCTGGTTTCCACCCAGTTTCACTAATGTGGCATGCCATGCTGATTTATTTCCTTTCCTATTTTGGTAGACTGCTTTGTAAATTGCTGAAAGTCTAAATCAAGTTTCAAATATGAAATAAATTTTGGAGTGAATACTAGCAGAAAAAAAATCCAAACCAGTGAGCCCTATAAATCAACTCAACAGAGTTTACGTATATGCTGGGATCTACCATTTCAGATATAATATTCCAAGTAGAACAGAGCTGTCCAAAAATCTGGAGACTGTTTATTTCTGGTGCATGAAACCCACTCTTTATGGTAGGCTGCTCAAATTACATCGCTACTACAGATATGCTTGACTTTTCTAGAAGGAAAAATTAAAATAATCTTGAAGAGTTCCTCTTTTATTCCTTCACACATGACTTAATTGGCAAAAACAAACAAACAAAAAAATCCCCCCCCCCAAAAAAAAAAACACTTCAGTGACTATTAAAACTTTTCTAGCATCTACTAATAGTAATAGTTCAAATGCAGGTCCTTAAGAGCTTGGATGAGGTTGGGGCCACTTACCAGCTAGTGTGTTGTACATTTGTTTCATACTTTGCCTTTTTCCACTGAACAGTATCGTAGAGATCATCATACAGGGGACTTCTTCATTCTTCTCTAATAGCTCCTAGTCTCCCAGTTTATGGGTGTACGAGTTCACTTAAGCATCCGCGCTGGGCCTGTCTCTCTGCTGGTTTTTCAAAGGCCTGGAAGTATTATTCTAAGGTGGCTGAGGACTTGAAACTCAGGGAAATTGGAACAATAGAGCATTTTACAGATGACGGGACTTGCTCCAAACCAGAATAAGAAGCTCGCTTCTCCCCATAACACCACACTCTCCTTCCCTGTTCACAGCAGAATTCCATACTGTTTGTTCCCTGAGACAGTGACTTGTGACCTTGACTTTGTGAGAACCTAGGATGTTTCCAGGTAGTTTTTGTGGTATTGAGATTTGCAGAGAACACGTATCACAACATTCATTTTATATATTATAAATTATAACTTAAAATGATAAATAGTAATGCATCAATTAAAGTAATACAAATAGAAATGATATGCATTATAATTTAAAAGTTATAAATTATATTATACATGTAGTTACTTTATTAATTTAATTAACCATTAAAATAATAAAATATAAATTATGTAATTATATATGTGATTATACAGTTTAGAAATTACAGCATTAAATATGTAAATATATTTTGTATGTGTATACATAGACAACCTAGTAATATTTTGTGAATAAAACTTTTTTGCCTTAATAAGAATAATATTAACAGCAGTAATAGTAGGAACCACCCGTACTGAGCACTTAACTTGTACCAGGTGTCATACTAGGGCAATTTATAAAAACCAGGTCATTGAATTCTTCAGCAGCCTATGAAATGAAAGACGTTACCTTCCTCTTATGGACGAGGGAATTGGTGTTGAGAAAGTTTATGTCACTTGCCATGCTCTGGACCATTGACATCATACTGCTCCTTTAGTGAATAGAACTGGGGGAATCGTTCACCAAATAGGGTTTGAATTGGGGAACATGATCTCTTAGGGTGCATTTTAAAGGGCGAGCATGGAGGAAAGCTGCCATGACTGCAGATACACAAGGAAGAGTTCAGTGAAATTGTTTGTGCCCTACTCATCGGCCCCAAGGGAGGGGTGCAGAAGGGCAGTTGGTGACCTTAAAGGAACAATGTCTTTTCATTTTCTCACTGACCTGTTCTCATTTTCCCCATAAAAAATGGAAAAGGGGTGTAGGAAGAGGGGCGGAAACCTTGGTGGAAACCAGTGTTCGTCTGGCCTAGTCTCGGGGTAACTGTGATCTGAATGCCTCGTGGATGACTGACTGATAACTACAGGAACAACCTTCCAAAAGGATGGAGTGGGCTTTGGAAATGCCTGTAATGCAGTGTGATAGGAGACTAGCACCCCTGGATTTATTTCCATAGGTGTGTGTCATGTGTATTTGTTTGCATTTTAAACTGACAAAGACAGGAATACAGAAACCTACGATGCACGTGATAAACAGCTATTTAATTTCATCTGAATTTTTGAGTATGCTCCACTGAAAAGTGATAACTCTTCAAGAATTTTTGTTTTAGTCATTTTCATGGAGGGGATGAGCATAGAGTGGAAGAAAAAGGAGAAGCTGAGAGGGAATGATTGACTGATGACTGAATGCTGAAGGGGAAAATTTTTGATCAAACATCTGTTTTTCCAAGTATTTGTTTTCACTGGAATATGAAGATACACGTAATCTTCCAGCTCATTTTTGTTTATGTGGTTAGTTAGCTAAGCAGGTGGGATGCTAGAGCTGCTAAGCTTTGTGCTATTCCTCTGTCAGGCACGCGGGATTTTTTTTTTTCCCCATAGTTGTTGAGGACTTCACAGAATGCTGAGCATGAAATGCCCCATATAATGTTGGCAACATTTAATTGAACATTTATGCAAGAAAGCAAAAGATACCGGAGAACTCACTTCATTTTCTTGGTGTTCATCAGTGCCCACAGCATCGGAGCAAAACGCTGCTGTGTTTAGTGGTTATTAACCCGTTACTACAAACAGAGAACAGGCACAGGCTTGTTACAGTACTTCTGCTCCGAGAAGTTTGTAGGAGTCATTAAAACAAGATCAAGAAGCCTCTGGGAATAAGACCAACCAATATAATACTAAATGGCTGAGAGACTGTGTTACTCCTACTAGATGAAAAGGTTAGGTTAAAGAGGATTTTTGTATGTTCTCTAAGCATTTGGCAGGGTCAGAAGCTTAACGTTCTAGAGGAGTAAATCACACAACTATGTTAATACTAATTTGCTTATTTCATGTTCGCTGTGCTGTTTATGTAGTCACTTTGTGAGTGCGGGTGAAGGGGAGTAGGAGACAATGGGGGTGGGGGAAACTTGTTTGTTTAATATTAATAGTGATCACTCCCACCAATGACATCTCAAGTTTGGGCAGAAAGATAGGCGTGTCAAGGTTTTGCTGTTTAGTGACTTGAAACAAGAGAAGAATGTGTCATTCCAGAGATAGGAAAAGGGAGACCTTGTGTGTTGATCCAGGTATGTTGGAGATCCTGGGAGGAGGCCCTAGAAAGTCACACTCTCCGAGCCTGCGCCTCCTCTTGGGGTGACGGGTACAGGACATTGACCTGCATGCCTGTGAGTGCAGCATATGCTTCCCGTACCTTATCTGCTGTAACCCTCACCACCCACTCAGGAGGCTGCTGTGTGGGTAGAGTTGTTTGGTCACTGAGCTAAGGGGTGGTGGAGTCAGGGCCTGAAGCCAGCTCTCTCAGGTCTATTAGTGGCATGATGTGGACTGTATTAGTTTGCTAGGGCTGCTGTAACAAAGTAACACAGACTGGGTGGCTTAAAAACAGAAATTTATTATCTTACAGTCCTGGAAGCTAGAAGTCCAAGATCAAGTGTGGGCAGGGTTGGTCGCATTGGAGACTGAAGGACCAACCCCTGTTCTAGCTTCTGGGGGGTTGTTTGCAATCTGGCCTTTGGCTTGTAGACACATCACCCTATTCGCTGCCTTCCTCTTGACATAGTGTCCCCGTATGTGTGTGTGTCTCAACATTTTCTCCTTTTATAAGGATGTCTGTCATATTGGACTAGAGCCCACCCTAATCACCACATCTTAATTAATGATATACTCATATGTAACAACTCTATCTCCAAATAAGGTCACATTCTGAGTTACTGGGGGTTACAACTTCAGCACATGATTTGGCCTGGTGGGGGGGGCGGCAAAATTCAATGTGTGATATACACTCAGAGTTTTTCTTTTTTTGCAGCCATTATAATTTTTATCAATGAAATTTTTGATATCGATTTTAGAGTTTTACCTCTGATATGTTTTTTACTAGCAAAAAAACATGTTAATAATTTCATTCATATAAGAATCTGAAGAGACCTCTGACCTCATGCTTCACCCCCCACAGATGTTCTGCTCCCACCCACATATATTACCCATAGAGGGGACTCATCATAAAATATGAAAATATGAAATAAAATATGGAAATATTAAATAATGAGGCTTAGTTACATTTTCAGCAAAAAAGTTAAAGTATTCTTTAAAGTAAGTCTATACTGTAATATTTGCTGTCACATAAAAACTTGACAAGTTTAGGTTGAAAATTATGAAAGACTAATAAAATCAAGGATTTTTATTTTCTGCCCCACTGTTTATCTTGAATAGCGTCAGTATGTTTTGCTTTATTTTTTTAACCTCCCAGCTGGTGGATCTGCTAAAATTGGACTTTTGGGAACTTACACAATTATACCCTGTGTTTAAGTATAAGAGGACCATCCATCCAATTAACACACGAGTCTGAGTTTCCAGAGGGAGCCACTCTTCCCCGGTCTAGGACAATTACGTTTATTGCTTGAAAAACATTGCTTGCTTTCAATGAGACTGCGCATTTCCCCCTGTGATTTGGGCAGATTGCATCATTGTTTTACATGTGGCCTTTTGGAAATGGGTCAATAGAAAAATTTCTATTACCAGAAATCATCCCGTTTCAGAAGGAACTATTCTTTCAGCCCAGCTCACTACTATGAAATAGAAAGACCAAACCCTCACACTTGCCCTAAGACATTACACCAGGGTGTGGATGGTGAGGACACAAACATGCTAAAAGCCAGGGAGAATCTCAGCCCTCACCCAACCACTGCCAAGCTGGAAGCTGGAGTATTAGGGCCTTGAATGTGAAAAGTGGGGCATCTTCTTTATAGAGAGCTACAGATGCTGTTGAAGTTTCAATTTTCTCTGTGGCATTTAAACCGTATGATTTTTTTTTTTAGTGTCAAAGAATAGAAAATTAGTTTTAATTGTTACTTATGAGGCACCATATGGCTACTCTATAATTCTGGCTTCCCGTGGAGCTGCATGTGCATATGGAAAATGAAATTAATTGGAAATCACACCCTGAAATCTATTATTAAGTTAATATAGCTAACAGCTTGTGGGGTGTCCTCATACTCAGCATGATGTCACTGCACAAAACAGCAAGTAACTACAAACTCCTATAGGAGACCAGGAGGGATATACAGAGGTCAAAGGGACGGACATGGAAAGGAAAGGCATTAATAATGGATGCCGCAGCAAACATTTCAGTGCCTCGCTGTCCACACTCTAGGGTAGAGGGGAACAGTTTAATCATAGCCAAATAAATTAATCAGCAGTCTTGTGAATGTCACAGCCAGGGTACGGCTTTTTGTTTTGCCAACTAGTGTTATAGTTAGCTAAGGTCACTCTTGGTAGAATTAGTGACAGTTATTTAAATCGAAGTTCTCAAACTTAGCTGTGTATCAAAATCTACTGAGGAACTCTTAAAAACACTGAACTCTGAATCTTATTCCTGGGATTTTGGTTCATTAGTTCTGGATTTCTAAATTATTAAAAAGTAATAAGAGTTATTCTGATACAGCTCAGCCATGGAGCGTGGAAACCACTGATTTTAGTGATATATCACACATTACTTGATACATTTAAATGGTAAAGTCTAGTGTGTGTTCAGTTTCCCTAATTAGGCTTCCAACTTTAAAATAGAGTAAAATTAGTTAAAATAAAAACATAACCTAAAGTCTGATACTTTGTTTAGTAAATCTAGAGATAGTGAACAATTTGATGTCATATGTGCTTTTTGATGAAATTTGTTCATTTATGTGGTTCTCCTTCCTAAGACTTTCGGCTCATTGAGGGCTCTTTTGTTCATTTTGGTGCTCAAGACACACAGTGGTGGAATCCAATAACTGTTTATAGACTGGGGAATATGAGTGTGAAAAGAGGCAAAGGTGTTCGTTTTTAAGATGAATAACCATATTCTCTTCATTATAGGCATCAGACACAGTCTATATTCATCATAAGTTGATGTTAACAACAGTGTTATATAAATGGCCATGCGATTAGTGATATTAGTCCAACCTTCTGTTTGGTCACTGAGGATAGAATCCATGGAATTGAAACCGAGGGAGATTTTTCCTGGTCTTTATTCCTTATGTCTGTAAGAGCCATGTCTAGAATTCTAGTTGAGAGACCTGTTGATTGGACTTTTTTGGATAAATACCTGTCCAGGTTGGTCTTTGTGCTAGTGGTGGATGGTCTTTATACATGGTGTAAAGGTGCCCCAAGTCTGTATCTCTGAAACCTGCTGTCATTTCTATTTTATCTTCTATAGTTTGTTTGTGCTGTCTCATGCTCCCCACATTACCTGGGTTTTGCATTTGTTCTCCAGCTTCTTTGTGTGTGTTTCTTCCATTCTTTTATTCCTGTTCAATTCCCGCCTTAAGGCAGAGTTGTGTCCAGAAGCTCTTAAATGCTGTGCAGGTATTGTGATGTTGAAAACACCTTGTTATCTGGCCCAAAACATGTTGCCTATGGTAACTGACTGGTTTGGACATAAGGCAGGTTGGGATCTCATTGATGGATCAGAAGGAAGGAAATAATGTTACGGCAAACAAGTGAGGCAGAGACAATGAGAAGACGGATTTGACTGCAAAGCTGAACAAAGCCAAGAAAGATAAGAAGATATGGTAGCATGATTTGTGGCCTGGCCAGCAGAGACCACTAGCTGTCACTCAACATCAGGACTCCTATTTCCTGAACAATGGAGCCCTGAAGTTTTTTTGTTGTTTGATACTTTATTTTGAAATAATTTCAAACTTATGGAGAATTCTAACTACCAAACAACTCCATATTACTTTGATCCAGATTCCCTTACTGTTAACATTTGAGAAGCTACAGGCATGATGCCTCATCACCCTAAACTGTGCATATATTTCACCCAAATCAAGGCAACTCTACCACATCATCACTACTCACCCCCCAAGTCAGGAGCCAGAGCTGGTGCACTGGTGCCATGCAGCCCACAGAGCCCATGGGATCTCACCAACTGTCTCCACAGTGTCTCTTCTTCCCGGAGCCAGGAACGGGGTCAGGAGCAAACGCTGCATTTAATTGTCACTGTCGTGTCCAGCGCAACACGGGCAGTGAGGGTGCGAGAAGGAGCGGTTTGGGTTAAGTTTTTTAGAAAGAAACAAACAGAGACTTAATGCAGTTAAATCTCTGAAAGCCAGGGGTCTCTCAGTCTCAGAGGACTGGAGCCCAGAATATGGCCGACTGGGGGTTTTTATTGAATAGGTATGCAAAAACAAGAGAAAGCAACATTGTTTCGTACACGGTCTCTGAAATCACACATCATAACAGAAAAATATTTATCTCAATCACCCTTTGTCAGTCAACAGCTGAAGCACAAGGTCCCACGATGTCCTAATCAAGGTATGTACCTTCTCAGGGTCAGAAGGGTCAAGTCTCTTATTTTGTAAGTTCCGTTGAGCTAAGGGGAGAGAACTGATCTTTGTTGTTTTTGTAACTTCTCTCACAAACAGGTGCCAGGGAAAAGGCAGAGCCCGCAACAGTTTTTCCCAGGCAGGGGGAAGGGGAGGCAAGGCCCCTTCCCATATCCTTCTAAGGCAGCTCATTGGGGTCCCCACTCGGTTCCGCCTGGCTTAGGTTGTATCTCCCGTGAGATATCTTAACCGTCTTTGGCTGCAAACCATCTTTTGGGGACCAGACAGAGAGACATAAGGTGTAAACATAAGGATGGAACAAAGACCCAGAAAGGCACAGTCTCACAGACTCTTCTTTCCTTAAGGAAAGACATGGGGGGACAGTTGGCTAGGCTGTTGTGTGACTACATGTCACGTCTGTTTAATCTCCTGGGCTCTAGAAGATTTCTGTGGTGTTTTCTTTTTCTTTGAAGTCCTTGTTTAAAAGTGTCCAGGACTTGCTGTCTGTAGAGTGTCTCTCAGCCTGGGTCTACCCAGTGTCCTGCATTCCTGGTAAAAATGCCCTAACAGTCATGGTCAGCTGTTTACAGTAAGTTACATCGGGAAGTATGTGACCTGTCCCACTGACCTTTCTCTACCTGAGATTGTACATTTCCCGTTTGTAATAGATTAGAGTTTTGTGGGGCGCTCTTCTGAGATGACACCAATGTCAAGTTCCCCATCTAACTTGCACCCCCCGACCAGGCCCTTCGCGGCAGCTCCTGCCTGAATCCCTGGTCTCTATGGTGACTGCCAGTTGGTTCTCATTCCCATCTTCTGTGTACATTTATGAGTTGGTGATGTACTGTAAGGAAGAGCTTTTCCTTCTGCCTTTTTTATGTCATCAAGGACCTATGTATGAATTCCTGTTTTATTTAATGGATTGTCATCTGTTCCTAGGTCTTTTTGACATGGTTTCATCATTCTTACTTTCTTGTACACGCTGTCCCTGTTTCAACTTGTACTTCTCTTGTTCTAGCCCTGGTACCAGCCATTTCCTTAAGAAGCCCTGTTTTTTTCCCGGTAGAGATGGCATTTAAAAACCAAAGTGTGGGCATGTGTTGGTGCTCTTTATTGTTGAGTTGTCATTGCTTTTAGACCACTTCAGGGAATAGTTGGGTGTGTATACACACATATGCACACAAACATATATGTATATATACACACACAGATGCATATGTAAATATATAAAATACATGCATTCATTCTACTCTACATACACATTTACTTATACACCATACATCAATAACCATTTCTTTGTCTACATATGTTACCAAAAACATTGTGTTTATGTCAGTACCTCCAATTCCAATTCTAAATCCTAGCGTCCTTTCTAGCCTCCCATGTTTCTGCATTTGGAAATACTTTCTCCAACAGTGAGAAACCTGGCTCTCCTTATCTTCATAAATACTTATCACCTCAGTTTATTGTAACCTGTCCATACGGCCAATTTCCTAACTATGCTTTCTGCGCCCCACCCCCATACCCTCCAGCATCTTCGGCTTTGGGGTGCTGTCAGGTATGCCGCTGACGTGTCTGTGAGGCACCCCCCCATCTCACTCACTCACACTGTACTCAGGCGCCAGCAGGTCTGCTGCCAGTACTCTCTGACACTTCCCTTTCTGCCCCAGCACCCTTTGTTCTCAGGTGTCAGAGGACTCCGCAGTTCTTCACCAAATACATGGTGGCCTGGAGTGAAGACATTTCCCAGTCTCCCTTGTAGCTGGTTGTGGACTTGTGATTTAGGTCCGGCCAAGGGCAGACCAGGAAGTGGAAGTGATATGATGAAGGACTGTGGTGGTTGTAGACTGGTGACACTAGTTCTTAACAAGTCACCTCGGGACATTATATGAGAGAAAAATAAACTCCTATCTTATTTAAAGTTTTGTAATTATTATTTAAAACTTTTGGTCCTTCAACACCTAACTAACCTAATTGAAACAAACATTACTCCTGCTAGCGAAGAAGGAAACACAAATAATTCTGAATTCCATTAGGCAGTAAGGAGACGTTTTAGACGTTTTGTGAAGGAGGCCAGCACCAAATTTACAGAGGTACAGTGATGCTGAATTTAATCTCCCTAGGTCAAGTGACAGAAGTTATAGAAGCTGAAAAGAATTACAGGAGAATATAAACGATCTTATGGAATGGCATTCAAGGTTCACAAACAATAAGGAGACAACTAAAATTCCTAAAAAGCTAAGAAAACAAACTAAACATTCATGCAGTAAGTGAAGGTACTAGCTGAAGCCCTACAGAGTGGCTGACTTGGTCTGCTGGAATCAGGTGGAATTTGGCAGAATTAGGTGGTGGTATATAACCTGAGAGAGCCTGGGTTATACATAATCTGCAAGACCACGCTGCTTAGTGGGGTGTGTGTCGGGGGTGTCTCCATTTTTCTCTGCAACTATTAAAAATAGTTCCAACCTGTCTATTAGGAGCACATGAAAAGTCCCTTCCAGTCCAGCTAAGAGGGTGACCTCAGTTCCTTGGATTTGTGACCTCTTCCATGACATGGGATTTAAAAAGTGTTTCCTTAGTTGTTATGTTACTTTCAACTCCAGGTAGATTTAGAACTTAGTTAAACAGATGAGGAAAATTTGAAATCAATATGATTAATCCTAACCAATTGTTAATTATCTGCATATATTTTTTAATTGATATGTTTCTAATGTTAAAATAATTTGGCACATTAAAGTAACTAACAGTAGATATTGATTCCACTTTATGTGTTTTCAATTGTGTAATTGACATTACTGTTGTAATTTTTATGTTGAAAGATAAGGATTTTGACAAAAATTATGAACAGTACTGTAATACTTTTAAAGTTCACTAACTTTTATTTTAATTTGTTAGGGAATTATTGGTGCAATTTAATATTTGAGAAAGTTGCTTGTTGGGTCAAACAATTGAAGTGCTCAAGAAAAAAATGGATATATATGATTATAAATACAGTTTAAAATGTTAAAGAAAATTAAATTTGTAAGTGATACTGATTACTGAAAGGGAATTTAATGTGTCCAACTGGAATTTTTTGAACATTAATCAAAAGTCCCCTTGAAAGTGAATGTTAAAATTTTAAACTTATAAGTAGAATGATAAGAATTACAAGTTGAACTCAAAGGCTCATGAAAGAAAAAAGATTTCTAAAAAGTTGTCACTTTACTACAGCAAATATTTAAAACTACAAATGTGCTCTTTGCAGCAAAGCCTCCCTATCGTGTTTCCCTGAAAATAAGACCTAGCCAGACAATCGGCTCTGATATGTCTTTTGGAGCAAAAATTAGTATAAGACCCTGTCTTATTTTACTATAAGATCAGGTATATAATATAATATAATATAATATAATATAATATAATATAATATAATATAATATAATATAATATAATATAATATAATATAAGTAATATAATATAATATAATATAACATAATATACCGGTTCTTATACTAATTTTTGCTCCAAAAGACGCTTTAGAGCTGATTGTCCATCTAGGTCTTATTTTCGGGGAAACAGGGTAGGTCTCCCAAACACAGTGACACAGGGACTGTTCCCTGCTGCAGTGGCCGTAACCAAAGATGTGTGGTGGGCAAGACTATAGTCCTGGCAGGGACCGGATGCCAATCAGCTCGTTGTCAGAGCTGATTTCTGGTGATACTGCCTGGGCAGCTGGGGAGGTGGGGGAATGTCAGCCCTCAGCAGAAGAGCTGTTGCCCTGGGCAGAGATAACATTCACATTCCCGCCCCCCATGGTTGGGATGGAAGGTCTAATAGAAAAAACATGGCCTGGAGGTCACACTCCCAACAAGTCACATATTGTCCTTTGAACTGCAGTATTTTCAACTGAATACTGGGGACAGTGATTTCTACATATGGGATTATTGGGAGGTTTAGAGATAATAGATGTGAAGCACCCAGACACATTGCTTGTCATCTAGCAGGGGCTCAAGCAGTGGTTGCATTTGTTAGAAGAAGATGTGAAGGTTGACAGATTGTTTAGGAACTGTTTGGGGCCAGATCAGAGGGTGTGAGACATAAAACCCACATTCATTATTCACATGCCATGTTGCCAGGCCTTGTTCAAAGTCTTTACATGGATTGCATCCTTGAATTCTCCCCATAAACTGTGAGATATTTGCTATTACCCTTTCCATTTTATAGGTTAAAAACACTGAGGTTTAGAGAGGTTAAGTGACTTAAAATTTTACACAGCTCAGTAGGAGGTGAATCAGAATTTAAATCCAGGGTCCCTAATGCTAGACAGTGGGCTCAGGTTTATACTGTTGGATTCCTGTGTCAGCGACATCCCTGTCTGAATGAACAATACTGCAGAGAAGGCAGGGCCACAACTGCTCTGTGACTGTCTCATCCCATCAATTTGGACTGCTGTCTTTTCTCACATGCATTATATAAGTATTGAGGAAATACACTAATGGAGTAGGTGTGGTTTTATTACAGACGGTCAGGTAAATAGAAAATAAAGGGAATTATCCTTGAAGCTACAAATCCTTGTGAGCTACCCGATGGGTGCCCTTTCATATTGCTCAAAACAGGAGGTGTTTGTTGTTGCTGTTACTGAGTCATCATTTTTTCTTCATTTTAATTGGCAGAGCCCAGAAGTCATCAACAGGAATTCTGGTTGGATTTGAAAGTGGGTGGCTTGCCTCATCTCTGACCACTGTCACCTCACCCACCTCCTGATATCTTTCTTCTCCCAGACTTGAGTGGGTGAGGGGAACGGCTGGCCATGCTCAGGTCCCAAAGGTGGACCGTCAGCTCTGGCTGGATCCTGTGCTCTGGAATTTACAATGTGACTTTGGACAAAGGACATCATTTCTTTGAGCTTCCGTGTCCTTGCTCTCTAGGAATGGTGTGTCCTGCAGAGGGCTGATGTAAACACTGAATGACATGAGGTGTGTAACGTCCTTTGAACAGTCCTCAGTGGGTAGTCAGTGATGAACAGCAACAACTCCAAGCACCACAGTAACAGTAGCAGCCCTAGCAGTAGTGGCACTAAAGGACAGATAACTGTGTGTCCTAACGCTGATGAACAGAGCACCAGCCAAGCTCAGTGTCCAGCTTGCTTCCCAGCTCGCTCTCCCTCCCCTGCAGGCTGCCCCAGGGCTGAAGCAGCCCCAGCATCGGTGCTAGGGGAGGGAGGACGTGCTGGTACAAGCCTCAGCCTGCTAATGAGGCCTGGAGTTGAGCAGCTCCAGATGGAGTTAAGTGACATGGTCTCTGCCAGGAAACGTGGCGGATGGGCCAGGGCCTCACGGCAACCGTGGATATGAAAAGGGAGCCAGGCAAAAAGCAAGGAAGCATGTAGGCTTTGGAACTAAACAAACTATTCAAATATAAATAAAAACTGTGTGCATTTGTGGCAGGGGACTCGGATCAGGGATCCAGAGATACCCAGTTAATTTACAAAAGTGATGGTCTGTCTGGGAGGTGGCAGGTTAGTGCTAAAGGTCTAAAGATTTAAATGTTGTCATTTTCATCACTCCATCACTTGAAGGCATCTGACCCTTTTTAACTTGTTGTGAACTCATATGTTCTCATCATCAACTATGAGCACATTTTATGTATCATTTCTGAATGACTAGAAAAAAATACAAGACAGGTATTTTTTGTATTCTTAACACTTATAAAGGTCAGTATTAGTAGATGTATTATTATAAAAGTTATTTTGCTCAATGCACAGCATTTTCATCACTGTCATCATTGTCTACCATTTACTTGGTACTTATGATCAAGTTTAAGCATAAGCAGTCCAAGTAAGTATAAGCCAGGCACTCACTGTAAGTACTTGACATACTTTTTTTTTTCTCACTTAATACTGATAGCGACTCTGAAAGGTAAGCACTATTTTTACCAACTTTATTTTATAGATGAGAAAATTGAGGCTCTGTTTTCCTGCCAAGTAAGGGGCAAAGCCTGTGTCCTAACCCAGAGCCACCTGGCCTGTGGCTCACGGACTTCTCCATTCATCTCCAGTATGTTTTCTTTTTTTGGAGGGACTTACGGAGGTGGTGAATTTATGTACCTAGGAAGGACGTGTTTTAACAATTCCGCGTGTATATATCCAAATGCTGGAGCTGGGAGGTACCTCGAGGGGGCGCTTCACCCCATTATGTCCCCCTTAAGGAAACATATTTGAGGCACAGTGATTTGTCCTGAGTCTCACAGGGATGACACCCAGGCTGCCCACATGGGCCGGAAACAGCTAATTCTGGCGGCACAGAGGAACACCAGTGGCTGGCTTTGAACCCGAGAGGGGCAGTGTTTTGCTCCTATCCATCCTGAGTCACTCCTGTGAAATGACGCGGTGGTGGTTAGCCCAATAGAGCCGAATGGCAGTATTCTGTGTACGTCTCAGGCACAATACAATCATCATAAGCTCATTTAAAAAATAACTTTTATTTCTTCCGCTATTTTCATAAGTAATACATGTTCTTTGTAGCAAATTTGCAATTAAAAAGAAGAAAAAGTTACCCATCATCTACTCCCCTCCAAATAATCAGTTGATACTTTAGTATATTTATTCCTAATTTATCCTTAGTATATATGTTACATATGTATACATGTACATAAATTTAATGGTATATATTTTGTATTATAGCAAGCTTCCCCCACCCCACGCCCCCACTTAGCAGTGTTATTGTTACTGTTCTTACCAGGTCAAATAAACATATTTTATTTAAGTCTTAAAATAGTTTTTCTCATTATAAATGATATAAGTAGTCACTTTAGGAAGTACAGGTAATATCAAAACTATCAAGAAGAAAGTAAAAATTATTTGAATCCCCAACCCCTATAGATAACCAATGTTGATGGGGGCTTTATATCGTTTCAGACTTTTTTTTTAAGGCATTTATATCTGTATTTCTAAAGTTTGCAAGAATAATATACTTTAGTTTGTAACACAGATGTTTTGGCTTTTATATTCTGTAAAATACTTTCTGGTTTTTTATTTCAAAAACCCTGCCGGCTTATCAAAAGTCTGGATTCCACCAATGTTAAGCTTTAGGCAACTGACAGTGACATTGACAACATAGAAAAGCTTTGGGTTAAAGACCGTCATTTTCATCCCTTTATCACTTAAGATCAGACCAAGGCTCCAAGCATCATCCTGGCTTTTCTGGAGGTTGCAAGTATCCCCAGGAGAATTAACCTTACCGTTCAACATGGGATAGTCACACCAAAATACTAGGACAGACGTGGTACAAGGAAACACCTTTGTACAACTATTATTGAGTTTCCTCTCAGCTTGCAAAACATCACTGCTGTAAAAATTCATGTTTTAAATAATTAGTTGTTTTCTAAAAGTTACGAATGCTCATGGTAAAAAAAAAAAAAATCCCTTGTGAAATCAGTGCTTTGGGTATCATTGACTCTTAATTAGGAATGTTTCCAGCAGGATTCTGATTTAGAGGTGAGGGTGCTGATTCCTTTTCACATACATCGCACAGGTGCAGATCTCCTGGGTGCCACTATAGGCCAGGCATTAGGAGACGATCTTTGTGCTGAGGTGTACAAATATAGCATTTTGTGATGTGTAGTTTCAGTGAAAATTCAGTAACAAACTGTACATCCCTACTGGCAATGCCAGTCCTATTTATTTTGTACTAAGGACACTCTTACAATACAAGTATGTTCTCAGAAACAATAATGTATTTCTCGATTGAGATTTGAGTCATACAGGTATATGCATTTGTCAAAACTCATTGAACAGTACACTTCAGATTTGGGCAATCACTCTATGTAAATTTTATTGCTCCTCAAAAAGGAACTATAGACAAATATCAAACTTTAGTTACTGATATGTGTGCTAAAGCATTTAAGGGCAACAGTGCTGCTGTTTGCAACTCACTTTGAAATGCATGAAAAAATAAGAAGTGCTGCGATGGATGGAGAGATAAGTGATAGAGCAAATGTCGTGGAGTGTTTGCAGTTGTAGAATCTGGGTGGTGAATATGTGGATGTTTACTCGTTCAATTTTTATATATGATTGGAGATTTTTCAATAATGATGCTCTATGTGAAGAGGTTAAAGCATAATCTCTAGAATATCTTATTAGCTTAGAAATCCTGACTCTGCTTCTTGGAGCTGTGTCACTGGATGGTGCGATCTCAGCTGGGTTATTTGTTAAATGTGGACAAGGAACATACTGAGCGCAAATCTTACTCCATAGTAAGCTCCTAACAAACTCTGTGATTATGATTTCACAATGCAAAGTATGTGATGTTTATAAATGAATGATCGTAGGCTGAGGGCCCGCTATGTGCTTGGGGTTCGCATTTGGTCATTTTCAGGAGAAGGAGATGATCTCATTCTGTATCATGCTGTGCACGCTCTTGAGTAGAAACTTTCACCCTGAAAAAGATGTGAGGGGTGTGGTTAGCGAAGCCTAGACTGGCTTCATGGAGTTGCACAGAACACCTCCCTGGATCTCTGGAGCCCCCTCGGCATGGCATCTCCTTTGAACTGGAAGGGACTTTAGACGAGCGGTGGCATCTGCTCTGTTAGAGTTTGTAACCATCCTGAGTCCATGTTAATTTAGTTGCTTGTAAAAATTGCTCCCTTTGCTTAAGGCTAGGCCATCTCCTGTTTTTAGCTCTGTGGACAAGTGTCCTGGGAAATTCTAGGGTAACAAGCTCTCCTCCCCTCCACAGTTGAATCATGTTATGCTTTATGACAGCTGTTCCAACCTCGTGCTGGAAAGCAAGAGAAAGGATGAGCTGGGATTAAGGATACCAGTGCTAGGGGACAAAAGGAGTATTTCAAATCATTCTGTGGGGGTGCCATTTACTTCTGGATGTCTGATAGCATGCTGCTGGAAGCTAAGTGGAAAACAGTAAAAAACTATGGTGTTAAAGGAGAGCGTGGGATATAGAACAAATACTGGCCGCATTTTGAAAGGGCAGTGAGCTGTCAGTGGGTTGGAGTAGACTTACTCGTGTATGCTAGCTTCCCAGCTGCGATAACGAAATGTGAATCTTGACATAAATATTTTACAATGATTGGGATTTCCAAAGGTACGCTGAAAGGGTTGGTCAAGTGTAAAACAGGACTTGATTTGTCTGCCATGCTAATACCACTGGAAAACTATTTAAAAGCTGCCAGAATTTCCTTTTAGTTTTACCAGATATGGATGCCAGCTAGCTCTTGGGTATTTTCCTATATTGTATTAGGTGTTACGATTCCAAAGTCAACTCAACAAAATTTTATTATTATTTTCCCCAAGAAGTAAAATACACACAAACTTGTTAATTCCTTAATTTTCTATTTATAACACTTACCCTGGCTCCCTCCTGTATGAATTCTTGCTCAAACCATGCATTTTTAAAAAAGATACACAAAGTCCCAGAAGAGACCACCCTAGCTTGAATGCTTCAAAGATAATCAGAAATGTTTTGTTCTGAAGACAGTCCAAGAAAGCAGGGCCGGGTCTTGTGGCTTCTGAGGTCAGATACAGAGCAGGTTGTTAACTCACAGTGGTTAGAGTTCATAAGTCCTGATTTGGGAGTGGTTTTGAGGAGGGTGTGATGGACGTGGGATTTGAAGTCAGTGCTGAGCTGTCTGGCTGTGGAAACTGAAGTTAGTCATCTCAGAGGTGACTATGCCCCTAAATAACCTGGAAGCTTTACAAGGCAGGGACTGAGGGAAGGTACAAGTGCAGGAAGGAGGAAGGAGGGAGGGAGGAAGAAAAGAAAGAAGGGAGGAAGGAAACCAAAGAAAGCTAGCATAGAGAGAAAGGACAGAATAATTCTCAGGCCTTCACAGCCCTTGAAAGTCAGCCAAATATAAACTCTTCTCAGTTCACTGAAATTGCACGGTTTCATCCTCCAGGATGCAATCTAAAGTCCTCTGTGTTTAACATTCAAGCAATAGATTTAGATTTCAGACACAATGAATGGATCAGGACAGGCAATAAAAGAGCAAGACATTGCAATTTAAAACTCAGTGCAATTTGAAAGTGACATAACAATTTATTCTGGCCCTCAGTAGATGTGTGTATCGTGGGCAAGTGGTTCTGAGATCTTTCATCTCTCTTGAGGTAGGTCATTCCTGGCTTCTGCTTAACTCCAGCGTGTCATCAACCACTTTAGCACTTCAAAATAGAAAATAAAAACCTCCTAGGTTCCGTTTGATGGCAATATCACCAGGCCATCGTTGGAGTTCTGTATCTCTGTCATTTGGAATTGTAGCAAATTTTAAGTTGGCAATGTCTGTTTATTTGTGGGTTAGGAGGGGCTGGACCTCCTGTACTTTATAAATGCTGCTGTTAACGTCTTAGTTTGCATCTCATGGACTCCTTGGAGAGCTTTGATAGGTGCCCTGTTTGAGAGTTAGCTTACCAGGTTGGGGGCTTTTTTAAGACCACCATGATAAAAGTATTAGAGATCTTAAGCGCACTTAGGGTAAAATAACTAAATTTAACAAAGACCATGAATGTGTATTTCTATGTATGTGCTGTTCTTGTATATAGGGTGAAAGGAACCAATGTTTTGCCACCCTGAAGCTGCCTTTTTGGGATATTGATTTTTAAACTGTTTATTAAGTAATAAGACTTAGAAGGAAGCTTGGAGCTTCCTCCCAACTTTTCTGCCCAAGGGATTCAGACAGAAAAACCTGCTTAAGGAAGGAGGCTTGGCTTACTCACACTAAGAATTTTCATCCTAGCATTAGTGCAGAAGACTCCAAGCCTTGTTAGCTGGACACCCCGTGTCCCATGGGTTCTGAATGGCCCGGCAAGACCCTCCCTGCCGTGTATGTTCCTCTCTTCCTCAACTACCTGTAAATTGGCCATTCTCACTTTGGAAATCTAATACTCCTCCTTCCTTTTCTTCTTTGTCCAAAAATTTCTTATATACCCAATGTTGCCTCACAGTCTTTGGAATTTTCATGTTTATGTGCTTTCCCCCCACACATGTATTAAACATTTGATTTTCTCCTGTTAATTTGTCTCAGTTAATTTGATTATTAGCCCAGCTAGAAGAACTTAGAGGGTGGGAAGAAGAGTATTAATTTTTTTAGCCCCCACCAGAGAAATAAACTTTAATATGTAGAGGTTTTCTGAATATCTGAAATAACAAATTTGAGTGATTCTCAGTGCTGAAACCTGGCATGCCTCACTCCTTTGTTTGAATTGTGCTACAGTGATTTCTAATTTAAGTGGATGACTTAGTTGTTATCCCTCCCTGTTTCTGTCCCCCAGCCCTCTTTGCCTGGAAGACTCTCAGCTCTTCTTTGTGACACCGATCAAATACTCTTCTTTTTATGGCTCTTCTCCCTTTTGTAACTAAGCTTGACTTGATACCACTTTGCCTTCTCACTGTACTTTGTTCTAAATATTTATTATAGCATTCACATTTTCAATAATTATCTGTTTATCTATTTCCTCCATTAGATTTTGTTTCTGGAATACAGTGACCACTTTTTTTAAAATCTTTGAATCCCCACAGTAGATGTTTTAGATGTGCTCAATAGATGTTTTAAAATGGCAAAACACAATTTTCTGCCACTCTCGATTTTCTTGCATGACACTCTAGGAGGTCATGAGCTGTGTTTCCGGAACAGTCTTCTGAAGGCCTCCCTAGATATAGGCACCCCTGACCCAATATAGTAAAATTATGAAGGCTGATACAGAGAGGAATACTTAAATATTTAAGATAAACTACTATGGATGACTACCTACGTTTTTACTACATTTTAAACTTTTACAATTATTTATTTGTATGACAACACATGATAATTGCATAAAACATCTAAATCATTACTGAAAAGATAAAATGTTCCACCCATAATACTACTCCCTAGCCCCTTAAGATAACCTCAGTTTATAGTTTTAGTATTATCCGTTTAGATTTCATTATGACTATTCACAAATGTATTTATTTTTTAAAATATTAATCATTAAGTTGTGTTTGAAGCTTAGAGTGTATGTAGGCATTTTCCCAAGTTCATACATAAAGATATACTTAATCATGGTTAAGATGTATATTATATATATATATATATATATATAATATATATAATATATACAAATATTATATTATTTCATTATGTAGATATATAAAATTTATTTCCCAATCCCGAATGTCCAAATGCTGATGAACATTTTGGTTGTTTTCAGTGTTTCACTATTATAATTACTTTGCAGTGAAAATCCTTATTTCTGCAGTTGATTTTTATCAAAGATAGATTTCTCTACCGCACAGTTTTTTGTGAGCTTTGAGCACGTAGACCTCCTGTCTTAGGTCACACATTCCAGATGCTCCTTAAGCAGCATGAATTTCTCCGGAGCATGGAACAGTGCCCAGTCCTATTCCTTGATTGGCACTGGGCTCAGGAATCTGTGTGAGGGATTTTGAACGTTCTCAGCAATTGGGGAATCAGACATATAATGGGCCTGAGAGTGGATGTCTCTAAAGAGCAGAGGTGATTAGCAAGGTAAGGGCTCCTGCAAGGTGATCTCTGTGAGTGAGGAAAGGAGACTGCTGGGCGGCAGGGGCTGCAGCTCTGAGGACACAGGGGTCTCAGGTTTAGGATGAGGTTGTGCCTCACTGGAGAGTGTGTCCCCTCTGGAATAGATACTCTGCTGCAAAGGGAAAAGCTCTGTCACCAGGGGCTGAGCCACTCTGCTAGGGGAGCTGGGTCCTCTGAAAGGACGCACTCACGAGAAGCTGAGGGAATCTTCTTTGATGGTGGAGAGGGAGCAGCCTAAGGGAAACAGTGGTGTGGGCAGTAGATCCTGGGCAGCAGAATGAGGATGGTCACCAGACAGCGGAGCGGGCTCCAGACAGATTCCAACAGATTCCAGAAAGATGAGAGCATCTTTCACCAAAAGGAGGGCCAGTTAGAGGAAGTGACTTACGTAAGAGGAAATAGGGAAAAGATGAAGATTTCTAATCGAAAAGATGGGAGATCTCAGAATACTAGTAATATGACTGTGAAAGTGAAAGAAACATCTTTAAATATGGGTGCAATATTTGTGTTACATACATTTTAAATTTCAGAGTCATCCCTGTTGACTGAAGATAAAACCTTTGTGAGTTTATCTTCCCATATCAGTTCTGGGTATTGCCACGTTTTATTCCCATCTTGTTTGTCACTGGTCAAGATCAATCAGAGATCCCCTTTTATGTCCCTGTTATCAGGTAGTTTCCAGATGTCTGTTGCTAAAGGAGGGATTTGCCCTCGCCAGGATGTGTTCTCCAAGTCTCCCACAATTGTGTAAGCTTTAATTCCTACAGTTAATCCTTTATCCATAACTCAGAGTGTTGCTGCTTCTCTAATGGAACCTTGATTGGATGCGTCTTTGGTGTGAAAATCAGAACAAAAAAAGAAAAAAATTTTTTATAGCTGGTTTTCCTTTATCCTTCCCCTTCAAATGTACCACAAAATACAGTAGCAATGCTCGTGGTGTTCATAACTGCTTTTCATTTTCCATGCCTCTTTCTAGGATCTGCTGAAGTTACAAATGTTACACAGATCCCTTTATTAATGTATATCATTAATCCATCCTGCAATCTGTATTAAACACAGTAGATTTCTTTTGGAAATTTCTCCTAAAAAAAATTCTCATTTTTCATTTGCAAAAAGATTTGTTTAATATCTTATGGTTGCAATCTTATAGTACTAGAAATTCTTTGATTAACTATAGGTACCTTAATAAGATCACAGGGTACTTTTACCATTAGTGTTATGATGTTCTATCCTTAATTTTTCTTACAGAAATATATATTTTAATCTTATAGGCAAAATGTAAGATTGCTTTATTAGTACTAGACTATAGAAAGAGTAAGATATGACAACTGAATTGAGCCTGTCTGGAGGTAATTTTTATCTTGCTTTAAAATTTTTATTACCAACGAAGTGTGTATTAATGGTTATGAATGTAATTAACAACAGTGACAAAATCAGACGAGTAGGCTAATTTGTCATTATAGATTTTAATGAAGCCTATAATGCAGTAATAAATAAACAATATTTTAAAGAGTATGGCGATATGTAAAAACAATGATTTATGATACTTTAGGAATTTTTATAGGAACTAAAATTAAAATTTTTCTCTTGAAAACAAAAGCATGTTTTGTCTTGAGGTAATAATATTATCTACTTTATAATCAGTAATCTGTTCAAAGTGGCATTTTCATATACCCACACTATCCAAATGAAGGAATTATTTTAGATAATAAGAAATTAATTGGCCACCATATTTACTAGGAAATTTAAGATTTAAGACTCACGTAAAAAGCCTTATCAGTAAAGGATTTCTTAATATGAAATAGTGTCTCCCTGGAAAACTTCCTGTTTGTGTCACAAAACCCTGGTCCTAGAGATGATCCTAGTTCCATCTTTGACTTATATTTGAAAATCACTGTTAGGTATGTGCAATTTTAATCTTTGGTGGGTAGCAGCAGTCTGATGGAGAGCCAAGTATCTCTAACCCTAATTCAGTCAAGAGATGTGACCAATAGTGAAACAGATTATTCTGATGTTTTGTATGTTTGAAATTCTCTATCCCAACATTGGTGAGCCCATGTGCGATATGTTGAAAGTTGAAATAATTGTTTTAGGCTCAGAGATGCCATTGGGTTTATGGAAAGAGCCACTACAGTGACCTACTCCCAGTGACCTAGTTACAATTTGAGGAAATAGGAATCAGTCCTCAAGAGATATTACAGTAATGACTGAAGATGGGTTATTCTCCAATTTTAAGTTTGGGTTCTGGGGTCATAATGAAAACGCAGAAGTTAGCTCATTTTCATTGGGAAATTGGCACTTAGGCTTCTAACTTGTCACCCTATAATTATGTGTTCTTTTTAAAGTTTCATTTTTCTCTAATATCTTTGACTCATCTTTTGCCTCACCCTCCCCTTTCTCCTTGCCTTATAGCAATAGGTAAACCTGAAATACATTTTAACTTTCTCAATTAAGAATTCTATCAAACCTCATGAAAGGTGGTCGCCATGCTAGCTATTATACCATGCAGTTGTACTGAAAACTGAATATTCCAATTTTGCTGCAGTCAGTGAACCGTAGAAATCATAGTTCCTCCAACAATTCCAATGGTATTGACTTGAAATCGATGACGATCATAGCAGTCGTCTCACTGCAATGTCAGTGTAAATTGTGCTGCATCCTGCGTTTAGAAAAGTAGTATATTTTTGAAGACAGCAATGCTGAATAAAAACCAGTTTGGTAACACAAATATTCATTTCATCACTAAACTGTTTAAAAAAGATAGTGGAAAATAGCTTCTTTTTATCAAGATTCTTGATAAACATTTTCAGATATTTACCATGGTCTATTTGCTTATGGTTCCAAACAATGTCATGTGGACAATATGTTGCATAAATATGCTGTCTGAATGGCATCTCGAAAAAAACAAAGTGAACCAACTTTACAAAGCTTGCCTAATTAAAAACATTTCTTATTTATTCTATATAGGTTATGCTTTCCTTAATGAATTTAATTTTTTTCCTTTTATGTTTAATAATGCTTCCAAGAATGTTAATTACCCAGCATGGGACTATTGGAGGACTATAAAATTTGCTATAAAACTGTATTATTATAATTAGAATAACATTTGTGGTAAAAAATGAGAGGAAATCACTTGAGAAAGCGTTATTTTAATGCAGCTAATAGAACTAAACAAGTCCAGGGTGTGGAATGTTTTTAGGCTTCCTAGATGGCTATAAATATTGTTCTCTTAACTGATAAGGTATTTGACAGTCTTACAGAAGTTTATCAAGTATGTCCCTTGCAGTGCTTTTTCTCCTAAAGTATGTATAAATGATAGTAAACAGGTTCCCATCAAACCTGAGTGGAAGGCTAGCCATGAACACTGCTGCTTATTAGAAACTTGCGAGGAAAGGAACAAAATACTAAAATGAATGCATTGCATAATATTTTGGCTACTGCATACAGACATAGTTAAGCGCAAGGAATTTGGAGGTATACAGACCTGGATTATAACACTCAGAGTCCAATAATATGGTTATCAATGTATAGATAGGTATAATCTGTTTCCATACAAAACCTATTACAGTAATTTTTTTTTTCTTTCCATCTCCTTTTAGCTTATTATCTTAAAATATGGTTAAGCCATTGTGGGGGCAGAGCCCCAGAAAGTAATTTCCAGGCTCTCGGCCTCACATAGACAGGTGCCTGGCTCAGGTAGTAAATGGCCATCAATGTGATTGGATGGCCATCAGCTGTGGCTAGTTGGCCGTCAGCTGTAACCAGTGAGCCATTGGCCACTAATATAACTGCTGTGGCTACACTAGCAGAAGGAGAGAAAGAATGGGGGCTAGCAAGAAGATGGTGGCTGGGCTGGCAAGTGTGGATCCAGCCTCCATTGAGAGTATAGTGCCACCAGAGAGAATATAGTGGTATGACTCCCCTACTTGTGGCTCCGTGGGTGTTCCTTTTTGGCCTCACCATGTCCTGCATCCTTGTGTGGGGAGCGGGAGCAGAGACCCCGCCAGCCGCCCCCCACCGGACGCCCTGCACGACAAATGGCGCAGCGAGCAGGGTCTCCCGCACGACAGCCATCTTATGTATTCAGACAAAAGCTGAGTGTTGTGTATGGGGTGTTCTTTTCTAATTCTGTTGGGGGCTAGGGCGGTAAGGTTAAAAAAGAAAAAGAAAAAAACCTCCCAAATGAATTTTTGGAGAAATCAGATCTTTAAATAAAATGGAAATAATGACATTAAGTGTGAATCGACTTGGTAAATACTGAATGAAAAGGCTAGATAGGATTTGGTCAGTAGGATTTGGTCACTTTACTTAATTTTTAGTACCTTGATTAAAAGAACCGCATATATCAAATTGCTGCATGTGAATTTCCCTCAAGATGAGAAAAACTCGCTTTACTTTGTGCTGCTAACCTTCTGTACTGATTAAGTACTGGAGATCTGACCAGAAGCGATGATTGTAGTGAACTTATTTTTGTACATGGATCATTTCCTTTCCCTTTTTCTATTTGCCTGACCTAATATATGTCTCCACAGTGTTGGAAGTGGTTGGTTAGACTACCAAATGGGTCACATGGAGTCCTTTGACATGACACATGGTCAAATAGTGACACACGTGATTGGCAAAGCTTCGTGGAGGCAACAGCTGTGTTTCTTGATGGTTAGTGCCTAAAGCTGATCAGTTGGCCTGTGTAGTGCCAACTAACAGTGACCAATTAGGTATTCTGTCTGGCTTTCAAGTTTTGCTGCTAGAAAGCTTGGAGAAGAAAGCATTTCTTTCTTCCGATGGCAAGGATATGAAAACTGCTAATGGCAATGGAATGCAGGTTATCCTTTTAAAAGAATTTGAAGAGATCACAATTAGAAATTTGAGTAGACAGGAAAAAATGTTTTTTCCACTTGATGTCTTAAAAAGAGATATAGGGAATATCTTCCTGTCTGCCACTATTTTGGCTGATTACAATGACGATAGCTATCGTAATTTGGCTATTTTTTAATGTGTTAGCTGTTGAGATAAGCGCCTTTTCTAACACTATAGATTAGTATGCCCATTTTACAGCCAGGCTGCTACTTTTCCCTTTCTGAGCCTCCGTCTCCTCTTCTGTACTACGAAAGTGACAGGCGGACTGGGAGATTGTAACTTGGGTCTGTTTAACTCCAAAGTCCTCGCTCATGTCACTGTCTTACATGCATTAGCCTAAGAATTCTGGTTTACGCAGTTCCTTTCCTGGTCAGTTTCTGATAATGAGTGGTCATCACAGCTTGTCTTCTACTCAGTTTGATGGAAAGCCATTTATAATAAGACTTGGTTTGACTGATGTTATGATGGTTCACATCAAGGGCAGAAACAATTGTTGGGGAGAGTATAGAGCACCACAAAGAAAGAGCGTTTGAGAGAAGGTGAGCCTGGTTTTCTGAGTATAAGCAAATACAGGAAAAAGGAGGACCAACAAATGAAGACGAGGAACTTTAAAAATCTTGTCTGCATCAGCTGGATTGACTGTCTTACCCAGTGCCTTCATAGTGTCATCCTTCTGTAGTGCCCAGTTCCTTCATGATAAAACCCTCTCTGGCTCACTCTGTACTTTGCCTGCTTGCTGCCTGCGAGTAACGAGAACATCAACAGTCATAGCCAACATAGCTCTCATGAATGGTGGCAGATACCAACAATTTATTTTTACCACCTCTGCTCAGGTGGAAATAATCCTTTTGAATCTTTACAATATACAAAGGTAATACATGAACTATTGATTGTGGCAATAGTCTTTCTTTAGTCATGAGTTTCAGGCACTTGAGATAAAGCAGTCACATGCATTTATCTCATTGAATTTTTAAAACAATCTTTATCATCATTTCACAATCAAGTAAACTGAGTTTCAGAGATATTAAGTAACTTGCCCAATGTTACACAGCTCAGTAAGGGTATATGGCTGGATTAACACCTAAGTCTTGGATTCTAAACCTGGTATGGTGAACCAGAAAACCATTAGAGCCTTATAGAAGATTGTCAGACTTAGTTCTCTGGTTTTAGACAACTATGAATCACGAGGATGCCAGCTATGGCCCGAAGGTGTATGGTTTATTAAACGTATTTGATTTGGGGGCTGCCTTTTTCTTTCTTTTTGGTGGTTGAGGAGGGGAGCTCTGCCGTTTGCTGAAGGCCCCATCTCTGTCACAGGACTGCTTCACACACCCAACTTCTCTGCCAGGCCCATAAAGATATCTGAGCTCACGACTCTGGTCTCAAAGGTCAAGATCAGACAGTTCATTCTTTCCTTGAGTGTGTTGAGAAAAGAGGATTCCACAACCACCTTCCCTGGGATGTTTTGTTACCCCACCAACATTTGAAAAATATTACTAGCTTTTAGTTGTAATCAGTTTCCTCCTCCCTACTCAACCCTATCAACAAATAGAACAACTGCTCAGAAAACTTAGTGTCCAGCAATGCAGTTATTACATTCTCTCTTTGCATCTTGTCTTTAAACCTTTCCGCCCAGTAATCCGGTCTTCCTTTGATCTCCCCGATGACTGACAGGTAGTTAGAGTCTCTGACTGGCAGAGCAGTGCCTCTGCTACATGGGAGTGTCATTACACAGGGAAGTTAACACCTCCAGCCTAGATTTCTTTAGCATCTTCTGACACTCAAAAGAGACAGGGAGCACACGCCTTGCTTTCCCTTGGGATAGTGGAGCATTAGATTCAACGGGTAGGAGAGATTTGAATATGCTTGATAAACAGCCATTGCATTTAGGCGCATTGATGTTTTTAGAAGTTCTTTATCGCCTTCATTTTCAAAGTTGGTTTGAGAGAGCTTTTACCACTTTTGGAAGTGATGTGTCATTACCACTTTCCTTGTGGCTTGTCGCTTAAAAAAAAATAAAAAGAATTTAAAATCAACTACCTATTCTGGATTTCCTTTTTCAGATGCAAAAGAAATTGTTTTAAAAGCCCAGATCTTAGCTGGAGGAAGAGGAAAAGGTATCTTCAGTAGTGGTTTGAAAGGAGGCGTTCATTTGACAAAAGAGTAAGTCTGGAGGTTTTAATTCCTTATCTATGGGCCAACCAGTTTGTGGAAGATCTTGCTCATTATTGAAAGCAGCACTGAGAGAGAGGGTTGGGATGGGGGTAGGAGCAGTAACTAGCAAACAGAGGAAACAAATTATAGGCTGATTCTGGCAATGCCCCAGTTTTTCTTCTGCTCCCATGAAAAGATTTATCTTCAGTCATTGTTGAAAACTTGACACTCTGTCTCTCCTAGACAATCAATGATTCATTAATTGTTGGAAACATACCACTTACAAGTTAAATACCACTTCCATAGTGTCACTTCCCCATTCAAGAACTACAATGGCTCCCCATTGCCAGTGGCATCAGTTGTCCTTCCTGTCTGATAGAGTCCACGTTTTCCTGTATCTGAGCCTACCTGTTCATCTTTAGATCCCAGGTCTCCAGCACTGAACACTTTTCCTCTCCTCTCAGGTCATATCCCTTTCCTTTCCTTACTTATTGTGATTCTTACCCTCAGCTTTATCCCCCTCATTGGCCAGTGCTTCCCAAATCATCCACTATCAAGTCTTTGTTATTCAACTCTTACCTAAATCGGTTATGCATCTCAGCCTTGTCTCTTTACTGTGGCTAATTTATTTGGGGGCAGAGGACAACAGAGGTAAGTTATCCTCCCTCGCTCTCTCCCTCTCTCCCTCCTTCTCTCTCTCTCTCCCTCCTTCCCTCCGTCCCTGCCTCCCTCCCTTCCATTTCTAGCTTTTGCTCTGTAAGACTGACACAGTGCTAGGCATATAGTAGGTATGAGCAGAAAGGCCCGTGGATTCTGGGCATGGAGGTGGTCCCTGGGCAGTGTGGACATGAGAATACAGTATGGACTCTGCTTTAAAATGATTTTCAACATAGATGTTGATTTTCTTTCCTTTCTTTCTCTCTTTTTTTTCTCTTTCTCTTAGCCCTAAAGTTGTGGGACAGCTGGCTAAACAGATGATTGGGTATAATCTAGCAACAAAACAAACTCCAAAAGAAGGTGTGAAAGTTAACAAGGTAATATGAACGCTTTTGGTCATTTTCTATGTATGTGTTTTTTAAAAATAATCATGTTTCAGTTTTGACAAAATCTAATGAAACAATTCACTTTGGCAATGCACCATTTTATTTTTAAACCACATGTAACCTGTTTAGTATGTGGTATAACTTTGAGGAGAAATAAAAAGATTCTATAATAGTAATATGATTAATTATCACCAGCATGTAATAAAAGTGGGTGGGGGTGAGTGAATGAAGCAATAGCTTTCTCTTTCAGAATGCAGACATCCTGTTAAAGCTGAAAGGGCGTGGTATGACACCTGTCATATTCAGTGAGGGATAGTCTCTGCTCCTACACAGCCCCACCCTCAGTCCCAGGTATCAGAATTACCTGTTGTAGTTGTTTTCTAAGTGCACCTATACCTTACTATGTTATATGTTGTATTAGTGAGGTCTGTTGGGGCACCCAAGTGTGTATAGGTACACACACACACACACACACAGAAAATAAAGCCCAGAGCACCGTGGCCTACCTTGGCAGTGAACTTGTGAGGGACAGAGCTGAGGCCAGAATCTGACTCTCCCATTGGTCTGCTCACCTTTGCTGGGCCCCCCTCATGGATCGAGGCACCAGAACTGGCTACCTGATTTGCAGGATCCAGTGCGAAATGAAAACCTGAGGATCCTTGTTCAAATTTCAAGTGAGCTACAACAGGACATTAAATCAAGAGACCAAAAGTGTGGCCCTTCTGAGTATGGATGGGACCCTGTGCGATTACACAGGTCACACACCCCAGCCCTGGGAGGCACAGATGACGGGAAGGGCCCGTCAAAACAAGAATCATGGCCCAGCATTGCGGGCAGCATCTGTCTGCTCTGTTGCCACCACATCACAGAAGGCGATCTCTCCCAGTGTGCCATGCTTGGGGAAACTGAGGCTAGTTAGTACCACGAGAGTGTCTGTCCTGTTCCCAAAAAGGCCACTGAGCTGGAGGGAGATTGGAATATTGCAGTCATTAGCTCCTTCACTCTAAGAACACGAAGCCTTTGCAGTTGTTCAGGACGCACACTCACAAAACGGTTGTGGTTGTTTCCCTTTCCCACTGCCTCTCAGGTAAGTGCAACAACTGATTAAAACTCAAAAGTGTTGTTTTGCTAGGCCTGGCACAGTACTTTTATTTCTCTTTAAATCTGGTTATGAACCTTTACCTCTGTAACTTCTTCAAAATTTGTAAACAGAGGACATAATTAATACTTTGTTTGTAAGAATTCGTTGTTTTTTATGGACACATGCGTTTTTAGATTAGAGTTTGTGATACTTCTTAAAAGCATATAAAAATACTCAAGGAAGATTTACCCTATATAGACAGATAGGCATAAAATTAGTTTGTAGATAGGTTCCTGAAACACTGGTCATAAAACACATTCTTGTAAATTAAGTCAGTGCCAGGAAACTACTAGAGTGATTTATTTTTAAGTAGCTTTTTTTCTGATTGCAAAAGTGATTAACATATGTAAAAAATTCCAGTAGTACAGAAATATAAAAATTAGAAAGTAAAAGTTCTTTGTATTCTCTCCACCCAGAAATAATTGTCATACATTGTTTTAGTTGTTTTTCTGTATAAAATGTGTATTACCGCACTTCTATAACAACAACATTTTATACAACTTTAAGGACCATGTATTTTTTCCTTATAGACTCTTGGACATCAGTTAGAAGTCCCAGATTATAGAAGCTTTAGATTTCTAAGTTTGTTTGAGAAGTTACTTCAACACATACACACATCTAAACACATTGGATATGTTTTTCTGAATCTGTGGCAATGTGTTTCTGGGTGTGTTCCTTGAGCTAGCAGAAGGGTTGGGGAGACAGTGTTATTCATCACGTGCCCCCTGGTCCAGTGCCAGTGATGGGAACTGCCATGAGGTGAGTTCACAAACTGAGAGGATACTTTTAATCTCACGTAGTCATTCTCGTGTTATATATAGTGTAGGCACTGCCACTCATCCAGAGACCACCATTTGAGTAACACAATATGAAAAAGAACACAAAAACATATTCAGTGGTCAAATTTAAGGAAAGTAAGTTAAAAAGCTTTCTGTACTAGAGGGCTCCAGAAAAAGGCTGCATTGATGAAATGCTTTGTGTCAGCCACAGATGAAACTTTTTTTGAAATATAATGCATTTAACTGAGTTTCTCCTGGGATGAGTTTTCATGGAGCCCATTAGTTCCTCTCTGTAACAACTTCTAAAATATTCTGACATGCTGGGTCATCGGAAGGCATAATAATGTTAAAAAAAAAAATGTCTTTATATAAAATTGCTTGGATTATCTATTGATAATCATCATTTCATGGGGATGGTTTCTTAAAGAATGATACATCATTTCTACCAAGCAGGAGCTGTTTGAGACAACAGCTGCTCTTTACAAATAGAAATTTGGTGGAATCCAGAGCACATCTGTCAACATTTTAGAAGAATAAGAATAAGACTCTTGAATGACACTTACCCTCAAAAGTTGTGATGTTGTGTTGCTTCTAAGAGTAACTATTGAAAGTCATTAAGTCTTGTTCACTAGACGAGCTCTGCATTAGAAAGTGAACTTGAAATCAGAAGGGTTCTAGATAATCCTAACAATGTATGCCAAGAAATATTACTTACATTCTCATGAGGCTCCAGTTGTGACAAAATAATTAATATGAAGCCCCTTGTAAAGTGTTTTATTTTTGACTGGTGATAAATTCCATAAAAGTTTGAAAAGGAGTTCTGTATTCATTACATTATAGCTTCTAGATCATCATGTATTTATCCCATTTCATGTGACTTAAGGCAGTGTTTTTGTGGAATGAGTTGCTAAAACCTAATGCTACTCAATCTAATGTTTTTTGTGAAACCTATTATTGAACTACTTCTAAGATAATCAGTGTAAGTCTTTCTATTATTTTGACTTCTAGTACTGATTATTTGTAAATGTTTTTATTTTCTTTTAAAAGTCATCCAAGACATCTTTTATCATTCTTGTTTTGAGTATAAGTTGGTACAGCCTCTCTCTCTCCAGGGCAATTTGAGAGTATTTACCAAATTTTTAAATATGAAGAGTCTAAAACCTAGCCATTTTACTTCTAGGTATCTTATGTACAGGGATAGTAAAACAAATGAACAAAGATACGTATATAAAAATAATCACCAGAATAACATTTTAGAAAAGTTGAAGCCCATATAAATTTAGGGACATGGCTAAATAAATATTGACATGTAGGTACCATATTGTCACAACGAAGAGAGAGAAACTTGGAGAGATGTCTGAGTTGTAGTATTAAGATTAAAAGCAAGAAGACAGGCAGATATTCAAGTATACGTCATGTGCCTGCTCGTGCAGGACCATTCAATGGCTGTTGTGCTTGCAGATGCATAGGAAAAAGGCCCAAAAGTTGATAGTGGTTCTTCCTGATAGGGTTGCTCTGCAGAGTGAGTAAGGTGGCACAGAGCGAAAGCACACCTGGCTGAGACCGTGAGTGGGGCACACGTCCTTCCACCCCACTCGCCTCTTGTGTACTCATGGTCCTGGCATGTGATCACATCCTCCCAGAGGAAGGGGCGACTTTTCTGATTATCTCAGAGGTTCCATGTCGTCTCATGAAAATGCTGACCACTGAGGCCCAGGAGGGCATATATGTGCAGCAGGGGGCTGCTTTCACTGTCTCCTGTTTACTGTGTTGCCCCTAAAATAAGTCCTACACCGAAAATAAGCCCAGTTAAGATCATCAGCCAGACGGACGCATTTAGTACGTTATGACGATGTTCCAGAAGAAGATGACATGATTGTATTTGAATAAATGTAGATTCTTGTACATGAAAAAAATAAGACAGCCCCTGAAAATACGGCCTAATGCATCTTTTGGAGCAAAAATTAATATAAAACCTGGTCTTATTTTTGGGGAAACATGGTATATACTTTTGGTATCACTTGCATTAATTTTGAACAAGGAAATATTATGTTTGTAATTTAAAACAAACTATAAATTGAAATAAAAGTACAGTGATCCAAGGGACAGAAGTATACAAATCTATGAGGCATACTGTAAAAATAATTCATCTTTGGCAACCAAGCTTGGTTTTCCACCAGTGCAATTTGAGAAAAATCAGTGTGATAATACATTTGTACTGATAATGTCTCAAATTAAAATTACAGCTGCTTCCCTGGAATTTTTCTTGGGTGTCAGGGTTCTCAAGGAAGAAAAAAAGATTCAAGTAGGAAGGTTTCTTGAGGCAAACCAATACCTGTCACTTGAACAAGTTAACAGGATCAATTAAGGAGGTGAAAATGGGCACCGTGTACTGTGAGAGCAGAACTATCAAATCTCTGGAAGCTCACTCCCTGGGTTTAAAGAGCCTGAAAAGGAAGCCATTTGGCTTGTGTAGCAAGTTTGAATAGATTTCGAAATGGAAAGCAGTTTGATGCTGAATTAATTTGAGTTTACTGCTAATGTGGTAGGTGATGGTTGCTGAAGCCTTGAACATTTCCAGAGAAACCTACCTTGCAATTCTGATGGACCGGTCCTGCAACGGCCCTGTACTGGTGGGCAGCCCCCAAGGGGGCGTTGACATTGAAGAGGTGGCAGCTTCAAATCCAGAACTTATTTTTAAGGTACGTTTTGATTCCTGTCTGTGCTGTGTTCATCGATTGCTGTTATAGAAGCTATTAAATATTTAATGTGGAGTCTGAGCTGGTAGCAATACATCTCTTTCTGGAATTTAAGGCATGAAGATAGTGAGTTCTTTTTATTCCTGGGCATCCAGTGGAAAGTTGGTAGAACCAAGGTATTCACCATTCAAGGTTTTTTCTTTGCTTCTCCCTTCCCTCCCTTCCTTCTTTCCTCCTTCCTGCCTTTTCTCCCACACTCACTCTTTTCCATCAAACCTGCCTCAAGAATTAAGCAGTGGAAGAGGACTGGGACATTTCAATTTCCTCTTGTTACCTACTTAACAGCATGTGTGATCTAGAAAAATCTCTCTCGGGAGACCAGATATGGACTGGAGACTGCCTTGGTGTCTCTCAACACTACTGATGTGAAATAGAAGCCTTCTAAGGTCCAGATTCTTTGTATCTTTCAAGCCTTTAAACCTTTTTCCTTTCATTAAGATTAGTTTCTAGTCAGAGATATCTGAGGTCACATACTAACTAGCCGGCCAGTTTCTCAATGTTTCTAAGCTTTATTTTTTGAATCAGTAAAATTAAAATTGGGGTAATGCCATTCCATAGAATTGTGAGGATGAAACCAGGTGGTGCATATAAAATGCACTGCACCTACTTCAGCTGTGGGAAGGAAAATCTAAGGAAAATATAAGGACTTCTGAGCTGTAATTCCAGTTTTTAATTCTGGGCTCTTCGTGTCAAAAAAATCACATTCAAAATTTCTAGCAGAAATACTATTTCATTTAGAAAGTGATTTTGTTTCCTTTCAAAAAGTGGGACATTCACTTCTTGAACCTCTTTGTGTAAAGTACTGATAATTTGGTTTGAAAATATTTTTGTCAATGTTATGTATTCAAGTTTACTGTCTTGGAAGTTAAATTGAGACTTTACAGGCTGGTTTGCGAATACAGGTTAACCCCGCTATTCAAAGGTAGAGTTTTCCTATGGAACCTTTTATAAGCCAAAATAGCATGAAGCAAAGAAGCTTTGCTAGGACACATCTTGCTAATGAGGCACAAAATAAATTAAGATGAAGCAGAGATTCTCACAAATACAGATCAAAGCTCTGGTGGCTTGATGCTGAGACGTTGAATGTGGTCCTTGGAGGAGGACTTGGCGGGACTCTCTTGGCTCAAGGTGCACTGCCTGTATTCACTTTTCTTTTTTTTTGTTTTCTTTTTTTTTTTTTTTTTTTTGGTAAAAGTGAAAGCGAAGTGGTGTAAAGCAAGCTTTCAGAAAGTGGGGATACCTGTAATACCCAGACATTTTCAAAATTAACATGACTTAGAACAAGCCATTCCACTACTCTGCCATAAGAAAAGCGACAATATGGCTGGATCCTGAGATTATCATAAGCGAACTAAGTCAGGCAGAAAAAGTCTAGAACCATATGACTTCATTCATATGTGGGATATAAAACTGGAAACAACAAAGGAACAAGACAAACAAACAAACAAACAAAACTCATAGACACAGACAATAGTTTAGTGGTTACCAGAGGGTAAGGGAGGATGGGGGTGGAAGAGGGTAAAGGGGGTCAAATATATGGTGGTGAACACACAATGCAATATATAGATGATGTAATACAGAATTGTACACTTGAAACCTATGTAATTTTACTAACCAATGTCACCCCAATATATTTAATTAAAAAAAAAGTCATTCCATTTGTTAAGAGAATGCATGAAATAATGTACACATATAAGCAGTGCTTAGTACCTAGGAGCAAATGGCACTTTGTAGAGCTAAGATATTCATAATTGTCATCATCAACAGAGTGTGTAAATCATAATAAGGTAATATTTAACCTATGTGACAAGCTCTAAACTGAATAGCAATATGAGGCAGGAAAACCTTCCTTTGGACGGCTTCCAAAGATGTCATAAAAATTTACTGCCTAAATATTCGTCAATGCCATCTGTATAGTAATTAAAAGTGAAAACTGGCATCCGATTGTCTTGTCAACATGCCACCCTGAAGAATTATATAGTTTTTGGAAAGGCTGTTTTATAGATGGTCTGCTAATTAAAACATACCCTATAGGCAGCTGCAGTAGACCCACTCAGAGATCTCTGGAAACGTGCCACACTTTAATTAGTCATTTGCAAATAAATATGAAGCATTTTTCTTTTGAGGTTGTAAGTCTTCTCACTTGACGATCTGAATTTTGTTTATTTGATTTGTTTTTACCAGGAGCAAATTGACATTATCGAAGGGATGCAGGACAGCCAAGCTCAGCGGATGGCAGAAAATCTAGGCTTCCTTGGGCCTTTGAAAAACCAGGTACTGGAGCGATTGGAGGCCAGTGTGTCTGACTTGTTTCAGACAACATTTGCGACCTTGCTTAATTGTCTCTAATGTTTGTGATGACCACAAAATAAGATTATTTGTTGTTTTATGTTATTTTTCCCTCTAGCTGTTTATGATAAAGAAAATATTTTCCTGGTGTTCCAAAAGAGGACATTTATTACGTGTGTGTATAAGAGATGTGTGCGAGTGTGTTTCACCTGCAGACACATTATGTATGTTAGTCTCTGTTTTTTCTGTAGCATTGCAGCTCCAGCCCGTGAATTACAAGAGGCAGCGTAGTGGCGAGAAGCACAGGCTGTGGACTCAGGCAGACCTGAGTTGGAATCCTGTACTGCTCCCCTGCACGTGTGTGATTCAGCCCATCTAGGGTCAGTTTCATCATCTGTAAAATGGGGATGATGAAATCCTAGCTGAGAGGGTCCGTGTGAGGACTGAGCACGCAGTTGTGTGAAAGTGCTATTCGTCCTCCTGAGAGGTCAGTTGTTATTGTTGTTAACAGTTCACTTTACTTAACTGATTGCTATTCTTTCATAGCTAATGACCATTTAAGATGTGTACTGAGGTGGCATGAAGGTGATATTTCACTGAAAAGAGCTTAAAATATGCCAATTTAGTAATTACATCCCTTGGTTTGAAAGACAGAAAAATTGGACTCAGAGTCATTAGGGGAGCATCTGTCTTGAACATCACAGTCCTGCAGTGCCCTTGGTCCAGCCCGCGCAGCCTCAGCGCACGTCTGCATGGCCAAGTGTCCTCGTCCCTCCGCTCAGTCAGAACAGTTCAGTGGCTATTTTTACCTCCTTCCTTACTGTGTGTGTGTGTGGGGGGGGTTGGGGGTGTGGGTGTGTGTTCCCCTAAGGCTCTGGGATGGTTACAGAGCATTTCCTGTAAGTTAGTTGGGCAGCATTCCTCCCACAAAACAGTCAATTTTCTTTTTGTCTTTACTTTTTCTGTTGATTGATTCTATTTCTAGAGGTTTAGGAGTGACAATAAGGCAAATCATAGAAAAGTGAAGCAGAATAAGTCTTGAGTATATATATATATGTTTAAATTCAGAGAAGAGAGCACGTATTTGAAGATGGGAGGAAAAGCTCCCTTGGAAAGCAAAAGATTCAGGAGGTCAAAGGGGACGGGTTCATCTGGGACTAAACCTCAGTGGGAGACATAAAGATTCGGGATTCAGGGGGCAATTAGAGGCACTGAGTCTGGCAAAGAGATGCCGAGGGGCAGGGGGTGATCTTCTGAAAGGAAGATAGGGGACGATTCCTGGGTCATGGCCACCATGGTTCGTTTTACCTCTTGAGAACGATGCCATAACTATATTATTTACTAAGAGGCTTCGTGTGTGTGGGTGATGGTCACCCAGCCACGCTCCCACAGGCATGTGTTCTCCCTGCTGTCCTCCGGTCAGCGCAGTGTGCTCAGCAATCCCGTTTCTGTTCTCCATGTCCCTTTGCACATCTGTATTTCTCTTCCTTGTGCAATCCTTGTTGCTGTATCCCAATCTGTGCCACAGCAGGGACTTTTCGACCTTCCTCACAGCAGAGTGCTTTGCAGATACATAAGTGCCCAAGAAATAGCCGTCACATGTGTGACCACGTGAGACGACACATGTACGATGTTCACGTGGAAGAGCTTCCTCAGGAGTTAGCGATAGATTGCTGTCAGGAGAATGAATTTGCTGACCACAGGGTTGAAAAGCTCAGGAGCTGAACATGGCAGAGAGTTCTAAAGCAGGCAGGAATAATATTACATTCATCAGAAGACACCCCCGACCCCAATATTATAAGAGAAAATTAAGAGTTATTTATAGCCGTTAAATGGCTAAATTATGTTTTCCCAGTGTCCCGAACACTCTAGGTTTTCAGTGAGTTAGCTACAGAAGGAAGGTGAACATGCACGTTCTCAGGTGTCATTCCTAGCTAATTGTCATGGTATTTTTAGCTTATGTCAAGGAAAGGACAGACATTTTTTCATTCATATTTTTTCTTCTTTCATTGCTGACTACATACAAGGCTTTAAATCTTCATTTGCTCAGCAAAATTGGAGTGAACACTGAGTTGGTGCTGGGCCCTGGGGAACAAAGACGAAGAGTGATGGCCATTCTTCTTCAGGGGCTCACAGAGCAGTGGAGGTCAGCGCACTGGCAGTGGTTATAGGAAGAGAATATGTGAAGGGGAGAGAGAAAGAGGGCGATCTCAAATGCAGATGTGTTAGAATTTGTTCATTAGGGACCCTGGTTATATTTGTACAGTAGAAGATGGAATATATGGCACAGGTACTAAGGAATACTACACTGGGGTTGTAGATTTGGGAATTTCTGTTTTATGATGCTTCCTGAAGCCATGGGGATTGGTGAAATGCTCTGGAAAGCCAGTGGAGGAGGCACCTGAGAAGAGAAATCATTTTAAATGATCCAGATTACCAATTTATGATTCTTTGATAAAGAAATGTTATCTTAGAGGTCCCTTAGATTCAGTATGACTTTGAAACTTATTTAATTTTCATTCTAGGATGGAGTTTAGGCATTTGGAGGTACCTCACTCATGGATGAACCACATGTAAAGTAACTATCTTGTAGATTTAATATCTTTCCTGTGACTCATGCCTGTTATCTCTAAAATGAGACGTAAGGTTTAATAAAAATAAATACCATCTTGCATAAAAACTAGCAACTATGTGTTCCTGATAAAAATCTACTTCCGCAAGAATTGGTTGAAAAGACTAAAGCAGAAAAATTGAATATGACTCAAAATTCAAGTTTCTCAACTGTGTCTTAGTTATGATCTATGCTACTAATTTCTGAAAACACTGGCACCATGACTTGTCAACATGTGCCTGTAGGATTGAAGCTGATGGAATGATCCAGACATCGCTAGGCATGGTTTGTACCTTTGTCTAGCTTTAGGAACCACATGTGAACACTGATAATATTAGTTTCTGGAATGCAAGAAGAGTATTTAAAATTGTTTAACCTGTTAAAATATTTTGAAGATACTTCTAAATTGTCAGGGTTTCCAGCATATGGCCTGAAGGATATTTGATTTTAGGCATTTTAATTTCTTTAATTGCTTAACAACCTTAAAATAACTAATTGGTTAAAAAGCAGGAAAGAAAACAGTTTTTCTCTACGGTGTGGTTATGCACTGAGGGAGCAGGTAGCAGTAGTCAACTGGCTGCTTGTTAATTACCCAGAAGAATGTTCCTTTGACAAGTGTTTATTGTTTAAATTGGAACACATCTAGAAAGCAGGGCAGCTACCTCAACTTGCCACAGGCCCTGCCCTTCCCTTTAATTACACCTGCTTGATGGACACATTCCCTGCCCCACCCCTGCAGTCATTAGCCTGTAGCCTCTGGAACGAGGCAGTTGGGCCCCCAAGCCAGGCTGGTTCTCCCATGCAGGTCTTACAACACAGATCTAATCATGTCAGCCTGCTCAAAACCTGTTTATAGGTTGTCTTTGTACAAGAATAAACAATTATAATAGCGAATACCTCCCTAATGCAAGGTTAATGTGTAATTACAGTGACATTAATGTGCAGAAAATTCAGGCTTTGTGTTAAGTGAGGTTGATACAGGCTTAAGAAGTTTGGAAGCAACCCAGCCACTCATTGACAGATGAGTGGATAAACCAAATGTGGTAGATACATAACATGGAAATTTGGGGAAGGTTCTGATATGTGCTGCAGTATGGATGAGCCTTCGACATTGTGCTAAGTGAAATCAACCAGTCACAAAAAGACAAATTAGTATGATTCCATTTATATGAAGAATCTAGAATAGTAAAAATCATATGACAAAAAGTAGAGTGGTGGTTGTCAGCCTGGGGGCGGGGAGAATGGGTATAGAGTTTCAGTTTTGCAGGATGAAAACATTTCTGGAGCTTGGTTGCACAAAAATGTAAATACGATTGAAATGTAAATATAATTGACACTGCTGAACTGTATGCTTAAAAATGATTGAGATGTGAGTTGTACATTATGCGCATATTTTTAAAAAGCAAGTTTTAAAGTAGCTGGGGTAAGATCTTCTATATGTATGCACCCAGAAGTTATTTCTGTAATGTAGTTTCTCCTTACTACAAGTTACTCATTAATTCAGCCATTGTTTATTGAGCGTGACTCTGCAGAGGCTGTGTAAGCACAGTCATGGCGTCCAGGACACACGCGTGCGTCTCATGCACTCACAGTACAAGCTCATATCGATGACCTAGAAAATCCCTCAACGTACAAAAATATTCAACAGTGTGTTACTTATCAGCTTTGCACTATAACTCAAATAAAATCTGTTTGGGTTTTTATAAAAAAGTAAACATTAAATATAGGAAATCTTAAAGAGTATTTGAAGAAATAATGGGAGGATTGTTTTAACACTCTCAGAGTGGGACCAGCCTTTGTAAAGTCTGACAAAAAGTCAGAAGCTATAAAAGAAAAGAATGACATTATTATAAAATTCCCATGTGGCAGAAGTGACAAAAACATGGACAAAAGATAAATGTTAAAAGAGGAAAATATTTGCAATTGAAATGAGATAAAGAGCTAATTCCCCTCATGTAAAAACACCTCTTATAAAGTAATAAGAAAAAGACTAAAACCTCAACAGAAAATGGGCAAAATTCACAGAAAAGGAAATACAAATGTTTCTTAAGCTCATAGAATAATTCTCAAATTCATTCCTTAATAAGAGCAATTCAAGTTAAAACTGTATATAAAATCCCCATTTTCCCCCTAGCTCACTGGCAAAGATCCAGTTAGCCGATGATCGTGAGGGGAACAACAGTCTCCATGATCCTGGTTTGTGAGAAGGGAGATTAGTGACAACTTCTACTGTAAGAACAATTTACGATAATGTTTATTACTAAAATGCTCACCCCCCCCTTTTTGCTCCACTCCTGGAAATTTATCCTGCAGATGTTTAATCGCATGTATGATACGCATACAGAAATAAGGAAGGCACCATTTGAAGGAATGTCAAGTATTAGAAACCAAAGGCTATTATTAAAAAGACAGGTTAAATGAGTTATGATACTTTATGATGCAGCCATTTAAAAGGTTAAGATAGCTCTATTTATGTTGCTGATGAAGGCTCTCTAAAATCTATTAAGTAAAGAAAGAAGGAATAGAACCAAATTTGGTTTTTTAAAAAAGATGAATGAAGAATATGCATACCACTTGCATATGCATAGAATATCTCTCAATTTAGCACCAACTAGTAAGGTGGCCACTGCAGGAGTTGATATGGGGACCTGGTGGCTGTGCAGTTTGGTGAAGATTCAGAGGGAGACCCTTGTGGCTTTGGGAATTTTGTATCATGTACATGTATTATCTAGCCTGAAAAAAATTAATGTTAAAAAATATTTAGTCTTACTCATTATGTACATTTGTTTATGTGCACTGGGTTTCAAATTAGGATTTAAGGAAGTTCACAAATATGTATCCATATATATTTCACAAATATATATATCTATATATAGTTCATATATATATATATAATAAATTAAGATAACATGAATTACATCTCCAGGAGTTCTTCAGTCAATATTGGAGCAAAGAAACCACTCTTAATATTTACCCCAGTGGGACTTTATTCTAAGGAATTAGTTACATAGATGTATAGATGTTGTAAGAGCTGAGACATTTCAGTGTGCACAGAGAGGCTAGTCAGAGCTAAACAACAACAGGAAACTGTTGCTACCTGCATGCTACAGGAGCACGGTGAGGCAGTGATGTTACTGGACATTGGGATACAGAAGCTAGAGCCCGGTGGGCCTCTCTTGTAGGAGCTGAAGTCAGAAGAGGAGAGGTTGCCCAAGGCAGAAACAGAAGGGACGAAATACTCCAGCTTTGCCTTACCTCCCACCTCTTGTCTCCCACTGCTACTTCCCATTGGCTGGACTGAGCTGGAAGCCAGCTGGCCCAAGAGCCTTGGGAAACAGCCTACGAGTGTCAACTCCCGCATATACAGAGTAGACATGGGAAAAAGCAGGATATGGTTCTGAGGGCAAATTATGCAGGGCTGGAACAATGAGCAAAAATGGGGCAAAGGGAAAACCATGGCTAGGAAGTAAGGTGGAGTCAAGAATGTGACTGATAGCCTACATTCAGCCATGACTGCACAGTGTGGCTGTGTTGCGTCACAGGCTGTGTACACTGGCGGTACAAGCTTTCCAGGGTGGTGTCATGCCTCAGTTATGGTGTCTTCCCCTAGCCCCATTTCACACAATGCCAGCCTGCTGTAACATAGGCAGTTAATAAATCTGGGTTGAACAGAATGAGTGAGTGAACTTCAAGCAGAGTGAGAAAAATGAAGTCAGACATAACATGAGGGAAACTGGATATTCTTGTTCTTTGTGGTTTAAGCCTTTGGGACAAACTGTTGTCAGTTTGAACTGTGCTGTTCTGTAACTGTACTGTTTAGGACTTTCATCTTCCTGTCTTGCAACAATTTCCATTAGACACTCAGTAATTGTTGTTTCACAGATTATACGTTTGGATTGATGAATATAATAACTGTTTTATTCCAGCCTAATTAGGAAAACCTAGTCATTATAAACTCTCAAAATCATGTTTACCTTTTCTTAAATGGAGCTTGTTTGTATTAATGACTGTAGCTCATATCGTGGTATAGCTCGGCTAATAGGGACATGATAATTTGCAGAAAGATTAACAGCATTTTTAAGCCATACTGAAAGTATTTTGTTTTCTTGGTAATGGTTTTTTCTGGTGTCTGGAGGAAAGTTGCACCATTCCTTCTAATGAATAGCAGTGGAAATGAAAATAATTAGCTTTCCTGTTTTTTTTCCCTTCAGAAAACCTAACTGAAAATAAAGACAGAACTTGTGATTTTTAAGGTTTCATTAATCCAGCAAAATAAATGTTCGTTTACTGCTTTGATGTGATTTCATTTCATTTGATCGCATTTAGGCTGCAGATCAAATTAAGAAGCTGTATAATCTCTTCCTGAAAATTGACGCAACTCAGGTGGAAGTGAACCCCTTTGGTGAAACTCCAGAAGGACAAGGTAAAACAAATAAATAAATAAGAGAAAACAAATTAATAGAATCGGTTTTGCAAACTATAAATTAAATTGTACAAAAGACTGTAGCAGCACCTTTGCCTTAATTTCTTTCAGTAATTTAATTTCTGCCATCATCTCAAATGTTCCCCTGACGCAGTTGAACATTTCAGCACTTGAGTTTGTTTGTAGCCAAATGCCAAGCCTCAGAGGAAGCTACTTCTTGTTTTATTTAGAAACATCCATCTACCAGCACCCAATATTTTTTGAGGGCCATCACTGTGGTAAAGATTTGGATGGAAACAGGAGCCCTGCACTTGGGTATAATGAATGTACCTGCTTTTATGGAACTGGAACCTCTGAAAGCGTTCTAGTTTCCCTAAATCTGCATAAATTCCTCTTGTGACCCCTGCTGGATTTACATCCTCATGGCGAAGGCCTTAGTGCCTCACTGTCCAGGGCTTTCGCCGTAGTTGATTACGAGCTTCTGCTTCAGCAGGGAGAAGGAGACATTTTTGTGGGGAAGGTGTTTCTTAACCATCTGGTACTTGTAGAGTGTAAACAGCTGTTTTATATGTGAGCACCCACCACCACTACACTTGGTCTTGCATAGCCAAGTATTCAATGGTGTTCTTATTAATTCTATAGCAAAAGCTAGTGTATGTGCACGTGTTAGGGGAAGGGGCAGATAAGATAGTGGTACCAGGAAGTAAGTTCCATGAGCCTTATCTTTGTTAGTACATTTCACCCCAATATCTTGCATGCTGCCTAGAGTACTGCGGGTAGTCAGTAAAGAGGGATTTGCCATTGGGTTGGTAAATGAAGTGATCTGTTATGTGTAAACACAACCAAATTTAGACCAATGTGGACGATTCAGTGTTTTACAGAGGGGCCTGGGTTCAAATTCTGGACATGCTGTGTTCTGGCCACAGACCTGGGCTAAACCTTGTGATTTTTTTTTAACTCCAAAAGGTTGGTAAAAATAACTATCTTGTAGATAGGTTGTCAAAATGAGGTGACTGGTGTTTGTGTAAGCATCCACCGTCAGACACAAAACAGGCCAGTGCCTGACATTCAGAGAATGCAGTTCCTCTGCTCAGGTAGCACAGCGGTAGTTCAAGAAAGGTATGGTAGTTCAAGAAAGTTCACCTTTTTGTCTATTTTTTCCTTTTTGTTGTCATTGTTGTTGTTTTAAACATTTCAAATTAGGATAGGCAAAGAGTTCATGTTTAGGAAGACACTGCAAGTAGTATATTTCATGTTTCACACAAGGGACCACCAGATAAAATTCTGTGATAGGTCATTTATAAACAAAGTACCTTATTCATAGATATTTTTAAAATTCCATTTGGCTGTGAAATCATCAGTAGAGAGGTAGGGAAGGGGAAGAAAACACTTATTTTAAACTCTTATGCCAGCCACTATGATGAACGTTTACATATATTCTTTTTTATAAATTATAGCAGCCCTGCAAAGTTAGAAATCATTATCCCCATTTTATAGAGGATTGAAAATTTATGTGACTCCCCCATGAGCAGCTAGTTACCAGCGCTGGGAGTTGAACCCATGCCTCTCAGTATAGTGTGCGTATTGATTCTGATATGCCCGACTGACTCATAGTGACCTGCCTTCTTTTCTGCTTTTTCCCTCTTAAACTATTAATTTGCTTTCACCTGAGTGATCTAGAAGGAGTCTCCAGTTTGGGAGTATCTGTCAAAATTCATGCTTCTTTGAGTGGATAATAATTAAATCTAAGAAATGAAAGGGAAGGAAGTTCAATATAAGTTCTTAAAGGTCATATATTGCTTTTCAAACTGGTATGCACAAGCAACCTGGTTATTTCATATTCAAAAAAAAGGGGGGGGGGAAATTCAGCCGTGGAGTGGGATAATAACAATCAGGTTTTAATATTCTTTTCATTCAACCCTTTGGGAAGTTGTTAGTCACAGATTGTGGTCGGCATCAGGGAACAGGGTGTGAGAACCTTTTCCTAGAAGGTATTTGTAAAACCTTGTGAAATCTCAACGTTTCTTTTTAATTATTAAGAGAAAGGAAAATCCATGAGCTGTTTTGAAGGAATCATCATAAAATACATTCCATGTATACAGTTCATTAAAACATCAGTCTTATGTGATCTTTTTAAGAGCAAAATTATCTTTAGCTATTAATTTGTTCATTGTACCATAGAAGTTCAGCTATTGAATTATAATCACAATTAAATGAGAGTGTTGGTTTATAACTCTAATGAGCAGTAGTCAAATTAAACCCAATTAGGAAACGGTGATTAATGACCAAAAGTACAAATTGATCTTCATTGTCACAACCCCCTAAAGCAATCCTTTATATGGGAGCTGTAAAAGCAGTCATTTGTATCTTAGCAATGTTGGTAATCTTAATATTTAATTTTTTTTCATTTAGATCAGTAAAAGCAGAACATACAACTGTTCACATTAAAACATTGATTTAATAATTACTCTTTTAATTGAGAGGTTTAAAGAGCTTGGCATCACACCAAACATTTTTACTTTAAATTTGTTCATTGTAAAGCCTCTTTGTAAGAGAATTTCTTCAGTCTTCCATTGCTTGTTGAGAAACATTTTTTTTTTTAAATCCAAGTGATCGATCATATATTTGTATAGCGATGAGACTGGGTTGAAGGAAGAACAATGACCTTAATAACATCGACGCTGCTAGGTCACTCATGGGAAATTTTTGATGTGCGGAAAGAACTATTTTTTCCAATGTGATTAATAATCTGATTCAAAGAATGTAATTTGACACTATTGACTGTAATGTAGTTTAGTGACTATCAGGATAATTACGGTTATTAGTGATGGAAACCTACGTGAGCCTAGTTTTAGTTAAAAAATCCCCGGGTAGGGGAGGGGCACTTATTTGCCTTAGAACAGGGAACCAAGGAGTGGACTGGCTTAAGTAATGAAGAGAGTAAGGGAATTTTTGGCCTGCCAGCCCGGCTTGCTGAGGGAGAGCAGCAAAGACTGCCCCTAGTTCTCAATACTCTTTTTGAGCAACCATACCAATCTTTTCAAATGTTTCTAATTGGTCCTGCTTGGTCACATGTCCATACCTAGACCAATCACTGAGCTGGAATCACATGATATAGGAGAAAGGCAGTTTCTTAAAGGAAAAAGGGACAGTAAGTCAAAACCTTTCTACCAGAGTGACCTAACTTTTTGAAATGAAAGTAAACTGCTAATTAGTCAAAGAGAAATTAACTATTTTCCTTGCTTGTCCAATTGCAGTGCCAGAATTAATTCATTAAAACTGTGGCCAAGTTAGAAGCAAGGTTTTTTTAATCATTATTTATCTACTTATCCATTCATTCATTCATTTTGAAAGCCAGTGTGATGTTTTACATCCCATTTCATTTCTTCCCACTTTTAGCTAGATCTTTGTGCACCCAGACTCCTTTCTTTGGTGTCTTTAAAATAATGTTTCTCAATAGGGAGGGTGTATAGTCAATTTTGTCCCCCAGGGGACATTTGTCTAAAGACATTTTTTTTTAAATTAAGATATAATTGATGTATAACGTTATTTTAGTTTCAGGTATACAACATAATGATTTGATATGATTAGAGTTAACATGCCTTTTGTTTGTCACAACTTAGGGTGCAGGTTGCTACTTGCTTCTAGTGAGTAGAGGCCGGGGATGTCACTAAACATCCTACAGGGCACAGCACAGTAATCCCCAAGAGAAAATGATCTCACCCAACATGTCAGTAGTCCCAAGATTAAGAATTTGTGTTCTAAGGCATCTTATCGTTGGAGCACAAATCCATTCACTGAGCTAATGGAATGAAACCCAATTCAAAACAGTGACTATCTGGCCAACATTCCATGAGAATTAAGGCTGGGTATAAGTTAACATCAAATCGTTTTCTTGCATCAGCTTCATTTCCCTAAATAACCACCCTGTTGCTTTGTGTTAGCAACTGCCCATGTTGTTGGTGGGTGTTTCTCTCTGTTTCTCTCATTATACATAAGACTCTCTTTTCAAGAACATTTTCAGTTCTCTACCTCCCCCTGAGTCCCCTCCCTTCTTGTATCTATTTTCTCTTTTCACAGCAGCTAAAGAAAAGTTCTAAAAAGTATACAACTCTTGGAACATCAATATTTATGGAAAGGGGGACTAATTTGAAAGTATCAGCATTTTCAGGCCACTGTGGCAAAACACATTTCAATAGCACATTATGGTTACTTCTCACAAATCAAATGCAGTGCGTTGCTTGAAGACAGATTATTTTTCAAACTAATTATGACAATCTCATTTCCTGCTGTTTTTATGTTTCTTTTATGTGTAAGTCTCCCCTCTGAAATGTATTTTTCTTTTGTTTAATTCCGTGGCTCATTCTTCTGTTAAAACTCTAGGGTCAGAGGCCGCTAACTGCCAGTCATGTGCTTCATGGAGGCTGTTGAATTAGTTCACAGAATCTCACACCACTGAACAAAACAACAAAAACACCCTATGAATATAAGTACCGCAGCTTTCTTTGATATTTGTTCAGAAGGAAAATTCATTTGTATAATCTATCAAGCATGTAACAATGTGCTTTTGATGGTGAAAATTGTTTTATAAATATTAATAAGTGTGTTTTTTCACCCACTTTGTATACAGAATGGCCTTTGTTCAAGTTGAATTTTCTAAAGAATTGAGGTTTCATTAATGTGACATTGAAAATCTTAATGTCAGAACCAAGCTCAGCACCTCCCAGAATACATGTTACCATAGTTTGTTGTTTTATTAAATGAAAAAGCTAAGGTCTGAGCAAGCAAGTTTATTTTATTGCCCAGCTGTTGACATGGACATCAATCAATTTTTAACACACCAGTTCTGAAAGTGTACTTGGAGGGTCCAGTATTCAGGGACTAATCTACTCCTTTTGTTCAAGCTGCACGTTTTTGTTTGTTTGTTATACTTTTTTGGTTTTCAAGCTAGTAGGATGCACTTTTAGAAGTTTCTCATCACTATAATTAATATGATACCTGAGGCTATTATATACAAGTGTGACGAGAACTGTGACGTGCAGGGAGTGACAGCCTCTTTTTGTAAAGGTCTATATAGTCTCTGTTGCAACTTCTCATCTCTGCTGTGGGACTGTCTTGGGACAACAGCCATAGAGATGTGTAAATGAATAGATGTGGCTGCATTGCAGTAGAACCACAGAAACAGAAACAGGTGCTGAGCTGACCCGAGGGACATACTTTGCCACCCCCTAATTTAAATACATTCTCACTTGGGCTGTTTTATACCAATCTTTAGCCACGTTGGCCTTATATAAAGGTATCACATGATTTGAGGATCAACAGCGGCATCTCTTTCACCCCCAGACTTGAAGCAAAAATCTCCTTCTCTATCAATTGCAAAGTCTGAAATGCCACAACCATTAAAATCTTTCCTGTAGGAAAATTCTCAGGTTTTCTGGAGATGGCATTTTATTGAAAACCATTGGTAGCCTATACAGATGTAAACTCCAATAGGCATTAGTTTAGATTTATTCGAAACAGAAGTCTAGGATTATAAGGGAATGGGATGAAGGACAAACCTTCATTTTTAGTGAGAGGGAGAGAAGAGAATCCTATAGGCGGGGCTGCAGCAGCAGGAAGCTCTGAGTAGAAGGAAGCACTGTGCATGTAGAGGATGGCGGTGGTGATGGCGGTGGTAATGCTAACAACAGTGAGTGCCAGTTGTCTGTGAAGCCAAGTGCTCTGCATATGTTCTTTCCTTCCAGCTACACCATGCAGTAGAAAACATGCTGCTCCCCATTTTAAGACAAGGCCGCTGAGCTTAAGAGAGGTGACTACCTGACTAGGAAGTGCCAGTTCTAATCTATCCCTAGTAGGTGTTTTTGATGCCAGAATACTTCAGATGATCAAATTCAAGGAAAAACTTTCGGGTGATACAACATTAAAAACTGAGATAGTGAATCACGAAAGCACTTTAGATGTTTGGGACTATTTTGTGATAACCAGTTTGTACTTTCTAATCCCTTCACCTTCTCACCCACCCCCCAACCCCCTCCTGTGTAGCAACCATCAGTTTGTTCTCTGTATCTATGAGTCTATTTCTGTTTTGTTTGCTTGTTTCTTTTGTTCTTTAGATTCCACATATAACTGAGGTCTTTCTCAATCTGACTGATTTCACTTAGCATAATACCTTCTAGGTTCATCCATGTTGCAAACGGAAAGATTTCACTCTTTTTTATGGCAGAGTAATGCTCTGTAGATACATCTCTATTCCTCCCTATAGATTCCCCTTTTTATCCCATAGTAGCTATCTTCAAGTTCTGGTTAAATTCTAAAGTTCTCCCAAGGGGGCCCCTGAATAGTGCACTCATTTCTGTACTTGGCATATACATCATACCACAAGGAAAGCATCTTTTGAAAATCTGGCTTTGCAGCCATTTAGTTGGGACTGCCTTTTGAACTTTGCATGTATGTCAATTAATTATGCTCTCTCCCAAGCAGCTTGTAACTGCGGTCTTTGTAAGAGACAAAGATCAGCTTGGACCTATTTTGATTTACTAGTTTATTGATCTTGACCAAGAGTTCTTTTATTTGAAACTCTTCACTTACAAAGTCAATTTGATAGCCTTTGCCCATTTATTTCAAAGGTGTCAGTTACAAGTAGTCCTGCCAATGAGTAATGGAGGAGCTACAGTTACTAATAAATGAATTAAAATGTATTTATAAATCCAGTGGAAAGCCAGGAATGAAGTTGCTTTCCTATTGATTATTATACCGGTCATTAACTGCTGAAAAAATGCCATTGTAGCAAAGCAGAGAACATTGGCCAATTCCTTTGGTAATTGTAGGATCCAATCATTGAGACTTCAGTATTCTGGAAAGTAATTACTCATTTGTTTCATGTATTCACAGTGTGTGGGTAAAGTGGTTGGACACTTTGTGGCAAGACTAAGAACTCAGGCAGACATAAACTGCCATGGAAGATTCTCTCTTGTCAGTCAGTGCTACTTTAAGTAATTTGTGGTTTGGACTTTTACTTATGCTGAGTATTCTTAGGTGTTTAGATGCCCGTTTTGCACAGATTTGTATCAAAGTGCTTGATGATTATGGTAGAGAGACCCTTGGGAAAAAAACCTCTATCTAGGATGCTTAACCCCTGGATGTTATAATGTAACAATATTTTCTTTTCTTTCTTTTTTTTTTTTTTTTTTAATATTTTCTTTTCATAGGAAGCAAATGAGATTAACAGACTATAGTCAATGCTTTTGAGTGAAATATGCCTGGATGATTGTTTTCTTTTTAAGAACTAGGTGCCTATCTGTAATGCTGGAGGAGAATGGGTAATATCTCCAAATTCTTGGTCAAAGATCCCTGCCTATAAAAAAAAAAAAAAAAAAAAAAAAAAAAAGATCCCTGCCTATCAATATCCCAAGTGAAGTAAAAGAAGGTTACAATGGAGTGTCATCATAGATAACTAAGTTCTACCCTAAAGGATGTATAATAAGAGGGGTCAGATCCCAGAAACCAGCCACGCCACCCCACAGCAATCTCTCCCTGATTGTACAAATGGAAGATCACTGTAAATCAAGGAAAGTACTCTGTGGTCCATCCTCCTTACTGAGTGAGTTTCACTGTGTCCGGGACCATTGGCCAGTGAGAGAGTTAAGAGGTTTATATAGCACCAGGGAGTGGGGTGGAGACAGTTGTGCTGATATGCCTGGCAACCTTCCATTGTCTCTGACCCATCTTGGTCTCTTAGTGTTTTGTAACTTGACTCAAAAGAGTCTTATCCTGCACACATCAGGATGATTGCCCTCATTTTAGCAGACTCCAAAGTAGGTACATTAACAGTCATGGGGATAGTTATTTCCATTTTCCAAATAGGAAAACTGAGGCCCAGAGAGGAAGTAGGTTATTGGTTTTTTGTTTTATTTTGTTTTATTTTTGAGGTTATACAGTTAGTTAAGGATCAAATAAAAAAAAGCTATTGATTCTGACCCAGTGTTCTTTCCAATACATCTTTCAGAAATATTAGTGAGGATACTGATTAAATAAAAATTTTGTTTTGCAACATCAGAAAAGACAAAGAGCAGCAGGATTAAGCATTATTGTCTAGTCTCTCTTTGCATAGAAGGAAAAGGTGATCAGTGGTTAAAAATGTAAGAATAGCTAATCAAAGTTGTGTGTAGCTGTGGCAGTCTGTTGCTTTTAATGGGTGATGCCAATTTATATTGTTACTTTATTGAAGAGAGACCTACAGATATAAATTACTGGGCTTTATTATGATATACATCCTTTGAGGGCAGGGCCCGTGTCTTGTTTGTCTTTGTGGCTCTATAGTTTAAGGTCAAGAAAGCCATAACAGCGTCTGCCTGTATCATGAGATAGAATGACAGTATCTTACCTTTTATTTTTTTCCTCTGCCTGCCAGCCTGGAGTAAGTATTTAATTTGTTGATCTTTAAGAGATATTTATGCATGTTCTTTTTTTTTTTTTTTGAATTTAGTTGTCTGTTTTGATGCCAAGATAAACTTTGATGATAATGCGGAATTCCGACAAAAGGACATATTTGCTATGGACGACAAATCAGAGAATGAGCCCATTGAAAACGAAGCTGCCAGATATGATCTAAAATACATTGGACTAGATGGGAACATTGCTTGCTTCGGTAAGAAATCTGTTGCAGCAAAAGAATGATTTGTGGATTTTTATAGAATTTAGGAATTTCTGAATTGTTATTTCTCAATAGTAAGTTATTAGAACTTTTTATACCCCCAGAGTCTTAGGAAAAGCTTCAGAGTTTCTCCTCAAAGTTCATTTTGGTCAGTGGTCACTGGCTTAAAGCAGGGTTTCTCAGCTCCAGCACTGTTGACATTTTAGGTGGGGCTGTCCTACACTGTCAGGTGTGTGTCAGTATTCTGGTCCTTAGGCGCCACTAGCACCCCCCACTTGTGACACCCAAAAATGTCTCCAAACATTGCCAAATATATTCTGAAAGGTAAAATCACCCCAGATGAGAACTACTGTTGTAAAGTACCTCAGTTAAACTTTGCTTAGTGAAAACTGGAACCTTTGCTCTTCCAGGCAATGTTAATATGGTAGGAACTATTTTAAATTTGGTTTTAAGATAAAATTACTTTCTCGGAGGAATTAGAAGATAATATGTTCTTTTATCATTATGCTCAAGTTTCAGCTTCCCTGATAACCAAATGATAAAATGTTTGATCCATTATGCCAATTTATTCATAAAACAATTGATTTTATCATATTCATTTAAATTTGTGAAAATGGCTTCTTCAGCTGAGATAAGAATGGATCTATAGAGGCAATACAACTTTTGTTATTGTCCACAGCTTATAGAACTGAGATTTATATGCTTCTGTGATTCTGGTGGAACCAATTCATTGTACTGGAAACTGAGGTCTTAATCTTAATGGAATTCAAATAAAAAAGATTTGTAATTCATTAAACCAACATTATCATTATATTCAGAAGCAAACACCTCATCCAGTAGTTTGGTGTTCAGTAGAAAATGATATCCAATTACAAGTGATACCAAAACTCCTGCTTTGTTTGGAACAGTAACTGCTATAGACCAGATTGTTCACATTGTTCTGATCTTGATAAGCTAATGCACTCCCCATATTTGAAGGCATTTGGATAGGAGAAAGATATATGGTGCGTTAGAGTAAATTAAATACAAATTCTTTGTAGCCTCTGTAGTAGTCTGCATGATTTGACCAAGTTAGCCTTAAAAGCTATGGTTAACAAATTTCAAATTGTTTTAAGATCTTATATAAACCATTTTTATTTTAGTTGCTTCAGAATTAATTAAATTAGTCACAGTTCATAGGCTTGTCTGGGAAATTCAAGGGTCAGAAAAAGTGAAGGGTACTTTACCTGGAGAGTTTCTGCTGAGTTCAGGAGATTTTTAATTTTTTTTTATTTTTGCTTTCTAATCTGAGGAAAGTAATTTTATATAATTAAGCATAAGGAGCAAAAGTACAATTGATCAATAAGACTTAGTTCTGGAAAATAAGAATTTTGATGTTAAAACTCTTTGCTTGGATTTTTAAAGTTCCTAAGATGTTAGCACATTTTGGTTCTAGTTTTAATGACCAGGTTGCTAGTGAACAGTTCTTATATTAATTTGAAAAAGGAACAGGGAAAAAGGATTATTGTTTTGATGTTATCATTTATTTTCTGACTTTATCCAGATAACATATAAACACTCACAGTGGCCCTGTATAAAAATGTATGGGACCCTACTGAAGTTGGGACACCACATGGTTCAACCCCAGAATGCCACATTCAAAGGACAATTTTCTCTGCAAGCAAAAAATGAAAAGAATTCCATTTTTTACTCAAGTCTCTTAAAGGATATTAAAAAGAATGTAATTCATAGGCCCTACTAACTTTTCATAGCTTTTTTTCTCTTTTCCAGTTCTCTTGAATTCCATACTTTCCAAAATCTAAAACTCCCTCCTGTATTACTACCCAAACTGATTACTTAAACTCTTCCCTTCTTTCTATTTCCCAGATTGATTTAATTTCTCAATAAATCCATCTCCCCATTCACAGGTTCTTTGGTTATTCTCTGTATACACATTACCTGATTCCTTATCCTAAAAGTCTAGCAATTTATCTGGTTGAGTGGAATTCCAAACAGGGCAGAAATTGGCCCGTTATGACAGGGTTCTCTTTTGCAATGTTGGGGAGACGAAAAGTTCGTGCATCCTTTCATGTTGCTAAATGTACCCAGTTGTGTGTGCCATTTGCATTTTACAGTGAATGGTGCTGGACTGGCCATGGCTACTTGTGATATCATCTTCCTGAATGGTGGGAAACCCGCCAACTTCTTGGATCTTGGTGGTGGTGTAAAGGAATCTCAAGTATATCAAGCCTTCAAATTGCTCACAGCTGATCCTAAGGTAACCTTTCTCTTCGTGGGGAGATTGCATAGTGTTCTGATTTCTCTTCATGAAAAGCTACCTTGTTCCTGTTGCTAAGGTTTGTATAAGCCAACATATGTACTATGCAGCCCCAGATGCAAATCCTGCCTTGTATCCCATTGGAATACATGAGAATTTAACTCATTTTGGGTGAAAGATTTATAACCACCCCCAGGATCTTATTTCAGAGGCTGTGCTTACAAAATTTTGGGAGGTGACAGGAAATAAAAAAGATGTAGTGCACCAAACAATCAAACATTGGTTGGTGTGAAACATTATTTGGGTAATTTACACTGAAGCTATTAACCTTACACTTACATGACTTAGAAAGGACTTGGTCTCAGACTCCTTTCATAAAGATGCTGAAGGTATTTTCATAAGATTGGAGACAGAAGAAAATGATAGGACTATTTTATCATATATCTTTGAAAAATAATGACCTCACCTCCCTCTGTATGCTTCTTAATTTTCATCTCTGACAGTTGCATATGTTACAGTTTGTAATACATGGCGTAAGTAGGAAATAATATTGTGTCCTGTGCAGTGTCGCTTCTTCACCAGAATTTAGCTATCGTACCCAGGCTAGCCATCGGTAAATATTTAATGAGTCCGAATACCACTATGCCTTGTTGCCATTGTACTTAGTTATCTATGATCACAAGGTTTAGGCGGATGTTTGTTATATGGAAAAGACTAAAATTTTTTGAATGTCTGATATGTATCATGGAATTCTCTTAACAGTTCTGTGGGGTAGCGTATATGCCACAACCATTTGATTTTAAACTTTATTTGAGAATCATTATCTTGCTATGTTACAGTAGCTCATAATATATTCTGTTGGTTCCTGATATTTATGAAGACACAGGAAATCTGAACCCTTACCATCAAGAAAGTCATGAATGAAAACAATACCACATTTTTTTTTTTTTAAGAAATGTAGTCTGAACTTAACATGGAAACCTCTCATTAATAAGTATGATAATAACCTTTTTGGGTTCACATGCGTAAAATTGTATCCTATGTGAGTGGTATATAAGTGGCATGTTTATCTGTTTCCATTATGACGTAGGTAGTTGGTGGCCTTATGTTTTTGCTAACACTTTTCCTTCCGGCTCACAAAGTAAATGGTAAAGTATCACCAACCACTTGTCTTCAGTTTTCCAGTGCTGCTCAGGAATAGCAATGTCATTGAAGCCCCAAGTCACCCAGCTATGAGGAAAGTGTTGGGGGTTGATTTTTCTGTTTATATAAGCACCTTGTTTTTGTTCATTAAATAGAACATTACCAGTGGCTCCCTAATCATTTAATTAATTCATTTATCCCTTCTTCCTACTCCTTTCTAAGAGAAGAATAATTTTCCTCCCAGTGATTTTCAAACCAGCTGAAATCTGTAAATACCATGGATATAACATGCAGCTCTTTAAACGACTAGAACCACAAAGTACCCAGAAGACAGGCAACTGTAAGAAAATACTGAACTTTTAGTGTCTGCTGAAATTCATTGTTAAGAACAAGTGAAAGCCATTGACGGATTAAATCTACCAGGACAATCGTTGCATTTTTAAAAGTATCTTTTCTTGGTAGCTGACTCTGAATTTTAATTTTTTAAAGTATGAGAGGGGAATGAAAAATCACTTGCAGAGACATTTTTGTTTTTTAAACAATTTCTTCAAAAATTTTGACTTTACCTTATGGAGTATTTTCAAATACTTGGAGTATTTAAACTCTTTTGAGATTAGCTGTCATCTTAGGTAGGGAAAGGTATGTGGGAGCTATTTTTCTCATGCCATATCAAGAAAATGAATGCATAACTCATCTTACAGTACATTTGCCAAGTCTTGAAATTTCAAAGCCAGTTAAGAAGCATAGAAATGTAATGGGTATTTTCACTCTTGGCATTGTTTCACTGATTTTAGAGAACAGAGGCTAAAAAATAGTACAGATGAATTGATTCGGTTTTGCAAGGAAATTGGTTGTAGTTCTGGCAGTAATTATTTCAAATAGAGCCCTATGCAGCTGCCCAGAAGCAGGTTCCCAAGAGCCCAAACCTAATTATTTCAAAGGTATCGATTTTCTTGTTAGATGTAAGGATTAGTCAGTTGAATACTCTGAAACTCAAAATTACAAAAGGCCTGTTGTTGTTAAACTTAAATCAGCTGATACTAACAACTACTTGTTTGCCATATGTATGAGCTAAATCTATTGATCAAATAATAAACATCATCATTAAAGAAAAATATTATGGATTGACATATATTTCCACTCATAATGTCAGCCATAGAGCTGGAACTTATATTTATTTTGCTTGACTATTAGCCCAAATGCTGATTTTCACTGGAACCTAACACGGCACCTTGATAACTAATGTGTCTCTTATTTGTTTGTAATATATATGAAACCATGTTCCTCTGCCAAACTGTATGTTATAGGATTCTTTTCAAGATAGTTCACTTATTAAACTAGATTCACATGAAGCATATCATTAAATATTTTATAGTTCTCTTATTTTCCAGCTGGGCTTAAGATGAGAGCAAGGTAATAGAGTTTATTTTGCTGGTGGTAGAATAGATCTGACCTTATTCTCATCATTTTTAACTTAACAAAATTTGGTACACTAGTGTTCTTAAATCACAGAGAGTAAAATGATATAAAATAGGAATTAGAAGTAGAGTATTCTGGTAATCTGTAAAGAATTTGGGCACATTTAAAGGAAAAACACTATAAGGAATGTTATCGATAGGTTTTGTTGTCCTAAATCACGCTTTGACTTTTATTTCTAATTCTAAACTTAGAATTCCAAAGATATAGAAAATGAGTTACAACAGCATCTGTAGTATGTAACACGTTTTGCATAAATGAGTAAGATGAAAAGACAGTGACATGAATCTCAATAGTAACCCCAGCTCTATCACCCAATGTTAAGCGAATCTGTTGCCCTATGGAGGCCTAATTTTGAAAAGCAGTTGTATATGGTTGGCATCATATACCCGCTTGGTTTGACTGTGCTTCCAACTTAATCATGTTTTCAAAGCCCTTTGAATGTCCAGGAAGAAATGTGCTACATAAGCACCAAAGACTCATTCAAGAAGGAAGGGATTCGTTGTGGGGCTCTGGTGCCAGACTGCCTGGGTTCCAGTCCTGTGTTTATTTCTTACTAGTTACAGGACTCTGGGCATGCTGTTTAACGTCTCTGTGCTTCGACTTTCTCATTTACAAAATGAAGATAATCACAGTACTTATTACCTCAGAGGGTTGTTTTATTACATAAATTGAGCTAAACACGTATTTCCCATTTACTGGGGCAATAATTTCATATGATAGTATCATTTAAAATTTTAATGAACTTTTATTAAAGTATAACCTACCTATGGAACAGCATACATACCTTATTTCTGTACGTAGCTTGATGAATTATCACAAAGTGAACATAGCCATGTAACCTCCTGTCAGATCAAGAAATGGAATATGACCAGAGTTATTGACTGAATGGTTGTGTCTCCCCTAAATTCATATATTGAAATCCTAACCCACAATATGATGGTGTTAGGAGGTGGGGCCTTTGGGAGGTATTAGGTCATGAGGGTGGAGCCCTCATGGATGGGATTAGTGCCCTTATAAAAGAGACCCAAGAGAGCTGTCTTCTGCCTTCCACCATGTGAGGACATAGCTAGAAGAAGGAACTTCCTGTTCCAGGAAATGGGCTCTCAGCAGACACTGAGTTGTCAGTGCCTTGATCTTGGACTTCTCAGCCTCCAGAATTGTGACAAATAAATGTCATTTAAGCCACCCAATGGATGGTGGTTTTATATAGTAGCCTGAACAGACTAAGACAACCACCATCCCAGAAGCCCTTTGTGCACCCCTTCCCCATACTGTTCCTATCCCACTTTCTCCCCAAAGTAACCACTGTCCTAACTTCTGATATGATAGACTAATTGTGCCTGGTTTCAAGATTAATATAAATGGAACCTATAATGCATAGTCTTTGTATTTGCCGTCTTTCACTTTTATTTGTAAGATCAATCTCCATTTTATGTCATGATGGTTCACTAATTCCTATTGCCCTATATTATAGTATTCTATTGTATGACTCCACCAGAACTGTTTTACCCTCTTCTGTTGATAGACATTTGTATCATTCTTAGTTTTGACTATTATGAACAATTTTGCTATGAACATTCTCATGTCCTTTGGAGCACATTTTGGTGTTCAATAGGATATATACTTGGAACTAGAATTTCTGGGTCATAAGGTAGGCATATGTTCAGCTTGAATTAATGCTGCTAAACAGTTCTCCATATGTACCAGTTTACACTCAGAGCCATGTATAGGAGTTCCACTTTTTCCAACCTTCAACAACATTTGGTACAGTCAGTCTTTTCAATTGTAGTCATTCGAGTAGTTTTGATGTTGTATTTCATTGTGGTTTAATGCCTCTCCCTCATGACTAATGAGGTTGAGCACCTTTCCATATATGTATTGGCTACTTGGGTATACTTTTTAAATTTCTGTCACCATGTCTCTAAAGTAGACATGATAATAATACCCCAAAGCATTGTTTTAAGGGTCAACTGAGGTAATATATGTGGAAGTACTTGGCAAACGTTTCTAAACTACAATGTAGTTTGTGTTGTTTTTTTGCGTGTTCAATTCCGTTATCATTTCCAATGCTTAGACTTCGAGTTATTGTAAGAGTGTGGAGTAAATGCTCGTTTGCAAGAATGGAAGGTGTCAGAAACACATTCACTGACATCCGTGTTACTGCACGCGCTGCTTTGAAATAGATGAAATGTGTAAACATCCAGTACCTTGCAGTCATTCTCTGTTCAGACAAGCAAGAAACCACAATTTAATGAGGGAAGGATTAAATCCATGTTTGAAAGAACCACAAAATATAATTTGGCATGAATTCGAGGAGAGACCAGCTCTGTGGTATGTGTTTCAAGAGTCTTTAGAATTTGAGTCCAGAGAAGTAAAACTGCATGCCATCTTTGCAGTATTAGGTTTATGTCTTAACTGCCCTAAGTTGTAGTAAATGTTTTGGGATTAACATGTACTTAATGCCTCACATGTTGTTACTTGTCATACATTTAGAGAGTATTTAAATACAAAACACAGTCTTCTCTTTTTCTCTTATATATATGCTTATATCAGATGCATGTAGCAGAACTCATTGCATTACATACTACATGTATGTGCTGAAATACCTCATCTGCAAGGGAATAGTTATTTTTGGATAATAGAATTCTTGAGAGATTTATTTTCAAACATAATGCCCAACACTTTATACAACAAGAGCATTATTTTTGAAATGACTGTCCTGCATCCATATTCTTACTGGCCTGTTTGAAAACAAATTTTACTTTCATATGGAGCTGAAAAGATTAAAAGTCCAGGCAGCCATTCTTTATGGTGATAGCCTATCGTTATAGTCTAGTCTGGGAAGAATAAAAATGATTTTGTGCCTATGAATATGTAACCTGTCATTTGGCGTCACCTTGCACTTAGAATAGCCCCTTGTTTGAGGTCACACTGCATAAGCTGGAGAATGGAAAACCATCTGCATGGGCTCATTGCTCTTCCTCTCTTTGTAGTGGCTTTCCTACTGTCATGAATTCATAAATGTTGATTTTGTGTTTCTTTTCCTGATGTCCAATTGATCCAAATTTCCAAGAATGTCTGGCTCTCCTTGCCCAACTCACACTCATTCCATTTCACCTGCCAATACATCCCAGTAAGAGCTGGGTCCTGGCAAAGGCAGTTAGTTCTGTATCTTATAAATGATCGGCGTGTCTGATAGCTACCGCATTTTCAAAGTGTCCCCAATGGAATGCTGTAAATCTGTTTTCGTGCTTCTTACTGACATACTCTGAGAAAAAGAAGTCAAAAGTAAGGTTTTTACTGTTTGTTCTGCTTCTCAAAATTCAAATTTTAACATACTTTATTTTGTTTCATGGTAAGTGATTTAAAGAATTTAACAGATTTTGGGAAATTTTAGTAAATTTTGTTATTAGTCCCAATATAATCAATAATTGATTGTGAATTCTGTATGGTGAAGCCTGTTTAAACTGTAAAAGAGAAATGGACCACTAATCAAATTATAATGTCCTATATGTCAGAAACCATGTATAATTGTTAGAAGAGTTAATGTTTTTTTTTTCTTCCTCTGTTAATGTTACTGCAATGAAAAGCAAGTTGTTAAATTCAGCTTTGAATGGTGAAGGTCTCTGATTCTTTTCTGTAGTGGGGAGCAGTAGTTTGGCAGCAGGAGCCCCAGTGGATGGAGGACACTGAGACGCTGAATGTTCTTTCTTCTTCCCTTTGCCCGAGAATTAGGAATTAGGAATGGTTGTCTCGTTCTAACTGAGGAACATGTCCACGTGGGCTTACCAAAAAAAATGAAAAAACAACTGGTGAATAGTGGTTTGTTAAATAGTTTTTATGTCTTTGTTTTCGGGTATTTTATGAAACAGGATCCCCTTTTCCTAATTATTAAATTAGGGAAACATACGACATAGAAAAGTACAAAAATAAATCAAATTACTTATACGTACACTTTTAAAATGAATGTATAGTGTTTTTGACAAAACTAGTATCAATATAATTGGCACTATTATGCAGTCTGCTTTTTTCACATTTTATGTACGTACCTTTTTGTCCATCCTGTATAGTTCTCGACAACATCATCATTGGCAGAATAGCATTCATGTGTATGGATATATAAGTTTAATTAACTACCCCTCTGTTATTTGGTATTTAGAGTGTTTCGAACTTAAAATAATGCTGCTGTGAGCCTCGTACTCATAACTTTACATACTGATTTGAAGCAAGACGAATGTTGTGATTTGACGTGGTATATTCCTCTAGTTATTAATAAGATTCTTAATTATTTCCAAGGAATGTTTTTTGAAGTACTGTAGGAATTTCATTGTAACCTAATAAGCATTTTTCAACCAGCATTCTTAGTACAGTTGATCCTCATTATTAGCTGATTCCACATTTGCACATTTGCCTGTGTGCTAACATTTATTTGTACCCCACAACCAATACTCGCAGAGCTTTTAGTCATTTGCAGAAGTGCTCAGGGCATGAAAATTTTAGTCATCTGACACGCTGTTCCCAGGTAAAATCAAACAAGACAGTGCTCTCCCTTTGTTTCAGCTCTCATACTGTAAACAAGTATCATTTCTGCCATCTGTTTAGTGTCACATTTGTGACCTGTTTGGTGTCTGACTTCGCTATTTAAAATGGCCCCATGTATACTGTTAAAGTGCTGTCTAGTGTGACGTGCCTTACAGTACATAAGCTTTGTTCAGGCATGACATATAGTGCTATTGGCCATAAGTTCAATATTAATGAATCAACAATATATATTAAATAAGATGATCTTAAACAGAAATACATGTAAAACAAAGTTACGTATTGATTGGTTGACAAAGGTGTGACCAGAGGCTCTGGGGAACCTAACCTCGTATTTCCCCTGGGGCGATGGTTCAGTATTCATTAATTCAATGTTTGTGGCCACTATAGAATATAACTACTCTGGATAATGAAAATTGCCTCAATAATGTTTTAGATAATTCTGGACAGCTCTTTAGAAATTATATGATAGAAGCACTCCATTTTATCTTTTAAAGAGAGTCAAGAGCTCCTAGCCTGAATGTAAAGTAAGAAAATCTGTTCTTTTCATAATTTGCATTTATGTTTCCTAGACAGAAGTACTTTGATTATGAGAATCTTCAGAATGTGTCAGTAATGGCTTTTTAGACATATTGCCTTTGTACCTATGAACCAAAGTTCATTCATGAATAAACCTTGAGAAAATTTTAATTTTGGTTTTCATTTTGCAGTTAAGAATGATTTTGTTACACATTTAGATCCTTTCACTTTATGTTTTCGTTACACATTTAGATCCCTTCAATTTTTCTTTTTGAAAGGTTTCTTTACATTTCAAAAAGTCATTTTTTTCACTTTTATAAATTTATATTTCCTACTAAAGTTATGAGATTAAAAAATTATCCCCAACTTTATTCCCATAACACAACCACTATTATAATTTTGTTAAATTTCCTTTGTGTCTGGCTAGTAGACAGGATTATTTATGTATATCTTCTTTATAAGGTTGTAATTAGAATGCCCTTCCTTTTGACAGCTTTTTTTTTTCCAAATCCAGTGTTACATGATAAACATCTTCCCATGTTGTTAGCTGTTCTCCCTGACCATTAATTTAATTAGAAGTATTCATAATGGGCAGTGTTTTAAAGGCATCTTGTTATTTAGAAGGTTATTTAAAGAAGTTCAGTATTTAAAATCTCTCTCAAAGAGTGTGTGAACTTTGTAAATCAGGTTTGCTAAAGCAGGGTACAGTATAGTTAACAAACAAATGCAGTAGTAACAAGTATGTAAAGCTTTGTGGTACAGAACAAACTTTTACAATAATAAAAAAAAGAAAAAAAGAAAATGTGATCCAGGACCAAGCTAAATTCCTCTTGAGTGTTTTAGGCATTTACTGCCTCAATGGACTACTGATCTGAGTTAGTTTTCATTGTTTTAGGACTAATGGTGAATTGTTCGTTACTATCTGATAAAGTCATTCTTAATTGCTGACTCTGAAATACCTAAGAATTCCAGAGGTGGCCTAATGGCCCTTCCTTTCTCAGTTCAGTATCTTCATGGTACCTTCCTGATATATTCTGTTCAGTGAGGAGAGAGGGAGTCGAGAATGAGAACTGCTAGAGGGAGGAAAATAAACTCAACTTTATTTTTCTGTGCTCTTTCTTGCCAGGATTCTTCAAATGAATTATTTTCCTAAAGAACTTCATAAGAATCCATTGGCTTTTCTTTGTGCTCTGTCTTTGTAAAGGAGCAAGGCACTCCAGCAAACTTCTAAAATAGGTGTCTTTTAATCTTGATAACCCTCCGCAGATGCCTCCTTGGTGATAATTTGTCCCCATTTCCTTTTTATTTTCTATGTGATATTTACAATTTGTAGTCCTCACCGCTAATCATCTCCTTCACTCATTCATTTCTCTCTCTAAATCCTATAAAATTACCTTTTTTCCTCCCACTTCTGGTTGCTCTTTTACTTATTTCCCATTTGCCCCATAGTCTTTAAAATACCTAAAGGTATAGTCTTTCCTTAATTTTTTTTTTCAGCCTATGCTTTTGTTTTGTTCAACTATTATTATATACTTCCTTATTTCTAGCCACTCTGATGAGGCAGGGAACATAGTAGGATCTTCAAAAATGTCTTTTCAGAACAAATTCGTATTGATAGTTCACGTTTATTTCCATCTAAGTCATCTAGCTGAATATTTTCAGCCAGAAAGAAAAGCATAATTAATTGATGAGTTGGCCTTTTGAAACAATTCATTTTCCAAGATAGAGGCTAATGCCATGTGTCTGGCAAAACTTTTATGGCTTAGGGCAGCCGGATAGGGACCATAGACAATAACTAAATTTGCCCCCCAGAGTCAAGTAAGCAAAGGATCTCTTTGCAGAGGGTGGAATGAGGTCCTGTCTACCAGCCAGACACAGTGGCTGTGGATAATGGTTATATAGGGAGAATTGTAAGAGTGAGGAGGAGGTATTACCTGAAAGCAGCATGTTAGTAAATGACAGTAAGACTACAAACATAAGGAGATAATTTCTAAATATTAGTGTTTAGGGAATTCTGTTAACAGGTAGCCAGTGCTACAATCCCCAGGCCATGGTGCAGGGCCCAAGCTTCATTCATACTCGTACAGAGCATCGTATAAGTTTGGTTCTAAGGAGACTGGAGTACCAGGCAAGTAACTAAGGAAGGAACTCAGCCACAGGTACAAGTCAGTGTGTCAACCATGAAGTTGACATGTCTCATTCCCCAGCAAGAATGATTTTATGGGTTGGAGGTGGGATCCCCAGTCTGTTGATGGGCAGCTCCTCAAAGAAGTCAGAACTGGTTCTTCAGATCCCAGAATGACTAAACTAGAAAGAAAGCCATTTAGAAACATCAGCCAAATGAGACTATAGTAAGTGTCTATATATGCTAGTCATTCTTTTAGGTACTGGGAATAAAGCAATGAGTAAAATAGAGTCTTGTTCTCTTGGAGTTGCCATTTTAGAGGGGGAAGATAGTAAAGCCATGATTAGATAAATATATAAAACACATACCTAATATATGGGGTGATGGTATATGCTAGGTTGATAAATAAAATTGAATGGGGTGGGAGGCCTGAGAATGCCAGGGTTTTGTTATTTTTGATAGGTTTGCCCACAATTTTGTGTGGTAAGTTTTCCTTGGAGAAAGAAATGTCATAAGTGTTGCATGATTTAGAGTTTGGGTTTGTGGGAAATGAAGTGCCTCTACCAATGAGGGAATCAGTCCAACAGCTACTCCCATTTGGAAGTGCCCTCCTTCCTTTGTCTTTACTCACCACTTTTTTACCAAAGTGTTCTAAGCAGTTTTTCTTGCCTTATTATGGACGTGAAAAAAAGGGAGTTTTGTCTACTTAAATAGCTTATGCTGCAACTTTCCTCTAATTTGGGTGTCAACTCTCTTGCAATTAGAAGTCCTTTGTGAACGTCGATGGATGTTTTATCTACATATCCAGGACCCTCCCGTGGGGATGCTCTGTTACCACCTCTGAGGCCTATGAAATGGAGCACTTCAAATACACATATTAGTTAGCATTCCCAAGGGGCAGCTGGCACAAATCCGAGTTAATTATTTTTCTTCCAGCTTATCTGTGAGTTCTTTCATTAATCTTTATTCGTAAGCATTCTGGACATATCCCTTTTTTCTCAATTAGAGCTCCAGTAGAATATTTTTGAGCAAATATTTATTTAGGTGTCTCCTCTAAGGCTCAGAGATCTTAAGTTAGTAAACAGTGAACAGAAAATCGATTTGGAACTTTAACCCTTGACCTTCTAGATTTCACTTGCTCATTAATCCCAAGCAGTTCATTTCTCTGAGGAGACACAGTGACTTAGAATCTTCACTGTGTCTTTGTGTTCCAAGAATGTGGACATTTGGGGAAATGACAAACTCATACTGTATTTAGATTATTTGATATTTGTCTGTTTTATAACCTGTGACTAATGGTTTCATTTTATGAGTGGAGCTTCTTCTCCATTAAGCTGAGCTACCAAATAGTTAATTGAAACGCTGACAGTGCTGACCAAATTCCAAAGAAGAGGTGTTTGCTATTCAAATGAGAAGAGTGAAAGAAGCAAAGTAAAAAATACAAAACAAAGAAACATGAAAAGAGAAGTTTTGCTGAATGAGTAAATTCTGTTATTCCATTTTTCTATCCAGGTGCAGCCTTAAAAGCACTACCTATTGAAAGTTGTACCAATTGACCAAACAATGCAGAATATCTCAGGCAAGAGAACAGGACAGCCCCACCATCATCCCGTTATCAGCGTCCTCCCCCTAGTGGACATGCATCCAGCTGGCAGTCAACAGATATTTCATTGATCACCCACTGTGTAGGGAGTTCTGGGCTGATTGAGATAATGGGAAACCATCCAATATTTTATGTCATTGGTTCCAGTGAGACTGTCCTTACTGATTTCTTCTGATTGTAATCATCCCTTTAAAGCAGAAGAAGACATGTCCCAGATGGACAGATGCAGTTTTTTCTAAGCTCAGTGAAGATCCAGTATAAAGGACCTGTGCTACCTGAGGTGACATTTCAGTCTCTGGGTTCACAGAGAAGTCTGTGAAGCCTTACTACTCAAAATATGGGCCATGGGCTGTCAGGGTTTACATCAACTTGCGGGCTGTTATACATGCAGAATCTCAGCCCTGTTCTAGACCCATCGAGTCAAAATTTGTGTTCTCACAGGATCCCCAGAGGACTCCCGTGCACATTAGAGTTGGAGAAGCACAGCTCTCGAGCAGGGGTAGGCAAATCCTGCCCAGTGCGTGCTTTTGTAAATAAAGTTTTATTGGAACACAGCATTGCTCTTTCATTTTCTTAATAAGGTGAGTTACTGTGACGGAGACCTCCCAACCACCGTGGTCTAGAGTAGTAATGATCTAAGTGTGGTGTTGGGTCAGTGACAGTTTATGTAAACGTGCTAGTCCGTGAGCCACTTGTTTTAGGTGTGATAAGTACAAAAACAGAATAAGCATCTAGCAACTTTTAGTACAAATTGCTATTGTCATGACATGCAAGTGGAAGATCAGTAATTCATATTGTATTTTACCAAAATATCAGGGAATTTAGAAAAATCGGTCCTTCACCACAGATTATGTAAGAGGCTCTGCTCTAGGATAGACAGATGATGTGTATGCAAAAACCCGTTATCCTAAGTGAATTTCACTGTACATGGTATATTGTGATGTCAAAGTGAAGTTATTATGGGCTGTGATAATCATATTTTCATGTTGTTTGCTCATCATGCTTTCCCATGTCTTTGAGGATACTTCTCCCATTCCCTGTGATCTGGGTGATGCCATCAAATGTGATGCCTTCTTTCCCTCTGTATTCCCTCTTGGATCCTCTCTTCCCATTTCCTGCCCACAGACTAAGTACCTGTGCAGTCGAGTCAGGACAGCTCCATTGCCGCATCCCTGACATAGCAGAGAGCTTTCAGGGGTGATGTCCTGGCCGACGTCCCTTAGCCCAGTCAGCGGCTTCTTCTGGGGTTTCTTCCTGAAGCTCATGAAAAAGGCCTCCTTTCTCTGGGATCATGAACTAGAATAAGGTGGCCCAGGAGACTGTCTTCCCTCCCACCTGGTGAAAGCCTGAGTAAGATCCAACAGCAAAGCTGTGAGATGGAGACTTACCTACTCAAAGGGCTCCGTTTCCATAGCACAGGTTTCTGGAACACATTGGTTCTGAGTGCTTGGACCAGCAGGAGTGGCATCACCTGAAACCTTTTAGAAATCCAAATTCTCAGGCCCTCTCACACCTGTTGAATCAGAAACTCTGGCGTGGGGCCCAGCAGTATGTGTATGACAATCCCTGTGGATCTCATGTTGGCTTAAGTCTGAGAATAATGGCTGTGGTTCTTCCTGTAGCTTCTCCTTACTTCTGTGCTTCCGCGTCCTTCCCTGCTCTGAGCTCGTTGATTCTTTTTTCCCCCTCTTAAGTTAGAGTTCATATTTGGTCACTGCTTAATATACTACATGTGTGTTCTTCTTATCAAACCGAGAATTTGCCCAGCATTTTCTTGTGTCATATGGTGGCCCTGGGCACAACTCTGTTAACACTTATTTTTATTTCTTTCATGTACGCTACACCCCACGTATTTTAAGATTTTTATTTTTGTATTTCTATGTCAAAATCTCTCCCTGAAACTCAGAGGGACTTCATCAGTGCTAAAGTGACTTTTCTATCCAAATGAGAATTAAAGATCATCTAGTTAATAGGTAAAATGATGAGCTGGGTTTGTAAATGTATTTTTCTGAGGATCAGTTCCCTCACAGAGAACTCTTATTCCCTTCTCTCTAAAAGCAGAGTACAACAAATATGTAATTTTCAAGTGACTTTCTATAAACTTTATGAAATTCCTTCATCTGTAGTTCAGTCACTGAAGTAGACCTAATTCATTTTTGTGCCGATTAAGTTACCATCAGCGGTTTCTTTTCACAAGAGCTTTCCTTCTTACGTATTATTGTTCTCTATGCATTTAATCTCTCTTGGTCCTGTTCTTCCCATCTCTTGATTTGTAAGTGTTTTGCTGTGATTCAGTCTCCTGTCTATTCTTGTTTTTAAGTATGGCCTACATTTGTTACCTGGGCTCCTTGCACTAGTTGTTCAGATCTCTTAGTATTTGACAAATGTCTTGATAATAGTGTTTCAAGATGGAACTGTTGAATCAACTTTTATGTTTGGCCAAGAAAATTGATTCATAATGATATGTGACATAAGGTCTTTCCTGAATTTTATTTGGTATACATGGGGAATGAAAAAATACCTGTGGTTTTTTTTTTTAAATACAATTTAATGTTTCTTTATCTTGTTGGCTCTTTGTGTAAAACTCCTCTTACAGGTTACTCTGTGGTCATAAAAATCAACGTATAACTTCTCTCACTATTAAACAAGTCATCTTTAGGTCAGCTACCATAGGCAGTGGAGATTTGCATGCTTTTCTTTTAATTCATGTGTTCATTATTAAGCGGAGACCTTATTGCTGTTTCTTCCACCTCTGAGGTTGTATCTTGTTACCAAGTGTTCATGTCTCCTGAACAAGTGGGCCAGACAGGACACGGACGTGAGCTGGTTTTCATTCCTGTATGTCGTTCCTGTACGTCGCTCCTACACAGCTCTAGCTCTCGGTAGCCACAGCCCACATGAGGCTGAGGCTCGAAAGACAGTTCATAAGGCAGAAAATATGTGTGAGAAAAGTGAGCTTTGAAAAGCCCTTACTTACCCAGACACTTTAGTATCTAAGCCCTGGAGTCTCAGCAGTGTGCTGAGAGGCTGATTCAGTTAACATCTGGATCTCATTTCCTGTGTCTCCTTCAGGGACTCTGTCCTGTGAATGGAATGGCAGTGGAGTCACCTCCTAGATGTTACTCATTAATTTTGACTCTTTCTTGCTCACTTGCTTGTTCCATCACTATGCAAGTATAGTTGGATTCCTATAAATTCAATGTGTGTATGATGTGACTTTGGTGTATGAGATAAGACTAAATAACATGCTAGTGAATGTATGAAGAGAAGAGTAGAAACCGGGGCCAAGAAATTATTGCAGGGTATCGTTGTCATGCATATTAGGTAGCTTTCTATCTTTTTTTTTTTTTTTTTAATATTCAACTCTTCAACCAGAAGGGTCATATGGTGGTTACAAGCTTACACTTCAGTGGCAGATAGAGCTCAGCCAAGTTCCACCTCTGCCAGTTCCTAGCTGTGTGACCATGGGTTCACCTCTGTGTGCCTAACTTATTTACTCTGTCAAGTGGAGTTAGTAATTTGTGGTACTGGATGAAATAATGTGTTAAATGCTTAGCACAGTGCCTGATACTTGGTAGTCATTCCATAAAAGCACTGGCACTGTGGTAGTGGTGGTCATTATATAAAGGGGGCAATTGGCAGCCTGTGCTTCTGGCCGGGCACTGGATAATCTAGTTGGCAAGGCTGCCTGGGTTTGAATCCTGGCTCTCCCACCAAATTGTGGGCTGGCTTTGGCAATTTACTTAATCTGTGCCTCAGTTTCCTCATCTGTAAAATGGGCATGATATTGCACTTACCTTAGGTTTGTGGTGATAAATAAATAAGTTAGTATTTGTAAAGCCTTTAAACCAGTTCCTGGTACATAGTTAACTGCCTATATAAATATTAGCTGCTGTAATTAATATTTATTTTATTCTTTCACTTTGATACAGTTAATTTTTTATTCAACAAAATAATTATTCATTGTGCACCATATTTCTGCCACTCTGTGAGGAATGGGGATGTAGTAGGCAAAACAGACACCACCCTATTTGTATGGAGCTTACAGTATTGTGGACCAGACAGACTTCAATAAAATGTCTCACCAGTTTTCTAATTACAGACTGTAATTGTGATGAATGCTGTGAAGAAGGCACCAGAGGCTGGGTGTGGTGGGGGGGAGGAGGAGATGAAGACTTTGCTTTCAGAAATCAAAAACAAAAACAAAACAAAAATAAAAACAGCCGAATAGTTTATAAGACTTGGATTCTCATACTTGGCTGCGCATTAAAGCAAGTGGGAAGCTTTTAACACTCCACATGCACAGGTTGTACTGCAGACCCACCCAGAGTACTGGGATGGCTGAGGTTCCCAGTTGGTTCCATGGTGCAGCCAGTTTGAGAATGAGTAATGCAGAAGGCAATACCCTGGGAAGGTGACCTCCAAGTTCAAGTAGATACAAGGGGGGTTTGCGTTTGGAGAGTCAGGAATCGTGACAGGTGTTCAGGGAACATTCTGAGTAATTCTTCTGGTATTAGAGACCTCTTCACGTTCATCAGAAGAACACGCCCTTGGCTTCATAAGACCAGAATCCAGACCTGGAACCAACCTTCCCTGGTTTTGCTGAGTGTGAAATCATTGAGATCCCTCTGATAAAAACATCCATGAGTTCCAGTTTTCCCTCTCTCAGCTTTCATTGCTGCAGTTTCTGGAAATACTGGCTCCCACCACCTGAAGTTGTCAGGCTCAGTGACTAGTCTAGCTTGATGGCTGCATTGCTAGGGGAGGTTATGAGGCAAACCTGGGCCCTGTCATACATGAATGTGGACCTGACTTTTGGTTTCTCAGAGTCAGCATATAAGACATTAAGGTTTAAAATTAAGTGTTTATAAATCAGTTACACATAAATCGAATTCTACTGTAATTATATTTAGCAGATAGGCAAAATGGGCTTTACACTGAGAAAGAGGGAAAGAGAATGTGTATTCAAGTTCTGTGGCTCTAAGAGATCTTTTCTGTGCAACACCCAATGGAGTTATCCGTCTAGACGGTATTTCAGGCTCATAACTCTGTGGGCTTTCAAAACAAAAGACGAAAATCAGTTATGGGTAGTAAATGGAGGAAATGCACGTGCAAATTTTATCATGGTTGATGATGGGACGTGAATGCGTCATGCTCAGCAAGTCATTTAATATAAAGGTTTGAGACTACAAGGCCTGTCTTTTCATGGAACACATTTAACAGGACAAATTCTAGTTGGCTGGCAAGTTTCAAGGGCTCCTCCTCCAGTCCCGTGGGGGCGGTCTTTTGAACTTCTCTTTTAGGTGTGTGTTTTCTGAATTATGGCAGATTCACCATCAATCACAACTTCCAAGCCGCACAGCTTTTGTTATATGGAGGAGAAACGCAAAGCAAGTTTCTCTTGCCATTGTTGCAATGATGAGCAACAATGCCATTTTCTTCAAATGAAAGAACATTTCCTTTAGTAAACTCTCAATGTCTTAAGTTAGCTAGGGTTTACCGTGTTTTCCCGAAAATAAGACCTAGCCAGACAATCAGCTCTAACGTGTCTTTTGGAGCAAAAATTAATATAAGACACGGCATTATATTATATTATATTATATTATATTATATTATATTATATTATTATGTATTATAAAGTCCCGGTTTTATATTATAGTAAAATAAGACCAGGTCTTATATTAATTTTTGCTCCAAAAGACGCTTTAGAGCTGATTGTCTGGCTAGGTCTTATTTTCGGGAACACACAGGATATAATTTTTATTCTTTCCGTTTTGCTGATATGAAATAGACATAACTAAATGCACATTCCATGTCAGGCGTTGTCAGCCCGTGTCTTGGTGACATTTTGTCAATTACATTTGCCATTTACTTATGTAGCACCAATGCAAGAGACATGACTGTTACTAAGACTCCAGTACTTAGTACTTGTGTTTTCATTTATGGTTTGGTAGCGTAATTTCCCTTCTCATTTTTTCAGACCAGGAAAGGAAATGGCACTTGTAGCCAGATGCTCACACCTTATTATCTTGAGTGAGTAATTCTGAGGACAGGGAAAATGAAGGCTGGTTATGTCTGGTTTGTGGGAACCATTGCGTTGATAACTCAGAAGAAATGAGGGCCTAGCCCACACTCCTGTGTTTCTTCTTCCGGCCTGGAATGAGGCTTTAGTGAAGGAGAAATTCTAGAGTGGGAAAAGACCAACATAAGCCTGTGAGAACTATGAATGACCTGGATGCTTGTATGGAAAAATTTTTTTTAAGTAAAAAATAAATTAAAGGAAGGCAATATTAAGCCAGTAAAATATGTGTTTAAATCTGATTTTAAGTGATGCTTTAAAAAAAAAAAAACTTTTGAAACTTTGTTTGCAATGATGTCTTAAAATTGGGTGAGACCTTCTAAATATGAAAGAAAGCAATATTATAAGGCAAGATAAATCTGAGCAAAAATAGGATGATTTGTTATGTTCCTCTGAAAGGGGACCAAACCCTTTATAGTCACCAAGCAAATTAAGTCTTGTCTCATCTCTGTCAAGCTACTTGGAATAAACACGGAAATCCATAGAATGAGACCAGCAAGAACATAGCAAATAAACTTCCTTTTGGGCCATTATTTTGAGGCATTTCAACACAGCAATATTGCTTTCTTCAATGTATAGAAAATACAAATTCTAGAAAATTTTATTGATGTCAGTTTTTCCCTGAATCTGTCATACTTTCTATGGAAGAGTATTCTTAAATGACCACAAGAAGATGATGCTGACTTTCTTCTGTTTTCCATCACTAAGGAACCAGCAGAGCACCCTATAGAGAAAAGCAGGGCAGGCTTGATAAGTCCAGAGGTTATTGTCAGTATATACTCTCCTTACATTTACTTAAAGCAAATGATTTTAATTAAACACCATTCACAACTTTATTGCTGTACTTGGCAAGCCTTGCAGAAGTCAGGACTGCTCATACCGATATTCAGAAATTATCTATGGAAAACAGCCCTATGTTTTCCCTAAACGAAATCTCTTTTTTAAATGAAATTGGATCAAAACTCAAAACTCGCCTCAAAATAAAGTGTGCAGAGTCTATTCTTATGTACTTTGCACTTTGTATTCAACAGTCTGAATGATTACCTGGGAACTTGGTGCTGAAGGCATTTTTTTTTTAACAAAGTCAAAAACATATCCTTTAACACTTATTCTTGTGGTATTTATAAATTAATTTCTGTATCACTAATTCTTTTTTTCTAATTTCAGAAATTAAGTGTCTGTGGGATTTATTTCATTTCCTAAATGATTTCGTTCCATTATGGTAGATTTGGAATACAGAAAACCACATAGAATAAAATAAAATCACCCAAAATACATTAACTCAGAGATTATTATTGAAATTTGGCGTGTCTGCTTCCACTGTATTTTCTTTTTGTATAAATACATATAGTTAAGTTAAAATTGAGATCATATTGGTTTTTTTTCACTTACTATACTGAAATTATTTTACCACATCATTAAATATTTTTCTGCAACAAAATTTTTAGCGGCCATATCATATTCCATTATGTGACTGCACCCTTACTGTTTTGTCGTTTTCCTATTGTCAAGACAGCAGACTTCCTGTTTTTCGCTGCCACCATAATATTTTTTTGATATTTTTTTGTTGTATAAGCTTATAAATGCAATTGGAACTATGGTATCTTTTCCCCCTTGGAGACATGGTATTATATTAACCGTATTTTTTTTTTTTAACCCTGTACCTAAACATGGAAGAATTTTAATTTTTTGCTATTTTTCTTTAAAATGGTACTTTGGTGACCATTTAGTTAATTGAGCTTGGTTGTCTTCCATCATTTCCTGAACAAAGCATTTTGCGAAGTGATCCCAAATGTTAAATAAAAACTGATTAACGAATAGATGCTTAGACATTAACGGATGTCTTCAGAGGGTCTGTATATAATTAAACTAAATAACTTTTATTGTAATACTGTAGTAGGAGTTGAGCAAAAACAAATTATTATCATCAAAAATACTTCATTATAAGACAGCCCAGTAAACAGAATCTGTGATAAAATATAAAAATCTAGTATATCTAGTAATATATATGTGGTTATCAGATTTTGGATCTGGTGCTAAATATATGACACTGTGGGTGCTACAAACTTTGCATTCAGCAAGAATGGAAACATGACTTTTTTAAAACAATTTTTTAATATGTAAGTCAATAATAAAATATGAATATATGAATTTTCTAGACTTTACTTTTTTCCGTGTATTGAAGAGATGAATATTACTGTGTTAAACTTGCCTTAGAGTCTAACAAAGAGCTTGTTTGCTGTGTTCTATTGGACTCATTTTATGGGTTTCCATAGATGGGCAAAGTAGGTAATTGAGATGAAATAGACTTCATTTTTTTTCAGTGATATTATCAGTTTATAATGTAACATTGAGTTATTTTCACTTATTTGTATACCTTAAATCAAGGTCATCAGACACTCCAAACACGCAGAAACACTTTTTGAGTAAGTTCCTTGCGTCTGCTTTTCCCTAACAACTTCTATAAGGAGGAGGGAAGCCATGGATTGGATTTGTTTCATTAAAGCATGTTTGTTGGCCAGTGTCCTGGCTGGTGGAGTCATGGTGTCCAGTTCCAAACCCAGACCCAGCTGTGCTGTGGTCCCTTTCAGAGGTCTGCAGAGGAACACAGACCAAGCGTCCCTCCTAAAGCTAGCGGGATCAGTTTTCCTTCTCTTCATTGTCATCATTTCTCCCCAACCTCCTTTTGTATCCACACCCAGAGAAGGCAGGATCAATATAGACCAGATGGTGGTAGCCATTTATGGGGTAAATACCATGTGTTCTTTGTCTTTCTCTCTGGCTCCTTTTTCTGGAACTGTAGAAAGTGAAGTTTTCTGGTTTCACTGGAGTGGTAAGTTAAAAAACTTGGATTTAGGGGTTTGGAGTTGGAGCATGGGAGTAAAGAGAGTGATTATGATGTTCTGTCTTTTATTTAACTCAGATAGAGAAGCCCTCAACACCATCTGTCTTAAGACTTTGCAGCTATCACCTCAGCTAATAATAAGGTCACATTGCCTTGCTTACTTTGTTGGTACATTATTTCCCTCAGTGGCCTCTTGTGGCAGCCTCCTTGTCAAAGCTGAGAGATTTCAGGCTCTAGCCAAATGCTGTTTTAATACCATCCAAATCTGATAATACACTGCTGCTATGGGTTTTACCGATTATTGCTCGAGCAATTCTTTTTTCTCTTGAAAAATTCACAAAAGCAAACAAAACAGGTAAAGACTACTCAGATCCCAACAACGTTAGCAACATGTATATTTTCCAAGTTTTTCTCGAAACAGTATTTAAAGTTTCTGTGGTTTCTTGCCTCAGGAAGCAAAGTGCTGGTCCCTTCTTGACAGAGGCAGGGAGTGTTTCAGATCTGTAGCAGCCGGGTTTGGAAAGCAGCTTTCCTTTCTTAGGTGTTTGGTGTGTCGGGCGAGGATGGTGTATAGAGCAAAATGACACTGGGCATCTGTCCATCTAAATGGTGGTCATTGAAAACACTTGGGCGTTTTAGAGAAAAACACATAAATGAAGTAAAAAAATAGAGTTATAGACTCGACAGAAACAGAAAACTGAAACAGAGGCTGAAGTATGAGGAGCTCATTATGTGCCCATCTTTGGCTAATGTGGGCCTGAGAAAACCACATGAAATGTGAAAAATTCATTTACATTTCTTACTCAAACCATGCCATTCTTTTCATTTTATTTTCTTAGTAGTTTATTAAATTTAGCCACATTCTGCTCTCTGAATTAGGTCAGATTTATATATGGTCTATACACTTAAACTCATTGTGTGAATCGTAAAGTTGAATTTAGGAAGTTAATTCCCTGAACATCGTACTCTTTTTTTTCAGCTAAGTGCCTTCTAGCCACGTGAGGCATGAGGCAAATGTTGAGTTTCACTTCAGGGCAGCCTGCAGTTGAATCTCCAGGACCTCATGTCCAGTCAGATTCTCTACTGACTTCCCCTGAGACCCTGCTGTGACAGCCACCGTGACCAGAGATCGGTCAGTTCCTCTTACTTTGCTCCCACTGCATTCACGATGTAGCTCCCAGGTCCCCCCTTATGGCTCTCAAGGCTTTTGTGCACCAGCCTCTGCCCGCTCCCCACCTTGTGTTCAGTTTCACACGCTTGGTTCAGTCTGGTCACTGATCTTCCTTCTCTTCCTGGAATGTGTGGGTTGTCCCCATCCTCAGAACTGTGCCTGGGCTGTTCTTTCTGCCTCAAACTTTCCTTCACGAGATTTTCTTTCTTCTACTCACTCTTCACGGTTCAGCCTAAATGTAATCATGCAGAGAGCTTTTTACAAACCCCTCACACTTGTTTTCTGAAGTCCTTGTTATGACTTATCAAATTACACTCTACTTCTTATTTCATTATGTGGTCATATAGGTAATTTGTATTCAATTCTGGTTCCACTAGCCATTGTGTCCTGACAAACCACCCTCAAGCCTATGTAGTGGCTAAAGTAACTCTTATCGCTCATGGTTCGCTGGGTTCTACGGGAAGGTTCTCACTTAAAGCCTGCCTTGCGGCAGCAGTCATTGGGGGCTGCATGTCCTAAGGTGGCTTCTCACATGTCTGGCGCCTCATTCCACCTTGGCCTCTCTCTTTTTCTTTCTCTCCACATCCCTCTCATCTCTCCATGTGATTTGGCCTTTTCACAGTATGGTGGTCTCAGAGTGATCATGTATAATGACTGGCTTGCAAGAGGAGGAAATGGAAGCCACCGGGTCAGGACTGGCACTTCTCACTTCCTGTGTTCTGTTACAGCAGTCACAATCCTGCCCAGATTCAAGGGAAGGGAGGTAAAGAAACAGACTCCATTCATCACTTAAGGTGAGAGTGGCAGAATCCCATTGCAGAAGAGAATGTGTGGTGGGAGATAATCATGTGACCATCTTGAAAACTGCCTACACTCCCCTAATAGACCTTCAGAAGTCAGGGTCCATGCCTTACACTATATCGGCACATAGTAGGTGCTGAAAAAACATTTTTGAGCAAATAAATGAATAACTAGGGAAAGGTCTTGAACAAACATCAGGCCAGGAAACAAATGTACGTGAGCTGAATCTCTTGCCTCTTTTTAAGTTAAACTCCATTCTCTACCTACCTCACCCCTATATCTTCTAGAATTTGTCACCACCCAGCATGCTTTTTCACACACTTGCCCCTCCTGTATCACTCTGCTGAGTTACTCTATTGTAGTTATTTCCTCTCCCATCTGTTTCCCCCATTAAGGTTTCAGGAGGGCATGCGTTATGTGCTTCCGGGTATTTAGCTCAGTTTTAGACAATTCAGTGTGGTAGTTAGGAAACTGGGCCACTTACAACTCAACCTGGGTTGGAATTCCAGTTCTGTCCCTCTTAGCTATATGACTTTGGCAAGTGACTCAACTCCAAAACTCATTTTTTCTTTCCTGCCAGTAAAATGGGCGCAGTAATAAAAGCAATTCCTCAGGGTGGTTATGAGTCTTAAATGACATAATAAAACACATAAAGCTCGTAACACATACTGTTAGTTATTGTTCATTCCCAGCAACTCTTGGTTATTATGTGATGTTGATAGAGTTATCCTCAACAGCTTTTGTTGAGTGAATAGACAGTTTGTAATTTTTGAATACTCCCTTTCAAGGACATTCTATCCTTTTACTAAAACTCCGTTTGAAACATCTGTCATCCTGGGCCTTTCCATATCCTCTTTCTTCCATGTTCTAGGCAGGCAGTGGAGCTGCAATTTCCTCACTTCTTTCTAGACCTTCAGCAGGTATGATACAAACTTTGACCAAACCCTTTGCACTTGGTAAGAATAGTGTGAGAAACTGAAAAACTTCATACTACTCAATTTTTGAGATTAGAAAAATACATCAGAGCTACAATGTTGATTCACAAAGTTTGAGATTCTGCCTAGTAGAGTAAAACTTACATTTTAGAGGGTAATTGCATAGTTAAGTGTATTTACACCATCTACCTCAACAGGTAGGAGAAAAAGTCATGAGGAACATTTTGAAATTCTACAGATGTCTTTGCAAACCAGAGGTCATTAATTAGTAAGGAAGGTTCTGAACTCTGAATTTGTATTTTTGTTTAAGTTTATTTTCTTAATTCTTAAAAACAAATTAAGTTTTCCTACTTTTCAGAATCCCATCTTGTGTCTAAAGTTACAATGGACTAGATTTAATATATTCCCCCCACCCCCGGGAATGGTAGTTAAGGATTCATGTCAGAAAGAAGACTTACTTCCCTGCCCCTCCCTTCTGTGAGCAGCAAAAAGCATGTTATGCCCTTTTATCTTAGATGTTCAGCTGGTTAGTATTTCATGCCTTGCTGTCCATATGTGTCCTGATTGTAATCAGTCCACTTTGTCATTATCTTACTTGCTTGCACTATGGCTGAGCTGTCACTATTGCTAGCATTTCTTCCTGGAGATCATAGCACTTGATCTAAAAGGAAAAAAGGAGAACAAGACACAGGGTTTGCCCCACAGAAATCGATAGCAACAGACTTCAGTGCCATTTCATCTTGCCAGATGCCATCTTGATAGCACTACTGCTTTTCCACGTTGTAATGGCAGAACATCAGATTAAGGGTCCCTCACAAGAGAGCCATATAAACTGAGAAGTTTATTTTTACTGCCCCAAAGTTACAAAGCCAGTTAGATACATGGAGGCAGTCATCCATGACCAAATCAATGTTCTAGAAATTCCTTCAGCTTACCTGGTAAGTTAATGTCCATTTACTAAGCCTTTATTTAAAAGAAAAACAGATGTAAAAAAACTGACCAGCATTTAAATTCCTTTGATAAACCAGAGGTATAATCTAAGGACTGTGTGTGTTATTAAGAATACTGGTTGCTGAGAAATGAACTGGGAATTCATCAAGCTGAGTCCTTGTTTTCACTCTGACTGTGATTAGCTGTATAATATTAGGTCCTTGTTTCTTAAACGTGAGCATGTTTCAGAACCACCTGGAGGCCCTGGTAAAATACAGATTGCTGGGTGCCCTTCTAGGTCATTTTCTTTAGTGGTAAGTGCTAAGAAGACAATAAAACAGGATGAGGTGACAGTGAGTATATTGGTCAGGGTCCCAGACACTATCAAACAGGATTAATGTGTCAGGATTTCCTTAGGGGAAGCGCCTTTGAAAGATGATGGAGAAGGATCCAGGAGAAGCTGTGAGTCATCAGAGAGTGATGCAGGTCTGACCTTGAGTTAGGGAGAGCAGCGAGGACGTTTGGGTGGGAAAGCATCCTACACTGGCATGCAGAGTCAGGTGGATTTGGCCAGGCTGGCGGGAGTCCTGGAGCCAAAGTCAGCCACCAGCGAGGTCCCGTATGTCCTGGGGACGGCTCGCCTCAGTCCCTCCACACCGAGTTATTGGCTGGGAGCAAACCAGGGGCACTGTGGCCTTGGCACCAATGCAGCCAGTCGTGCTGCCTGTAGTTCCAGGTCTGAGGTGCATCCTCTCGGCCTCACCAGTTACTTTAGATGTAGTGAACAGGGTGGGGAAAGCCTCTCTGGGGAGGTGATATCTGAGCCAAGACCTGAATGATACAAAGAAATTTACCTGTGATGACCTGGGACTAAGTCGAAAGAGCAGGGGAAAGCAGGTGCAAAGCTGGAAGGCAGGACACAAGTATTTCCAGAGCAGAGCAAGTGAGGAGAACGGACTAGGCGCTGAGAGTTAGCTGGGGCCAGCTCAGGAAGGGACTAGTAAGCCGAATGAAGAAATTTAATTTTATTCTAAATAAAGTGGTTAGCCTCTGAAAGGCTCTGAGCACCAGAATATTGAAATCCGAGACAAAGATGGGAGTCTGGGTTATAGAAAGGGAAGAGAGAAAATAGACCAGTTAGGACTCTAGTTAGTATTAGTCTAGGTAACCCAACATTATCTGTTTTGAATTACCTGCTTTTTCTCCAAGCCTTTGGGATCCTGAAAATATGGTGAGTCATCTACTTAGATGTAGTACCCTGCTTTCTTTCCCCCATAATGTATTTCAGGAAGTCATTTTGTCAAGTCCCTCTTCTGATTCTTCCTGGTGGCTCTTGCTCATCAGGTAACCTATTTGCCCACTTCATGCCCCGTTCGATTTTTAACACCACGCTATGCCTGCAGACGCACATTTTAAGGCACTTTTCACTGACCTTTACCATCACATTCAAACCTTTTGAAATACTGATCCACCAATCTCACTTCTTTTTCTACGCATTGTCTCAGAAATCATATGCAGTATTATTCCCAAGGGCAAAACTGAAGCAGAACAGTGGTTAATATATGGCACCTTTTTGAGAAAAAAAAAATGAGTATGTGGAATTTGGCTAAATGTGATTAGTAGGAATAATTTCTCCAGTTTCACCAGTTCTGGTGCCACCACCAGCCTTTCTCGCGTTAGAAGCCCAGTGTGTCAGACGGGTTGAAACATGAATTTTGATTTGGGTTTGGGGGTTCTGCTGTTCTCTGATCTGCCTGGAGCTAAAGTGCCCTCTGACACTGGCTCGGTTCCTGTGCATTTGGATTGAGTTTCCAGCAGCCGCTGTGGGTCTGGAGTAAATCCTATCCAGGATAGTTGAGATTTGGAAATATGCCCCTTAGAACTGGGGATGTCCCCATTTCAGAGGGATGCCAGCTCAGAAAGCTGTATTCCTGAGAAGGCTGTGTGCATATACGGGTACACTCTACTCCTGTGAGGATGTCTCACCTTCCTGCAGTCATGAATTTTCCTGTTCTTTCGGTGTGTGGGGAGCCCTAGCAGCCAGGGGAAGGTGCTGCTGACGCTCTAAGTAAAGCTTTGATTGCCCTGTCAGTCAGCGCGGAGGAACCGGGAACTCCCAAGATTGATGCTTGACAGAATAATTAGAAAAGTGTCACTTTCGGTAGCCACTCGAGCACTCTTTAAAGGAATGGGCCCAGGCCAGGCCTCTGCTGTCCAAATCTGGAGGTTAACTGTTCAGGAAGACTAAACATAGTGTGTCACGGGAGAAAATTGTCTCAAATGCACAGAAAAGGATGGCCCCCCAACTCCTACATAATGACACCCAATTGTCTGGGCGTTCACAGATGTGTCTCCCTGGTCTTTTGCCGATCCTGGTGCTATTTTAATGCCTACCTGAGATTATTTCACTCTCCCTCAGTTGTTCGCAGTGCAGTGATGCGTGTAGACAGCTGCTGAGGCGGCTTTCTCCTTGACCTTTCCAGGGCATGATACTTTCTTTCTCCTCATTTCAAGATGGCCCCTGGCCCTTGTACAACCTCAGGCCCCAGGGCCAGGGTCTCTTCCCTGTAGACACAGTCAGCTTGATCAAGACAATGTTTTCCAGATTTATCATATCTCAGGTATAGTGGGACACCAGCATGAACTCACAAGAGAGGACAGGAAAGTGGCCTCACAGACAGATTAATTACTTCAAGAAAAAATAAAAAATTAATTACATCCTCCTATTTTATCAGAAAATAGAAGTTAGGGAATTTGAACATAACAGCATATATGTAAAGAAAACTTTCTCCCATTTTAAAATCCCTTGTCATTGATGGTTTCCTTTTTAAACAATAGATTTTGTAAAGAAAATAATTCTTTCAGTGTGGACTCTGTACGTGCATAGATATTTTGAACATTTCCCAGATACGAGGTTCTTGGGGCAGACCTGAGAAATGCTGACACCGGCCATCATTACCCTGTCTTCCTGTAACAGGCACAGCAACAGCAGTGATAACGACGAGGAATTAACATTGATGGGAGTGCTCCCTGGATGAGGCTTCCTATGTGTTAAAACATTTCTGTTTTCAAAACTGGAAAATTTCCAGTGGTTTTCACCCACTTTCTTAAGTAGGCAATTTCAGGGTGGGGTTGTAACTACTCACCCCCCACTTGTCTTTAATTAAAGCAATGAAAGGACAGAAACCATAGCAGCACACCCTCACACTCACGTCTTAGGACTTGCTTTTTGTGCATTTTATCTTAGTTGGTCCCCATTTTCTGCAGACTCAATTCTGAACTCCTAAGTCAGAGATTCAGAAGCTCATCATCTGGCCCTAGACAACCTTAGCTTCCATTGCTGGCATAGAACACTACCATCTGTACCAGGTTTCCTTGTTCCAGAATGTTCTCCCTCCCCCTCCCACTTTGCCTGCCTCAATTATCACTGTGTGCTTGGAAATCTTCCCAGGTTGTGTGAACTGGAGGCGATCTACCCCATCAGCTGTCCTCAGCTGGAGGCCATGCTGCCCCCACGGGACATATGACAATCACTGGAGACATTGTTGGTTGTCAGCCTGGGGTGGGTGTGCTACTGGCATCTAGTAGGACCAGGGATGCTGTTAAACATTGTTCCGTGTGCAAGACATGCCCCTACAACAAGGAGTTATCCAACCCAAAATGACAGTGGTGCCAAGACTGAGAAACCTTATGAAGAGTCCTTTTTTTCTGATTTCTGTCTGTCTTCTCAGTGCCTGATACATAGTATATGATTAAAAACATGTTGAAATAATACACAAACCCCTTCCTTCTCAGAATGCCATCTTACTTTGTGCTGCTTCTGTTATATGGAAACCTAATCACATTTTATGTCTTTACTTGCCAGAATACCAGAGTCAATTACATATATAATCTGCACTTACGATTTTAAGATTTTGGAGTTGGCACTAGAAAATGAGAAAGGATTCATTGCATTGTTAATGTTCAAAACTCTGAGTCTTATTTGGGATATTAAACTCATGTATGGCATGGATAATTTGTGAATGGTCCCATTTGAGTTTTCTTCATCTCGGTCATGAAAGACAAACAGAAAAGGACATTTACTTAAAAGCTCATTAAAAGAAAGGGCCGTGACTTTCTCATAGAGCTTTCAGTCATGCATGTGTATGGCGTGCCTTTCAGTAGGCATGTGCCACTCATGTCTGTGCTGGAGCGCGTGCACTGGGGACTCATGCGCAGGGACCCGCGTCCTGGCTCCCTGGCTCAGACTTTAGGCAGATTACTTATACTTCCACTCTTCCCCGCTGTGTCCCTCTCCCCATCTGTAAATCTGGTGGAGGAGGAAAGCCCCAGAGTACAGTCACTAAAATGTTCACATAGGTTGTGTTTTCTCAGACTGGAGGTATTTTGGAGGTGATTTTACTTCTTTTCTGCATGGTTTGAATTTTCCTTCTCAGTGGACATGTATTATTTTTGCAATCAAATCTCATAGTTACTGTTAACCTACAGGGGCAGTATGAGAAGCCAGATTTTCTAACTACTTTTCTGGGCTCCTTAGGAGCCAGTCGGTAAAAAAAATCATTTTTACAAACAAAATCCTACTATTGCTTCAAAATTATAGTAAATTGTAATTATAGAAAACTAAAGTATTCCAATTGTTAAAACCTTTTATTTACAGTTTCCTCAACTGTAAAATGAGGGTATTAAACACCTCATCAGGGTAATAATGATTACTACCAGTGTGATCAGCATGGCAAAGTTGATGGAAAAACTGGTTAAAATATGGTATTATGGAGCTTGACAAAGGAACCTGATGTTCAATAAATAGCTACTGCGACCGTGTTTCCCCGAAAATAAGACTGAGTCTTATATTAATTTTTGCTCCAAAAGATGCATTAGGGCTTATTTTCAGGGGATGTCTTATTTTTTCAACAATCTACATTTATTCAAATATAGTCATGTCATCTTCTGGAACATCGTAACATACTAAATGCGTACGCCTGGCTGACGATCTTAACTGGGGCTTATTTTCGGGGTAGGTCTTATTTTTGGGGAAACGGTGCTAATTTGTGATACCAGTATTATTATTGTCACTCTTATGTGATTATTATGTGAACCAAATTACAACTTTTACATGGAAATTATTTGAATTTAATGTGTTATTACCACTGCCATTGTTTTTAGCTATATTTGTACCACTAGAAATTAGAAGACCTCAATCGGGGAGGGTTTATTCACAAGACATCAGTTGGTATAAGGCAACGACTACTGGGATATCCAGTATGAATTCTGTATTTCTTCCTTAGTAGCAAAATCTCAACAGAATGTCAGTTCTGTGATATTTTCCAGGCCCTTTTCGTCTAGGTGGAATCATGTGACTGCTTTCTGGCCAATGAGATATAAACTAAAGTAAGATATGGGACTTCTGGCAAGGCTGCTTTTAAGAAACTGAAGCAGCTGGGAAGGCAGTCCTTTTCTCTTTTTTAGGTTATTTTCTACAGCCAGGGATGCCTTTATAATAGCAGGAGCTCCAGCAGCAGTCTTGGACTAAGAGCTAACCTTTGGATGGTAGCCTTGCCTAGTGGAGAAGAAAGACCAAAGGGGCCTGAATCCCTGATTGACTTCAACAAGTGACATACCACCCCTGGCCGGCCTACCTACCGTCAGTCTTCTTTTATGTGGGAGTGTCTTGCAGGGTGTCATGCGGGGTCTCTGGTCCCACTCCCCAACTAAGAACACGGGACATGGTGAGACCAAAAAGGAACACCCATGGAGCCATAGATAGGGGAGTCATACCACTATAGTCTCGCTGACAGCTGGGTTGGAGACACAGGAAGCAGGAGCCACACGATCTGGAACCCGCAGTCCGCTTCTCTGCCAACCCACCTCACTTGCTAACTGCAATCGGCCTCTCTGCAATCCACAATCCGCACCTGCTAGCTTAGCCACGGCAGTTATATCAGTGGCTAACAGCTAACCAGTAACAGCTGATGGCCAACTAGTCACAGCTGATGACCATCTACTACTACCCGAGCCAGCACCTTTCCATGTGAGGCCGAGAGCCTTGAAACTGCTCTCCTGGCTCTGTCCCCACAGGGAGAATAAATGCTTGTATGTTTAAGTCCCTATAGTTCTCTGCTTGATTGACCCAGTCTTGCTGCTGAGAGTTTTGGAATGCTTTCTCTCATTTACCATGGAATACTTCCAGTATTTTTGTTCTTCCCTGGTTAATTGCTCTTCCAGTCTAACAGAAATCAATAAGTTGACTCAAATTTAAACTGGACCCTGAGCAAGTCAACAAACAAAAGCCTTCATAGTAAGTACAAAGACAAATGTATGTTCTTCCTTGACATGCATTTTAGGCTCATTTTGAAGATGAAATTGTTGTAGAGAAAGGAGTGAATGGCCTGAGAAGGAAGTCTGCTGCCTGCATTGCATCCGCATACAGGCTCCCAGTCCCGTTGCTCATCTTGTGGTTGGTTCTGCTTTGGTGCCAGTGGAAGTGGCGTGTGGTCTGCTGTTCAGTGTGGGGTTTTCCCAAAGGTGGTACCAATATTTCCTTAAGTCGTTGTGGTGTTTTCCTTCAAACAGATGGTTGTAGCGTGAGTCTAATGGGTTCTTCATATACATTAACTAGAGAAAGGACATAAAGAATATGGTTTCATTCCAGAATACAAAGAAAACTTAGTGTTTTTATTGTTTTTTCCCCTCTACTGAAATGTAACTCGTCAAGCAGGCCATGTTAGCTTAAATAATAGAGAGAGAGAAAAATGTAAAAATGTGAGCTAATTCATACTAACACACACACACACACACACACACACACACACAACAGCTGCCCTTTGAATGGTTCACTGGCCACCAAAATCAGGTGCAGGCTGAATTAAGAACATTTGGATAATTGACTTTCCATGTGAATAAATTAGAATAGATTAGATTTGATTGACCACATAACAATTTAATTTTTTTTAAAGTTCCTTTCTCTTTCTGTGCTACTTTGTTATGTTGAGTCTCCAAGGTGATTAACCATGTGTTTCTCATGTTGGAGGCTTTCCTAAACACAAATTAGCAGACTAGAAAGGGGATGGTAGTATTTAAATACATGTGCCATTTCTTTTTTAATTGGAGGGCTCAAAGGACTCTATGACAGACAGTTGTTTAAAGATGTTCTAGAAGGGCAGCATGCTTAGGATGTTTCAATATGCACTGACCCTTCCCTTCAGCCTTGCGGGGTTATTCTGCCATTCTGACTGCCTGGGCAGTTGGAATGAGATGCTCTCAGGGTGCTCGTTGCCCTTCTCACCTTTGCCCAACCAAGGATGCGTGGCATGTCCCACGCATGAAATGGGGTGAGATGAAGAAAGACCATGCTCTATGAGCACAAACACAGGACTCCGCCTTTAAGCAGAATCTGGGAATTTCAGAGCTGGAAAGGATTTTAGGCGCCTAGTGGGTTCACTGTACAGATAAGGAGACACAAAGCCAGTAATCGGAAATGCCTTCCTCAGGTCAGAAGCTGAGCTGCGAGGTGCTGGGTAGTGTACAGAAGTGTTCGTATCCGTGGAGGCCCTGGTTCTAACTCTGCTTCCTGATCGTCGCTTATTCCACTTAGGGAGACACTTCTGGAGAAAGAGGATACTGGTAGTACCTGGGTTTTAGGATTATTGTGAGGGATTACAATGAGACAAATGTCTAGGAAGCACTGTTTCAGTTATTATTGCTGTGCAGCAACCCCCTCTCCCCCGCAGACTTAGTGGTTTAAGACGTAGCCATTTTATTTTCTTGTAATTCAGTAATCTGGGCTGTGGCCAGGTGGGCCTTTCTCTTATTCTTCTTGGTATTCAGTCTGTGGCTGCATTTAGCTGGCAGATGGGCTCATATATGATGCCAGAGCTGTTGGGCTCTGCCCTTGTCCTCTTGTTCTTTGAGGGCCTGTCCCTCTCCATGTGATATCCCAACACAGCTACCTTCTATGGCCTGTCCAGACTTAATGGCACCTCAAGTCTTCTAAGAGGGCAAAAACAGAGACTGCCAGATCTTCTGGAAGCAGAGGCCTAGAGCTGGTATAGCTTCTGTTCCTGCCACATTCTAGTAGCTAAAGCAGGTCACAAACTTAGCTATGATTCAAGAGGAGGGGACCACACTAAGGCATTCAGAAATGCTGGTTCAATGTGGGACACATTACAGCATACTATGACCCACACCTACCACTGTGTCTGGAGCATGGCAAAGGGCCAGGAAATGTTAGCTGCTCTTTTTGGATGTAGCAGTAGTACTAAGGGTTGTTCCTCGTTTTGTTGTTTTAAGTTGGCATAGATGGAAAACAGTTCAGACAGAAGTGTTGAAAGATTAAATAATTTTATTTCTAGATCTCTTAGTTTAAATCTATAACATCACTATCCATAGTTCTCCTGGGATATCTGCTGTAAAACTACAGAGAGAAGCTTTTCTTTCTTTGTTTTTTTTTTTCAGTAGGGCATAGACTAAATGCCTTGGTTCAGTAATTCTCCAGTAAGTTGTCTAATTCCTTCATTCAAGCAGGTCTGGGGTGGGACAAGAGATTCTACATTTCTAATCAGTGAGACACTGAGAACTATAAAATTGAAATTGTTCGAGTTAGAAAGTTAATTTCTGCATATTCTCCCCATCAAAACTATTTTACAGTTCATATATATATATATATATATATGTGTGTGTGTGTGAGAAAGACACACACGCACGTGCGCACCAAGGTGCCAAAAAAATGTATACACATTTTAAGAGAGGAAAACTGTATTAAAATTGTAATACTCAATATGTACTGATAACAAAAGATGAACATAAGTCACGTTTGACTTCTGCAATTACAAGAGATGCTCCAAGTGGTTACTGTCAGTGTCCAGACACTTCTGATTATGGCAAAGTACTGCTTGAGCAACGTTGACCAAAGTGTTAACATCTCTTAAAATGTTTATACATTTTTTTGGCAACCCTGGTGTGTGTGTGTGTGGGAGGTCACTTTAGAGCATTACATTTTCAGGAGAAGCAAAAAATTAAAAATCTTTTTGTCCTCCAATGTGAGTCCTCACCTGTTTGCAGGTGTTTTTCTTGCTGCTGATTTCAAGAACCACACTTTGAAAAGCAAGGCTCTATCTACAACTCATAGGTCCTGCCTCAACCATTAGCAGCGTACAAAGTGGGTATTGTTAAGAGGTACCCTTGTTTCATTAAGAGCAAGTTAGGAGATTGTTTTGTGGAAGATACTTGGGAAATGTTTGGATTTGATGAGACTTCCATGTCTAATGTTCACACAGTGTTATTATATAACTAATTGAACACTTTCCTTTTTGCAAAGCTCTTTGTCTTTCTCATAAAAAATTATACACTCACAACTTAAAATTCTAAGACTACATAAAAATATAAAGAAGACATAAAAAATAAACTGGAGTCATTCATGTCAGCATTAATAGTTTGGTGTGTCTTCCCAGACTTTTCATTTAATATTTTCCCCCAAAACATTTTTTTCTCTCTGGCAGATAAGTGCATTTGTTTTTAAATATTCACAACTGAGAGTCTTCAAGAAACTTTCAAGTATAGCTGTTTTGTCTGAGAGAAAGAAAGAGACAAAGAGACCATGATCTATTTTTGCTAATGTTTTAAACTTTGCATTATTTATAGTCTCCTTAGACACTTGAAATTATAATTTCTTTCCTTAGTGGTTTGGACACTTCCTTTCTGGCTTCCATTGATTTCAACTCCCTGTGTTTCTAATGAAGGCTGAAATGACCACACTTGTTTGAGATGACTGTTTTTCCTGTGCCCTCATATACCAGAGCCTGCACAGCCACTCTGTTCCTGTTGTCAGCTACGTCTTCCCCTACTATGTCCTACTAAGGTGTTCCAGGAAACCTTGGAATTAGGGTTTATACCAGGACTGAGTTGGCAAAGTTTTGTTCAGTAACATTTGAGGAGCATTGATGTCCTTCATAGAGGAACCTATTTTCCTGTGGTTTCTCTGTTACTCCCTTCATAAGACCTGCCTGTGTTATTACCTTTGCATATAATGGTCCATATATTTTTGACCCAATTAATTATGAATTGGATTAAGTCAGGAGTCCTGTGTGGTTTACTTTTAAGATGTTCAGATACTGGGGAGGAGCGACACTGTAGCCGGCCTGATTACCGGAAGTGTCACACCACACTTTTGTTTACATCTTACTGGTCACAAAGCAGTCTCATGATTCCAAGTTGAAAGGGAGGCTGGAAAATATCAAAGAATTGACATTCTATTAAGATTCTGCTACTAAAGAAGACATGAAGAATTAATCCTTGGTATCCCTGTAGCTTTGCTGACACCAGTTAGTATCTAGGCAGTGAATTATCAGTGAGTAAGGTCGTGTTACTTTCAGTGGTAGTAAAGGTTTAGCTAAAAATACTGACAGTGGTAATAATGCCTTAAACTTGAAGGGCACTTGACACAAATGTGCCCTTTACCCCCACATATCCCCAGGGTGGGTGGGACAGCCGTGGTAAGGAACGGGAATGTTGTGATGCTCTGTGGGATTGGGACATTGGCACAAAAACATAAAAACTCATGCTTTTAAGCGTTCACTTTTGAAAATCTTTTCTTCTCACTTTCCCCCCACCCCCACTTTTTTGGGCCTAACAGCATCTCTGTCCCATCGGTATTTTCCTACACCTTATACCTCCAGCATTGGGCGAAGGATTTTGATTATCGTGGTTATGCCAATATTGAGAACTATAAAACAGAAATTGTTTAAGTTGGAGAGTTAATTTCTTCATACTCTCCCCACCAAAAATATTTTACATTCCCAATATGTATCACCTTGGAGCATTCCATTTTTAAGAGCAGGAGGACATTAAAAAATTCCTCTTTTCCTTCAATCTGATTGTGGGAAGTAGGCTTTCTTTTTAGTCAGGCGATTTAGACTGAGTTGGTTTTTCAAACATGAAAGATGCTGATAGTTACTTGTGCCCCAAATCCCAAGTGTATGTCAAGAGCAAAATCATGGCTGAGCTGCAGGAGGATGGACCCCAGACCTCCACTTACCGAAAGGGTGGGAAGGATGAGCCAGAGATTCCTACAATGTCCTTTTGACCTTAATCCACAAAGCTGAATTTCAAATTACGTATTTAAAAATACGTGTTAGAATTCAGAGGCAGATGGGATAAGATCTATAGAAAGAAATGGAAAACTAGGAATAAGTAAATCTTAAGGACTGCTCATGAAATAGACCTGAGAAGCAAATGTAATGTGAATTTGGAATGGGTCCTGGTTTGGGTGTGTGGCTATAAGACATTCTCAGGATAACTGGGGACATTTCACTATGGACTGCCTATTATATGATACTAGGGAATTACTGATCATTTTATTATAATATTGTGATTATGTTGGAGAATGTCCTTACTCATAGGTGACGCATCCCAAAGTATTTGGGACAAACTGTCATTACATAAGCAGCTTACTTTGAAATGGTTCAATAGCAACAACAAATCTATATTTATATCTATAGTTATTTGTTTATTGAGAGAGAAAGAGAAATACAGTACGGCAACACATTAAAAACTATTAAATGTATGTAGTGGGTACATAGGTATTCTATACAATTATTTTGACTTTTCTATATTTTCTATACAGTTAAGGTATTTTATAGTTCCAAAGGTAAAAAAAGAAAATCGCTTAGTAAACACTGGCATAACCACAGCCTATTGTTCATGCTGCTCTCGTTTCAAAGCTGACATTTGATTATCATTTATTAAATATCTACTGCATATGCCAGGTACTGTTCCAAGTGCTAGAAATATGTAAATGAGGAAGATTCTGTCTTATTACTTCAAGAGTTCATAATTTAGTGTTTCTTTTGCTATTTTTCTTCAGTTCTAAGCCAAATTCTTACGAAATCTTGGGAATTAAAATAAGAATTTGCATCTGCTTAGGCCTAAGAATATTTTTAAGCAGTGTGTCTTCATCTAAGGTGATTGTTGATCAGCCCTATAATATCTAATTTTCTTGATAAGTTTTGTGTAAGAATAGGCAGTAGTGGATATGTTTAAGGTATTTGAATATAATGTGACAATGACAACCTTGGGGGTTTGCCCAGGTACATCATGGCATTCTGGATATATCTACATATACTTCTGACATTCACAGTTAGAATTGTGTTGGAGTTGGATAGTCCTGTTTGTAAGCAATGTACATGTGACCAGTGAACACACAAGTTTTCAAGAGGCAGAGCCTTCTTAAGAGCTGTGCGACTGACATGAATCCTCCCTCAAGGGATATTAAGAGTTCCATGAGATCTGGAAGTAACTGTGTTGAAAGATTGTTTTTCCTATTTGCTAATTTGTAGCCAGAAAGGCAAACAAACAAACAGCAACAAAAACAAGCCCATACTGTCACACTAAACATTTTCTTGGCATTATGTGATCCTCACATAACTCAAACCTCATAACATTTGAAATCCATTGTTGCAGTTCTTGCTGAAGAGCAACAATGTGAAGAAAGACAAACAAAAAAAATATGCTGAGGATGAAGGGCATTGCAGAAGAAATAAATGATGGATTCCAGAGGTAAAGTAAATTTAAGGAACTTAAAGGAAAGAGAATAGGGAGATCTACTGTAGTCTTTAATCTACGATTCCATTTAAAAAGGAAATAGTACTAGAGGCTCCTTATAAAACACATTAGATTATACTGTTGTAAATTACAATTGATTTAGCTAGGAGACTCTTATACATATCTACAGATTTGCAAAATTAAAATGGTATTCATGACTTGTAAACAAAGCTACTAATTGAACAATAATTTAAAGATGCAGACCTGAATAGAATTTCAGCAGCTGAATAACAATTAGGTGAATTTATGAGATGTTATCTGTGAGACACAGGAGGGTCTTGGGTTGGATTTAGCAGTGTGTACTTGGTAGACACTCAATAAATATTTGAAGGGAGGGAAAGAAGGGAAGAAAGGAGAAAAAGAGGGAGGGGGGAGAACTAAGCTGTTGTGCAATTATTTAGTAAACTTGGTAAGGAACTTGTGGTAATTTAGATGACTGGCTAAAGTTATCTCTTTTCTACATATAAGAAAAGATTTGATAAAAAAAACTACTAGAAGAAAAAGTATTTTTAATTTAAGTGAACTAATCATTGCCAGCCCATTAAGCAACACAGAAGCATCATTTACATAAAATTGATGCACTAATTACAAATTAGTCTCATCTTTGTAAAAGCATGCCCAAAAGTTTAGAAAATATTCCAATAGGTAAAATTCCTGGGCACACAGGAAATATACTTGAAACTTCCAGCATTTTAAAAATAGTATGATGATTTGTACTATTTATTAATACACTATATTTTGCTCATTCCCTAAGTTAATATAAAGGAATGGGAATCTCCTACTAGGCAACGTGAAGGGAGTGGGGAATTATAGGGGTTCTTGAACTTGTGGCAGAGGGGAGTCTCCATAGAGTCTTGTTTTCATTTCTCTGGAGTAAGACTGGGCGAAGAATCTTTCCCAAGTTCCCAGACAATAACGGGGCTAGACCAAGAGGCAATTAACCTGGCTTCCAGCCCACACGCTGACTTTTTTTTCTGTGATCTTGAACAACTCCTTTAGTTGTCCTCATCCTCATCCCTCAGAATCCTCACCCTTTCAGTAGCAGAGTTGGAGTATACCAGCAGTGCTATATGTTAGGAATTTTGTGAGCAGGTCGTTTAACTATTGGTAACTTAAAATTGGCAATAACGGAATTACTTACACCCTGGAAACTGGCAAACACTACAGTTGGGGTTTTTGCCCCCCCTCCCCCAGCAAGTTTACCAGCTGATGCTTTCGGAGTGTAAGGCACTGTGATTCTATGATCTGCTGCTTAGAAAGTGATCCTATGTCACACGAGTAGACATTCTGAGAGGTTTCGCTATCGTTTAAAGTTAACTCCATGATAAAATTCTCCCCAGAAATAAAAAGTGTAAGGAAGAAGATAAAATTTGTTTCTATCAAAACTGTTATTTTAATAGAATATCCTTCTATGAATGATGATATGTCAAAAGCTGAAGAATTCAAGGATACCAGAACATAATGTGAAGTCGGTAATCCCTAGCTTAACAATATTGAAGGTATGCCCTTGTAGGTGATTTAGAATCTACTGGAGTTTTGTTTTATCATTCCTTTCTAATAACTGGATGTTAGAAATATTTTCATCTTGACTGTCTAAAGACTTGCTTACAAAAGTGAAGACTTAATATTTCACTTAGTTTATTATTAAACAGAAAGTTTGACCTTACAAGATTGATTCATTTATTTAACTCTCACTTATTACACTATTGAAGTGCTTGTCACTGAGGAGGTGGCATTCGAGTTATGTCTAAAGGAATGAGTAAGGTTGGATAAAGGAAATGTAGGAAATGCATTCAAGCAGCCGAACCCACAGATTGGAAAGCATGGAATTGTGCAAGGTGTTAGAAGACATATATATGAGCTAAATGAAGCCTGCTGCAAAAACGAGACTGTGAGTAGAATGGTTCAGTTCTAGAATCTAGAATCAGGCAGACTCAGAGCCACTGGCAGGGTGTAAATTCTAGCTACTAGAATTTAATAAAAATACTGTATTTTTTCCTGTTTTATTGTTACCTTGATTTATGGTAATTAATACGACTTTTTATTGCTCATAGAGATACTGTTTCTTTTCCAAATAAAGTATTCAAGTGTTAAAATATTCAGTAAATAATAGACAGATGTTGCATTTGTGTGGCAAAAAAAAAAAAATTATAGGATGGTATGCACATGACTGCTATAGGCAAAGGTTGGTTATTGAAGAATTTTAAGTGTCCTGATGAATTTTCCAGAAGTTATATTATTCACCGTCTGCTGTTTGTATGATTACAAAATGAATATAGCTTTTGGCTTCCTCTGGCCACTGTTTAATTTCTGTATGTGGTGATGCCTGCCTGTCTCCACGTTCATATTTTCTTTAAAAGCCTATGAAAGCTAAGCTCCAAGATAAAGCATATTGGTTTCCTAGTGCTTAAGATGTGACACTCTTTACTTGCTTTTGAAAAACATTGACTTATTTACTGGGGTAGGGGGTGTAAAGTGTATGTATGTATATATATTTTCCTGAAAAAAAAAAAAGGAGACAGTTAATTAGAGTGATTTGCCAAGCTGAGCCTGACTGTGGATTGAATTTTAATCTGTCAGTCCCCTTTTTAAACAGAATTTTCTTTTCTTAATAGAATTTAGGAAACATCATAAAGTATATCATTTCTACAAAGTAAATGTATAATAATAATGTGTTTTAAAACAGCGAAAATCAAGAAATATTCAACAAGTTAGACAGTGTTTTTGTATTACTTCCCTCTGTCTATTGGTAGGATTTTATGGTTATTACTATCTCAATGGAATTCAAGGTTCTTTTCACTACCAGAATCAACAGGAAGGAACAAAGACAAGCAGAATAACAAGTTTATCCACTAAAAGACAAAGTTTATTTCACACGATGCAGGAAAGCAGTGTTCTCGTGCACAGTTTAAACAATTGTAAAGACTGTTGTTTCTCAGAACCAATGATAATCAGAGCTTAGTTGTAAGTCTTCTCAGCGCGCTGCTGGATGTGTTTACTTGCACATACGTACACATACACACATGTCCCTCAATTTGTCCTTTAAATAAACAGACTCATCCTACGTGTGTTCTGTGACTGGCATTTTCACTTAATAATAGGCCTTAGACACCTTTTTATGTTAATGTACATGAAACTGCTTCATTATTTTTCTTGACTGCATTCTTCTTTTTTCCATAAAATGAATGTCTGATAATTTATTACCAAGTCTTATTTTAATGGATATTAGGTTATTCATAGTTTCTTTTTCTTCCAGTGAAGCATCATTAGCTATGTGTCTTTATGAACTTCAGTGCGTATTTCTGATAAATTGTCTAAAACAATGTATATTTTAACTTTACCTACTTTTTAAAACAAATTGTCTCAAATTTTTATGAACTTCTCCATTGGCAATATGTTGATTTGAAATATAGTTGATTAGTGACCTAATATTCTATGGTGAGAGTGAAAGTTTCCTCTTAAAGTATCTTGCTCATCATATTTGCTGTCTGCATAGTGTGTTATAGTCTGTGTTACTTCCCTTTCCATGCTCACACTCCTTCCTACTTTCTCAGCACCCCCCCCCCCCAAATTGTGAGCACACAGAGGTTCCGTGATTTTTGTAACGCCGTGAACCCAGGTGCCTGCCACATAACAATCGCTCAAAAATATTGAAAAAATTGTGGGAGAACCCCCACTCCTACACATTTATAAAATCATAATATTTTTATATTCAAACAATTGCTTTTCTGTAATGACTTGATAACATTTCCTCTCCTTGTTGTGGTTGAACTTTCTGGCGAATTTTATATTTAATTGCAATATTTTATGTTACAGCTAGTATGTTTACATTTCGGTAATGAGGTAGAAATCCTAGAAGGGAGTAAGAAAACAATTCTTAAAAAATGAACTCAGTTTTATAGACCTTGAATTATTTCACGTGTCATCCAGTTAAGAGTGATTCCTGTTAACATATCCATCTTGAGAACACACATTAAATAAAACTAGTGAACCAAAATATAATACATTTGCTTTAGTTAATTGCTAGTGATGAGTTTTTAAAGCTTGGTTGAAAAACTAATGTTAATCTTTAGATTTTAACCATTTTCTCTCTCAAACATGATTATTTAAAAATGTGCATCTTATTTTAAAAAGCTCTGATGGAAGTCTGTGGTTAATAGATAACCTGGTTTTAATAACTCACAATTGAAAATCATTAAAAATGAATAGTGATTTTTTTAGTTACATGTATTTTTTTAAGTGAAATCCCCTTTTGATGACCAGTGTGCTTTGAGTGTCTGACATTGTTTTGCCTAAATATACCTGCACGTATGCGCATACCAGATAGATCTAATTATTATTTATATGTGTGACTTTTATAATGAGAAAGGGATACACATTTTGTATTTATATTTTTATTTTTCTGAATTAGAACTGGAAATGATTAATTACAGGGCAATATTGCTTGTCAAGTTGTGAATAAATATGTTTAGCATTAGTATAGCTGTTTATAAACAAGAAAACCCAGAGTGCTTGCCAAGCAGTTGATTAAAAAATGTATTCAATTCATCACATAGTCTCTGTAGGAAAGATCTTTACATTTGTATGGGTTGGCATTTAGTGATTAAATCTCTTTAAACATTTCAATTAGGCTGAAGGCCACCCAAAGCCATTGCTCTCAACTTGAAAACTCTTTCAGCTACCGTATTTGCCCGGGTCTTATATTAATGTTTGCTCCAAAAGACACATTAGGGCTTATTTTCAGGGGGTGTCTTATTTTTTCATGTATAGCAAACTACATTTATTCATTTATTCATGTACAAAAATCTACATTTATTCAAATACAGTCATGTCATCTACTTCTGGAACATCATCATAACTCTCCAAATCCTGAATTCCAGCTTGAATTTCTTGTGATTCCATTTCCTGTAGAACCATTGGCCCCAATCTCTCACATCCAGCAATAGAGCTCTCCTTAAATGAGCACTTCTTGTCCATGTAACCTGCTCGTAGTGCATTGGCAACACAGCTCTCAGTAATTTTATCCCATGAATTCTTCACCCGAGTCACTACCTCTTGCAGGGTAGGCTTCAAAAAGTTTCCACGCTGATTTCTCTCTATTCTATTTTCAATGTAGTCATTCATTTCCATGTGCAAATCATTCTTGCGTGGCTTGTTTATTGCAATATCAAGAGTCTGGAGATAGGCAGTCATTCCTGTGGGAATCAATATTTGATCTTCTCTCTGCAAGGAAGTTCTTCCTGTCTTTAGTGCGGTGAGTGCTGGCTGAATCCCAGACTAATAGACCTCTTTGGCCACCTCGCAAAACAAGTGGCAGCATTAAATCGACCCACTTCCTTATAACTGCTTGTGTGCCGTAGGCTTTTTCGGTTTCAAGAACATAAATGCCTGAAACACGTTCAACCTTATCTTGCTTGCCCTTAGAATTAGAGGTGGGGCTTTCTTTCCATCCAGAGGAATTGCCAAAATACAGGTAACACATGCACTTTCGTAACCATTGGAGGGAATGTGGATTGATGAGGCACCCCTCTGATCAATTGTCGTTTGAGATCCTGGCCCATAAACACTGCAGTTCCATCCATTGCAATCATGTTGGAGAGTTGGTGTTTATAAATGTCAATGCCATCAACAAAGGACTTGAATGCAAGTGCACGTTTAATAACTTCAATATCTTCCATCTTGAACAGTATTGTCAACTTGAGAGACAGTTCATATCACTGAAGGAAACCATCCAGCCAGTTTTGTGATGCTTTGAATTCTTCTGGGGATATTTGTAACTGTGGTGCCATTGCAAGGGCAAATGCTTGAGTATCAGCCCTGCTCACAACCAAAGCCTTTGCTCTTTTGTCAGCAATCCATTCATAGATGATGTCTTCCAGTTCAGGAAATAATGGTTGCCGACCTGATCCACATTTCCTAGCATTTCCCTCGTCCACCTGTTGACTGAGGTTATCATACTCTCCTCACCATTTTCGGACCACTTGGAGATCCAACTTCTTCTCTTTGCAGGAAGCCATGGGATTGATTCTTGCCCCGGGAGTCCTCCACAATTCCTTTTTTGTACTTGACGGAATAGCTCTTTCCTTTTGCACTCATCTTGTCTGGGGGTCAAAATATTATTCCCTTTAAATCTACCATTAAATCAAGTGTTAATTGAAGACTTACGAGACAGGAGTGGCAACAAAAATGATGACAGTTAAAAATGATGGTCCACAAAAAAGCGACAAAAAATTGCAGGCACCAAAATTCAGAAAACGTTTCTTTATTTCACACAAGTGCATTAAGTAGATCCATTACAACACACAACGTATTGAATTGTGAAGATTCATGTTAGACACAACCATGTCTGTTCGTGATCAAGTGCGCACGTTATTCGTGCGTTGTGTCTGTACTCCGATTGGTCATTCGGCAATAAGTCTCGGGTTCATCTGTTTACATAGGTGTTTACCTCTCATCCAAAGGCTCCCACTTGGGTATTTACAAATACTTAATTATAATTTATATTATCATTTATTTTAAGTACTAATGTCAATAGTATTATTTATGTTTAATTATATATTAGTATTATTATTTTATAATTCAGTACGTCTGTCATGCATTGCAACGGACATACTAAATGTGTCTGGCTGACGATCTTAACTGGGGCTTATTTTTGCAGTAGGGCTTCTATTACAAGCATCCTGAAAAAATCATGCTAGTGCTTATTTTCCGGTTAGGTCTTATTTTCAGGGAAATACGGTATAATAGATATAAAGCTATTGGGGCAGTCATTGTCACTTTCACAAGAGTCTTAAATCTAGAGCAGTGCTTCCCAAAGTCCAGGCTGAACAACTATCACCTGGAAAGCCTGTTAGAACTGAGATTCTTGAGCCCCACCTTCAGAGATTCCAATTCAGGAGCCTGGGGTGGGACCTTTCCAGGGAGCTCCAGGCCTAGATTCAGGCCACTGGTGCAGAGACACGCTTTGGGAACCACTGTACTAGGAAATTCAGTTGTGATTTGAAAGTAGACAGCCTTATTGATCTTCTCTAATGGTTTTTTAAACCAAACTTATAAAAAGAGACTTCATTTGGCAGATATTTCAGAACAAAATATCATGAAGTAATAAAATAGCAAAAGTGTTTTTATGTAAGATTTGGGAGGAGGAGCAGAAGAGAACGAGTATGGTGACCTCTCTATTTCTCTTCTGTTCATTGAGATCAGGGGGAAACATTCTGAAAGTTATTCTTAGTTTCTTTCATGTCCTCACCAACTTTCCTAATGGCAAGTGTATTGAAGTCATTGAGACTTTGAACTCTACCAGTGCTAGCTGTGTGACCTTGGGCAAATTACTTTGTGTTGTTATCTATTGACTTGTAACAAAATACCCCCAAATTTAGCAGTTTAGAACAACATATATTATCACTTACAGTTTCCAAGTGTTGAGAATATGGGAGCAGATTAGTTGAGCTGTTCTGGCTCAAGATCTCTCATGAGGTTTCAGTCAAACTGTTGGTTAAAGTCTCTGAAGTATTTCAAGTATTTGCTTTCAGCCTCACTCACATGGGTATTTGTAGGAGGCTTCAGTTCCATGCCGTGTGGGCCTCTCCATATGTCTGCTTATGACATGGCAGGAGAGCACACACAAGACAAAGGGCACAGTCTTTTTATAACCTAATCTCAGAGGTGACAGTTCTGTTCATTAGAAGCAAGTCACTTGAGTCCAGCCCATACTTAAAATGGAGAAGTAAATTCCATCTCTTGAAGAGAATATCAAAGAAGTTTTGGCCACATCCTTAAAACTATCACACTATATTAGCATCGGTTTCTTCATCCATAAAATGGGAAAATGAGATTTAATAGGAGCTCAAAAATGGTAGGTATTATGTTATCATCATCGTCATCATCACCATCATCATCATCATCATGATTCCTTAAGAATTTTACACTCAACCGAAGTATCTGGTGTGTGAAATTCTCCCCACCCAACTCTGTATTTTATAAGCTGTCATATTTTGTAAAACCCTCTTATTTTTTAAATGAATGAAATGTACCCTGATAATAAAACCAGACTCTATACAATTGAAGTTGTAGACTGATGTCATTCTGGTCGTGGATGAAAACCTCTATAATAATCTATTATTGAATAAGAGTCAGTAACTGTTAAAGAATAAGTTGCATTACCAAGTAGGGTATAGCCTTTAAACACACAAGGAAACTAACTCTCATTTACCTTAAAAATGATCATACCATTTGGCCCTATGATGTATCTCTGCAATTTTGTCTTAAGAAAATAATGCCAAAATTTTGATGCAAAAGATGTTTAGCACAGAATAGATAATATTTGTGGTTGGCAGCCTCCAAGATGGCCCTTGATGATTGGACCCCACCTCCGATGTTCCTGGTCTTGTGTAATCTCCCGCTGCATTCTACCAAGTAGAAGTGTAAGATTAAGTTATAATAAGACTGTGGCTTCTGTCTTGAGGGCTGCCACTCTCTCTTTTACACATGGTAAGTATAATTTTAACTACACGTGGTGTCAATCTTCTCTTCTTCACCCCAGAAATGTACTAGAAGGAAATAAACAAAGTAATGAGTGTTAGGATAATGTATGATTTGTTCTACTTTTCTGTATTCTTCCATTCCCTATCAAGGTCATATGTTATTTTACAATGGAGAAATGGTTAAAAAGAAAAAGAGAAATAAAAAATAAGAAGTAGAACAAAGTACATGTAGATGTTTAAACATGTATAGCGTTTGAGAAATATTTGATTATTTAGGGAGAAAAAAGTTGTAAATTTGTGCATTTGTAATTCAGTAACTACAAGGAAAATACATAATTTGATTTAAGATCGTGTAATATTTAAAAGTTGTATAGTGATCATATATCTTGATAATAAGACAAAAAAATCTAAATGAAATGTTTATAGGAAAATACTGGTGAATTTTTACTTAGCAGTGAATTTTTACTTGCAGATGAAAGTACCATGTAATTCCACAGTAATTTTATTGATGACAATTTAGTAACAATGTAGTATGAGTCTAGTAATTTAGGTAACAGACTTTACTAGTACATCTTTGCTAGTTCATTCCCCCCAAATCGGAACTTCAACCAATGAAGATCTATGATTTGTTGGTCTTGTTTAGCGATAGGATTTTGTAAATGATAGTCACTGATGCTTTGCTGTCTAGTCTTCTCACTGTTGGTTTACCTTCCCTCTTCCAGTACATTCTGTAGCATGTAAGTGCCTTCCATAATGGCCGAGGCCGTGCCCTGTGGGGCTGGCTCTCTTTTGGCATCTGCTACAGGTCACTACCACATGGTTGTCTAGAGAAGGGCAGGTGAGCGGAAACATTAAATTGCTCAGGTTGTTTGGTACCAGCCACATTTTGTCCTGCAAGAACTGAAAAAAAGAAGGTTTCATTTCTATTCTTGTTCATTTGTTGTTAGCAATAGCATTGCATTTAGAAAACTAGGGTTATTTTTCCCCCTGCTTTTGAACCCTTTGTTCTTAAAATTACCTGAAGCATTTTGCTAAGATTTGAGTTGATTACGTGTTCTCTACGATGCTCACAACTAATGTTTATTTTTTGTATTTTGTTTTCTGAATTGGTCAAATCAAATAGAATAATCTCCAAAGTACCAAATTTACTAGAATTCTAAGTTTACAAAAATATATCTACACTAGAATAGATGCATCTCATTGACAGCAAATACAGTTTCAGATACTACTTTGGGGAGATACTAATTTTTTATACACTCGTGTTTCAGATAATATTAATGGAGCTTCACTCTAAAGTTCTCTTCTTCACTCTAAAATCACTCTTCAGGAGAAAGAGTCCTTTAAACTATACTAAATGGTCAGTGTAAATTCCAGTTGGCTGTGTGCATATTTGTTCTTCAGAGAGGTTGTTTAAGGGGGAAAAGTCGTAATTAAGAAGAGTATATAATGTTCTCTTGTCTGTGCTTAGTTTAAAAAACAACATTACTTTTAAGACCTATTTTCCTTTTAAAATAATCCCATTGTTAAAGAATGTTTTCTTCATTTTGACTAGCTTTCCTATTCCTGCAACCTTACAGCCTCATGTGTATATGTGGACTTAATAAGGGGCTAAAATAATGGTAATGTTTTTAATCTATAAGATGATGCATGTACACTCAACCCATTGAATCTTATGAGGTGCTTCAGTTTGAGCTATGTAGTAATTTTGCATTTTCATTTTCTCTGATTTAACTGATGTCTATAAATAAAGGTTACAACTTACTTTAATAATAAAAAACCCATTATCATTGTGTGGTGGAGCTAACGTATTATCATTACTACCATTAACAACTGCTGGTGTTAATAATACATATTTTCTGCTTCATCTCAAAGCAACCTGCATTTGAAGCAAAGGACTGAGGTAGATTGTCTTTTAAGCTTATTCTCTCATTGTTTTGTTCAAAAGGGAAGATTATTGTTAAAAGATCCGGAAAGCACAATGTTTGGGTCTTAATCAATATTACAAGGTAGCAAATTGTGCTCACGCAAGTACCCTGGTAATTTGCTTTGAATTACAGAGAAGAGTGGGTCCTGGAACCTTCATCAGCTATAGCTACACCACCCAGTGGAGGAGAGCGATTACTGTAGTTGCCAAATCAAGCAGGGACGTAGACATGCAAGTGATTGAGAGAAAAGCCATTATAGGGTTGACCTTGAAACTTATTTATTTTTTATTTTATTTACTTATTTATTTTTTATTAGTTTCAGGTGTACAAAACAATGTAATAGTTAAACATTTATCATTTGTATCCCTCACACAGTGATAACTCCCCTCCCCCGATATACCACCCCGATCTACCACCATCGCACACAGCCATTACATTTTCACTGCCTCTATCCCTAATGCTGTACTCTGCTTCTTGTAAATATATATATATATATATATATATATATATATATATATATATATATATATATATATATATATATATATATATATATATAATTGTAGTTAACGTTCATTATTGTTCAGCTTCAGGTGTACAGTGCAGTGATCAGGCATCTACAAAAACAGTCTCAGAGACATAGAGTTAAAACTAAGGGTTGCTAGATGGGAGGGAGAGGTGTGGATAAGGGGAAAGTGAGGGGATTAGAAAACACAATCAGTAACCACAAGATTGCCACGGGGTTACGAAAGCTAATTTGGGGAATGTAATCAATAGTGTTGTAAAGACTTTGTAGGGTATCCGATGGACACTTGTCTCATTAGGGAGACCACCTCAGGGATGACCTTGAAACTTTTATACTTCGTTTGGAAACACAAGTAAATCATTCAAGGATTTATATATTTAACTACTGTCAGTTACTTGTGATGGATCCACCTGATAACATGAAGAATGCACATTTGAGAATAGCATAACAGATGAGATTGGACTTGGCCTGCCCCCCGCCCTCCATATAGTTCTCTTGCCCATTTATTTGGAAAGGAGGAGGGAATTTAGCAAGCCTTTGCATCTCATCCTGCCACATGGCTTGCATGTGCACATATATACAAAATTAACAAAGAAGGAAATAAGTGTTTTTAAATGAAGCATTAGCTTTGTATTCAGATTTTACCACCATCACCCCTCTCCCGAACCAGTATCAAATTTCACTTCTGGCCTTTTCCTTCTCCCATTGCAAGTGTTCAAAAAACATTGTTATCTCTTTCTGTTTGGTAACCTGTATGGAATTTTAAATTAAACTTATTTTAGGTGTATCCCCTTTCATGATTCTGTAAGACAACAGTAATGATCATTGTGTGTGTGTGTGTGTGTGTGTACTGTTTTGCTTTGCAGAGACATTTTTAACTGATTATTTGATCAATTTGCACATGTAGCAGTTATTGTCACTTTAATGATTGGGGAAGCTTAATCAGCACTGTTGAGATTCTTGTCTCCCCATGGACTGTGTCAACATCTAGATCTGTGGTGACATCTTGGATTTGCTCTCATTGCTCAATTAGACCGACTTGCCACAGGTATAGAAAGCTTTTTTGTTTATAATTTTTTCATGAACATAAATTAAACTAATGATTAAACCAGCAAGTATACAGTTAAAAAGATGTATTTTACAGATGGTTTTATAGATCTGGACTTAACTGAGTATCTCACTGCAAATTAGTTCCCGGTTTGATAAATCCTATACCTCACAATCTCTGGCTAATATGACCCTTGTTTAGTCTTCTTCAAACTTTTAATTCACCCAATCTCTGGATTTATTGGTAATTCCCTGGAGAACTAACTATCCTTCTGGATCTTTGAACAACTTGTCCAATCAGCTAATGTGTTAGGCCCCTCCACCTCACTACCCAGTTTCTGCCTCACATCTCAGCTCTCTTTAGGAAGAAATAGCCTTTCTCACCACACAGCAGCTAAAAAAGAGAAAGGTCACTCAATAACGATCCCAGCCACTTTCTCCTCTCCAACAACTAGAAAATATTTTTTTCCCTCCAAACCTATTCCACCTCACCAACTTTTTATTGTTGAGAGGTTATCACATCTCCTATGTGAAATTTTTTTAACTGAATAAAATTAGTCATTTTCAGCCAATTTCAGCAGATTAAGTCACACTGGTAAATGGAATGAGACTATAAACTTCAAGTAACATTCCATCTAAATACTTTTAAACTCATAAACAAGGAATTGGGGAAGTGATATGGTTTCTTTTGAGGTCCACTTTAGGATTTTTAATATCGTTGTAATGCAATGTTTTATGTAGGTGGATTGTATGGAAATTCTATTTTGAACTTTTAATAGAGTGAATGGTTGGCAGCAAGTTCCCCCCATAAATACAGTGAAAAAGGCAGACAATAGACAGAATGTCCCTTAAGTTAGACCAACTACCCAGCATGACAAGGTGCCACCTCATTTTATTTCTTCCCCATTTAATGGATTTTAAGAAGACAAGAAAACTCAGGAAACATTATACGTTCCTTGCAATTTAATTCAATTCAATAAATGTATACTAAGCTACTGTTCCTTTTAAAACTCTAACCTTGGTGTTTGGGAAGGGGCTTCAAGGTACAAAAATAACTGAGGTTCAATTTCTGCCCTCAGATAAATCTGGAATAGAAAAATCATGTTATGTAGCTGGAACACTCACAGCTGACCAGAGAAAGTTTCCGTTCACAGCAGTTTGCCCAGTTATACTGCATATGAGTTTGTCCCTAAAGTTAGGCCGTAGTGATATTACCACTTACAGCACTGTCCTAGGCACTGGGTGTGGCCTTTACTGAGACCAATGGCGGTCCTTGCGGGACTCTGTCTAATTCACCATGCAGCCAGTCATGTGTTTGTTGAAACAAGTTTAATAAATCAGCAAAACAATGAGTAGCAATCCAGTGTTGCCAGATTTCAAGTAAAGATGGTGCTGTCATTTGCAAAGGGTATACTTGAATAGGTAGTTAGCCCCCTAGGTAGTCTCCCATTGTTAAATCTGGCCCCTGCTAGAGCACCTTTTGACAGGTGAAAAATGCAACTGGGACAAAGGGAGTCTGAGCAGAACATCTATCACCCATTCCTGCTGTTCCTGACGTCAATTGCCCTCCATGTACCACCAGGAAAAGCAAGCTTGGTCTCCAGTGCCCAACCAAGCCACCAGCTGCTGACCCCCAAGTGACGAGTATTTGTTTGTTCTTCACTTCTTCAGTTTTAAGGTTGAACTGACTTTTCCTGGGAAAATGCAGTTGACCGCATTAATTTCAGGCATATCATTTGCCCAAAGAAAGTGCTAGCGAGTTTCTTTCTTGATAACAATGTGCTTCTGAAACCGAGCATTTGTGCCCGGGAACAATAAAGAAGTCTAGGTCTTGAGTTGGTGACCTGATTTCTATTGTTAACTCTCCTGTCAAGGGCCTCTCCTCCTTGAAGTTATTTTAAAACCTGATCTCAGAGCAATACAGTCGGCTTCACATGGGAATTAGTGGGCTGCATATAAAGTAAAATAACTTTGGCTAAAAAGAGAAGAACACTAAAAACTTATCTATGACGTAGGTGACTGGAATCGTTACTAATAGTCACAGAATTATTTAGAGAAAAATTATCCCATCTCTTTGATAACAGATAAAACGTTTTTGTTCAATCGTATTATAATAAGGCCAATAAGAGGGGAGCTCCTACTATGAATTACATTCCTAATGTTATTTTATTATTTTTATGTTTAAAGTAGGCAAATGATCATTGCTCAAGTAGATGTCTCTTGATACCTATTTTATTTTTTTAAATTATTTCTTTATTTTTTTTTTTCAGTTACTGTTGACATTCCATATTATGGTATATTAGTTTCAAGTGTATAGCATTGTGCTTAGATATTTACATAATTTATGCAGTGATTCCACCCGATAAGTCTAGTACCCACCTGGCACTATGCACAGTTGTTGCAACGTTACTGACTATATTCTCTATGCTGTACTTTACATCCCATGATTATTTTGTAACTACCAATTTGTACTTCTTAATCCCTTCCCCTTTTTCACCCAGCTCCCAACCCCCCTCCCCTCTGGCAACCATCAGTTTGCTCTCTGTATCTATGAGTCTGTTTCTGTTTTGTTCTTTTGCTTATTTTGTCCTTTGGATTCCACATATAAGTGAGATCATATGTGTTTGTCTTTCTCAGTCTGACTTATTTCACTTAGTATAATACCCTGTAGGTCCATCCATGTTGTGGCAAATGGTAAGATTGCATTCTTTTTTATGGCTGAGTAATAATCCATTCTGTATATGTAACACATCTTCTTTATCCAATCATCTGTTGATGGGCACTTAGGTTGCTTCCATATCTTTGCTATTGTAGGTAGTGCCACAATGAACATAAGGCTGCATATATCTTTTCAAAATACCACGTTTCCCCGAAAATAAGACCTAACCGGCAAATAAGCCATACCAAGATTTTTCAGGATGACATCCCCTGAACATAAGCCCTAATGTGTCTTTTGGAGCAAATCTTAATATAAGACCTGGTCTTATTTTCGGGGAAACACGGTACTATCTTTGGATAAATACCCAGGAGTGAAATTGCTCAGTCATAAGGTAGTTCTATTTTTAATTTTTTGAGGAACCTTCAAACCATTTTCCATAGTGACTGCACCAATTTTCAATCCCACCAACAGTGCACGAGAGTTGCCTTTTCTCCACAGCCTCGCCAACACTTGTTTGTTGATTTATTGATGATAGCCATTCTGACAGGTGTGAGGTGATATCTCATTGTGGTTTTGATTACATTTCTCTGATGATTAGTGACATTGAGCATCTTGCTATGTCTACTAGCCATGTGTATATCCTCTTTAAAGAAATGTCAATTTAGGTCCTCTGTCCATTTTTTAATGGGATTATTTGTTTGTTTTTTTTGGTATTGAGTTGTATGAGTTCTTTATAAATTTTGGATATTAACCCCTCATCAGATGTATCATTAGCTAATCTTTTCCCATTCATTGGGATGTCTTCATTTTGTTGATGGTTTCCTTTGATGTGCAAATACTTTTTTACTTTGATGTAGTCCCACTTGTTTATTTTTTCTTGTGTTTTCCTTGCCTGGGGAGATATATCAGGAAAAATTATGATTAAGATCAGTGTCAGAGAGTTTACTGCCTATGTTTTCTTCTAGGAGTTGTATAGTTTTGGGTCTTACATTTAAGTCTTTAATCCATTTTGAGTTTATTCTTGTATATGGTGAAAGAAGGTGGTCCAGTTTGACTTTTGTTGCATGTATCCAGTTTTCCCAACACCATTTATTGAATAGACTGTCTTTATCCTACTGTATATTTTTGCCTCTTTTGCCATAGATTGAATGACCATATAGGTGTGGGCTCATTTCTGGCCTCTCTATCCTGTTCCATTGATCTATGTGTCTGTTTTTATGTCACTACCATGATATTTTTATTACTATAGCCTTATAGTGTAGTTTGATATCAGATAGCACATACCTTCAATTTTGTTCTTCTTTCTCAAAATTGCTGTGGCTATTTGGTGTCTTTTGAGGTTCCATATAAATTTTAAGATTATTTGTTCCAGTTCTGTGGGAAATGCCATTGGTTTTTTGATAGGGATTGCATTGAATCTGTAGGTTTCTTTTGGTAGTATGGACATTTTGACAATGTTATTTCTTCCTATACATGAACACAGTATATGTTTCCATTTATTTATAACTTCTTTGATTTCTTTCTTCATGTCTCATAGTTTTCCGAATACAGGTCTTTTACCTCCTTGGTTAACTTTATTCCCACATATTTTTTTTCCATGAGTTATACATGGGATTGTTTTCTTAATTTCTCTTTCTAACAATGTGTAAAAAGATAACCAATTTCTGAATATTAATTTTGTATCCTACTACTTTACTGAATTTGTTTATCGCTTCTAATAGTTTTTTTGGTAGAATCTTTAGGGTTCTCTCTAGTATGATGTCATCTGCAAATAATGACGGTTTCACTTCTTCCTTTCCAGTTTGGATGCCTTTTTTTCCTTTTTTGTCTGTCTGATTGTTGTGGGTAGGACTTCCAATACTATGTTGAATAAAAGTGGTTATAGTTGACATCATTGTCAGATTCTGGACCTTAAGGAGAATGCTTTTAGCTTCTTCCCATTGAATGTGATATTAGCTGTTGGTTTGTTATATATGGCATTTATTATGTTGAGAGTATTCCCTCCATTCCCACTTTGCTGAGAGTTTTTATGGTAAATGGATGCCGGATTTTGTCAACTGCTTTTTCTGCATTTATTAATATGATCATATGATTTTTATTTTTCATTTTGTTTATGTGGTGTATCACATTGATTGATTTGGGGATATTGACACAACCTTGCATCCCAGGAGTAAATCCCACTTGATCATGGGGTACAATCTTTTTAATGTATTGCTGAATTCAGTTTCCTAATACTTTGTTGAGGATTTTTGCATCTAAGTTCATTAGAGACATCGGGATGTAATTTTCTTTTTTTGTAATGTCTTTTTCTGGTTTTACCTCAGGGTAATGGTGGTCTCATAAAATGAGCTTGGGAGCTTTCCCTCCTGAATGTTTTAGAACAGTTTGAGAAGGATAGTTGTTAATTCTTCTTTGAATGTTTGGTAAATTCACCTGTAAAGCCATGCAGTCCAGGACTTTTGTTTGTTGGAAGTTTTTTCATTACTGATTCAGTTTTCTTAGTTGTAATCGGTTGGTTCAGATTTTCTGTTTCATATTGATTCAATTTGGGAAAATTATATGTTTCTAGGAATTTTTCCATTTCTTTCAGATTCTCCAATTTGTTGGTATCTAATTATTCATAATATTGTATTATAATCCTTTGTATTTTCATGGTATCAGTTGTCACTTCTCTTTCATTTCTGATTTTATTCATTTGGGTTTCTCTTTCTCTCTCTCTCTCTCTCTCTCTCTCTCTCTCAGATTGGTAAAAGGTATGTCAATTTTGTTTATCCTTTCAAAGAACTGGCTTCTCTTAGTTTCATTGATCATTTGTGTTATTTTTTATAGATTCTATTTTGTTTATTTCAGCTCAGATTTCTATAATTTTCTTCCTTCTATTCACTTTGGGCTTTGTTTTCTGTTCTTTTACCAGTTCCCGTAAGTATAAACATAGATTGTTTACATGATACTTTTCTTGTGTGTTATGGTCGGCCTGCATTGCTATGAATTTCCCTCTGTATATTTTGGGTCATTGTGTTTTTATTACTATTTGTCTCAAGATATCTTTTGATTTCTTCCTTTACCTCATTGTTAAGCCATTCATTGTTTACTAGCCTGTTATTTAGCCTCCATACGTTTGTGTGTTTTTCAGTGTTTTTTTTTCTTTTAATTGATTTCTAGTTTCGTAGCATTGTGGTAAGGGAAGATGCTTGATATGATTTCAGTCCTCTTAAACTTATTGAGACTTGTGGCCTAACATGGAGTCTGTCTTGGAAAATGTTTCATGTGCACTTGAAAAGAATGTATATTCTGCTGCTTTAGGGTGAAAAGCTCTAAAATTATCAATTAAATCTATCTAATCTAGTGTATCATTTAAGGTTGCTCTTTCTCTGTTGAAATTCTGTCTGGAAGATCTGTTCCTTGGTTTCAATGGGGTGTTGAAGTCCTCTACTATGACTGTATTACTGTTGATCTCTCTCTCTTAAAATGTGTATACATTTAGTTGCCAGAGACAGGTGGTGAAGCATGGGCAAAATGGGTGAAAAAGGTCAAAAGGTACGAAGTTTAAGTTATAAAATAAATACGTCCTGGGGATGTAATGTACAACATGGTGACTGTAGTTAATAATACTGTATTGTATATTTAAAAGTTGCTGTAAGAGTAGATCTTAAAAGTTTTTATCGTGAGAAAAATTTTTTTGTAATTATGTATGATGATGTTAACTACACATGGTGATTATTTTGCAATATATACAAATATCAAATCATTATGTTGCACACCTGAAACTAATATAATGTTATAGGTCAACTGTGGTGGAGGAACAAACTTTCCTCTACCCTCAAGGTTCTTCTGGCTGGTCTAAAATAATCAAAGACATGAGACAGATTAGGAAGTGAAAAGCAATCAAATTTAATATGTACATATGTATGGGAACCCCACATACATGAGAGACTCAGAGACCTCACATGCATGAGAGGTTCAGAGATAGAAAGGGAACATGGTTGTATAAAACATTCTGAGCTAGGGATGAGGTACAGTTCCTTGGGGGCTTCAGAAGGTCACTGCACGGAGATCACATGTTCAGTAATCAGTAGTTTGCCCTGCCATATAAATAGATAGTCTTTCTGGTGATAACTCTTATGGGCCAGACTCCTAATTTAAATTCTTCCAGATAGTTATGATGAGGGGCAGAAGTTTCACGTGAGCCCCCAGTGTTTCATTTGCCTTTAACTCCAAATAATCCACATACCACTGAGGCACATCTTGGGGTGGCTCATTCTGAACCCCCATACAATTATACCTCAATTATTTTAAAGTCCTAATTTTAAAGTTCTAAAGTATTTACTATCTGTTGCAGTTTTTCTCTTCAATGTCAGATTTAGCAACACTTTTTATAACAAATGATTTCTAATGTCCCATTTAGTAGCTTGTTGCTTGTTTTGTTATCTATTGCAGTAGAACAACAGTATTGTTATCTATTGCAGTAGACCAACAGTAGAACAACAGTATCCAAACAGAAACAAACAAACAAATAAATAAAACATAACTGCAAGCAATTTCTTATTTTTAAGGAATCAGGCATTTATAAATATAACGTTTTGATGCTATAGAACAGTTTGTTTCCTTAAATATGTTAAGAAGGTTCATCACAATCTTATTTCAATCTACTTTTACTCAGCAAATCCTTTTTCTAGCAAACGTAAATTTCAGATAATTCCACATCTGTATTCTGAACAAATGGAGTTTGAGATTAGGAGTTTTAGCTGTTTGTATAAAGAGACAGTATTAGTTTTTTAAGTAATAATCAGAGCACTCTTTCAGCCAAGTCCTTCTTTTATGTCTACTTTCAGTCCAGTTTTTTTGTAATTGTACAAACAAGCCTTGATGACCCTACAAACTAATACACCACTGGGTTTTATAAGTGTTGATGATGGAATTTTTGTTGTTTGTTTCCTTTCCTTGTTTGTTTTTTCCTAGCTCAGAGAAAAAGTACTATAACATACTAAAATTTGGCAGTCCTTTGTTCTTGTCTAAACTGGAGTAGAATTCCTTAACATTCTCCACTACCCTCTAGTACTGGAATCTTCCACATGGGAGTTGTGCCTTACTTATTTTAAGTGAGTCAATCAGTAACTGTTTTGTTGTGTATTACAGGAAGGCAGTATCTTCCTGAGCTGGAATTCCTTTCTGAATGTACATTAAACTTCTTTTGAACTTATGATAACATGTTATAGATCTCAACTGGGGACTACATTTCCTTTATTTTAGATTGCCAGAAACCTCAGTGGCCCTAACGTTAACCAGTGCCATGGTGTCCAGTGAAGATTTATTTTACTTTCCAAGGTTCCTGATATTAATTGTAGGTATAATTAATACACGTCTTATTCTATGTTCCCAGAATGATACTAAGTGTAAGACAGCAATACGAAATAAGAAACTTTTTACCCTGTAATTAGAAACACAGGTTAAATTCATGAGTCAATTAGAAAGCAATAAATCATAGTGATCTTATATGGCATTGAGTTTAAAACTAACAGAGCTCTTAATCAGACGTGAAATGAATATCTGAGTAAAAGTGAAGAGAAAGGAGAGGTGATTGTGGGTTAAAGACCTCATGTAGGTACGACGTGCAGAATTTGGAGGCAGAAGAATACTTGGAAGGGTGGGAAAGAAAAAGTAGCCTTTTAGACTGGGTGATCAAGCAGAAGAGGCCAGTAAAGAGATTATTCAGATTGGAAAAAATAGAATGATAGGTAAGAGATTAAGCTAGGTAAGAAGGGGCCAAATCATGGAAGTCAAAGAAAGCTGTTGTCACTTCGCTACCCACTGTTGCACTGAAGCAGGGCTCATTTGAAGTTATCCATCCAGCAACAAGAGCGGTGATAATGGAGGTGGTGATGGTAGTGGTGGTGGTGGTGGTAGGGTGGTGATATTGGTAATGAACAGTTATTGAGTTCTTATTGTTTGCCTGGCTCTCGTACGTTTGGTGGATTATTGTAACTGAAAGCATTATTATTATTGTCATCATCATCGTCATCATCATCATCTATTTTACAGCCAAAGAGAGCAGGCTTAGAAGAGGTTTGTAACTCTCCCGAGACCACAGAGCCAATATGATATAAAGCCAGAATCTGAAATCAGGCAATTTTACACCATAGTTCACATCCTTAAACACTTCCCATTATTACCTCTATGCAATAAATATCTGCAGAGAGTGGCACTTAAGAGGCATCATCCTACGTGTTTTGGAGGGACATTGATAACTGAAGTCCATTCCCAGGAGAATAATTGGGATGATAAAGAACCACTGATCCCTGTGAACAGAAAAGAGACATAAAGAAGATAACCTGGTTTGTGAAGAAAAGTGATACATTTGGCTTTATGCTCCTCTTTGTTCTCCTCTTCTCCAGTCTCAGTGGGCTGAATTCCTTGCCATAATGTAATACAGAGATTGAGGAATTAATGTAGAAATGTTTAAGCAAATTATAAGGTGATCCCAGATGGATGTGACTATGTTTACCAGTGACAAAAGAGTTCCTAAGAGGTGTCATTCAGTTGTCTGTTTTGAATGAGACATCATTTGTTTATAGACTCCACTAAAACAATCCTTGAAGATTTAGTACACAGAAAACAAGATCATGTGTCTGTCAATTTCTGCAGTTGGTTGTGAGCCAAACACATGAGATCCTTTCTAGCCTTCAAGAAGTAGAGGAAGAGGAGAAGATGCCATTGTGTGGTTAGTATAGTGTCAGTCCTGCTGTCGGTCAGGATCTAAACAACACAAATGCAGCATTTCTTCTGTTCTAGAACTCCAACTGTTGTAAGATATGCCATTGTTTTTAATAGTGGTATTTTAGGGACAAAATCCGCTTCAGTAAAAGAAGACATCCTTTCTAAGATGGATTCTAATGTTAGAAATATTAAAATGTCTAAAGGTTTTTATCTTAGAGTAGAAGACACAAGAAGGAAGTTCTGCTAGAGTCTTTGTAAAATCCTTTTTTTTTTTTTTTTTTGGAGGGGCTTGGCGGGAGAGAGCGAGCAGGCACATTTTGGCAAAGGCAACATGATTTGTGGGCTGTAAGAGGTGAAGGACGGATGAGGAAGACAGAACCAAAGTCCAAGCATAGAAAGGGCCAAAATGAAATTAGGGATACAAGGAGGGAATTCTAGTGTCTGGACATGGGTCCTCTTATCAGTTTAGTCTAACTTCTAATGGAGGCTGTATGAAGTCATTCCTTAGGGTACACCCATTAACTATCTTCAAATAAGACCAAATTAACCTTGGCAGCCCAACCCAAGGAAACCCATCTTCTTCAGTTTATCAAATCTGTCTCCCAAGTCACAGGCCACAACACCTATCTCATTCTCATTTCTGGTGGCTTTAGCCTGACGATGTGATGGTGTCCTCAGGAACTTCTGACTCTTGACCGTCCATCGTGATGTAGATGAAGTTTTTCAGTGTGAACTTTGTGGATGCTCTCTGTCAGTTGCCCACCCTATAATAAGATGCACAGCTATTAAGAAGTATGTGGTCATGTCCGGACAGATGCCATCCTAAGTAGGTGGTGAGGTAGCTGTTGTACCGGAGCTTTACAACTTATACGTAGATAGTCTTAAATGACCCATGCCTTTGAAAGCTCTTTCTCGCTCTCTGTAAATCCAGTTCACCCCTGGATTATAAAGTCAGTAAAGGCAGACTATGACTTTCTGGTCCCCACTTTCTCCCCACACCTGCCCCCAGTGCTAAGCACATTGTAGGATCTTAGTAAATTTCTGTTGACTGTTCCTTTCTTTAATATCCTTGTCATACTTTATTGCTCTCAAGGCTGTTTAGCATAAAAAAATAACAAACTTTAAAGCTTAGCCTGAGAATCAGGTAGAGCTGGTAGACAATCTCTCCTGTTTGGCATTCACTTTTCTCATTTGAGTAAACTTTTCCCTACCATGAAGAAATGTACATAACATTTAGACTGATTTATGTGCAAATCTTTATTGCTTTAATTCTAAGAACTAGAAATGTTTCTCATTGAAATATTCAGCTCCTCAACATAACCCAAAACAGGCTTTTTAAAAGCCCATTTTAATTATTTTTCCAGACCAGTTTATGCCAAAAGAAGCAATTCAGTTCTTCTCACAGTGTCTCTATACTCTAATTAAAATGTTCCAATTTGCAGTTCTTTTTTTTCAATGTTCATTTATCCATGAAAGCCAAATTTGACCTAGATATGTAGACATGGCATTTTTAATCCCCAGTCTCTCAATGAATATTGCTTTATCATCTCTCCAGTACTAAAAAGTTTATGTAAACATACCACAGTGGGATAAAAGCAACAGCCTGGTGCTGTTCAGCGTGACTGGCACATATTACTTGATTATACATTTAGCACATTTGTGCAGGAATGTTTCTCCAGGATTTCTGAAATGGATAAGGCAATTGAGGGCATGGGGATGAGGAGATGTTTCCAAGGTCCCCTATGTAATTCAAGGCAGAGTAAAGATACAAGTCTCCCACCTGACTACTAGTGAAATGTTTCATGTGCTTGCTTCTTTGTTTATTTTTTCCTGAAGAAGAAAGTTTTGGGAAATAAAAAGTCCTCCTTTTAGCATAATGTGTCTGGATCACACTGTGCTGTAGTGTTGAAATCTGGGGTACCCTCGAGGTGGCAGGACAGTGGAGCTCTGAGTGTGGTAAGCATTGTGCCTTGCTGGGTAACAGTGTGGCCTTTATGGTCAGGTTGACCTGCATTGAAGTTCCAGCTCGGACGCCAAGCACCTGTAGGGTGATGGCAAGTTTTTCATCTCCATGCCCTCCAGTGTCAACAACTGCTCTCGTGGGAAGGAAAGGACTAACACTTAGGACGTGCTTAGCATAATACCTGACGTGGAGTCATGCCCTTAACAAAAAGTTAACTCTTTTTAGATGTTACCTGTTTATCTGAGTTATGGTTGTTGACAAACCCACGTGTGCTTGAAGGTGAAACTGGGCTTACTTCAGTGGCACAGGAAAAGGTGATAGCCATGTTTCTTATTAATCTCTAGTCAGAACACACAGCAATCATGTGTATGTGTGTATATTTCTTTGCTTGTTTGCTTTTTACTGTATCATTCTGTCTAAAGGAAGATTGTTACTGTAAATATAAGAAGAACTCTTTGGCATGTGTGTAGGTCGTGATGTGGCACAATGGTAGGGTGGACGGCACCTCTGAGGGTCCTCGTTGAAGTAATTAACAGAAAGGTCTGTTTTACTTTGTGGTTTACTTTGTGGATTTCTGTAAGTCATAGCTAGAAAATATTTTACTATTTCCCACCATATCCTGCATTCATGCTTAATAATATACCTCCCACTTTCTGTTTGACTCATTCTCTCACCTCTCCTAAAGCTAGAGATCAAAATTTTTAATGTGCCAATAGACAATCTAATTTATTTTGGAAAACATTGTTCTAGACTGTTGTCTTCCTCACTCACAGCCATTAATGCACATTGCACTGTTGTTAAAGAACATGGCACACAATTTTTAGGTCAGTGCATTTCAGAAAGCCTAGTCCGTTGCCTTGCATGCTTTCTAGGCAATGCCACAGATTGGGCAAGTGTCTGAACTTGCATTGAATTGTAAATCTCCTCAGAATAAATCCAATTCTATTTTCCTTTTCTACCCCACTGCATTTTCCCCATTTTTCTTTTGAGTTTAGGATGTCAAGCAGGTACTTTATGACTTGCAAATGCATTGGTTTTGGGGTGGTGATAATAATAAGTCACTAGTCGGGAGTGCTGCCTGGATAAGTGCCTATGGCTTCCCTTTGAACCCTAATACTTGCTAATTGTTTTTTCTTTATGAAGTACTCAAACCATCCCTGCCTTCTTTATGTTTTTTCTGTCACCTTCTACCTTTTCTTAATCATCTTAGAGAAATACATGCCTCTGTGAAACAATTGCAGGGTTCAGCAGCTCTTGATTAGTCTCATCTGATCGTGCATCTTTGTACTCCAAACGTTTTTCTACCTCATCAGTTATGCTATTTTTTTCCTGCTGTTGATTATTTCCTGTTGTTGATTATCCACTCTGTGAATCCAATCAATAATGGTTTTTAAATCATTGTAAATTAGCTGGATCAGGAAATTGCAAATCATACTGTTATAAATCAGGGATCAACTCAACATATATTTCTCTTCTGATTAACTTTTGGGGAAAAATATTCCCCATATGAGACTTTAAGAAAGCAGTCACTAAGATTTGAGTTTAAATTATTTGTTTCCTTTGGCCTTATCAGCTATATTAAAGCATATCTGTAAGGAAAGCTTCCTGGCTTAAAGGAGCATAGTTTCTATGAAAGTTATAGTTCATTGTCTCAGCCACATTTCTCAGAGCCAGAGATAGACAATTGGGTGGTCTGATTCAAATGTAGTTTGGGGGCCGAGTTCTTATGTTCCTTACTAATGGATAAAGCAGAAATGTAGCTTCTCAAAGGCAAATTGCAAAGAATAGAAACTCTTTCAGAAGAAACCAAGATATCTACTGACCTGGTGTTCTAAAGTTCTTATAGAAATTTCTAGTCTGTTTAGAAAACAAATTAAAATATCTCTACATCACGTGTCTTTGAATAGAATCCAGCTTCCATTCATGATAGTAACGAGGTCAGCAGTCTCTTGGGGCCTGGGCCAGCACAATGCCTAACACACAGTGAGTGTTTAGTGCTAGAAGATAACTAAATGAATTATGACTTTATAATACCAAGAAGTAAGCAACGTGGAAGGCTGAGTGACATGACATAATATTCTGCCCCTGGCTTTGATCTGCAGCCTTCTTTTTATGTGTATAGAGAGCACATAACTATTTAAAAGCATGCAAAATCAGGAGAGTTACTGTCACTTGAATACATTTTCCATAGCATTCACTTAGGAGCCTTTATTCTTAACTAGATCTTCCTCTTTGGGGCGGGAGCTGTCTCTCATTGCTCTTTATTATCCCTGAGTGCCAGGATAGGTCCAGGCCATTCGCACCTATCTTATAAGGAAAATTGAAGATACACAGAGGTCCTACCTCTATAGAGGTGGCAAATAACTAGGAGAATAGGGGGCTCTAAGAGAAGAGGTGTGAATAGCAGGAGAGATGGTCCACTGGAAGCAGCTTGGTGTAGCGGTTAAAGACTGTGTGGTCAGAAAAACCTGTTTTGAAACCTGTGTTGAAACCCTAATGTGATCACTCACAAGCTGCTTATCCTTGCAAACTACTTCACCACTCTGAGCCCCAGTTCTCCTGTCTCTAAAAACAGTGGTAATAAATTATACCTCATAGGAGTTTGGTAAAGAGTGAAGGACTTGTTTGTCAAGTAAACAGTGCCTCGCAATAATAGCTGTTAATTCCTGAGTACTTACCATTTGCCAGGTACTGGGCTTAGTGTTACTTGAATTATCTCATTTAATCCTGGCATCAACCCTGTGAGGTAGGTAGTTATTATCCCCATTTTACAGGCAAAGAAACTGAGACCCAAAGGCATTAACTAGTTCATATAGCTAGTATCTGATAGAGGCACTACTTGTGGGTCAGAGGTCTGAATCGGAATCCCCTCAGTGGAATTTTACAGCTCCTCCAAGTCAGGATCACGTATTATTTATCTTTGTATCTTGCCTCCTATTTTGACCTGAGGAACCAGACCAGCATTTTGCTGTGTGTTGGATGAAGTCCCTCAATAAAAGGATAAAAGAATAACTCAAACAGTTAGAGCCTTGACAATGGAACGCAGCACCTTGCAATGGAAGAAGCTCCCTGCCTTTGAAAATGTTCAAGCAGTGGCTGGCTGACCTGTCGGGTCCTGTCCGGCTCTAAGGTTTTGAGGTTTATTAATCTCCTAAGCACATCCACATTACATAAGGTGCCTTTCTCTGCTAGAGGAGAGCGGGAAATGTACCTGTGGGTTACGTGTTAAATTGTTCAGCCTTCACTCTTACAAGGTAACATTCTACCAACTATTTATTGTCTAAGCTTTACTAAAGAATCAGATTTTCATTTCTACTCCTATTTTCAGTTTTGAGAAGCTGATTCAGTTCCTTGTTAAAAAGTATTGTAAGCACCATGTCGCACCATTATTAAGAAATGTATTATACAGTATGAATGTAGTACTAGATGAATGTATGTGAATCATTCCACGTTGGAGAAGGTACTTGGTACTTGTTCTGAAGAAAATTGTGTAAGGGAAGGAAATTGCAAATGTATGGTATTTCCAGCCCTTTTCAAAACCCTTGGCATTGTCTGGGCAGCTAACAATGATGCCTGTCCTGAAAATGAAATTATTGCCAAATCAAATATTTATGGAGAAGCTTACAATTAAACCAAGTGTGTTGAAAATGTATATGGTAGTACTATTTATTTTTCTGGAGACAAGAATTCTCTTTGCCCCTATTTTTCATGACTCATCCTTTCTTAACTCATCTTTCTTATTCTTTGAAACTTCCTCTTCAGAGAATCAGAAAAGCTTTCTTCATCATTTTTTTCCCTCCAGTTCACAAGAGCTCCACTTTTAAGTGGAAGAAAAAAATGTGAGTTTTTCCACAGGGATTGATTATAAATTCCTCGTCCTTGCTGAATTACACTGGCCTCTAGTGGATACCTGTCACAATTATGTTTCATATTGATCTTGCCTACTCACTTATTATAACACTATACCACATATTTTAATCATTTTTAAGAATCTACATTAAGCAGCACAATCAGAGTTGTTGGGTTTGAAGTAAATTTCATCATGAAATTGATTCAATATTATGTGGAAAGTCCCATACTTATCAATGTATTTAATAAATTTATATTTTTCCTAGAATTTTTAAAGATGAAACTGTGATATCGATGCCACAGTACTTCTCATTTAACACATGTACTTAAGGCATATGTAACAGATCATTTTAGAAAACAACCTAAATACTCTTTTCAGAGAAATAAAATATTAATGTGAGATCAAATTTTCTTATATTCATAAAGCAAAAAAATAGCTGACATGTTCCAAAGTACCATCATCATAGTGGAATATTTCCACATACAAAATTTAAGAAAATCATCTTATTACAAAATATAAGTCCATGTCACTTCCTAGTATTTGGAGTTTAGTATATGTTAATATGACAAATGGATATAGTCTTAATTCTAATATACAGTCAGTAAATAGTAAAATTATATCCATGTATATTTGGTGATCTGCCATGAATTCAAGTGTTAAATAGATCCAATTGAAAGAACTCAATTTCATCATATTCTTATTCAAACTACGTACTTAAACCCTTATGAATGCTAATCTTGATGGCCAATGAGCCAATTGAACCTCTAATTATTTAATAAATGACACCTAGGTTTTATTTATAGGGTGGGTCTGCCCCAAGGTCTCTGGTGAGGTTGCAATTGAGAAGTGAGCCAAGTTTTACTATCATCTGAAGCCTTGATGGATTGGCTCACTCCCAAGATAGCTGACTCACATGGCGTTAGCAGGAGGCTTCAGTTCTTTGGTAGATAGAACCCTTGAGTGTCCCTCTGACATGCCAGATGGCTTTCCCGAGACTGAGTGACAGAGCAGAGGAAGAAGCCCCAGTGCCTTTTCTAACTTGCTCTCAGATGTTACCCATGGCTACTTTCATCATATCCGGTTCACTCAAAGCGAATCACGAAGTCGAGCCCAACTCAAGAGGAGGAAAAGTAACCTCTGCTTAATGTTGGAGGGAATAACATATGAGGGCATGTTTTAAAACCACCATGAAAGATAATCTGAATGGGAGGACTTGTCTCTTCGTGTTAGACTTCTATGTGTAAAAAAGGTATTTCAGGCTATGCCAAAGCCTGGAGCCCAGCCACTGCAGTGGGCTGACTAAGGGTATGGGGCTGAAGGAGTGCAGGCCCGGCAGTGTGGCAGCTTCTCGGCAGCCGGCCTAGGATCTCTGCAAAGGTATGACATTGGAAAGCCACCTAGCATCTCTGCTGCCTGTAGAATAGGGACAGCATTGCTTTCCTCACGGGGTTGTAGTGAGAGATAAGTGAATTAACACATATAAAATACTCAGAGAAGCACCTGGCATCTAGAAAGTGATCAGTAAAGTGCTAGCAACTACTTGTAGCGTTAGCATTATTGTCACCGTATGTGGATTCATGCTCTGTAACTTTTTATTCCCCTCTTCTTTAGCCTAAAAACCCTGTTGTGTCTCCTCTTCAAACTTGCTTAATTTTTTTTTCTTCCTTCATAGCCTTTCTCTACATCCCTTCATTCACACACACAACAGTTTTGTACCAAAATATTTCACTACATGCAGAGATTTTAAAATTCTTTGGGAGGGGACGGAAATCAGAAGCAGGGAAGAAGTGTATTGGTTTGGAACGTCTGGTTAGTGAGGCAGCTATAGTGGGAACGCGCTGAGGACAGGTGCAGCTCTCAAAGACTGTTTGACTGGTATGCTCAGTGGTTTTCAAAATGCAGATTTCCAGCTTTTAAAAAATAAAAAGGTCTGGGCACACTAGGCTTACATTCCCATGGCAACAACTGGACGGGTTATATAGCTACACCATTTTTAGAAAAGACATATCTTTTCCAGGATGTCAAAGTATTTTCTGTTGTATTAATCCAGACCCTCTTTACTCAAATTTACTGACATGCCTGGCTCTTGATGATACTGAGTTTGCACACCCTCTCTCCGATTAAAGACCAGCACTCTGCAGCTTAGTTAGTCAGTATAATCTCCTGTGAGAAGTACTTCCACCTTCAAGGTACCCCTATCCATCTATAAAGGCAGCCATTTGGAACTACAGCAGGAAACTGGTCTGGGATTCTTATCTTCAAACCTGTGTGGACACTGATTACAGTCCTCCTGGCTAGATGATGAGAACTTTGGAGTGTAGCTAGATGACCTTGAGTGAAAGGAAACATTACATATCACACTGTGTGGTGGGAATGGACATATTACGGGAGGTATCAACCGAGTCAGGGCAAAGAAGAAATGGAAGATGATCTTAGCTAGTCTGGAGCAACTCAAAAGACTGTCCCAGGTTTCTGGATTAAAAACATGGACATAATAACTTAAAATAAATCAAAAGTAGGCACTTGAGGATATTAATAAATATGTATCTGTCAATCCAAGGAACTTCTGCTTTGGTAGGACATGAATGAACAGGAATTAAATAGATTCAGGACAACCTTTTAGATCCTTCCAGCACATAGGAAAATACACATTCATGAAATAAACCCATGCAGACAGACATGAGAGATGGGTGAGGAGGGCTTCTGGAAAGAGACTTTTATCCAGATGTTTCAGAGAACAAAGGATAATTACAGGTGAAAGGGAGAGAAAAGGAAGTGTTAACACATCAGTAAAACAAATACCTAAATCATGGATTCAGGTGGTATGTGTACATGGCCTTACCAGGTGTTACTCACTTTCCAGAAATCTTATGTGGATGTTTTGTAATTTGAGAACTTCTGTTTCCTTCCTTATGTTTTTTCCTTGGCTTTTAAGCCACCCTGTACATATTCTCCTGGGGTATATTTTATGGCTCACTATTAACAGTTCAACGACACAGTTTATTTGCTTGATAAAAAAGAATAATGTGACTTTGGAGATAAATGTGAGGCCACTGCTTGCACCTGGGTCATTGGAGTTTCATAGAAGTTAACATCATCTTTCGTCCAAGGCTGTGGGCTTGCATTTTTGCTTATTAATCATCTTTTCTGGTTTGTCTCCATGTTATTTGTGTTCCTCCTTTAGACAGCCTGGGAGGGTACCATGGGAATTCAGACTTATTGAGTCTATCTTTCATTATGCTGAAAATAAGGATTGCACGTCACCTTCTAGACGGGTCTTCCTTAGATTTCATTTGCAGCTAATAAACCAAATGAAGCCATTTCAGTGCTGAGAAGCTTGTTTTCACCTGACAAGCTATCATTTATCATTTATAATGGACAGGACCTAAGATAATAAAGCATTTGGCTTGTTTTCCTTTTCCTGACTTTACTTTAGGTATAGATCCACACAGTTAATGAGCAGTAATTTCAGATTCTTAGGTGTTAGCTATCTTCCCCCCAGAAAACAAGGAAAGAAGTGTTTGATAACACTCATTAAATGACTTGAGCTGAGTGTTCAGATATATATATTTTTTTACTTTTATTGTGTAACTCATGATCATAGATATGTTGTAGAGAGGGGAAAATTAAAAAGAAAAAAAATTAACTTTCTAGCTCTAGAAGGTTCAACTCTCAAATGAATAAATTTTTTCCAAATTCAAGCTAGGTTGATCAAAAGAGGATGTTGTTATCAGTTTCACCAGGAAGTGACAACTCACTCACTTATAGCCCATCAGTCACAGTGTATGGAGGAGACTTTCTTTCCAATGAGATTGATAATGAGAGTGTGGTAGACGCTCAGGAACTGTAAGAGAAAGTTACAGGAATCTGAGGCTAGCAGCTTGGGAGCTTTCACGTCCCTAAACCAAAAGGAAAAGAGAAGGTACTTGACCAGAATAATAGTCTATAATGAAGTCTTTCTTGAGATGATCAGAGACCTTTTGTGGAGGGACAGATCCACTCAAGACAACATTGCTGAGGCACCTGGAGGAATATCCACACCCTGACGTCCCACTCCTCCTTCCAAGGCTTCCCTCATGCCAGACGGGAAAGGAGCTCATCGATGCAGCCCCTAGCGTAGGACCAAGAGGAGTGAGGTGGAAAGTGGTGGGACAGGAACGGTGGGTTTTGCTATTAACAAAATGTATCTTTATTTCTCTGCTGTGAATCTGTATGGTCCTAAATTTTGGCTCTGTCAGCTTAGATAATCCTTTCTCAAATTTATATCAGTCATAAATACAGGCTGTTCCTTTCCTGATGAGGCACACAGATGATCTACAGCGCAGATAGGTCCCAAATGACATCCTTTTGACTGTCTCTTGACTGTGTCCCTCAGGGGATAGAATATTTTGGAATCCTTTTGTAAAAAGGAGTCTTAACAGCTTGAGAACTCTGCAAGGATCCACAAAAGGCTAACCATGGGTGAGAGAGCGTGTGGCCAATCAATGATTTAGACTCTGAGTGGAAAGACTTTGGTTCAATTGCATTACTAGTAGGCTGTGGGGAGTGTTTTGCCAATGTAGCTTTTAATTCGCTCCAGACATGGTATTCTGACATTTGCCGAACAGCTAAATAAATAGATCAGACTTCTTCACAACAGATTACAACAAGGTCAGACAGTGATATCAGTAATTTTGGAATATTGTCTATATCTGAGGATTTTTGTTTGTTTGTTTGTTTTGTGATAGTGACATCTGATGCTGCTGCTGCTAGTAGATGCCAGATAAATTCTATAGATATTCTCCTCCTGCTGTTAAATATTACCAGGCACCAGTCGTGCCCAGGCATTTGAGAGGAGCCCTAACTCAAATGGGATGTTGATTTTTATAATAACACATGTTTTATGGGTAACATTTCTGGAGGGTTTTTTAAATTTTTTGGTTTATGATTTATTTACCTGAATTTAAAATTTTGAAGCTAAAGAATATGATCTTCAATGACAGTTTTGGAATTTAGGATTCTGGATGTGAGGTTTGGGGTTGGAGGTCATTTCTCTGGGATGAGTAAAGAATGGAATTTTGGGGAATAAATTGGAAGTTCGTTTTTACAAATAAATTTGACACTAAACTGATTTTCATAAATATACTTGTGAGATCTGTTATGAGAAGAAACGTATGTGTTTTTTAATTATTTTACTTAAAACTATTTTAATAAAAAATTTAGTTTATATAATAAATAGCTTATAACTTATTGAGATCTTAGCTGGGAGCTTCTATTTTTACCTTTCCCAGTCAGATATTTATCCTTTAGGAGTTTGGATATGAATCTTTGTCAACCTTTTGTTTTTCCAGAAAACGAAATGATCAAATAGGTTTATTTGAACAGATGTATGAAGCATCACAGGATCAGTATATGCCACCTTCATCTTACATTACACTTGTTATTTACAGAAACAGTGGGTTTTGCTATTAACTAAATTTATCTTCATTTCTCTATGGTGTGAAGTGGGAATCTGTATGGTCCTAAGTTTTGGCTCTGTCTGCTTAGCTAATTTTTTTTTAATTGATGTCAGTCATGATAAAGGCTGTTCCTTTCCTGTAGGAATAGTTGCCCTGTGGAGACTATAATGTTGCAATCAGTGACGGATGGATATCCAGTTTATAAATTAATAAGTGGGTCCTTCACCAAGTTGCCAATTTTATGGGAGCTCTCTATATTAACTCCCCAACTAATGGTGATGGAGTATACATATGCACATTCATCAAGATGACATAAGTCTGAGATGATTAGACAAAATACTGCTTAGAAAGAATGTATCAATAAATAATCTGTACCAAAGTAGCTCCCATTACAAATAAAATAGACGTTGCATTATGAATAATGAGTATCCTGCCTTGAAACCAGTATCTGTTAAGCTGGGAAGGCAATTTTGTTGCCCAAATATTTCTTAATAGTCAATTTTAATGGCTCATTTCTTAAGTGAAAATTGTATGCCTTTTTTAAAAAAAGCTTTTTGCTGCTTCCTGGTGAAATGGTAAGATCCAAATGTCCATTTTTGGGGGGTTTTTTTTTGGTTTTTTAATTCTTTTAGCTTCGAATGGCTCTTTGGGCAAATAACACAGTTTTTGTAAGAACTATTTTAAAAACACAGCACCCAAAAAGTATCTGTATTTGCCTTTTTAAATGTCCAAGTGTTTTTTGTAATTCTGGCAATGGTTCTGATTCTCAGTTCAGAAGGATATGGAAAATGTCTCTGTAAAACATAAAAAACAAGTCTGTGCTGTTCTCTGTGTTCTTCAGTCTTTTTAACTGCTTCTCTCCTATTCCTGCTTACAATGCCAGCCAATATTTCCATCTTCAGATTTTCGCCTCTCCCAAAAATCCTGTTAATAACTGACATAAGCCACTGGGTTTGCTGGGGAGGCATCTGTGCCCCCCGTTGAGCTGGATGAGGCATTCACAGTTGTTGTTCTTGATTATGAAATCCTTCCAGTTGTGCAGATATTTATAAATATGATCCAAATAGTGAAATGATTGGCATCTTTGAGGAGGAAGGACCCCAGACCCCTGTGCCACCTAACACCCAATACACCAGCTCTTGGACACCTTTCTTGCCAGGCCTCTAGAGATCAAACTTGCAACACTTTGAGTCTTTTGCAGAAATGACTAAAAATGGGGGTTATAAGTTAGAACACTAATGCTTCCATAAGCTAGAATCCATACTATTTGACCAGATGATTTTTTTCATGAAGCTTTACATAGTACGACTGTTCCATAAAACACACTTTAGAAAGCTTTGACTGAAAGAAACAGGCACCCATCTTAGGAGGAAGTTTGGCTTTATAATTTCTATGGTGCAGTGTTCATAGAATTTTTAACCCTGTTAAAATAAACCACTATTCATAATTGGAAGGTGACTTGCTCCTATCTAATGCTGAAAGTCAATATTCAGTGTTTTTCTTTTTCATATACTTATGCATATATAATTAATGAGATTGTAGTGATTATGCCTGATGTGAATTGGGTTTCCTTCCTGTGTGATATGTTCTTTGTAAAAAAACATTAAAGGAGAGGCAACATTGACAGACTAAATCTTTCAGTTCTAATTATCAAAATGTACGTTATGGAACTCCAAAATTAAGGAGACAAATATATAATACATTTGATTTGACTTTTTGTCTCCTGCCACGATAGGCATTATTCATAAGTCACAGATCTCTCCCACTGAACCAGGACGTGAATCATTGTTCTCGGCACAGCACTCCAAGAGCCAGTCACACAGTTACATACCTTCCAGTGGCCATTCCATCGCCTGATATTTAAAATCTGTACCAACAATGATGTCTCATGGCATAATTCTCCATTCGAATTTTACTTATCTTAATTAGAAATAATAACCGTGGCAAAGGGATAAATTTCAGCATGTCAGAAAGGGGAAAGGGGGCTTACCAGTCTGCAGAGAGGGGTCTTGTAGGGACATCTATCACAATTCAGGACAGACTCTAGGTTTTGAAGGCCAGGACCCACTCTTAAACCATCATCACCGATAGTCCCATCTAAGTAGGGATTGCAAACCACAAATTCTGGACAACTCTTTTATCAGTAAATAGGAAACACAGGATTGTGAAGAACCAAAACCCACCTGCCCACAGAATTATAAAAGATATCTCACTTCTGATCCATTTTAATTGAGCAGTGAGATTTGAAAGCAAGAAATACTTGGGCACCAGAATATAGGACTCAGGAGTGTGCCCCTGAAGCTAGGAAATAGGACCAAAATAGAGCTGGGACTCTGGACTAATCATAAAAGTCACTGTTTGGTTATAGAGAGAAAGCGAGAGGGAGTAGAAAGAGCCTGGACTTTTAGTAGGACTGACTTGGTTCAAATCCTGGCTCCATTGCTTACTACCTGTAGCTCTGTGCTCTTGAACAATGTTATTTAAGCTCTTTGAGTCTCAGTTTACTTGCCAGGGAAAGTTGTAGTACATAATTCCTAGCACCTAGGAAAATTAACACTCAATACATGTTAATCCTCCATACCATTTTACTTATTCTGGTGAGGAGGAGATAGCTGTGCCACCTAACCACCCAATACACCAGCTCCTTAACAGCAGGGTATAAGTAAAGTGAAGAAATCAGGAAGAGAGAATACACAGGTCAAGGACAAATTGTATACATTTTACTTGGTTCACCCTCTCAGAGGTCAAGCTTAATGGAAACTTGATTTTCCATCCAAATATTGTTCACCCATCAGATGTCCTTTCCATGCCATCAGTTTGGCAAAGCTGGAATAAAATGTTTGGGCTTATCTTGCTTGAGCAATTAAAAAGGCCAAAATGTTGTTTGGTGTTAAGGGTGAGGTTTAAGATACTTCCTTTTGATGTTGAGATTTTTAGGCTTGATTATGAACTCACTGAAAGTGTTTTTTTTCCTTTGGAAGAGATTAAAGGGGCAGAGTGGGAGGGTATTGTTCAAGAAATAATATTTTTCTACTATTTGTAGCTATTATATTTGGGGGGTACATCATTTGCTTTAACCTGAGGCTCCTAATGATTTATACAAAAGAAAATAATTTCATACTTCAAGAACAAACCGAAGGTAGAAAAGCACACTAGAGTAGCTCACCCAGATTTCAGCAGAAGGCACATGGGGTCTCCACTGAACTGATATGTCATCTTATTTGTAAGATTACAACAAAGCCCAAGATTGAATTCCTCACCTGAATCACGTCCTTATTGACTGAATCCATTTGGACTCCCCTCTAATTTAGCAGAGTATTTTTATTAAAGCCAGGCATACAAGCATCAATTATCCAAGCTGCATCTAATTTTCTTCACCATTTATTTTCCTTCGTTGGCTGCCAGTGGACTAGAAGACATGATTAGAATTCAGCAGGAAAACAAAAACAACAGCAAAAAAGAAAAACAGTTCCACAAAAACAGATGCTTAAACAAGAACAACAACATTCAGAATTAAAATAACTTGTCATTTAAAAAAAGTATTTATCTTGCCTAATATAAACATGCTTGCTAGATTTGTATCAGCAATACCCACTACACGGGGACTAAATTAACATGCTGAATTGGAATAAGCAGAGACAAACCCAATAGTTGCATTTACTGTGCTTAATGTATATGCTACAATATGTTTTAAATGCCGTACAATAGTCAACCATTTTCAATAACTGTTGCAAAATGGCTGGCTTATTGCTGAAGTCTTTCTATTTGTTCTCTTACAGCCAGTGTCAGGGAGAGAAAGAGAATAAACTGAAGATATTCAGGTTATTTTATGAACTTGTAAAGGTACAGGTTTTGTTCAATGGAATGATACTAAAGTTGGCACACACATATTTATTTGATCAACCATCACTACAGCCTGGGTACCTTAATTTTGTCAAAAATGGCAAGAAAATGGTTCAACAGAGGAGAAGAACTTAAGATCTGAAAAGTGCTATCAAAGAAATATCAAATGATGCAAAGGAGGAGGAGTGGTGTTTGCACTGAATTTACGAGTCAGCATAAACCAAATCCTTTGTTTGTCAGGGGCTGGCAAATTATGACCTATGAGCCAAATCTGGCCCACCGATTGCTCTTATAAATAAGTTTTATTGGAACAAAACTACACTTATTCATTTACCTATTGTCCATGACTGTTTTCATGCCACAACAGTAGAGTTGAGTAGTTGTGACAAAGACTGGCCCATAAAGCTTAAAATATTTACGGACTAGCCCTTCACAGAGAGAGTTTGCCAACCCCTGGAGTATGTCAGTGGCACCCCCAATATTGCCTAATTGTTCCAGATGGCTCTGCATGTGATATGGTGAAACAGACCTTGGTTTCAACTCTCACTACTTAATAACTCTGAAACACTAAACTCTTTGAGCCTCAGTCTGTCCATAAAATGGAGGTCATCAAACCTATCTTACAAACTTAATGTAAGTACGTTGTGGATGCTAAATAAATATCATTCCCTTCCTGGCTGCCTTGAAGCCTTGGTAGGTGTCTTGAAACCAAAGACTTCGCAAACTCATTCTCAGGACATGATGAGAATTAACCTGCATAAGACTGGTGTGGTTGTCTTATTTGCCACCATTCCACTTCTCAAGCTCCGGGCACTTGATACTCTGGGCTCTATTCAGTTTCCCAAATGCACCGAGTTCTTTTCTGCCCCTTGACCTTTGCCCATGGTGTTCTCTTGTCTTGAGATCCTTACTCTTTGTTTTTCTATTAATCTGCCAGCCCCTTCCTGACTGTCCTGAGGTCTCGGCCTAAATGCCACCACCTACAAAAGGCCCTCTCTGCCCACCGAGGGGTAACATGGGTCCCGTCCTATGAGATGAGAATCCCCAGTGTTTCCCTCCCTTTCATAAATACTATCACAGTTTATAATTTTAGATATAGAACATCTTTGCCTGTTTCTTAGAAAATGTTCTTGCCAGCTTAGCTATTTACCATACTCAATGGTTAAAAGAGTGCCTAGTACAGATTAGTCTCTCAAGAATATGTTTTGAGTAAGTGACTGACTTTTTATTGAGCAATCTGGCAATATTTCCATTTCATTAAAAGGAGTCTGGATAATGTTGAAGTGAAAGAAGTGAATTTTTGATCCTGCCAATAGACTGGTTGCATGATTTGATGTAAGTTGTTTTTAACCTCCCTGAGCCTCAGTTTTCTCATCTAAGTTGGGATAGGTAATATCTACCTCACATGTTTGTGGCATAATCAGCTGTGGAAATGAATGAGAAAATACTAAGCAGAGTACATATTGTGTCTGAAAGACATTTGACAGTAGATAAAACCGTAGCCCTAGTATTTCTCCAGATCTTCCCTCAGTTTCCTTATCTGTGAAGTGGGGATAATACTACTTATGTGTTAAACACGTTAATACATGTGAAATAATTAGAATACTGCCTATCACCTGCTAAATGCCTAGTACACATTAGCCAGAGTTATATTTGTGATTATTATTATTAATACTTATATTCTTAAAGATGACCGTCACTTTTCCTAGAAAAGCACACATTCAAACAAAATTTCATAAATGGTTGCAATTTCTCTGCAACTCAATACCATGTCCTATATGCATATGCTAAGTGTCACCCTTTGCCATTACTTTTGTGGCCAAATCCTATAGGAATAGTTTAGTCATGGAACTTACCTAAAATTGTCCAAAAAGACTGTTCTGTGTGTGAATTTATCTGACTGGGGTTCCCTGATGTTCATCAGATACTCCAAAGGATTATGTTCCCCAAAATAGGTCTTAGTTCTGATTTTATCGGTTTGTTTGCTTATTTGCAGTTGAGAGGAGCTTGATAAATATCAAAGGCTGTTGCTTTTCTTCTTTTGGAGTTCGTTTTTCGCTTGTAATTGTGAACTAAAATCTGCAGCCAGAGTGTATTTTGCAAAGCTAAACACACAGAGACATTTGAAAACCGTGTGCTTGGACTGCCTGACTACCTGCACAGCTGCCAACAGCTGCCACGGACCTGGCTGGGCAACAGCGGTCGGGGGTCCAGGGCTGTGCGCAGTGTATCTGGCACCTTGACTGCCTCGCCAGGTGATCTTTACTTTTGAAACAGTAAATAACAACCCCTGTAATTCTCACCCGAGAATTTGGAAAAGCTTCTGAAAGCAGTCAGGAATCTTCTGGGAGAGTCTCTGGGTACTTAAATAGACCTAGCACTGACTTTTTTTAACATACACTTGGCAAGGAAAAAAAAAGCAGACTACTAAAAGTTGCAGTTGGTATTATCACGGAGCCGCAATTAGTGGTGGTAATAATGAATGAGCATGTTGAGGCACACATTGAGGATTTGGCATGCTTTATAAATGCCAAATAATAATGATGATGTCAGTGTGCTTTCATTTTCATACTGTCTTCATTTCATTCTCAGTTTGAGATCGCAGATTCCAGTAGTTAATTACAGAAATTGGCCCAGCGTGCGACCTTAAATCAGATTTCCATTAAAGTGCGTGACTGCAGCAAATTACTTTATAGTGCAATGGAATGGCACCATCTCTGGTGGGGTGGGGTTCCCCACCACCCCGGGGTGATTGTCCTCTCGGTGCTCTGTGGTACGCCGTTTCCTGAGCAATCCTGGTTCCCTGAGCTAAGCCGCCTGTGTGCCCGTTTCTTGTTGCGCTTCGTGAAAACACCCTAAGTGCTTTAGTAGTATCCCATACCCTCCTTCTCCTCTCTGTTTCTCACTGCTTCTCTCTCTCTTGCACTTCTCCTCCCTCGCCCTCGCTTCCCCCTTGCACCTCCTTCACCATGCTCCCTCTCTTACTGCTTTTTTTCTTGCTCTCTCACTCTCTCTCACTCTTTCACTCCCACTGCTCTCACATGATATATTTCTCATGTTCACTCATGCACTCACTCTTCTCTCTGTCCTGCTCTCCCTCTCCTATCACTCCATTCCTATCCCCTAAAGGAGGCTGCTTTTAAGAGCTGCCTTCGCTCAGCTCTGGAAAATGAAGGAATAAGCAAAAAGAACCAAGTCCCCATCCCTGGCCTCTGGCATCTGCCAATCTCCGCCTCACCTGCAGCTTCTCAGTTACCTCTCGTTCAGCCTGTAGGTCCTGAATGAACCAAGTTGGGTGACAGCTCTGCCTTCAATCTGGCTGCTCCCCTCTACTGAGTTCTGTTCTTTCCTTCTTTTCGTCTCCTGTAGCATCACCTCTTCAAAAAGCCTCTCGTCTCATCAGGCTGTATCACTGGCTCTGCCCTGGTCTTAGTTCTGAGACATCTACACACCCAGCATGGTAATTGCCAGCTTCCTGGTCTGGCTTTTAAACTAGTCTTTGAATTCCTTGAGGACAGTGATGATACATTATTCATGGCCTTATTCCAAGCACTTAATTCTATGCCCGGTACTAGTGTGCTGGCCATTAAGTGTCTATTGCAATTCATTTAATTCATTCACTCCTGAAAGCAGTATTTATTAGATGATTACGCTGTGTTGTGGATTGTGCTGCTGATAGGGAATCATGCTGTCCTGTTGTAGAGGAGCGCACAGCTGCCCTGCACAGAGGTGTTCCTCTCGGGCATGAGAGTGCAGGGTGAGAGGTGAAGAAACCACATGCAGAGCAATCCATGTCTCAGCACGTCTAACAAAGCCAGTTATTCCTCCATTGTTGGCAAAGACAGCTTTTCCTTGGGCTCAGCACCAGCTGAAGTAGTGGGCTCACCTTTAGCTGGAAGTTGTCATATGAAGAGTATCTGTTTAGAATATCAGATACTTGTTAAACACAATGAGATGTTGACATATAATGAATGGACTCATGGGAACTGATACCGTCTGAGGCAACACCAGATCTGCAGCTCATATCTGACACTCCTTCCAGGACCCACTGAGCAAGCAGATTGAATCAGAGCCATGGACACCCAGTCTCCTTGCCCCCCTCTCCTGCCTACATAGATGAATTCATGTAAGTTTGTTGTGTTTGGCGTCAGTTCTCTGTAGATTGGTCATACTGTTGTAGATGAACTGAACAGAGTAATTCACTCTAAGTTGATGAGACAGGACAATGTCAATGAGAAGATATTGACATCTGAAATCCACCTGAAATACCGTGCAGCTTGGAACATGGTGGAGGTGTACATGTGCCCATGTGTGCTTCACTGGGTAGCCTAGTTCTTCTACAGAAACCTGAGTGAGCCTCGGCCATTCCTGGTTCCTGAGTTTCACTCTTGGACCCCATGGAATCAGTATTGCCCTTGAGTGTTTTTTCTTTCTTTGTTCTGGCAAGTTCTTCTCCATCCCACAGCTATTTGGAAACTACCGCTACCCCCAGCCTGAATGCTAATAGTGTTTGAAAGCTGTTGTTAGAAAGCGAGCTTCTGCTTACGTGTCAGCCTGCTGCCAATGGTCATGGGAGATTTCTTTTTTGGGAATAACCTCAATCGCTAATTGGTTTGAAAAATATTGCTCATTTATTTTGTTCTTAAGATGTTACCTTTTATTGAAATTAAGTAAGTTTCTGTTTCTATTACATTAGAATTCAACATAGCTACAGTCTACCGAAAGAGGCTTTCTTAATTCTTCCTTGCTATCTAGGGAACCTGCTCACTCTCATCATTGCTTGTTGAAATAAATGCATGTATAGTGCAGCCACTATGGAAAACGGTATGGAGATTCTTCAAAAAATTAAAAACAGAGCTGCCATATGACCCAGCAATGACACTTCTGGGTATTTATCCAAAGAAAACAAAAACATTGATTCAAAAAGATATATGCACCCCTGTGTTCTTTGCAGCATTATTTACAATAACCAAGATATGGGAGCAACCTAGATGTTCATCAGTAGATGAATGGATAAAGAAGATGTAGTGTGTGCGTGTGTGTATTGTGTGTATATTGTGTGTGTATATTGTGTGTGTGTATATATCTATATATTATAGATAGATAGATAGATAGATAGATAGATAGATAGATAGATAGATAGATAGATAGATAGATAGATTCGGCAATAAAAAGAATGAAATCTTGCCATTTAGACAACATAGATAGACCTAGAGGGTATTATGCTAAGTGAAATAAGTCAGACAGCAGGACAAATACCATATGGTTTCACTTATATGTGGAATCTTAAAAAAAAAATAAAAAATGAATGAACAAAACAGAAACAGACCCATAGATACAAAGAACAAGCTAATGGTTGCCAAAAGGGAGTGGGTGGGAGGATGGGAATTAAAAGAAAGAAATACACGTATAAATATCCATTAAGTATGTTACAGGCATTCCACATGTAGTATGTCATTTAGTCCTTTCAACAACCTCATGCACTAGGTACTGTTATTCCCATTTTACAAATGAGGAAACTGTGTTTGAAACAAGGTATATACTGTGGCCAAGGTCCCAGCTCTAGCGGCTGGTGTGAATGAAGAATCGATAGGCTACTGGAGAGCTGACTTTGAGCTTCACCACTGCTGCATGTTAGCTATGTGACCTTGGGACACATAGTGTGAATTCTTTAAATGGCTTTCCCAGCTACAGAGGGCTAACCCTCCCTTTACTTTCTGAATAACGTTCTGGCAGGAATCAAAATTAAAAATAAGGGTTCGTATAATGGCACTTTCTAAAACGAAACAGTTAAGTGCTGAACAAATGTAAGGTGTTCTTTTCTCATATGCTTTATGTAGTTAATTTAGCCTATTGAAATAACAGGATTTAAAAATGGAGTGCAGCACACACATATATGCTTTGCAATTATTGTAGCATAATTTAATTGTGATTCCATTGTTGGAATTTTGATGCCTCCAGCTTGATGAATAGCCGTTTTCTCTGGGTATTATCAATTAATCTAGGTAATGAATTCTCTTCATTATCTTGTTCTTCATGTTAATTATACAGGATTTTCTTATACCTATTTATCAAGTCAGGGCAAGTACAGTTTTTTTCCCCCCATATGCCTTTGAATATGGAATATGCACAAACAGGTTAACATGATGGGTTTAAATTTACATTTCTGAAAGATTCCATTCTGTGGTTTGACTTTCCTTACATGCTTATTTGTGATATGATCTTGTATCTCTTTTTTTGGGGGGGTCTATTTTTTTTAATCAAAAAGCTTGTATTCTAAGATAATGAAGCTATCTCTGACTTTTGAGAATATACCTCTAGCATATCACAGTGGTATTAAGAAAGCATGGAATTATTTCTGCCTTTGTCTATTAACACAAGACAACAAATAATTAATAAGTTTCTAGTTTTGAAATATTCCATGAGGCCCATGGCAGATCAATTTAAGTATAAACCATGAGGAGAAAAGACATTAGTGCATGAAATTTTAAATAACACTACTCATAAAAGAACAGTTCCAGACAGCCATTTAAGAAAACATGGAAGACAGTATATAATGAGTGGTGACTGAATTCATTTCGAGGTCAGAGAAGTGACTGATGGGATAATATGGGTTAATATGATAATGTTATATGTTGATATTTATTGACTCAGTACTAAATTGTAACTTTCTTTATATTTTTTAGGTCTTTTGTTTTATATTTTATGTTCTGTGTTAAAACACACACACACACACACACACACAGAACATAACCGGCTAAAACTATTTTTTAGCCAGTGAGTTTTGAGAATGTTGTCTGTCAGCATTTTTGATGGGCACCTTCCTGTTTTTGATTTCAGGTAGAAGCCATCCTCGTCAATATTTTTGGAGGCATCGTCAACTGTGCCATCATTGCCAATGGGATCACCAAAGCCTGCCGGGAGCTGGAACTTAAGGTGCCCCTGGTGGTCCGGCTTGAAGGTAAGTTAAGGCAGACTCCACAGGTCTAGTCCCCCTTCTTCAAGATCTAGAGTGTTCTGCACTCACGAACTTCCTGCGAACACATAAGGAAACACTGGATTAAATACGATGAAGTAAGTGCAGTACAGCAGTAGTTCTGTCTATTAGCATGTAACAGGCTAATATACATGGCAACTCTCCAAAAATAGATATACTATGAGTCTCCAAATGTTCCAAACTTATTCCAGTGGGGTCCCTTTTAGTATGAATCATTTCAGGAGATTAGTATTTTGGTAGAAACACTCAGAAATGCTGCTCCAATAATTATTCATCATGGGAAAGTAATGGTTCTCAAAATCTTTTGGTCTCAGCTCTCCTTTACTTGTTAAAATTGTGGACCACAAAAGGTTATATCTGTCTATATTTATTGATTAATGTAATAATTAATTTGGTAAGAGGAGTAACTACTTGGAACTTTTAAAATATTTTTCATAATAAATTTTTATATTTTTTATATATAAGTATATGTTCTATAAATTTTATGAAAATAGCTATCTTAAAATTTTAAAAAGAATACCAGTTATTTAACATTTTTGAAGTTTCTTTAATATGTAGCTTAATATTTGCTTCTTCATTTTATCTGTTGCGATATGTTATTTTAGTTGAAGTATATGAAGAAAATCTGGCCTCAAATAGAGCTATGTATTTGGAAAAGGGAAGAGTTTTTAATAATAATTTCGTATAATTTTGAATAGTCTTCCTGGGTACTGCATTAAAGTCTATAAGTAATAGTTTCTTTATTAAAGATTAGTTTTATGTGGAATCTGAAACTATTTCAGTGAACTTTTCATACTGTTACATTAAAATCCATCGGTTTGTCTTGCACATTAAATGGATTTCATGTATGTATGATTTGTAATATCATGCATTGATCATATGGAAAATTTTGGGTTATGCAGATGTTCCAAAGGTTGACACTTTCACCATACAGTATCAAAAAATTCACATTTATTAATATCACACCATTCTCATCAAAGAAGCTTCCCAGTACTGGGAAGCTATCAAGATGGTAGATGCAAGTTTTCCAGAATTCCAATTTTCACATAAAAATACAGACTTTATCATCAGCCACAAAACAGTCAGTTGTTTTCCTTAAAGTGACAGACTCATTTCACTTATTTTCGAGAAAATTTCTGCCAAATCACTAAGTCTGAATAACCGTATGTGTGTTCTTCATTCTTCCAAGAAAAAACAATATTCAGTGGAAAAGTGGGTGGTTTAGCTTGCTGCTCAAACAACTGCACAGATGTTTTTCCTCAGAACGACCTCCGTAGTCCAGTGTGCAGCCTTCTGTATACTCACCATTTGATCACACAGAGTATTAGAAAGACCTGTATTTAAGGGTTGAGATTTTATAAAACTAATATATTTTATCTGTTCATTAAGGACATTTTTACTTGAAAGTGGCAACATTTTTATTGCAAGTGTGTGGTAGTGAAAAATACAATCACCACAAGTACAGTTTGATGCCACCGCTTTGATTCCATAGTAACATGCCAGTAGCTTTATCCACCATTACTTTTGTTTCATCAGTGTAAGTGCCAATAGAGTATTATTATTTTTTTAATATTATTTACTTGTTACAACAAAAATAGTTTTTCACATCAGGGACATCCCCCAGGGTTGTGTGGACCACACTTTGAGAACCCCTGTAATAAAGAAGCAGAAACAGACACTTTAATATAAGAGCTACGCAACAGGCCTATCGACATCATTAAAAAATTCAGATTACAATGATCAAGCAGCCCCCTTGAGTAGATTTCTACAGCATCATTCTTGGGACAGCTCAGTTTCTCCAAGTTCCATGCTGGTGCCTTAATTCCCTAAAGACATTCTTCTGAAGATAAAGTCCAGAGATATTTTGTCCCTGCTATGTATTCCTGTCCTTTGGGGTCAAGACTCCACAACAGCTGCAGCCTGTTTTTCTCTGTTTGCTTCTTTCTTCATGTCTCTTTCTTCTCTCACTAAGACTATCTCACAAACTTAGATCAGGACCCTATGGACTTGATAGAAATAATGATAGCAAAAGAAAAATGAAACTAGTAGAAGTTTTTTGTTTTTGTTTTAATTAAAGTTTACTGGGGTGACGATTGTTAGTAAAGTTACATAGATTTCAAGTGTACAATTCTGCAATATATTATCTATATCTCACATTGTGTGTTCACCACCCAGAGTCAGTTCTCCTTCCATCACCATATATTTGATCACGTTTACCCTCTTCTAGAACCCCCCCGACCCCTTTACTCTCTGGTAACCCCTAAACTATTGTCTATGTCTATGAGTTTTTATTTCTTCATTTGTTTGTCTTGTTCTTTTGTTGTTATCAGTTTTATATACCACATATCAGTGAAGTCACATTAAAAAAAAAGTAGAAGTTGGCAAAGTTTAGTATGGACATTAAAACATCTGAATGAATTAAAATCTTTTTTAAAAAATGTAAATGCAACATACCATAGTTGATTCCAAAAGAATAATTTATAAAAAATTAAAATGATTGGCAAGGCAGCAATGAAAACAAAATTGATCAAGGAGGTAATGGGTTCATCAGTGTAAGTATTATTCTGATTAAAATGTTGATATCAAACTGTTTTCAAGGTCTAAGTGACCGGTGACCCTCAGATTCTAAAAGTCAGCTCTTTTGTGTTCTTCAAAGCGAGCAGGTCTCCATAAGCAAATCCTATTAGTATCTGTCACTTGGAAATTACTAGATTAGTGCATGCTGTCGTGCACTCATTCTGTCCTCTGATCCTCCCTGTACCTGTGTTGTCAGCAGAGGTCCATAATTACTATCCATAATTACTAGCTTTTAGTACATTCCTAGAAAAGAAAGTTATCCCACTTTTATTTTTTCCCAAAAGATTAAAAGGAGAACTTCTCTTCTGTTCACACTGTGTTTAGTGTTCCAGAAGTATTAAATGATCCCTCTCATTTAACATATCCCTATAATAGGTATCTGGATGATAAACATGCTGAAATATGCAAAATACCACATCCAAGATTATCTTCCGTACTAATCATCAATGACTGTATCAGAGGTCTATATGAGCTACTAGGAAGAAGCTTTGAAATTTCTAAGTTTGTTAGGCAATCAGATTTGCATCTTTTCCATTAATGCACTTCCAGCGTATATGCCTGTGGGTTTTAATTAGCTAATTAATATGGTAAATACTATGTGCAGGTTATTGAGCTTCAGGTATTAAAGAGGATGTATAGAAATGTAAGAAATGATCCCCAGTACTGGAGAACTTGGGAAATAAAACAAAAAGAAAGAAAGAAAATTTAACAATGCAAGATAATATATATGTAAATTGTTAAGAAGTGTTTGCCCTACTAGAATCTGCTTCTATCTTAGTAGCAATGGCCATCGGGGCTTCCCAGAGAGCCACCAGCGTGACTTGTGGAATCTTCAGAAATATTGATAGCTCACAATGTCCACTATATTGTGGGGAATTGAATGTGATGGCTGTAGATGAGCCCAAAAAGGATACTGTCCCCCAGATTTATGTAGGCTAAATTTATCCATGGTGATGTTCTTTGCCACTACTCTCACCATAATAGCCCCTATCCTATAATAAGCACCTAAGACCTTTATCAAGAGAGGAAAAGCAGGAGCACTTTTGACATTTCTGGAGTACTAGCTGGTATTCTTTTCATCCTTTTGTGGGAATGAGCATCTTGTGTAATAAATGTCCTTAGATAGATACAGCTTTCGCACTCAGCATAGTTGTACCAAGGACCCTCACTAATACCGATATGCAATTTCCGGGAAACCAGCAGCCCCAAGGTTATGTAACCAAGGTTACGACCTATCCCCAAATTGTGTTGGTCCTACATAATAAACAAGAAAAAGAGGAAGAATTCTGCTCCAGCTCTACTCTTGGCACTAATCATAGATAACAAATTGTAGAAAACTGGAGATAGTGTTACCTATAAAGGCCCTGTAAAAGGAACTAAAGAAAACCAGGCCTGTGCTCTTAATGCTAAGGGAACGTGGACTGCCAGGAAGCTTTTATCCCTCAAGCTGAGCGCCTTTTGTAGTGCCCACTGTCATCAGCATACCCCTCTTTTAAGCTTACTCAGTATTGACTACTCTAGTTATAGTGCATTTACAGATGTGAGTTAGCAAAGAAATATTATAAAAGGAGAATTTCTAAGTTAAAAATGGAAATAAGTAAGATTTGAATCATGGAAAGAAAGAAGGAGGGAATGTGGTTTCAAACTTGGAGTCGGTACTGGGATCCTAGCAGTGATGGACAAACACAGGATCTGCGTAGACCAGAAGGTTGTCCTGGAGAGAGCAATGACTGCAGCAACACACTGTGGCTGAAAGAACAGAGTGGGAAACTCAAGTTATTAGCCAGAGTCTATGACATTAGATCTAAAACCCGGGCAGGACTGTCATATAAGAAGTAACAGTGGAGTAGAAGCCAGAGCAGAAAAGAGTAGTTGTGAGAAAAGGAGGGTGCTAGGGTTTTAAATCTAATGGGCAGGAGAAGGATGTCATAGTTGATGGATGTGGGAAAGTCAGAAGTGGGGACTATACAGAGAGAATGGGAGAGTATTAGGGTACAGTCATCCTTAGTTTGAGGTGAAGCTGTAATATCAGATGGAATGCATGTGGAGGTAGAGATATGGGAATACAGGGGATGATCCAAGGAGAGTTATGATAGACAAGTGCATGTCACCCCCAATTTGAAGTCCCCCGGTAAGCCACGCTCAGGACTTGCTGCATTGGAAATTGTTGCCCTGCAGTACCGCTCAGTTAAAGTAAGAAGCCAACCAAAACCAAAAATCTCCTGTCACAGACAATCTGGTTCTTAATGCTTCCAATGGGAAAAACAGTTGCTAACTACAGGGGCCTTTGAGGAATTTCTCTTGTACTCACTCTAAATTTTTCATTTGCTTTCCTCTGGGTTGGAACATAAATTCTGCTCCTCCCACAAATCTCTCTGCATTCAGTTATATTTTATCCAACCTTAGAGTATGATTTGCTTCCTTCTGTTTTTCTAAACAGAGCCATTCTCCATTGCCTTTGATGACAGAGAAAGACAAAGGGGCAGGAACATTTTGGACAATTCTAGTGGTAGTTTCTATTAACTTCACATAGCACTATACTTTCTGTCTTAGCTGATGAATTTCTCCATGGTCTTTAATCATTTTAATATTAAAATTGGTTTCCATTTCCAGAATACACATCATTGTCTCGCTATTGAAAGTGAGGTGAGAAAGGTGTCTATCACCCCAACATTCAGGATAAAGCTGACTGACACATAAAAACTAAGGGTGCTAGAAAATTTTTACTAGAGTCTGAATTGCAATAATAAATAGTTAGTATTGCTAACATTTGTTGACTGCTTTCTAAGTTTCAGATATTCTGACACAGGATTTCTTTCTTCCATTGTATGTTTTTGGCTTCTTTGTTGAAAATTATCTGTCCATATTTATGTGGGTTTATTTCTGGGTTCTCAATTCTATTCCATTGGTCTGTATGTCTGTTTTTCTGCCAATACCAAGCTGTTTTGATTATTGTTGCTCTGTATTACAAGCTGAAGTCAGGGAGTGTGATACCTCCAGCCTTGTTCTTTTTTCTCAGGATTGCTTTGGGCTATTTGGGGTCTTTTGTGATTCCATACAAATCTGACGATTTTTTGTTCTATTTCTTTAAAAAATGCCATATTAGGCTATATATATAGTCTAAACAAATGTGAGATTTTTTAATGACCAAAATAACAGACATTTCAAAGCCTGATCATCTGTTTTTTAATTAAATTCATTGGGTGACAATGGTCAGTAAAATTAAATAGGTTTTAAGTATACAATTCTATAATACATCATCCATATATCACATTGTGTGCTCGCCACCCAGAGTCAGTTCTCTTTCCATCACCATATATTTGAGCCCCTTTGCCCTCTTCAACCAACCCCCTGACCCCTCACCCTCTGGTAACCACTAAACTATTGTCTGTGTCTATGAGTTTTTGTTTCTTTGTTTGTCTTGTTCCTTTGTTGCTTTCAGTTTTATATCCCACAAATCAGTGAAATCATATGGTTCTCAACTTTTTCTATATGATTTATTTCGCTTAGCATAATAATCTCAAGATCCATCCATGTTGTTGCAAATGGCACTATTTCATCTTTTCTTATGGCAGAATAGTATTCCATTGTGTATATTTACCGCATCTTCTTTATCCATTCATCTATCGAAGGGTACTTTGGTTGTTTCCATGTCTTGGCCACCATAAATAATGCTGCAATGAATATCAGACTACATATATCTGTACAGGTAAATGTTTTCAAATTTTGGGGGTAGATACCCAAGAGACAGATTGCTGAGTCATATGGTAATTCTATTTTTTAATTTGTTGAGGAACCTCCATACTGTTTTCCATAGCAGCTGTACCAATTTACATTCCTACCAACAGTATATGAGGCCTCCTTTTTCTCCACAGACTGGTTATTATTTGTCTTGTTAATGATAGCCATTCTAACAAGTGATAGCTCATTGTGGTTTTGATTTGCATTTCCCTAATAGCTAGTGAGCATTTTTTCATATATCTATTGGCCGTTTGTATGTCTTCTTGGAAGAAGATTCTGTTCATGTCCTCTGCCCATTTTTTAATTGGATTGTTTGTCTTTTTCTTGTTGAGTTGTATGAGTTCCTTATATATTTTGTATATTAGCCCCTTATCGGAAGCATTGTTTGCAAATATCTTCTCCCATTGGGTTTGTTGCCTCTATTTTGTCAATGGTTCCTTTTGCTGTGCAGAAGCTTTTTAGTTTGATATAGTCCCATTTACTTAATTTAGCTTTTACTTCCCTTGCCTTTGAGGTCAAATTCATAAAATCCTGTTTGAACCCAAGGTCCATAAGTTTAATACCTCTGCTTTCTTCTATGCAGTTTATTGTTTCAGTTCTTACCATTTAGGTTTTTTATCTATTTTGAGTTAATTTTGGTATATGGTGTCAGTCTAGTTTCATTCTTTTGCACATGGCTTTTTAAAGTTTCCCAGGACCATGTATTGAAGAGGATTTCTTTCTTCCATTGTGTGTTTTTGGCTTCCTATCTGTCCATATTTATGTGGTTTTATTTCTGGGTTTTCAATTCTATTCCATTGATCTGTATGTCTGTTTTTCTGCCAATACCAAGCTGTTTTGATTATTATTGCTGTGTAGTACAAGCTGAAATCAGGGAGTGTGATACCTCCAGCCTTGTTCTTTTTTCTCAGGATTGCTTTGGGCTATTTGGGGTCTTTTGTGATTCCATACAAATCTGATGATTTTTTGGTTCTATTTCTTTAAAAAATGCCATTGGGATTTTGATGGAAATTGCATTAAATCTGTATATTGCTTTGGGTAATATGGCAATTTTAACTATGTTGATTCTTCCAATCCATGAACATGGAATGTCTTTCCATTTCTTTGTGTCTTCTTCAATTTCTTTTAAAAATGTCTTATAGTTTTCAGTGTATAGGTCTTTCACATCCTTGGTTAAGTTTATTCCTAGGTATTTTATTCTTTTTGTTGCAATTGCAAAAGGAATTTTTTTTTCATTTCTTTTTCTGAAATTTCATTGTTAGTATATAGGAAAGCAATGGATTTTTGTATATTGATTTTGTAGCCAGCAATTTTATTGTATTCGTTGATTGTTTCTAATAGCTTTTTGGTAGAGTCTTTAGGGTTTTCTGTATAAAGAATCATGTCATCTGCAAAGAGTGACAACTGAACTTCTTCATTCCCAATTTGGATGCCTTTTATTTCTTTCTCTTGCCTGGTTGCTCTGGCAAGGACTTCCAATACTATGTTGAATAACAGTGGTGATAGGGGACAGCCCTGTCGTGTTCCTGAACATAAAGCAAAAGGTTCAGTTTTTCACCATTAATTAACATATTAGCTGAGGGTTTGTCATGTATGGCCTTCATTATGTTAAGGTATTTTCCTTCTATACCCATTTTATTAAGTGTTTTAATCATAAATGGATGTTGTATCTTGTCAAATGCTTTTTCTTCATCTGTTGATATAATCATATGACTTTTGTCCTTTATTTTATGTGGTGTATCACATTGATCGATTTGCATATGTTGACCCATCCTTGTGCCCTTTGGGGTGAACCCCACTTGATCATGATGTATAATCTTTTTATGCATTGTTATATTCAATTTGCTAGAATTTTGTTTAGGATTTTTGCATCTGTGTTCATCAGAGATATTGGTCTGTAATTTTCTTTTTTGTGTGTGTTATCCTTACCAGGTTTTTGGTATCAGATAATGTTTTACTAGTAGTATATATGTCTTAAATAAAGAAGGTAGCCTCTCTTCATTGTTGTGTGGCCATTTGGAAAACCAGGCATCCTTGCCATAAGTCTCACCAATTTGTGGCCCACACTTTACAGACTGTTGCCACAAATAGTGTATTAGGAATGTCCTGATGAGGAAAGTTTTAATCAAATCAGGCTTGATTTAGTGGGATTTTGTGGACAAATCTTTGTTCTCAGCTGTCTAATAATTACAGGCTGTTTTACCAGTAGATAAGGAAAGGATTACTCTCCTCTTTGAAAATGGTAACTTTATAATTACATGTATTTACTTGCCTTATCAGAATAGAGCTCACCAGCTGAGACACAGGATTATTTTTATTTAAAAGACTCCTGGGTAAATCGAACAACCACATTTTGGTGGGGAGCTTAGCTTTTGTAGACAGTTGTTACTGTTACGAATAAAGAACAAACAATCTGGAATGAGTTGGGATTTTTTTTCTTTCTTTTGGAAATGTATACAAAAATTACCTTGATGGTTAATTCACCTCAACCCCTAATACTATTGAGAAATGCACAGACATTTATTGACAGCTTTGTGTGTTCAACGTGTGAATGTGTTTTAGACAAAGCTTTGGATCTTGTGGGCGGTTTTATAGTTGTAGATCGGAGAACTTCTCTTTTTCAGAATTCATTTTTCCTTGTCATTGTCTCATTTTAATCTGCAGTAATCTTCTATGTGTCAGATATGCCTAAAGAGGAATTCGCTTTTCTCTCAGGTGCTCATTATGATTACAAGTTAAGCTCACAAAGAAATAATAATGAGCCAAGATAATTTGTAGATTGGATCTCTTAGCCAAATCTTCTCAATTTGATTTTTCTACCCAATACCAGGAGGTTTGTTTCAGCAACATAAACATTTCGATTCTCTTTTACCAAGTATCTTCAGAAGCAAGAGTCTCTTCTTGTCCCCCTTCTTATCCTTACCAATCTCTCTAATGTTCCCTAAATTCTCTCTAAAGTTGTTGACAGTGTAAACGTCTCTAAGTCACAAACGTTGTATTCTGTTTCTTGGCTTTCTTGACCAAGGGACCAACACCTCTTCTCTGTGGACACTTCCTCATCTTTGCCCTCTGAAATACTGACAAATTAGAGCCATAGCCACAGGAATGCAACGCAAGTGTCTTCATTAACATGGACACAGTAAAATTGATACGTGATACTTTGGTCTGCAAAAGGGGAAAAGAAATCTCAAGTATGAAAGTGTTAAGACACAGCGACAGCTCTTAGCCATGTCCATAAATGTGGCTGCCATCCATTCAGTTATGCTAGGGTGTGAGACCAGAGAAGGAGTCAGTTTTCCATCAAAACCTTGCCAGATGGCTCTGGCTGACTAGCTTGAAAAAGTTTTCATTCAGAGTGTTGGAGCCCTAGGTCTGCTGCTTACACCCAAAGTCAACAGAAAATAAGGGGCCTGGCTTAGCCGGGGTATGATCCTGGGCCGGGTGAGTGCAGATGCCCTGCTGGCCAGGCGTCTGGCTCTCTGTCTGTTCGTGTCCCCTGGCCTCTGCACATTTCCCAGCTCACAGAGTTTTCATCTTCTCTTCCTTTCTCAGTCTTTGCTCCACCCCCAGCCTCTCTGAGCCCATCTTTCCCTTCCCTCCAGCCCTGTTGCTTCTGTCATTGGAAACATGGCTCCTGGAGGAGAGGTCAGATGTTCTCTGTCAGGGCGCATCTCTTTTCCTTGTTTGATTCTCGTTCTTCTTTCTGTTCCCGT